>NC_133391.1:6081192-6800897 GCF_047511655.1 Castor canadensis | reverse complement strand
AAGTAACTGGGTTTACACGTGTGAGCACCACTTCCAGCCTCTTTCTTCTTCTTCTTTTCCTTCCTAGTCTTCCTCTTCTTTTTTGGTGGGACTGGGATTTGAACTCAGGGCTTCAAGCTCACAAAACAGGCACTCACTTGAGCTACACCTACAGTCCTTTTTTTTTTTTTTTTTGAGACAGGGTATCACTACGTAGCCAAGGTTGGCCTGGAATTTGCCATTCTCCTGCCTCAATCTCCCCAGTCCTGGAATTACAGGTGTGCACCACTATGCCCATCAACTGTTGAGTGTGTGAAGACAGTGTGATAAATCAGTGAAATACCGTATTGCAGTAAAGTGGACTAACTACCATTGCATGAAAGAATATGGATGAATTTTAGAACACATAATCTTGAGGAAGACATCAACCCCAAAAGAATCCTTAGAATATATTATCGTTTACACAAAGTTCAACATCAGACAAAATTCACATGTATTCTTTAGCAATGTCCAGCAACCTATAAAGAAATAGATTTTATAAAAGTGAGAATAATAGGTAAATCTGAAAGGAGAGAGAAAGAGAGAGAGAGAGAGAGAGAGAGAGAAGGAATTGTAATAGGGTGAAACAGTCTCAGGGGCTTCTGGGATGAGAGACTTGTCCTCCCCCCTCTCCTTCCTTCCTTTCCTCCCTCATCTCCTTCCTCCCTCCCTCCTCCCTTCCTCCGCCCCTTTTTCCTTCCTTCCTTTTTTTTTTGAGACAGGGTCTCACTATGTAGCCCCAGCCGACCTGGAACTCATGAAATCCTCCTGCCTCCACCTCCCATGGGCTTGTTCTCTTTCTTCAGGTGAGAGCTACATGAGTGAGATTTTTGTAACCATATACTAAACTGTTTTGTGTATTTTCTGATTTTTTTGGTGGTACCAGAGTTTGAACTCAGGACTTCACACTTGCAAGGGAGACACTCTAACTTGAGCTGCGCCGCCAGTCTGTGTTTTCTGTTTTGTTATATTTCATAATAAAATTGAAATTATGCACGTTATATATGCATACACATTATACACCTGTATCTGCAAACAAAAGTATCTGAAGGATAAATATGAAATTAACAAAGTGCTTAAGTATAGATGAAGGGAATGGAGTTTGGGGGACAGGTCTAGAAGAACAAGATTTCTCTTTGCATAATTTTCTGCATAGTTTTGACTTTTGGTTCATATACAATGAACACATGTCCAAAAATAAAATTTAAGTCAGGTGTGGTGGCTCAAGACTGTAATCCTAGCGACTTGGGAGTGGATATTGGGATGATTGCAATTTGAAGCCTGCTTGGGCCAGAAAAGTTCACAAGATTCCATCTTAACCAATGGCTGGGTGCAGCAGCACACACCTGTCATCCCAGTTATGCAGCAAACCACAATTATGAGGATCACAGTCCAGGCTGGCCTGGGCATAGGGCAAGACCCTAGCTCAAAAATAACCAAATGCAGAGTGGCTCAAATGGTAGTGTCTGCATTGTAAGCAAGGTCCTGATTTCAACCCCATCAGACAAGATTGGATGCATTCAGGGGGTATGAACGTAGACCCCCGATACCATCAAAAAAAAATTTAGGAAGTGCAACCTCTGAAATTGGGAATGAAATGAAAGAAATGAATCTAAGAGTTTTATCAAATTAAGAACAGTCTCACACAGTGAATTTATTCCACTAACTTTACACACATTTCTTTGCATTTGATGAGACGCACTTAAAGATAAAAAAAAAAATTACAGAGGGCTGGTGGAGTGGCTCAAGTGGTAGAGCGCCTGCTTAACAAGCTTTGCCCTGAGTTCAAATTCCAGTATGAAAAAAAGAAAAAACAAAAAAATTTACTCACCCAATATTTGGCTAAATTGGAAAGCTAGATAGACTTTACTTTTTCCTTTATCAGTTTTCTTTTCTTTTTTTTTTTTTGAGGGAGGCAGTACTGCGGTTTGAACTCAGGGCTCTGTGTTTGCTAGGCACTTGTTGAACCACTGGGGGCATACCCTCAACTCCTCTATCAGTTTTTAAAATAACAAGTCGGTGTTGCCTCAAATTTTCCAAATCGTTATTTTTCTACATTTCTAAACTTAAACATGTCTGTGTGTTTCAATCCACTGTTTTGTGAGGGTTAATTTGTTGTTATTATTATTTGTTTTGTTTTGGTTTTGAGACAAGGTTTCACTATGTAGCTCAGGTGGGCCTTGAACTCATGATCCTGTTGCCTCGGCCTCCAAATGCTGGGGTTACAGGCATGTGCCTCCAGGTGACGCTTAACCTTCAGTCAGTTTGACTGGATTGGGAGATGCACACTTCTGGTGCATCTGTGAGGGCGTTTCCAGAGATGATTGACATATGGGACCACAACTGAGGGGGAAAGACTGGCTCTGAATGTGGGCGTTGCCACCCAATAGAGTGGGAGCTTGGATGGAGCAAAAGTAGCAAAGGAGAAATCCACCCGTGAACGCTTGCTTTCTGGTCTCTCTGCCTCCTGGCGACCATGAGGTGAGTCACCTGGCTCCACCACGTGCTCCCTGCCTTGGTGTTGGGCCATGCAGAAGCCCAGAACCAACAGGGCCAGGTGACCATGGACTAAAACCTCTGAAACCATGAGCCCAAATAAAGCTTTCCTCCTTTAATTTCGTTCTCTCAGGAATTTGTCACAGAGATGAAAAATTAACAGAGCAATTGTTGTCCTCATTGGTATTCCAAATGAACTCTCTTTTGTCCCATGGAAAATTCAGGTCAACTTTTGAATTCTTTTGACAGACCTGTCATCACCAATAAAGGGGTCTTTAACTTCACTCAGTGGCTTTATTGTTACTAAGATAGTGGTATTGTTACTTTGACATCATTTTTTTTCAAATATAGTCAGACACAGCAAGGAACCTTTCTGATGTCGAAGTTGTGCCAAAAAAGGACACAGCTTGCAACTTGGCAAAAATTGCGAAAATTTGAGTATTAGAAACACTATTTATACTGATTCAGTTGCACTGGATCTTAAAAATCCATGTAGAGAGCCTATAATGATACTCAAGAGTCATTTGTCACCATTTGAAGCAGCTGTTAAAGCGGCTCTTTTCTTTGTAACTTGGTAAATAAAGAGAAATACCTTTTTAATATATGGTTTTGTATTTACAGGAGGAACAATGCTTTAAGCTAATCTGTTAGCACCAGTTAATGAAACAAAGTATTATTTTTAAAAGGACAACATCAAGTAAATGTAGAAAAAGCAATAGAGTTAGTACATCAGAATTTTGTAATGTCAAAATGATAGGTTCAGGCAATGGTGATTACCTGTATTAAGACCATTAGAAAGCGGGCACAGGTGGCTCACACCTGTAATCCTCTGAAATTGTGAGGCTGAAATTGGGAGGGTCACAGTTTGCGACCAGCCTGGGAAAACAGAATGTGAGACCCCCATCTCCCCACGATAACCAGGGCAAATGGACTGGAGATGTGGCTCAAGCGATAGAGCACCTGCTTTGTAAGTGTGAGGGCCTGAGTTCAAACCACAGACCCACCAGAAAAAAAAAAATCACTGGAGCCGGGGATATAGTTCAGTGGTTGAGCGTGCACAAGGCCCTTGGTTCCCTCCCCAATACCTCAAAAATACAAATCATTAGTAGCATTGTTAATTGTTACAGTTCACACAGGGCCAAACTAATAACACATAGATCATGGATTCCTTTCTGTTCCCAAGGGAAAAACCTAACCGTACATCAGAAAGGGACCAAGATTTTATCCCTTTATGTGGCAATTTTATCATCACTAGACATAGATGACCAGACATAATGCATCTCCCAATGTGCTACAAACAGAGCTTATAACTTCACCCAGGCAATGGTTAAAACTGAGTATCTGAATTCCAGTACTCAGGAAATAACAGGAATAGATAACCATAATGAAGCAGTCAGATCAATCCAGAAGGCTGACACTTGATAACTGGCCCTGAGTCTTCCATAAATAAGAAGAATAAAGAAAAGAAAAGAAAGGATGATGCGGCACGATTCACAATAGCCAAGTTAAGGAAACAGCCAAGATGCCCCAGCACTGACGAATGGATTAACAAAATGTGGTATCTATACACAATGGAATTTTATGCAGCCATGGAGAAGAACGAAATGTTATCATTCGCTGGTAAATGGATGGAATTGGAGAACATCATTCTGAGTGAGGTTAGCCTGGCCCAAAAGACCGAAAATCGTATGTTCTCCCTCATATGTGGACATTAGATCAAGGGCAAACACAACAAGGGGATTGGACTTTGAGCACATGATAAAAGCGAGAGCACACAAGGAAGGGGTGAGGATAGGTAAGACACCTAAAAAACTAGCTAGCATTTGTTGCCCTTAACGCAGAGAAACTAAAGCAGATACCTTAAAGCAACTGAGGCCAATAGGAAAAGGGGACCAGGAACTAGAGAAAAGGTGAGATCAAAAAGAATTAACCTAGAAGGTAACACCCACGCACAGGAAATCAATGTGAGTCAATGCCCTGTATAGCTATCCTTATCTCAACCAGCAAAAACCCTTGTTCCTTCCTATTATTGCTTATACTCTCTCTACAACAAAATTAGGGAGGGGGCGGAGTGGGTGGTAAGGGAGGGGGTGGAGGCAGGGGGGAGAAATGACCCAAGCATTGTGTGCACATATGAATAATAAAATTTAAAAAAAAGAAAGAAAAGAAAGGATGAGTATAGATGCAAAGAAATCAAGGATGCCAGGCATGGTGGTGCACATCTGTAATCCCAGCGATGAAGGAGGTGGAGGTAAGAGAATCAAAGTTCAAGGACTGCCCAGGAGGAAAGAAGCAGGGCACCCTATCTGAAAAATAAACCAAAGCAAACAGGGCTGGGGGTCGGTACCTGTGGCTCATGCCTGTAAACCACCTCCTCAGAAGGCAGAGATCGGGAGGATTGTGGTTCAAACCCAGCCCAGGCAATTAGTTTGTGAGACCCTATTTTGAAAAGCCCCATCACAACAAAGGGTTGGTAGAGTGGCTCAGGTGTAGGCCCTGAGTTCAAACCCCAGTACTGAGAAAAAGAAAGAAGGAAGTAGAGAAAGAAGAAAGGAAGAGAGGGAGGGAGGGAGGGAGAGAGGAGGCAAGAGAGGAAGGACGAAGTAAAAGTAAATAAGAGCTTCATGCTGGTGGCTTAGGACTCTACTTGTAGCAACTCAGGACCAGAGATCAGGAGGACTGCGGTTTGAAGCCAGCCTGGGCTAGTAGTTCATGAGACCCTATATCAAAAAAGAGCCAACCAAAAAGGGCTGACAGAGTGGCTCAAGTGATAGAGTACCAGCCTAGCAAGCAGAGGCCCTGAGTTCAAACCCCAGTACCAACAAAGCAAAAGAAAGAAAAGAGTTGCACATTGGTGGCAGAGATAAGGACGATTGTGGTTCAAGGCCAGGCCAGGTAAAAAGTTAGGAAGACCCCATTTCAATGGAAAAACGCTGGGAGTAGTGGCATGCACCTGTCATCCCAACATTCGCAGGAAGTGTAAATAGGATATGACAGTTTAGGCTGGCCTGGGCAAACAGCGAGACCCCATCTTCAGAATAACCAGAGCAAAAGTGCTAGGTGTGGGTCAAGCAGTAGAGCACCTGTATAGCAAGTGCAGAGCCCTGAGTTCAAAGCCCAGTACCACCAAAAAAAAAAAATTAAGCAAGGAAGAAATCAAGAGACAAAACAACGAGGTCCAGGAATGGATGCTAGTTTCAAAAAAAAAATTATTCTTGGTATTTACCCAAAGAATGTGAAAACTTAAATCTGCATAAGGGTGTTTACAAAAATCTTTATTCATACTTGTCAAAACCTGGAAGTAACCAGCGGTCCTTCAGTAGGTGAGTAGATAAGTAGAGTGAAAAATCCAGACAATTATTATTCAGGGCTAAAAAGACATGAGCGTCAATCTATGAAATGACACAGAAAACTTAAGCGTGTGTTACTAAGAGAATGAAGTCAATCTGAACAAGTCTATATGGCATTCTGCAAAGGGCAAAAGTATGGAGAGAGTAAAAAGACCAGTGGCTGCCAGGCGTTGGGGGAAGGAAGGGGAAAAAGCAAGAAGAGAGAACTCTGTTTCCTTTGGCGGCACTGGGGCTTGAACTCAGGGCCTCACACTTGGCAATAGGTGCTCTACCACCTGAGCCACTCCAGCAGCTGTGTCTGGGAGGGGCTGAGGAAACCATGTCCACTCAGCAGAAGTCACTCGGTGTTTAGTGCTGAGTGAACCACCGTCTCTCTCAAACCACTGGGGAGGACCCAGCAACAAGTCCAAAAGGAAAAATCAAAATAGAAATAAAGAAGAGAAACTGAGGTAGGAGGAACAAGGAAAGTGAACTCTATGTCCTTCACATTTTAATTTTTACTTAAGAGACTAAATGGGAATTTTATTTAGAAGCTAAATGAGAACTCTTCCTGCTCCTAAACCCCAGGTACTGGTATTTGACGTCAGGGCCTCACGTTGCTGGGAAGGTACTCTAGCACTCGAGCCACAGCCCCGGCTTCAGTTGTTTTTCAGGTAGGGTCTCATGTTTTTCACTCAGATCATCACCCTCCTAATGTAGCTGGGATCAAGGCATGCACCACCACACCAGCTTGTTTGTAGAGATGGGGGTCTCCCTAGCTTTTTGCCTGGGTTGGCTTCAAACCGTGATCCTCCAGATCTCAGCCTCCTGAGTAGCTGGGATTTTACATATGCGCCATTGTGCCCAGCAGGACTCTTTTGGTCATCACAAAAGATGATGTTATTTGAACGGTTATTTGAACGGTTCTGCGATGTCATTGAACTCAGGGCATAACTTCCGGTGAAATCAGGAAGGCATCTCGATGGTAGTAACTGCACCCTCCCAAAACTGACTTCTTCCCTCACTTGCCTTTCACAGAGACGCAGCATCCTGGCCCACCCTCCACCAAACACGGGGGTTTCCTTCTGCGAAGCCTTCCCTGTTCACGTCTTCCTTCCTGAGTGCCCTTGTGTCCCGCGCCTCCCCTCGCCACCACTCACAAGGCACAGTGTCACGGAGGTACTCCCACCACTGCCGAAGGGTGGAGTCTCCTATCATGTGGACCACGCGGCCAGCCAGGCAGCCCAGGATGCTGTCAGCAGTAGGGAAGGTCCGGCCAGAACAAGACAGGGAGTGCCACGTATTTTGGTAGTAGAAGCCAGAGGGCTTTGGGGACTTGAGACCAGGGTGGCATGGAGGCCGTGGGGGCAAAGCTGTAGGAAGGAGAAGAACAGAACAGTCTAAGTAATGAGAAGAGCTAAGAGTGACATTTCACGATATGTCAAACTCTTCTATACCATACACACACCATTTCATTTACTCTCTCACAACACTTGCTGAGTACTGTTCTTTTTTCTTTTTTTGGCAGTTCTGGGGTTTGAACTCAGGGCCTCACACTTTGCTAGGCACGTTCTCTACCACTTGACCCACTCCATCGGTCCTAAAGTACTGGTCTTATCTCCATTTACAGGTAGGATTACTGGGATGTTATATAATTACCTATGATCAGAAACACTGATTGGGCCAGGCATCTGTGGCTCACACCTGTAATCCTAGCTACTCAGGAGGCAGAGATCAGGAGGATCAAGGACCAAAGGCAGTCTTGGCAAATAATTCATGAGACCCTATCTCAAATATACCCACCACAAAACAGGGCTAGTGGACTGGTTCAAGTAGGAGAGCGCCTGCCTAGGAAGCATGAGGACCTGGGTTCAAACCCCAGTACACCTTAAAAAAACATAAGAATTGTGATTGGACCAGGTACTGGAGGCTCACACCTGTAGTCCTAGGTACTCAAGAGGAAGAGATTGGGAGGACTGAGGTTCAAAGCCAACCCAGGCAAAACAATTCACAAGATGCCATCTCAACCAATAGATGGGCGAAGTGGCACCCCAGTCATCCCTGCTACGTGGGAGGTGGAGATTGTGGGGAAATCAGTTCCAGGGCAGACTGGAAAAAAAGTTCTTGAGACTCCCACCTCAACAAGAAAAAGCTGGTCCTGGTAGCTGTGCATCTGTCATCCCAGCTACTTCGGGAAGCAAATCTCAGTCCAGGCCTGTCCAGGAAAAAAGCAAGGTCCCCAAGTCCAAAATAACCAGAGAAAAAAAGGTTAGAGGCTCAAGTGATAGAGCACCTGCCTAGCAAGCATGATGCTGAGTTCAAACCCCAGCCATTATTATCCAAAATAATAAATGGAAGTTCATCAAAAAGTTAAATGATGCAGCAATCCCTCTAGTGGATATACACTCAAACGAAATTAAATATCTTAAGGAGATATCTGCAACCCCACATCACTGCAGCTTTATTCAAAATACCAAAGACACGGAAACAACTGAGTGTCCACCAGTGGACAATGGATAAAGAAAATGTGGCTGGTGGAGTGGCTCAAGTAGTAGAGTGCCTGCCTAGGAAGTGTGAGGACCTGAGTTCAAACCTCAGTGCCAAAAAACAAAAGTGACACAATATACACACAGGAGTCTTACAAACTTTCAATTATAAGAAGAATAAATTCTGAGGATTTAATGTACAGCACTGTGACATAGTTATCAGTACTGTATTGTGTATTTGAAATTTGCTAAGAGATTAAATGTTAGCTGTTCTACACACACACACCACAAACACACAAACTGTGAGGTGATGACGTGCTAAGTTGTGGTAATTGTTTCCTAATGTGTGCATTGCACATTGCACACCTTAAATATACACAATTTTATTTGTCAACTATTTTATAACATAACTCAGAAAAGATGAAAAGGAAGTCCTGTCACTTATGACAACAAAGATGCACCAGAAGATGTTATATCAGGCTGGCAGAATGGCTCAAGTGGCTGGAGATCCTGGCTTGCAAGCGCAAAGCCTTGAGTTCAAACCCCAGTGCTGTTTGAACTAAAAAAAAAAATGCTAGAAGATGTTATGCTAAGTGAAATAAGCCAAAGAAAGACAATTACTATGTGATATCACTAATAAGAAGACTCTAAAATAGCCACATTCACAGAAGTATACAGCAGAATGGTGGTTGCCAGGGTGTAGGGGAGGGAGAATGAGATATATTTTTAAAAGGTACAAAGTTTCTTGTATAAAATGAGTAAGTCCTAGAGAACTACTGTACAGCATAGAGTCCATAGTTAACAACTGTATATTGCATATATAAATTTTTACTAAGAGGATAGTTTTTTTGTTTTTTTTTTTGGCCGTCCTGTGGTTTAAACTCAGGGCCTCACATTTCCTAGGCAGGCGCTCTACCACTTGAGTCATTCCACCAGCCCTTTTTTGTGTTGGGTATTTTCAAGATAGGGTCTTGTGAACTATTTGCCCAGGCTGGCCTCAAACCACAATCATCCTGATCCCTGTCTCCTGAGTAGTTAAAATTGCAAGTGGCCACCAACACCTGGCTAAGAGGGTAGATCCTATGTTAAGAGTTTTTATGGACTGGGCGCATGGCTCAAGAGGTAGAGCACCTGCCTCGCAAGCACAAGGCCCTGAGTTCAACCCCCAGTACAGAATTAAAGACATTTTCATCATACACGCAAATAATAATTAATTAATTAATTAATACAGGGCAGAAAGAGACTTTTGGATGTTACGGATACATTTAAAAATATTTACAAAATATCTTATTAAAGTATGTTATAAGGTAATGTATTTAACAAGCATATACTTTCACTTACAGACCATCTCTCTATATACGTGATATGAAATATCACTCAGTTATCTACACAATGCTATACAATGAGTAACATTCTTTTATTTTCCTTTGGATGTACTGTGGTTTGAACTCAGGGCTTCATGCTCCTAGGGAGGCGCTCTATCACTTGAACCACTCTGCCAGCCCTTTTTTTTGTGATGGCTTTTTCCAAGCTAGGGTCTCATGAGCTATTTTGCCCAAGCCCACTTTGAATCTCTGCCTCCTGAGTAGTTAGGACTTCAGGCATGTGCCATGGGCACCGGCTAAATATGTATAACTTTTTGTATGTCAATCACGTCTCAACAAAGCTTTTTTTTTTTTTTTCCAGTGCCAGGAACTCACAAATGCTAGGTAAGTGCTCTACCACTGAGCCACACACCACCCGTCTTTATAAAGTGATTTAAAAAGAGAATAGTGACTGACAATGATAACATTGAAATCCAAGAAGTCTGGCATTACAGCTCACAGCAGAAATAATTGTGCACACCACACTGCTCCGGCAGGGAGAGGCTACAGTCTAGGTGGGGGAATAAAACCACATGAGTCATTAACAACCCCAGCGTCAGCATATCACAGTCTCCCTCACCCAGAACGATGTTCCAGTGGGCTGCTGGGCTGACCAGGATTGGAGGAATTCCCTGAGGAAGCAGCTTGTCAGTCACATTCCTGGGGAAACAGGGAGAGATTATTGAGGGAGTGCAACCAGGTAAAAGTTCAAGTTGTGTGGAGTGTTGATTTATGACTTTATTTATTCATTGGCAGAACTGGAGTTTGAACTCAGAGCTTCATGCTTGCAAAGCAGGTGCTCTAACCACTTGAGCCACACCTCCAGTCCATTTTGCACTGGTTATTTTGGAGATGGAGGGGCCTCCAGAACTATTTACCCAAGCTAGCCTCAAACAGAGATCCTCCCAATCTCAGCCTCCCAGGTAGTTAGGATTACAGGTATGAGCCAACAGCACTGGCTTATTTTTTGGTTTTGGCAGTACTGGGGTTTGAACTCTGGGCTTTGGACTTGCTATGCAGGTGCTCTACCACTGGCCATGCCCCCAGTTCCCCTCCCCACACCCACCCCTACCTTTTTTTAAAGTTTGAGTTGCTATGGGGACACCATGACTGACTTGTCATTGTCCTCTAATTCCAAGAAGAGATCACTGCAATATAACTATTGGCACACTGGTAATTTGAGGCAATTACAAAAGAGAGTTAGAGAAAAACGAAGGAACGAAGGAAGAGAAAAATCTTATCAGCAAGCTGGGAGAAGGACTGTCCACAACTAATCCACGTGGCTCTCAGTTCCTAACAGTCAAGGTGAGAAAGAATGCCATGTCATTTCTTTTCTGCTAAAAGGAAGTACACTGCATACAAGGAAAGGCAAACCTTTCCTGGAAGTAAATTCTAAAAGTTTGTTGTTGTGACATGAACATTCAGACAATGCAGAACATACTCCCCACTTGTAAGTGTGGTTTCTCATAGTAGTGACTTATGTGGCTTTTTTTTTTTTTTTTTTGGTGGCCATGGGTTGGAACTCAGGGTCTCACACTTGCAAGGCAGGTGCTCTACCACCTGGGCCACTGCACCAGCCCTTATTTTATGTTTGGTATTTTGAGATAGGGTGCTATGAATTATTTGCCCAGGCTGGCTTTGAACCGTGATCCTCCTATTGCTGCCTCCTGAGTAGCTGGGATTACAGATGTGTGCCACCAGCACCCTCTACTCTATATATCATTATCGTGGTGGTGGCAGTTACATGGTGTCACATTTACCAAAACTCATTGGCCTGCACATTTGAAATACATATATTTCATTGTATATAAATTAAACTTGAATAAAGTTGTTTTTTTAAATGTTTAAATAAAAAAATTAGAATTCAGACCACAGAATTATGGGTGGCTGAGTGAGGTTAGAATCAAGTAGCCAGTAAACAGTAAGAATTTGTTGAGTGACTGTACAAACTGCCATCTTCCATATAATGGATGCAGCTCTAATAAGAGCTGGAAATGCTGCTGGGCAATTAATTCTTTTGTGTATTTCAAGCTAGATGTCACGCCTTTTTTCCCAAGGACCATGTTGGGAGCTTATCTCTTCTTTTTTCCTTCACTTCCCAGGGGAAGAGAGACAGAGCTGGTGCCTCCTACCTCACAGAGAAGCTCTCTTACCACTAGTCAAATACATTCTCTTACTAGAAAATGTATGTACCATGCTGGTGGACTGGCTCAAGTGGTAGAGAGCCTGCCTAGCAAGCGTGAGGACCTGAGTTCTGCCCCAAAATAAAAAAATAACAGAACAAGTCGGGCGCTGGTGGCTCACGCCTGTGCTCCTAGCTGCTCAGGAGCCAGAGATCAGGAGGTTTGAGGTTTGAGGCCAGCTCAGGCAATAGTTCTCGAGAGACCCTATCTCAAAAAAAAAAAAACATGACAAAAAAAGGCCTAAGTTCAAACCCCAGTAACAACACACACAAACAAAAAAGAAAGAGAGAAAAAGGAAATCTATCTACCACTACATCCATTCCCTTACCTTCCTCGTCCCACTCAAGGAAGGAGGTGACTTCCTTCCGTATCTATATCTGAATACAACCTCCTTCTGAATCTTTTAGATGGTGTCACATCTGGGCTTGGGACATAGCTCAGGGGTGGAGTGCTTGATGAACATACATAAGACCTTGAATTTGATCCTCAGAACCACAAGAAAGCAAGAACCACAAACTTCTTAGATGTGTTACATTCACTGCTTTTGCACCAGCTGTAACGTGTTCTCCCCCAGTCCTTTTCTTCCATAAGTAAACACTGACATGCATGCTCCATTAAATAAAGCCACCTCATCTTCCATTGTCACCTCTGGTATCTGCAACTCTGTCAGGCTGCTTTCCTCTCTGGGACAACTTCTTGAAAAAAAGCAACCTACTCCTGTTCTCTTTTTTATTTCGGTGAGACTCGGGTTTGAACTCAAGGCCTTCACCTTGAGCCACTCCACCAGACCTTTTTCTGTGTTAGGTTTTTTCGAGATAGAGTCTCACAAACAATTTGCCCGGGCTGTCTTCGAACCTCGATCCTCCTGATCTCTGCCTCCTGAGTAGATGGGATTACAGGTGTGAGCACCAGCACCTGGCTGCTTAGATTTTTAATGTGACAGTTCATTATTACTTCATTAGATCTTCAATTGTTGAAGTAGATTTACAATACTTTGTCCAGAATTCTCAGTTAAGTATTGGGCTGGGAGTATAGCTCAGCATGCATAAGGCCTCTGGGTTCAATCCATAGCACCATAAAATAAATAAATAAGTAAATAAAAATAGTATTTAAACTAAATTCTGGGCAGGATTCAGAGAGACTGGATCTCTTACACCTGACTGGTGGGAATGTAAAATGGTACAGCCACTCTAGCAGCTTGTTGGTTTCTTATAAAACTAAACATCCACCAGTCACAAAACTGAGACTTTATTCCTTAGAAATGAAAATGTATGCACACAGAGAAACCTGTATATGAATATTTACAGAAGCTTTATTCATAACAGTCAAAACCTGGACACATTCTAAAAGCCCTTCAGTGAGTGAATGGTTAAACGTGGACAATGGAATACCAGACTGGGGTTGTGGCTCAAGCGGTAGAGCACCTGCCTGGCAAGCACAAGGCCCTGAGTTCAAATCTCAGCACCACCAAAACAGAAATATTCTGGCTGGACACCGGTGGCTCATGCTTGTAATCCCAGCTGCTCAGGAGGCAGACATCAGGAGGATCAAGATTCGAAGTCAACCCTGGCAAATAGTTCGCTCGACCCTATCTTGAAAAATCCTACACAAAAAAGGCTGGCAGAGTAGCTCAGGCTTGAAAAGAAATATTCTGTAATATCAGGAAAAAGAAAAAAAGATTTTTTTCTCCTTCATAATGCTGGTGTTTGAACCCAGGGCCTTCAATTTGCTAGGCAGGAGCTCTACCACTTGAGCCATGCTTCCAGGCCTTTTCGCTTTAGTTTGTTTTTCAGGTAGGGCCACATATTTTTACCCAAGCTAGCCTTGGACAATGATCATTCTTTGTAGCTGGGATTATAGGCATGTGACATCATGCCTGGCCCAGAAACAAATTATCGATACATGCAACAATTTACATGGATCTCAAAGACATTTTGCTTAGTGAGAAAGTCAATCTCAAACAGTTACGTACTATATGATTCAATTACGTAACATTGTAGAAATGAGAAAACTATACAGGTGGAGTACAGGGCAGGACTGCCAAACCTCACTGAAAATTCTCAACAAAATATATTTAAGTCTACTTCAATGGCTGAAGTTTTGGGGTTTTTTTCGCATCAGTAGTGTTTGAACTCAGACAGGATTTTTCAGACAGGATTTCTAGTCTTTGCCTATAGTTGGCCTCAAATGGAAATCCTCCTGATCTCCACCTTCGAAGTAGCTGGGATGACAGGTGTGAGCCACCACACCCAGCTAAAAAAGTGAAGATCTACCCAAATTAATAATCAACAGTCGGAGTAAAACCTAAGTGAAGACAGGATTCCAGATAAGTAAATGAAGTACTCAGACCATGTTAGCCTGACTCGTATGCTCTGTCTTGAACACCATGTCTCTCATGTTCCCTAGAGCAACTACTTCTTTTTTTTTTAAATCTAAGATCAGTTGTAACCTTTTAACTTTCTGGCAGTACTGAGTTTTGAACTCAGGGCCTCACACTAGCTATGCAGACTTCTACCACTTCACCACTCCACCGGCTCCTCCTCTGTTGTGTATTTCCAAGATAGGGTCTCTCAAACTGTTTGCCTGGGCTCACTTCAAACCTTAGTCCTCTCGATCTCTGCCTTCTGGGTAGCTAGGGTTATAGGTTTGAGCCACCAAACCTGGCAACTGTAACCTCTGCATACAGAACCTGGCCAGATTCCTGTGGTATGAGCCTGTCTAGCAATGTCTTACACATTAGCTACTCAACAATCACGTGTTGCATGGGGTAGGAATAAAGGAAAGGGCCAGTGGCATAAGAGCAAGATTTAGAAGGAAGGATACGGCTTAGGGTTGGACACATTTCCCAGATTCTGGGAATCTTACCAGGCCAGCAGAGCTTCATCGTGTCGTGTGGTCACCTTCAGGTAACTCCCAGCTGAGTGACCAACTAAAGAGTTGCAGGGAAGGGTAGGGGGTTGAGCACAGAACCATAGCTCACCTGAAACCACATCCCTGTACTGACAGGTCGGCCCTTTAACTCCAGTTGAGTGGGGGTCAACATTGCAAACCACAGTCTCTTTAGCCCCTTTCATTCCCTGGAAATACCCCCTAAAGTCAACCGTGGCCCGTTTCTCTCTCCAGATTCTGCGTAGAACCCCTACTGCCTCACTGGAGTGGATCAGCCGCATTTGCACCTGGGCCTTCCCAACCCAGAGCAGGGGGATGGACACCAGGTATGTGCCATTCTCCAGATCTTGGACATCCCCAGGGACCCCCGCTTTTGATTCTGGACCCAGGAGCCGGGCCTGAAACAGATCCCCTCCATGACTCTTGGGTCTGCCCCAGTGGTCCCTGGCTACAAGGATGACCTCCAGGAGGCCTCCCAGCTCATAGGTGGCTTGGGCAGGACCCCTCAGGTGGTACGTGGAGGTCTGGGGGCTGGTGGAGGCCAACAGGTCCCCCCCATCTCCTGGGGTTGGAGGCCAGTACAGAAGACTGGTCAAGTTGGTAAGCTCCTGAGGGAGAGAGTCCCAGAATGGTGGAGATTCTGTGGACTTGGAGGCATGTCTAAACACAGGATGGGGGCCTGGGGGCCGGTGGATGGTGGTGCTGTCAGGCCAGTACATCCTGAAACACAGCATCTGTAGGCAGAGAAAGAGGATTCTGTCAGTGGTTTGTGTCGCTTACATTTGCTTCAAGAAGGAGATTTCCATTCAGCAAAGCTAGTTCCCTCTGCACATGGCACCCAGGACTCCTGCCTGCCTGCCACATGGTGTCACTCATAAGCCTGGCATTTGAGTCACCACCTTTATTAGGCACGTTTTGTTATTTTGGTGGGACTGCAGTTTGAACTCAGGGCTTTGTGCTTGCAAAACAGGCACTCTATCACTTGAGCCACACCTGTAATCTATTTTGCTCTGGTATTTTGGAGATGGGATCTCATGAACTATTTGCTTGGGCTGGCCTTGAACCTCGATCCTCCGGATCTCAGCCTCCCAAGTAGCTGGGATTACAGCTGTGAGCCACTGGTGCCAGGCTTCCAAAACCTTTACTTGAAAAGGAGCATCTGATGTTGGGAAGGCGAAGTAGTGTCTAACGTTTAGTTCGTCTCTCTCCTTTTCTCAGCCTTCTTGTTCCCTGAAATTTTACCTCCAGCACCAACCCACCCACTGAGTTGTGAACAGGCTTGGATGGAGTTCTCACATCTCTCATTTTCTCACTCCTCATAAATCCTACTTCCTTCGAGAGCCTGACATTGTATGTGTCCCTCAAACCACAACTCTACCCTACCATCTCCAACCAACTGAAAGTCATGTGTGAGCAAACCCTTCACTCGACGAGGGTTACAGAAGAAGAAAGCGAGGCCATCAGTGAGCTCGCACTCTGAGCTCAGCTGGAAGAAGAGACTCAATCACAGGAACCACTGTGAAAGCAAGAGACATAAAAAAGACACAAAGCAGGTGTGGGTGGCAAAGGAAGTGTTACACAGCAGAATCTTTTCTAGGAAAACACAGTGTTTTCTATGAAACAGGAGTCCCCTCCAGGGCCCACATCTGTTCTGTGTCATATTCTGAGAAACGTAGAGTCTCAAATACAGACCAGAGAACAAGTGTGAAGATACAAATAAGAGGAGCGGTTGAGAGAGCCCATGGTTTGGATGACAGGAATGGTGGTGGAAGAAAGGAATTTAAGTACCGCGCTAGTAGATATTGACCCAAACCTAACGATATTCTTTGTATTCAGGGGGAGAAAACAAAAAGCAACCCACTGACATACTTCAAATTCTAATCTATGGGAAGACTGCTAACATTGTACAAGTTAATTCATAATTTTGACAAATTTTTTACTGTTGTACATTGTGATATTCACAAAAGTTCTTACAATAGATAATGGCTGAATTCACGTCCTCCTCATTCTCCCTTAGCTTCCCTTCCCTCCCCATTCCTAGAATGGGTTCAAAATCTCATTTTTCCATTTACACACGAGTACGTGGTATTTCTACCATATTTACCCTCCTACATTCTTTCCTTATATCTACACCTCTCCACTGGCGTCAATGACCAGACAGGACCAGTTTTACCTTCCTATTCTCCATTTTTAAAAAAACAACATTTTGTTTGTTTAAGATAGGTATACAGGGAGTTTCATTATGACATTTCCATGTATATATACATTGTAACCTCAACTGGATCAGCCCCTCTGTGTTTCTCTTTTTACCTTAGTTCATTCTTAGTCCCATGTTTAAAAAATTCTATATTCATTTCTGTATAGAATGTACATCATTCACACTCATATGCTGAACTTCCTTCTTTTTAAAAAAAATTTTATTTCTTCCCCTGGTGCTGGAATTTGAACTCAGGGCCTTATGCTTGCCAGGTAGGTGCTCTACCACTTGAGCCACCCCACTGGCCCTTAGCTTCCTTCTTTTCCCATTCCTCTCCTGATAGTGACCTCCCCTTAGTGTGACCTGTTTTTCATAATATTCTTGTATTTGTGGTAGGTCTATATTTCACTTATGTGGCATTCTTTCTAAGCCTGGCTAATTTCGCTTAAGATGATGTTCTCCAGTTCCATCCATTTACCTGGAAATGACAATATTTCATTCTTCTTTATTGCTCAATAAAATTCCACTGTATATAAATACCATGTTTTCTTAATCCATCATCAGTAGTGGGGCACCTTGGCTGTTTCCATGGCTTGGCTATTGTGAATAGCGCTGCAATAAACATGAGTGTGCACGGGTCTTTGTTGCAATCTGACTTAGATTCCTTCGGGTATATCCTTAGGAGTGGCATTGCTGGATCATATGGCAGTTCTAGTTTTAGTTTTTTTTGAGGAACCTCCATAGTGTCTGTACTAATCTCATTCCCACCAACAGTGTATGAGGGTTCCTTTTTACCCCCCACATCCTTTCCAACTTTTGCTGTCATTTGTGTTCTTGATCATAGCCATTCTAACAGGGGTGAGGTGGAATCTTAGTGTGCTTTTGATTTGCATTTCCTTTGTGGCCAGGGTTGGGAGCACTTTTTCAGGTGTTTCTTGGCTGTACCAAGTTAATTTTTACTAGAATTAGCAATATGAGCTTCACCTTTTATTGAAAAGGCTGTTAGCACGGCTATGTCAGTATCATGAGGCAAAGGGTAACGAAACCTGCTGTTCTCTTTCACTGGTGTATCTTCTCTATTTAATGACAAACTCTTCCGAGGCCACCTGGCCCAAAGCACAAGACCCTATCTGAAAACAAACAAACTGAAAAAACAGAAAGGACGGGGGCGGTTTGTGGGGGGTGGGGAATGGCTCAAGTAGTAGAGCACTTAACTTGCATAGCAAATGTGAAGACCTGAGTTCAATCCCCAGTACTACAACCTCTTAGAAGAAGGGCTGCATTTTCTCAAGATCCAGCAAAAGAGTGCTTAGAGATAAGTCAAAGGCCAAGCCGGGGCGTTCAGCATAAGGCTGAGATGCAGAGATAGCAGAAAACCTGTTCTGTGTGGCAGAGATAGTAGAAGAGAAGCCCCAATCTGACAGGTGATGAATTCACAAGGATTCTGGCTTTGATCGCTTTGGTAAACGAAGTAAGGAACCCCAAAATGTTCATGCTGTGATCTCTAGACACTGACTACGTCACCTATAATGGCAAAAGAGCCTTTGTAACCTTTTGTGATTAGTTGACGATCTAATAGGGAGATCATCTTGAGTTATTATACGCTAAGCGTATTCATAAGCGTTTTGAGGGATGACAGGATATTATTTTCCTGACTACACAGTAGGGCAACGTATTTCTTTTTGGTGGTACTGGGGTTTGAATTCAGGGATTCACACTAGCTAGGCAGACCCTCTACCATTTTTGCCACTCTCCCAGGCCTTTTTGCTTTAGTTATTTTTCAGAAACAGTCTTATGCTTTTGCCTTGTGGCCAGCCTGGAACCTCGATGCTCTTAACCTCTGCTTCCCTCATAGCTGGATTACAGGCATGTGCCATCTCAGTTGGCCAGTAAATATTTTTTTAACAGTCACCAAAACCACTGAGCATCAGGAAAATATTCATGTATTTGACAACTCTAAAACTTTCAACTTCTGTTCATCAAAAGAGACCATAAAGAAAGTAAAACGTGATGGAGAGGGTGAATTCAGCTATGATATATTATAAGGAATTCAGTGAATGTCACAATGTACCACCAGAACAATAATTTAAAAGAGAATAAAAAAGAAGATAAACATGATTTTTGAAAAGAGAAAGGAAAAAGTGTTGGGTGTGGTGGCCTTTCCTGTAATCTCAGCACTCTGGAGGCCAAGGTAAAAGGCCTACAACTTTGAAGCCGGCCTGGGCTACATAGTGAGACTTGGTCTCAAACAAGGAAAAACAAAAACAAAAACAAAAACAAAATGGCCAAGGATCAGGCATGTAATCCCAGCTATTTGGGGGGCAAAGATTGGCTCAAGACCAGTTTGGGTAAAAAGTTCACAAGGACCTTATCTCAGCCAATAAAAGCTGGACCTGGTGGGGCTTACCTATCATCTCAGCTTAATGGGAAGCATGAAAACAGGATTGTGATCTAGGCTTGCCAGGACTTAAACACAAGACCCTATTGAAAAATGACTAAAGCAAAATGGGCTGAGTTGGGGCACGGCTCAAGTGCTAGAGCACCTGCCTATTATACATGAGACCCTGTGTTCAACTTCCAAGTACCAACAACAACAAAAAGCCCGAAAACAGAGTAAGAAGGCAAACACAGGGGCTAGAGGCACGGCTCAAGTGGTGGAGTTCCTGTCTAGCAAGCAGGAAACCCTGACTTCAAACCCCAAGCCTCAGTATTGCCAATAAAGAAGACAAACCACAAAATACATATAGAAACCCAAAATGCAAATAGAAACTTCTAAGACAGTAAATCAACAATGGCCTTATATTCCAGGATATATATTTTAACACTCCAAGTGAAAGAAAGGGAAATACCTAACCAAAAAAATTAACAAAGTACTGAGTAAGCATTTTGCAATGTAGATAAAATAACCAATAAATACTTGCACTAATATTAGTTTATGCGTATTAGTTTCCTGTTACAACTGCAACAAATTTTCCAAACTTACTTGGCCGAAGACAACAACAAATACATTGTCTTTCCTGGAGAGGTCAGAAGTCCAAAATGGGTCTCGCTAAACAAAATCAAGGTGTCAGGAAGGCCACATTGTTTTTGAAGCTGTTAACAGGGAGAATCCATTTTCATGCCCTGAAGCTGTCATTTTGGACTGAGCTCCTACTCTGTCCGAACAGACCAAACCACGTAAAACCAGAATCACTTCTGCTCAGTGCTATAAATCAAACTTTAAGGAGACAAGTTTCAAAACAGACTGGTTTTTGCCACAGTCCAGTCTGTCTATGCACCATAATCAGAATAATAAATTATTCACCTCTGCTTCAGCCTTTGTTTCTTGTTAAACGTTCATTAATCATGAAAAAAGTGGCCCTACAAAGCAGTAAGAAAGAAGTCTTGCTCCTAATAAGTAGTGTTAGGACAACGGGCTCTTCTTATTAAGAAAAAAACAACACCCACACACAGCTGGACATGGTGGCACACACCTATACTCTTACTACTCAGGAAGCAGAGGCAGGAGGATTTCAAATTCCAGGTCAACCTGGGGAAGTTGTTGAGACTCTATCTCAAAAACAAAATACAAAACAAGAGGACTGGGAGGTGAGGCCTGGGTTTGTCCCCAGCACTACCTGTCCCCCAAAAGAAAGCCAGGCGCTGGCAGCCCATGCCTGCAATCCTAGCTACTCAGGAGGCCGAGATCATGAGGATCACAGTTCGAAGCCAGCCCCATACAAATGGTTTGTGAGACCCTATTTTGAAAATACCTGTCAAAAAAAAAAGCGCCATTGGTGGAATGGCTATAGTGTAAGAGTACCTGCCTAGCAAGTGCGAGGCTCTGAGTTCAAACCCCAGTGCCACAAAAAAGAAAAAACCTTGATTCTCAACCTCATAGCATGAACAAAAAATTCAATTTAATCAATTAAAGCTTTAGAAAACAACAAGGAAATGTATCTTCCCGGCCTTGCAGTAGGAAAGAGTTCTTTTTTAAATCAATCATACATAATAATGGATGTCATTATGACGTTTTTGTTCTTGCAAACTCTGTACTTCCATCATACTTATCCATCCCCCTTTGCTCTCTTGTCCCCTCCAACTAGTCCTCATACTTTCACGTCGCTTTTTTTTTTTTAAATACAGACTGCATATGAGAAAACACACACACAAAAGGCTTGCTCAAGTGGTAGAACATCTGCCTAGGAAGCATGAAGACCTGCGTTCAGACCCCACAACTGGCAAAAAAAGGCCTCAAACTGAAAACAACACAAATCACCATCAACATTACGATGGTCAAATAAATAAGTTCATATTTTGAAGTTTTGTTAAATTTCCACTTGATGAAAATTAACAAATGATAGGTTCACATAGTGATGTAGCAGGGAGGAGGCCAGAAGAGAAACAGACAGGCTGTGTTCTGATAATGAGGCAGGGAGAAGGGATGGCAAAGCAGAGAGATAAAACTTAAAGAATTAAAGCATAAAGAAAGTCACATAGCACTGGGGAATGAAATAGCCAATGAAGTCACACGCAGCCATATGTGGGTTGAGCTTTGCTTTTTGCTTCTGTAACCTGCTTGCAAGGGTATATAAGGTGAGCCCCCCCTTTGTTCTCGGGGCTCAGACTTTGGACAGAAGTCCTCTGGGCCTGTGTCGACAAAATAAAACGATGCTTTCTGCTAAACTGCCTCAGTGTCCCGTATCTCAGCTAGCAATCTCCCGCAACAGTAACATGGGCGAATCTCAGTAAATATGGTACACATAAAGGAGTATTTGATTATGATTACTTTTCTGTGAAATCAGATATTGGGCAAAAATTAAGTATAATGTCCTAAGTCAAGGTGCTCATTATGTTAGAAAAAACAGAGGGTAGTATTGTCAGGAAACATAAAAGGAGGTTCCTGGAGATTACAGGATTATGTTTCTTGACTTAGGTTGTGATCACATAGGTGTGATGTCTGTGGTGTTTTATTGAGTGCTTATGATGTTATGTGTTTTAATGTATGTTATAGTTTAACTTCTTTTAAAAGTGGGAAGGGTGGGGTGAATGGAGGAGATGAAGGTAGGCAGGGTATATAGTTGATGGACTTACCCATACACAAAATAGAACAAAGAAACCTCTTGCAATCGCTTTAAGGGGTGGAGAGGGGGTGAAGAGACCCTGGGGTATAGTGTTAAAGACAATTCAGAATTGTTACAATGAATCCCCCTGTACAATGAATATATCCTAATAAAAATGGAGAAAAAAAAGTAAAAAAAGTAGGAAGATTGGCTGCTACACAAAGAAGTCTCATCTTTTCACAAGGTGCAAGACTAGTCTGGAAATGAAATCACAACTTCATTAGACCTGGTTATTAAGGAATTAGACAATTTCCCTATGAAAGACTCTCATTGCTTTTAGAAGAAAGTCGTATTTGTCAACCCAGACTGCACATCATCCACTTTTTAAGAAAAGTCATAAATCTATATTTTCACACAAAATGTCCTTCTGTTTAAACACTGACAACACATGCAGTGTGTAGAAACCCATTTAAATAGTACAAAATGTATGACTTGAAATTCTAGTTTTGACCTATGGATAGACCAGAAAGTGCTCCCTCCTGAAGGCTACTGGCTTTTTTCCCTATACCCCAGTTCCTCAAAGAAGCAAAAAAAAGTTACTCCAGCCAATCGCTCACTGTTTTTCCAGGCACAACTGTTTCTCTGATTCCCTATCTGCTGTTGGGAATGGGACTTGAACTCCTTTTCAGACAGGGTCCACTGCCCAGGTATCTAGGATTGGATGTGCCACTATGCCTGGCGCTCTGCCTTTTTTCTCTCTGCTAAAACACAGAGATTTCTATTTCCTTCTCTTGCACTGGGGCAGAAAGGAAAACTTTCTAAGAACAAAAAACAATGGGAATGTTTATTCTTTTTCTCCAATGACATTTCTCTGGCATAGCTTCTTCTGAGTTTATGTTTTTAACTCTGCTAGACTCCAATACCCACCCTGCACACTCTCCTTCTTAAGCTGGCATCCCACCCTGCTTCCTGAAGTCACAAAGGGGCAGAAGTCAAACAAGTGAGAGATTTCCTCAGTCCCCTTTCCTGTTTAAAAACATTTAACCAAGTCAAACCCTTGGTTGCCTAGGGACAGGAGAAAGGAGCTACCAAAAAAAGGGATAGAGAGAGGCAAGGGAAGAACTCACCCAAACCAGAAAGACTAAGACCACCGCCAGAATCTTGTAGCCATTGATCTGCCACATGAATGGATCCACACAGCCCAGAATCTTCTTGAGTTAGAAATATGAATCAAGTATCCAGGCAGAGCATAAATGATACTGGAGGTTTGTGCAGGACCTGTTGGTTTAAGTGTTACAGGTGTTTACAGCCAGAGGGAGTGTCGGGGTTCCAGATTCTTTGTCTCCTGAACTTTGAACAATGAAGGGAAGAGCAAAAATAAGATACGTTATTAAGGAAAATATGGAAAGCTCCCACAGGGAGGGGAAGGGTGCCCCAGGTATTGCCTGCAAAGTAGCAGGGTATGGGGTTTTTATAGACCATGTGAATTAGGTGCACGAAGGGTGCTATGCTCATTGGCTAGTTGACAACACTGCAGGTACAGTTTGGAGAGCCAAGTTTACCTTAAGGGTAACCAGCAGTTCACATCTAGATTCTGTCCTGCCTTTTCTCTCTCTTCCTTGTTTTCTCCCTCCCCTCAGGTCAGGGGGTGGTCTCCAGAAACAGGATGTTTTTATCTGCGATTTGAAATGTTTTGTGCAACCTTTTGTGTAAAGCTGTTTGCAAGAAAAGCAGTTAAGTGTATGGCCTCCTAGTGGAATTGTCCTGGGACCTCTTAGCTAGTCTATTTATTACATTTAACAGACAGTCCCATCATAAATGAATGAGTTTTACTTTGGTAATACAATTTCTCAAACACTGGTATTTGCCATAGGTTCATAGTTCATCTGATAATGTGTAATATATTCCAGCCCTGTGTTTCTCAGAAATTGTGTAAGTACTCACTTTGGAAAAGTAGCTCTCATAAACAACTTAAAGGAAGGTAAGATTTATGACTCATGGTTTCAGAGGTTTCTGCCCATGTTTCACTGGTTTTGTTTTACTGAGCTTGTGGTAAGGCAGAGCAACATGGGGAGAAGTGTGTGGTGGAACAAATCTGTTTGTTTCTGGGAAGGAAAAGAGAAGGGGCCAGGGTCCCAAAATCCCCTTCAAGGACACGCCCCCCCATGACCTAACTTCCTCCCACTAGGCTCCACCTCCTAAAGGTTTCACCACCTCCCAAATACCCCATTAGCAGAAGAGCAAGCCTTCAACACAGGAGCTTTTGGGGCACATTTCCCATCCAAACCATTCCAAGGAGCCTCACAACTCACCCTGAAAAGCCCTACTTCTTCCCCCAAGTCCTAGAGTCTCACTTCTGACCTCCAGAGCCAGCACAGTAAACAGATGAGTTCCATTCTGGGGTGTCCAGGATACCCCACCCTCATGTCTTTTTGCTAAGGCTGGCTTACATATCTGAGGACGGCCACTTTTGCAATTGTTTTAGACTCAGGCATAAGCAGTAATCCACCACAGGCAGAAGAGAACTTGACAGTTGTTTACTTGTGAATTGCCATAGAATGTATTTGATATTTATTGTAGTAGCATTATTGATAAATTTCATTTATAATGGGAGGACTTTGGCAAGACAGATTCCAATGTAGGTATAGGATATTTACCTGAGACAGTCAACATGGATTATTACAGAGAACAATGAAGAGGCAACTGAAGTCTATGAGTCAAGGTGGTGTTACCTACTTGTTCTGTCTGAGCCCAGGGTCTTTGTCTCACAATTTCAAAGAATGAAAATCACAGACAATGAGACTGATGACTGAAGTGGCAAAGTTTCTTGAGAGACAACATTTTTTGGGTAGTACTGGGATTCGAACTCAGGACTTTGTAGTTGCTAAGCAGGTGTTCTACCATGTGAGTCACACCTCTAGCTCTTGAGAGTGTTAGGGTAAAGAGTAAGGATAGCCATGTTAGGACCGGACCCCTCCCCCCTTGCAGATGGCTTACCGGAAACTCTCTACTGAACCCCAAAGACTGATAAAGGGACAGTTGTTAACCTTTATCTCCAGGTGGGTGCCAAGGAAAGTTGAGCAGAGTGACCTAACCACAGTTTATCTTTCTTGGTTGCCCAGCAGCAGTATTTTTTAGTGACCTTCCTGGTACTTTTCCCCTGCCACCCTATATTTAGCCCAAGCCTATGTGTAGCAGTGGGCTCTAGCTCTCTTGCTGGGGTTCCCCTCTCAGACTCTTTCCTGAATAAAACCCGTGCTGATGTTGCGCCTTCTCCTGTCTTTCCTTTCATGCACTGTCAGTTTTATTAGCTTCCTTGTGACTCACAGGATCCCAAGACTACAAACATAAAATCAATTGGAAATATAATGACATATGACAGAGGATTTGAGATACTGTAGCAGGAAGGAAGGGCCACAAAAAAGAAACAAGCAAGTCTGTGTTCTGATAATGTGGGGGGAGGGGATGGCATAGCAGGGAGATAAAACTTAAAAGAATCTAAACGTGAAGAAGGTCACATAGCACTGGGGGATGAAGTAGCCAATAGAGTTGCATGCAACCATATATGGCTTAAACCTTGCTTTTTGCTTCTGTAACCTGCTTGCAAGGGTATATAAGGTGAAACCCCTTTGTTTTGGGGGCTCAGCCTTTGGATGTGAATCTGTTGAGCTGCTGCCAGCACACTAATAAGTATTGCTTCCTGAAAAACCTAGGTGTCCCTTGTCTCTGTTTGAGATTCCTGTAACATTTCTGGAGGCTCTTGTCCAGGATTTGGAGATGGTATTTTCATATCCTTGTCACCTGTTTGTTGGGAGGCATCCCGCCAGGTGCCAGCGGACCTGTTGATCTGACAGAGTGACTTGCCTCTCCCGGCACACTGGAGGCCAAGTCTCAGTTGCACAAAGGAACCCAGAGAAGGTTCAGGATCCGATTGGGAGCCCTGCCCATCAGACTGGTAAGAACCTGTTTGAATAATAGGCCTGCCTTTAGAAGGCAGAATGGGAGCATGACCACCTCCCAGCAGACACCCTAGTAATCCTATCTGGGGTGAAACCATGTCTCTTAGGTTTAGGGAACAGGGCAAAAGTATGTGAGACATCTCCAGGAATTAGGGAGGTTGAACACCTACAGGGTTTTCTCACCAGCAAGATAGACAGGATGGGGAACAAAACAAGTAGAAAGAAAGCACTTTGGGTAAAATGCAAGAAACTTCCAGTACTGGGGGTGTTGAGCTTTTCCCAGGCAATAGCCACAACCAAGGTTAAGGGATGCAGAACAAAACTTCAGTTCCAAAGAGGAAGACTCACAAGAGAACAGATGCATCATCTACCACTCCACCAGATAGCCCTCTGGGTGTGGTTTAAAAAGCTTTTTTGAGAGTATACTCTAATTTTTTGTGTGTGTTAACTTGTTTAAAGCATTGGGCAAAATTTAATTGGACATTTTTTCTGGCATGCTTAATTTACAAAACTCTGTGTGTAAGTATCTTCAAAATGGTTCTTAAACTGCTGTTATAAAGTTAATGTGATATTCAAGGTAACAAAAACCAGGGTGTTTATGTTAAAGCTCTCTTTTATAAACTGCTTAAGCTTTTTACACATGAATATCTAAACATCTTGAGGATGGTTCTTATTATAGAATCAATGTAAAAAAATTTGTTACTCTGTTCTACTGCTACTTAAAAAAAACACTTTTCAAATTTATTTCAATCATTTCTCACTAGGATATAACATTCAGGGTTTAACAACCTGGCTCAGACTAGAGGATTAAAAAAAAGCAGGGGGGAGCCACAGCCTGCAGCAAGAATCTTAAAATTTGGGTAGTTAAAAAAATGACCTTAGCCTGTTTCATTCTGTCATATATAAAATCTGGGATTTAATTCTCTCTTACAATACATGGGTCTATTAACAAATGGGCTTTCTATAAATTGTTTTTATACAAAAAATAATTTTAATGTTGCTTTCTTTCTGGTTTTTTCTGGCAAATATAAGGCTCTAAGTTAAAAACTTTTATGAATTATTTTCAACAGGTAACATATATATACATATATGTAGTAAGGATATAGTTTATAAAAATAAAAGGTTAAAAAATAGTTTTAAATAAAACAAAAGATAAAGACAAGCTCCCCCAGGGAATTAAAAAATAAGTTGTCAAAAGGTACAAAGTTGTCATAAAAAAAGATGGAGCTTATAAATGCTTATGTAAGTGATTGAGTTGACTAAAATCCAGTTACACTAACGGTTTTATAAGGTCAAAATGTACTGATGTTAAACTAAAACTTAATTCTCTAAGCTTGTAACAAGAAGGCTATCTGAAAATATTTATTGTTCTTAATAACATTTACAAAAAACTGTCTTAAAATGGTTTTTGTTTTTTCAAGATAACTGTCAGAAATTTTTGGTGCTACAGGTTAATCCACAGATTTATCATAATAAGAATTTACTAAAACACAGAGAGAGGAGACAGCTGAGCACAGGGAATGCTGCAGCACTGATATGAGGGTTGATACAGATTTACTTATGTAAAACAACATAAAAAAAAAGAAAGTCAAAGTGCACCTCCGGATACAATATAAAACAACAACAACAACAACAACAAAACTTAACAAGGAGCACTACATTGTAGGTCAAGACCTCCAGTTTTTATTAGAGTCAATAGAGTGGAGATGTTAGTCCTACTCCTTCCACATGGCAGGTGGGGGGAATTTTTGGCCTAGGATGGCCAGATTGGGCCTGTTATTTTAAGGAGGCTCCATTGGCTACAGGTTGGTGGGATCCTGCTGTATGTCATGAGCCATATGTAAATGTCAACAATCTGGGATGTGATCCCTTATCAACATCTGAGCCATGGTTCTCAGTCATTAGGTTTCCTAACTCCACACTTAGTCCCCATAAATATTTACCTGTGTTCTCTGGTAATTTTTGTTGGGGTTTTGACTACTAAGGTAACTGAGTCATGTTCATTTAAGAGTTGGTTTATGTAAAATTTTCTAGATGACCTCGTAATTGTGGTTAAATAATTGTCTGGGGTGATTATAATGCAGTCAGTACCCTGTATGTGTCTGTGACTGGGCTATTTGGGGTCACTGACACTGTTCTCCACCCCCCCAACTGATAAGAAAATCTAAGGTTTTATTTAAAGAGCAACAACTAAACTAATATGTATAGATAACCTCTATAAAACTGTGATACTGTTGCTTGTTCCTGTATACTAAATGTATGTATATTTTTCAAGTATATCAATCTAGCCTTCTAAAATACAAAATTTAGATAAACATGGTAACAAAGAGTTATGATATACTGTTCTGTTAGTTGCTAAATTGTCCATCAAAATTTTAACCATGGCTCTTTTAAGTTTTTGTCATTAAAGTTCTGATCCTTCTGGGACATTTACAATCAAGTCCATAGAAAATGACTCTAATAAGTGCTTATGTGTCAACCAGGTTAGCTTTTAGGATGTCTGCTTTTGTTGTATTTTGCTTGTATTGTCCTTGTCTAAAAGCCCACTGCCTAAGAGCCACTCCTAAGCTTCTCTGTTGCTTAAATTTGACCAAAAGGGTCTAGTTGGTACTGACTCTCACCTGATCTGCTTGTTACTCCCCTCCCCAAAAAATACATGGGACCAAAACCAACCAACCAAACAAAATCCAGGAAAGAGCAAATCCTCATGATGAAGATTCATACCACCTGAACACCCCCAATCTCATTTGGTCTCAGAAGCTAAGCAGGGTTGGTCCTGGCTAGTACTTAGATGGGAGACATATCTTCAGAGGAGACTGCTCAGAGACAAGCAGTTTGGAGACAAGTGGGAAATGCTGTCAAAGCTCAAATGGAGTCACTTATGCCAGACCTCTCAAAAATAACCAAAGCTGAGAGGATTAAAGAAATGGTTCTTATACATGTGTGGCTATCTGGCATTAAAGTCCTTCCAGACACAAACTCTTATTTTTTAGACAGAGTCTTCTACGTAAATAGAGACAAAATGACTATTTTTACTGGCTCTAGACATGTCCTTTGATACTTAAAGATAGTGTTTTTAACTTTTTTTTAAAGCAATGCATTTTCCTTGGACATATATACTGATACTATATTGTTGCCATGATAATTCTACTGAGTTAAAAAAAACAAAACAGGAGATACTATCTGGGTAAAAGAATAAAATGTCCAACCATTAAAACTCCATTGGAGAGGGCCTTTTGTTGTTATTTTGCCTGCCCCCACAGCAGTTAAAAGTTACAGAGATTGCTCCTTGGATCCACCACAGCCAGGTAAGGCCAGCCTCTCTGGAAAGGGAGTGCATCCCTGACTCAGCCTCATCACAGGAGATCACCTTCCCTATGCTGCGGCAGCCGCTGTCCATGGTGCTGGAGCTCCTGACTCTAGGAGGAGGCAGAAGTTGCCTGATCCGGCAGTAGCTAACAGTCTGCTGACCACACAGATGGTAAACATAACCACATGTTTGGTGAACATGTAGTGGACATGACCTTGAAACCCCAAGATCAGGTGTTTTCTGTCCATCATCTTTAATCCACATCTGAGGACTTCTGCAGCTCAGTGAGTGAAGTGGGTTCTCCTTCCCTACAGTCCTGCAAAGGAAACCACCTACCATCAAGGATCCCCCACTGAAGCTAGGTGCCTGTGGCTCATACCTGCAATCCTAGCTACTCAGGAGGCAGAGATCAGAATGATCGTAGTTTGAAGCCAACCCTGGGCAAATAGTTAGCGAGACCCTATCTCAAAAAAGCCTATCACCAAAAATGACTGGTAGAGTGGCTCCAGTGGTAGAGCTCCTACCTACCAAGTGTGATGCCCTGAAATCAAACCCCAGTACTGCTTCCTTGGTCCTCTGTCCATGCTGGTCACCCCAAAGTACCCACTGCCCTAGCCTGTGAGGTACTGGGTGGCTCTGGGTGGACAGCACCTCCCTATGTCCAGAGTCCTTGGGATCATCCTGCACCTTCTCCCTGAACCTCTGCTTGTGGGACACTGGCTCTTGATACTCTCGTGGCTTGGGCGTCTCTCCAAATTTCAGAATCCAATCCAGAAGCAAATTCTCTTCTTCTTCTTCTAGGACACGACCTTGGCAGTCAGTCCATTCCTTCATTCAATGAATGCATAATGAATACCCATTTCATACATGGCCCTGGTTAGGCACTGAGAATAGAGGAGTGAGGAAAAACCCTGATCTCTTAAAATTCCATATGAAAACAGGAAGAAACAATAAGCCTAACAATGCATAAACTAAATAGAATGTTAGGAGATGTGTAATATAGAAAATTTAAAAATATGCATGCCTGTAATCCCAGCACTTGAGAGGTGGAGGCAGGAGGATTGTGAGTTGAAGACCAGTCCGGGATATATAGTAAAACCCTGTCTCACAAAAAGGCTATGTGCGGTGGTTTATGCCTGTAATCCAAGATACTCAGGAGGAGGAGAATTATGAGTTTGAGGGGAGAGAAAGAGAGAGAGAGAGAGAGAAGGAAGGAGAAGGAAGAAGGGAGGAGGAGGAGGAGGTGGAGGGGGAGAGGGAGAAAAGAAGGAAGGGAGGAAGGAAGGAAAAGGAAAGAAAAAAAAGGAGGGAAGGAAAGAGGAAGGAAGGGGAGGGAAGAGAAGGGAGGGAGGGAAGGAAAGAAAGAAAGGAAAGAATGTAGAAAAGCCGGGGGAAGGTGGCTGGGGATGTAGCTCAAAGGTAGAGTGTTTACCTAGCATGCACATGGTCCTGGGTCCCATTCTTGGTACTGTAAAAAGAAAAAAAGGTGGGGGGGCGGGGAGGGACCATAGCACTGGGGATGTAGCTCAGTGGTAGAGTGCTTGCCTAGAATGTGCAAAGGGCTAGGTTCCATCCAAGCACTGCAAAAAATACAGAAAGAGGAGGAGACATTAGGTGGGGGTAGGGTAGGGAGAAGCAGAGAGACTGAAAGGTTGGAGGGTCCTCAGTAATCAGCTGAGAAATGAGGTGCCTTGGACACAAGTTATAGTGGAAGAGGTGTTTAAGGTTCTTCTGGATATGTTCTGAAGGCAGAGATTTCCTGAGAGACAGAATGTGAAATGTGTCATGAAAAGAGGACCGACAAGTGCTTGTATCTTCTTGTTAATTATGGTTGTCTGTTCTCCCTGCCTTGATGTTATCATCTTGGAACGTTGCTGACCTGGGAGAGACTGCTTCTCCCAGGGTTAGTTAATTTCTAGAGACAGCAAACAGCTTTGCCTTTCAGCAGGACCTTGATAAGCAAACCAAGTCCAGAGTCCATACCATCTGCCACCTCCTTTATTCAGGTTACTTCAGCCCTTAACACCTTCTCCCTGACTGTTTTAAATCACCTTAGGGCCAGACGCCTGACAACTGAAGACATCTCTCATATTCCAGAGCCCATGAAATTATTCAAAGTAGCCAGTCTTTTTTGGGGGTGCAACTGGTGTTTGAACTCAGGGTTTCAGTCTTGCAAAACAGGCACTCTATTGCTTGAGCCACACCTCCATTTTGCTCTGGTTATTTTGGAGATGGGGTCTCGTAAACTGTTTGCTGCAACTGGCCTCAAACTGTGATCTTCAGATGTCAGCCTTCCCAGTAGCTAGGATTAGGGAGTAAACCACGGGTGCCTTGCTCAAACTTGCCAATCTTAAACCTGCTTAGCTGCTATTTATCGACCCTATTTTGACCATTCACAATAAAACAATTTGCCCAAACTTCAAATCTATTTCTATCTTCCTTCCTCCCTTCCTTCTTTCCTTTCTTCCCTCCTTTTTTTCCTCCCTCCCTTCTCTTTTCTTTCTTTTGTAGTAGTGGGGTTTGAATTCAGGGCCTCACATGCAAGCACTCTATCATTTGAGCTACACCCCCAGTCCTTTCACTCTCTTTAGTTTGTTTTTCAGATAGGGTCTCTTGCTAACATTACCCAGCCTGTCCTCAAGCCATAATCCTCCTACCTCTGCCTCCCGAGTAGCTGGGATTACAGGTGTGTATCACCATATCCAGCACAAACCATCTTTTCAATGGCAATTGTCCCCTGGTCTGTTGGTCTCACCATGCCTAAATAACAAAAATTCTGGGTACATTTTAAAATAATTCTTCTTTCTACAATTATGAAATCCCTAAGGTAGGAAAATTCAGAGAACCTGGGTCCTTGATCACCAACTGCCAATCCCTCTCCTTTCCCAAGCCCTGTCTTCCAGGATCCTGCTGCTAGAACAGGAGTCCTTGTCCTGAGAACATCTTTACTTAAGAATTCTGATGTTGGCTTAACCTGGAATTCTTTCCCCTCATGCTTCCTTTCTGGCCAACTGGCTTTTCTCTAGGTATGTGACAGACAAGTTAAGGTACTGGTCTAGTCACATGGCCACTTACCCTTCTCAGGACTTCACGCTTGCAAAACAGGCACTCTGCTGTTTGAGCCACTCATCAAGCCCATTTTGCTCTGGTTATTTTGGAGGTGGAGTCTCTTGAACTATTTGCCTGGGATGGCATCAAACTGCAATCCTCCTGATCTCAGTCTTCCAAGTAGCTAGGATTATAGGGGTAAGCCACCAGTGGCCGGCAACACTGGATGTTTTTAAGCAGAATTTTCAGGTTGTTGGACAGACTGGATTGAAAAACTGAAGCCCAAATCTCATTTACAATGCATGGCAAAAGCATCGCCATCATAACAGAATGGTAGAGGTGAGGAAAGGCTAAATTAGTAAAGAAACAGAACACCCAGCAGAAAAGGAGGAATGCTGGAGAAAATGATGGTGCTGATTGATTGATTGGTTCTAGAAAGAATAAAGATGGCTTCGGAAGTCTATACAACCACAGGTGGATTAAAAATGGAAGTTACCTCACTTCCTGCATGGGAAGCAGGAAATGTTTCTCCCTTTTTCTATTTCTCCCTACCTTATCCCATTATTCTAAGATGAATCCTTTGCTGGGAAATAGGGGGAGCCTCAGTCACTGCTAATTCAATGTTGAGGCAATGCCATGTGACCTTGTAGACCCACTTTGGGACAATTCTGCTCTTGGCAGGATGGAGTGGATTAGTTCCCTAAGAAGCGTCTACAGATGGATGGAAGTTCAGGATGTAAACCTGGCAAAACCAAGGCTGGGGTGTGGCTCAAATGGTAGAGTGCTTGTCTAGCAAGCCCATGGCCCTGAGTTCAAACCCCAGTACTGCCAAAAAAAAAAAAAAAGTTGGTAAAACCAGAGCCTCTCTGGCTAATATGGTGTCTCTCTGAATCAGAGAAAGGCACACCTTGGGGTCCATACAGCACTTTGTGCAGGTACCATCTAGCATGTAGACAGACTGGATTTCAGGTGTCACTGGCCTCCAGGCTGGTCACCACAGTGAAAAGACATAAATTGGATAACTCTGTCTCTAGTTTGGTGGAAATCTTTATTTAGTGGTGGGTAAAGGAACCTAATGGATGAATCTGAGTTGGAGAGGTCATATAGGAGACTGCAGAGACTAACAGCACACCACTAAGGAGAGGGCTTCCACAGCAGAACCACAGACAAAATGCTACAGAAGGCTGGGCACCAGTGGCTCACACCTGTAATCATATCTACTCGGGAGGCAGAGATCGGGAGGATCACAGTTCGAAGCCAGTCCAGGCAAATAGTTTGAGAGATCCTATCGTGAAAAAGCCCATCACAAAAAAGGGCTCGTGGAGTGGCCCAAGGTTTAGGCCCTGAATTCAAGCCCCAGTACAGAAAAAAATAATGCCACAGGAGGCCAGGGAAGCCGAGAACTAGAAATAAGCCTTCAGACTTGAGAACCAGACCACTGGTAGTATCATAGATTAGGGAGAGCAAAACCAGGTAGTCACAGGGTACATGTGTGCTAAGGGGAAAGAGATCCTAGGACCTCCTCCCCTTTTTTGTGGAGCTGAGGTTTGAACTTGGGGCCTTCGGCTTGTTAGGTAAGTGCTCTAACACTTCAGCCATATCCCAAGCTCTTTTTTGCTTTAATTATTTTTCAGATAGAGTCTCACTTTTGCTTGGGACCAGGTCATGACCCCTTAGATCTCCCTCTTCAGAGAAAGTGGGATTACAGGTGTGAGCCACCAACTGACTCTTTGTATTTTTTATATTTTTATTTTTTGTGGTACTGAGGTTTGAACTCAGGGCCTGCACCTCCACCAGCCCTTTTTTGTGATTGGTTTTTTTTTTTTTCAAGATAGGGTCTTGAGAACTATTTGCCCAGGTTGGGTTCAAACTGCAATCTTCCTGATCTCTGCCTCCTGAGTTTTATTTTTATTTTTTTGGTATTGGGTATGGGAGTTTACATTACAGTCTCCATCCATCCATGTGTGATGACTGGCTGGGATTTTGGGAGCTGTGACAACTCTGCTGGCCAGAAAACCCAGTATTCTTGTGGCTGTCAAACTGGCCAGCACTGGCTATAAGTCTGTGTATGACAATAACTGATTTCCTCTTCATGTGAACCAGCTCCTCCTCTGAGCTGCCTTTGCTGGCCTCTGTGTGGCCTTTGTAGATGCTTGGGAAATGATCTCCAGCATGGTCCTGTCCAACAGTATCCACCAGGAAAGCTCACCATCCACAATGAGGTAGCCTTACTTACTCTTCTCCTTTGTCTGTCCCACTGAATGCTTTTGAGAAGTCTGGAACGTAAGACTTCTGGAATAAGGGTAGGTGCAATCAACTTCTCTCACTGGAAGACTGAAATAGCTTCCTGTCTAGTCCAGCCAATTCTATTCCTGCCCCAAACCAGGCAGGAATAGAATCTATTCCTTCTCCACTCAGGAGTGATTATTTGAAAGACAATAGCTTTCATCTTAATATAAACCCAAACCCCTTATCATGGCCCCTGAGGTCCTCCTGCATGATGGCTTTCCCTAACTCTGCACCCTCATTTCTTGTGACTCTTCCCTGGCCCTTTGTAGTCCAACCCCAAAGGTCTTCTTGGTGCTCAAGAGGATCAAGCCATCCTCCCTCACAGGATTAAACTTCCAGTTCTGGTGCCTGGAATGACCTTCCCCTAGATCCTCATATGGCCAGCTTTCTTCTCATGCAGTTCTCTGATCAAACATTTTGGAGGATTTTCAAATTAAAATCAAAATTAAACAGTCCCGTCTCAACTCTGCTATCCTCTGCTCACCCTGCTCCTGTTTTTCCATTCCACAATCTGTAATTATTTGGATGCTACTATAATTATTGTTATTGGCAGGACTGGGTTTGAACTCAGAGTTTCACACTTGCAAAGCAGGTGTGAGTCACACCTCCAGTCCATTTTACTCTGCTTTTTAGAGATGGGGGAGTCTTGTGAAGTATTTGCTTGGGCAGGCCTGCAACCAAAATCCTCTGGATCTCAGCCTCCCAAGTATCTAGGATTACAGGTGTGAGCCACAGGCACTCTGCAAGTTGCTTACTATTATTGTTGTGGCTTATTTATGTTACAATTCTCAATAGAATGTGATGTCCATGAGGGACAGGAAGTTTGTCTAGCTTGCTCACTGTTATAACCCATGACCTTGAAACACTGCAGGTGTTAAATATCCTCTGAATCAATTAAAGTCATGTGACCTCTGTGCCAGGAACCTTCTCAGCAACCTGCACCCTAGGAGAAATAGGCAATTGGCCAAAGTGTTCCTCTATTGCTGCTGGTGGCTACCACATAATAGCCATTAGTAGCTGTTAACGTTTCACATTTACATCAGAACAGTAAGATTTCCACTGCAGTATCTATTTTTATTCTGGAGGATCCTAACAGAAACATTCTTGCCTTTTACTGAGGCCCATAGAGTATGCACAGGGAGGCGAACAAGTCCTTGGTCCTAGTTTGGTTGCAGAGACAGAGTGTCCTGTCTGAAAACAAACAAAAAACCTCTGCCTCCTGAAAGGCTGGATGTGACAAGCCTTGCCGAGCAACTTAACTTTGATGGACCGGGTCCTCTTCCTCTCTTGGACCCCAGTTCCTCCCGGGAGAGACTTTCCTGAGTCGCTCTCAGGGTTCATCCATACAGGGCAGGCTCCTTGTCCCCAGACACCAGCTCCTGCTGGCAATTCCCACAACTCTTTTGTCTCAGGCTGCGGTTTCTCTGATCACCCGAAAGGGGGCTCCATGACCAGGCACGATCACATCAGCGGTGCCTAAGACCCTCTTTCGGCTCCGCTCCTGGGCCACTGGGTCTTCGCTCAGCGCTCGCCACGAGTCCTCATCCCCGACGCGTTCAAACACATCGCCTGCCACCACCACGGTCCCCAGGGCCGTGCCTGCCACCACCAGGCTCACGTCGCGCTGGCCCCCGTGGCCCGGCGTGGCCCATACCTCGAGCCCGGGTCCCAGGCGCAGGGGCCGCTCCTCACTCAGCCCGTGGGGCAGGTAGTGGCCCCCGGGGAGGCAGAAATCGTGCGACACCAGCAGAGCTGCCCCCGGAAACAGCCCCAGGTTCCCGATGTGATCCGAGTGCCCGTGGGTCCCCACCACCAGAGTCACGTCTCCCGGGGCCACGCCCTGCCCCGCCAGGGCTTCCACTAGCGCCTCCCGGGCCCAGGGGCCCCCGCTGTCCACCAGGATGGGGCCGCGGGACGCCTCCTCCAGGGCGGTCTTGGCGCCACCATCTGCGGGCGGGGACTCTTGGTGGCTGGACGCCGGACCCCAGGCTTGGGGCAGCACCAGGGTCACCGAGCCATCGGCGCGCACGGCATCGCCCATCCCCTCGGGCTCTGCGTAGCCCCTCAGCAGAACCACCACGGAGTAGGGGTCCCCGGGCATCAGCAGAGGGGGCTCCCTGAGCAGAGGCTCAGTTCGCACTAGACTGTTCATGGCAGAGGCGGGACAAGCTGGGGAGAGACGAAATGGGGGCCGTGGGTCACTGGCCAGCCCCTCCGAGTTCCCACAGCCAGCCCCGCCACTACTCAACTGGCACCTTCCAAGTCTCAGCTCTTTGTCATCCCCTCCCTCAGCTCTTAAAGTGGTATCACTCTCGACCTCCCTGCGGAAGATGGTACGGCCCAACCTGTTTCCCACGCGATCCCGCCCTCCCTCCTTCCGCTCCAGTCAGGCTAATCTCGTGGCAGGTCCTCCCTCACCTGTCACCCTCCAAAGGATGTCCTTTCCTTTTCTTCACTCTAACCTTAGCCGCTCTCTACCTGACTTTAGTCATATCACTAAAGTCTGAGATCGTCCTCACGCCAAAGCACGGAAGTCTCGGGATTTTGTCCTCTGCGAGCTTCCGTAAGCCCTAGTATGGCAGCCAGCGCGGCGCCACGTCTGTAACTTTAATTCCGGTGCGTTCCGCAACCTGGGCCTATGAAACCTGCAGACCTCGCTATATTTGTTCCGCGACCTCTGCCGGCCTCCTGGGCTGTAAAATTGCAAAGCACCATTAGTTGCTAACAGGACTGCTGCAAATGGCCCCGTTGTCTGAACACTACCTCACCGACCATGGTCGGCCATTTGAAACTGGGAGCAGATGATATTAAAAAAAAAAAAAAAAGTTTAATAGCGATATAGAAAAATTGGCACCTGTGAAGTTAATATGAAGCAGAGCAAGTACCTACCCCACCGACCTAACCAGCGTTGCTTCATCCTCAGCCCATGTCCTGTTTTTTGTTCACTGCTTGCTGCTTCTGGACACAGGCAGTGTACACAGGTCATAGAGAATGTCTGTTCTAGCCTCTTCCTTGTTAAGATCTAAAACCAGACCCCTGAAGGGGTCTTTCCCAAGGCCCATAGCTCCATACCATCGCTGGCCGGTGGGTGGGGGTGAGGAGCCCTAAAGATGATTTACTGGGGAAAGCTTCAATACTGTCACCACACACAGGCCTACCAGTTAAGGGGCTGGATGACAGGCAGAGGTAAGACTTCCACCTCCTGCTCCCACCTTTCTCCCTGGGGTGAGGTGTGTTCACAAACACACCTTAAAGCTGTAGGAAAAGGAACAGCTCAAACTTCAGAGGGTTCTTCTCTATGACCCCTCCTGGGAGTTCAAAGACAAGGGTCAAAGATCTTCTGGGTCATGCTTGGGGCGGCCTGATGTCTTGGTCATCTCTTCCTCCTCCTCCTCTTCCTCTTCCACATCCTCTTCCTCCTTCTCTTCCCCTTCTGCCTTCTTTTGCCCATTTGTAATCTCCTCCTTTCCAGTCCATGTTTCCTGTAGACATGCTAGGTGGGGTGAGAGAAAACAATTTAAATGTTAGTTTTGAAGATAAGGGGAAACTGTGGCCTGGCAGGAGAGGATCCCAACCCCCACACTTACCAGTTTCAGCAGTTGGGAGCACATGACCTTCACAGAGAAAATGCTGTAGGGGCTGCTCCTGATGGTGGAAGTACCATTCTCCCACAACGTCTTCAAATTCTTCCAGCATTGTCTCGCACTGGTCAAGTGGATGAGCAGGAAGATTATCTGTTCTGCTGGGCTTTAGAGACCCACCTCTGTGCTTTCCACTCCCTGTCTTCCTACTGCAAGTGACTGACTGACATTGGAGAGGCAGGTAGCCAGGAGGTTAAGCTTGGCTTCCAAGCTGTGTGATCTTTATTCAACAAACACTTACTAGCACCTACTCTGTTAAGTAGGTTGTTAAACTCTGAGTCTCAGCTTCTGCCCTGTAATCATACCTGCAGCTGGAAAGTATGTGACCCAGAATCAGGAACATAGTGTTCAATAAGCAGTAGCACATATTATTAGCCTCCAATATTATTATTGTTTTTTTATCCTTTGGCAGCACTGGTGTTTGAACTCAGGGACCAAAGCTTGCTAGGCACATGCTATACCACTTGAGCCACACCTCCAATCCTTTTTTGCCTGATTTTTCTGGATAGGGTCCTGCACTTTTTGCCTGGGGCAGGTCTCTGACTTTATTCTTCCTACTTACACATCCTGAGTAGCTGGGATTGCTGGCACCACGCCCAGCCCAATATTCTTAATAAGCTCTTAAGCACAGCCCTCGTTCTGTCCCTTCTCCCTATCAGAGGGGGACATCTAACAGTCAAATCCCAGGATCTGGCTCCCTTTCAGGTTAGGGAACCTTACTGGGACAGTGTGGTATCTTTTCCTACCTGCTTTTTGAGGAATGTGACCTCCACACTGGGCTCGTCCCATAGCTCCAAAGGGATCCCCAGATCCACCTTCACTCCCTTCTGCACTAGGCCTTTCAGTGTTGCCATGGTCTGACTCTGACCCTGAGAGATGGAGAATTTGTTATCAATCCAGCCCATCACCCCACATCTTCTTTTGCCTTCCCACCATATTAGTTAACTACTAGAAACTTGGGTGAGTTCCCTGAGGATGAGATGAAGGACCTTGACCATAATGAGAGGATACTCCAGAGCTAGGGAAAGACAGGAAGATATTCCTGGGGACCTTAGGGAATATAGGTTTCTGAGAAACATGGTCCTTTCCTGGGGAAGGATCTGACCTTGGCATATCTCAATGATCCCTTGCGCTCAGCATGAACACTGTAATCCAAGATCCGCTCACATAAATTCTCCAAGGCTTCTTCTAGCCTTGTCTCTCTGTAGGAAGAGGGGAAAGAAAAACTCCATGATGCTTCAGGAACTCCCTGGTCTCCTTTGGCAGTTGAAAGATGGATGAACACAAAGATGGACTCACGAAACACTGTAAGGTACATGTTTCTTCCTCTTGCCTGTGTCTAGCACCTGTCCCAGCTCTAGCACCTCTCGAGATCGACCAGTGTGACTCAGCTTCTCTTGTAGCTCCATGCTCAGCAGCTTACACACTGGTAGTAAGGAGAGATGGCCAAGGGTACATGAAACATGGCACACCAGTAGTTCATTCTGCAGAGGACCAAAAGCAGCAAACAAGCAAGTGCACACTCTGGAGCCAGACTAACTCAGCCTCTCAATGGCTGTATGACACTTTTGCTATGCCTTGGTTCCTTTTTTGTGGGGAGCAGATTATGAGATGCCTATGAAAACTTGACATAAGTACAGTTGTGCTCAATGATCTATGGGCTGAGTTTGGCACAGCCCCAGCTGCAGAAGAGAGCAAAGGTAAAATGTAGCACATCTGCTTTTCCTAAATAGTTTACTTTCAGAGAAATAGGAACACAGGTTTCTCTTGTTACAATGTCACTCCCCCTCCCCAAGAATTATTGCTCCACCTCTTTGTTTACCACGGTATATAAAAGACTAGCTGAAGGAGGATGGAAGGATTTTTTTGATGAGGGATTCTGACTGGCTGCCTACGGGTTGCTTGTGAGACTGGCTGTTGCTACTGTTGTTATGCTAAGGATTAGAGGAAACATGGGACAGTGCAAGTCTGAGCACTGAGACTTTTAAGAAAGCTAAAGAGAGAATATGGAAGAGTGCAAGTCTGAGGACTAAGACTTTAAAAGGGAACACGGGACAGTGCAAGTCTGAGGGCCAAGACTTTAAGAGAGATTAAAGAAAACATGGACAGAGCGAGTCTAAGGAAAGAGATTTTAAAGAATAGGAAAGAAGCAAGATTTCAAAGAAAGACTTTAGAAGTAAGACCTTAAAGAATACAGAAGAAAAGAAACAATGAGGCTGTTGTGTGTCTCCATCTGAGTGCCCAGCACACCTGATCCTAACTTTCTGTATGTCTGTCTTCTATTTGTTTGTCCTTTCTGCATCTCCAGTTGCCCTGAGTTAGGTTCAGGAGGAACAGAGCATGAAAAAGCTCTCTACACTTTTTCCTTTTTCTTTCTTTCAGTACTGGGATTTGAACTCAGGGCTATACCTCGAGCCACTCCCCACCAGCCTTTCTTTTGTGTGAAGGTTTTCTTTGAGATAGGGTCTCATAACTAAAGCAGATACCTTAAAAGCAACTGAGGCCAATAGGAAAAGGGGAACTAGAGAAAAGGGTAGATCAAAAAGAATTAACCTAGAAAGTAACACACTCGCACAGGAAATTAATGTGAGTCAACTCCCTGTATAGCTATCCTTATCTCAACCAGCAAAAACCCTTGTTCCTTTCTATTATTGCTTATACTCTTTCTACAGCAAAATTAGAAATAAGGGCAAAATAGCTTCTGCTGGGTATTGAGGGGGTGGGGGAGGAGAGGGAGGGGGCAGAGTGGGTGGTAAGGGGGGGTGGGGGCAGGGGGGGAGAAATGACCCAAGCCTTGTATGCACATATGAATAATAATAATAAAAAAAAAGAGATAGGGTCTCATGACCTACTTGCCCATGCTGGCTTTGAACCACAGTCCTTCTGATCTCTGCCTCCTGAGTAGCTAGGATTACAGGCATGTGAGCCACCGGCTCCAGGAGTGCCTTCATTTCTTTACCTCTAAAATGGGGATAAGTCAGTGGCTTATGCCTGTAATCCTAGCTACTCAGGAGACAGAGCTCAGGAGGACTGTCGTTTGAAGCCAGCTCCAGGCAAATAGTTCTCAAGACTCTATTACAAAATACCCAATACAAAACAGGGCTGGTGGAATGGCTCAAGTAGTAGAGTGCCTGCCTAGTAAGCATGAGGCCCTAAGTTAAAACCCCAGTACCACACATAAAAAAGACATTAAGATCCATGATCTTTGTCTATGGGACAGCCATGTTGGGGATAGATAAACAAATGATGACAATATGGTGTGATGGACCCTACAAATACAAAATTCACTCAAAGGTCCAAACTGTCTACTATTAGGAGTTAACAGTGTGTGTATTTCACTACTATCTTTCCAGCACCCAGTGGGTGGCCTGCCACATGGTGAGTGCCAAAAAAGAAATGGCCCATACAGAAGTGAAAGTAAACTAAACAGAAGTGGAAGTAACAAAAGTGCCTAAATGTGCTTATTAGCACTATGCACTCAGATACACAGACATTCCCTTTTCCCCTCCAGGGGTTTATGACAGCAGAAGGTGACAGACAAGGAAGAAGGCTTCCAAAGGAAGTGACATTTAAACTGGATCTTGAAGCATGGATAGGAGCTTATCAAATACAGAAAAGAGGGGGCCACTTAGCAAAAGCACAGATGTGTAAGAGGACAATGCACTTTCAGTGACTGTAAGAAGTTCAATGTGTCTGAAGCACCGACACTTTGAGGATGGGAATGGGGTATGGAAATGTAAGAAAGTCCTCTGCCAAAAAAATGATAGGTTAGTATCCGGGTGCTGGCGGCTCACGCCTGTAATCCTAGCTACTCAGGAGGCAGAGAGCAGGATGATCTTGGTTCAAAGCCAGCCCGGACAAATAGTTCTCAAGACTCTGTCTCCAAAAAAAAACCTCATCACAAAAATAGAGCTAGTGGAGTAGCTCAAGGTGAAGGCCCTGAGTTTAAACCCCAGTACTGCAAAAAAAAAAAAAAAAAAGCTTACTGATCACAGAGATGTTAAAGCAAAAACAGCCAAGATTAAGCCTGTTTAGAAAGACAGGACAAGTAGCAGGAAGAGTGGGGACTCAGACGTAAAAGGAGGTAAGAGATTAAAACCAAGTCATGAAGAACGCTGATACTGAAATGCAGTGATGTGTGAAATGAAGAGAAGAGACCCAGAAAGAAATGAAAAAGTCAGGGAGGCAACAGAGTTGGGAATGATCTGACTCTTGAAGTGTGTCACCTCCCAAGAATGGCCCTACACTAGTACAGCAAGGGAAGATACTGCTTGCTATAAAATCCATACAGTATACTTCCTCTGCAAAGCCTCACATTGATGGGGGAACTTCTAGTTCCTCCGTATTTGTTTATGAGCTTCAGTGCAGAGTTACTCACCCTCAGATCCCCTGAGGGTGACATCTAGCTTGTAATTTGGGAGCGTCTCTGCTAGGGCGGGGCAGGGGATGTCAAAAGGGCATGAGCCTCACACCCCGCTCCTGCAGGCTCTTCAGATTTAGGTCTAGTGAGTGACATGGGGGAAAGACACACTAAAGATGCTTGATAAGAGTTGGTGGTCCAAGGCAGACGGTCCCTGAACTACAATTCCCATAATCCACTGGGGCCCGAGCCTGCAAGAAAAAGCGGGCTCCCTCTGGATGTCTCATGGAAAATGTAGTGCCACAGTTTGGGGGCGGTACCATCTGTATCCTTCTTAATCTAATTTAAATTCCGCCAATTCCATCAGAAACCTCCCTCAGGACTTCAACTGACCCACCCATCAGAGTCCATTTGATTCGGTCTAAAGGAAGGAGGTTGGACAGAGAGATGCGAAAGAGAGCTGCTCCTTTTAGATACCTTCGCATTTGCTGGGCAAACGTTCTGTGTCATCGTCCTCCTCTTTCGGCGTCCTAGCCCAAGTACCGTACACTCCCAAAATTAAAAGAAATATTCCCAACCGCACAGGTCCCATGATAAAGCGCCGTCCCCAAACAACCACCGACGCCTTCAAACCAACTTCGGGAAGGCAGCGGGCCCTTTAAATCCAGAGGCGGTCGGAGGCACCCTTAAAAAGGCACAGCACGGTTTGCGCGTGCGCAGATCCAGTCCGAGAGGGGGCGGAGCATCATTTCCCAGGGCTTCTCCGCCTCGGTTTTGTGGCGCCTCCTGAAGGTCCTGGCCGCGGGGTAGTGAAGGAATAGATTGGAGTCATTAGGATAAGGGAGCGTACTCCTTACACGCAGGTGTAGAAACTAATTTTTATATAATTTCAGGCCGTGAACCTAGATGATTTATTCTGGCGTGAGGAAGGGACAGGGACTTGCTCTCGTTTTCTGCCAGGACCTGCTTCTGGGAGGGGGCGGGGCCAAGATGGCGCCGAGCGCCGGGTGAGCGGCGCTTTGGCAGAGGTGAGACGCTTTTACTGCCCTGGTGCTGGGCTGGCGGGATCAGGTCTTAGAGGGTATCCGGAGAGGGCCCTTTGAAGGGCCTGTGTGTGGACTAAGGAAGAGGACGGTTGGTTCTGTGTCCGTGCTTGTGGGCACCCTGTATGTGTTTGCACTGGAGGGATGTTGGCGGAGATGGGGTGGGTTCTCTGAACCGATCTTCAACCCGGTTCTCTGCTGGGTTAAACTGCACAGATATCGCCCAAGTTAATCCTGCTCTGAGGAGCCCTCTTGTTCCCTCTACTGTTCGAGAAGCTCCTAAGACTGTATTGTGTCTTACGAGCCCTTACTGGCAGGGGGTACTGCAGGGTATTGAAGGATTCGTAGGAGTTCGCCGGGCAGCTGGGACACAACTGCTTCTTGTATACCTTGCACTAGGCACAGAGTACGTGTTGAATCATTGTGTTCCCTATAGATAAGACTTACAAAAGTCGGGGAGGAGACCTGGGATGGTTTGAAAAGAACCAAATTCTCTTTTGGCCTTCATCTTCCCATCTCCCCAGCACACAGTTCCTGAATACTGTTGAGGTTGATCTTGTAATGCCCAGCTCCAAGCATGACACTTACCTTTTAACTGCAGAGTAAACTCCAAGCTTGGCTCGTCTTCTTCATTTTGGTAACTTTGTACATCTTTAAGCCCTGAAATTCATTCATTTATTCAGCAAGGATCCATTATTTACAGTGTCTCAGGCACCAGTCTGGGCACTGGAATAAATACATCAGTCAACATAATAAAGATCTCTGTCCCCCAGGTGAGGGAATAAGGGTGATGTACAATAAGAAGTGAAACAATGTAATAAAATGGTATAGAAAAGAAAAAGAGCAGAATGAAGGCAGAATTCAGAATTTTAGCATCATAGTTAGGGTAGACAGCAGTGAACATCTGGGCAGAACACAGAAGCAAAGGATATAAAGCCAGTTTAAAGAACAGCAAGGAGGCCAGTTGCTGGTGGCTCACGCCTGTCATCCTAGCTACTTGGGAGACTTAGATCAGGAGGATCGAGGTTAGAGGTCACCATGGGCAAATAAGTGGTGAGACCCCCATCTCCAAAAATAACCAGAGCAAAACGGACTGGAGGTGTGTCTCAAGTGGAAAAGAACAGCAGGGAGGAGGATGTGGTTGGGTTAAAGTGGAAGAAGGAAGGATAAGAGATTTGAAATATGAGAAGGCACATCTTGAAGGGCCTTGTAGGCCATTGTAAGGATTTTATAGTGAACAGGGAACCCTTACAGCACAGAAATGACAGTCTGGTTTATTTATTTACTTTTGCAGTACTGGGGATCAAACTCAGAGCCTCGTGCTTGCAAGCCAAGCACTCTATCACTTGAGAGCACCCCCCTAACTTTTGCTTTTAGTTGGTTTTTCAGAGAGGGTCTTGATGATGGTGACCTGAGCCGAAGATTGGGAGGTTGAGTTACCTGGTGGATTTGATGTGAGGGCCCAGATAAGGAGTGAGTTGCTGGGTGGATGGCCTTGCTATGAAAATGAGGACAGCTAAGACTGGAGCAGATAAGGAATTCACTTTTAGTGGAGGCTTTGAGTTGTGCCTTTTTAAAAATCTCTTCTGCTTACCCTATCCTCAAACAGAGTCTCCATCTGTCCACCCTGGGGTGGCGTCCTTTCAGGGAGGGGTGGGGAGACCCTCCAGCATGGCTGAGGAGAAGAAACTGAAGCTTAGCAACACTGTGCTGCCCTCGGAGTCCATGAAGGTCGTGGCTGAGTCAATGGGCATTGCTCAAATTCAGGAAGAGACCTGTCAGCTGCTGACAGATGAGGTCAGCTACCGCATCAAGGAGATTGCACAGGTAACCCAGCCCTTGCTGGGCTCTGCTTTGTGTCAAGGAGATAGCTGGGCCCCCTCTTCCTTGGGGGCTCTGGACTGACACCTCTTCTCCTGCATGCCCTTCTCTCCCAGGATGCTCTGAAGTTCATGCATATGGGGAAGCGGCAGAAGCTGACCACCAGTGACATTGACTATGCACTGAAGCTAAAGAATGTTGAGGTGACTGGGAGAGACAGGAAGGGGGCAGGAGTGAGATGGGAGCAGGGTGCTGAGATGCTACCCTCCCAGAGCTTTAGTCAGGCCTCCCCGGGCTGCTTCTCACGCTAGCATCGCCCCTTCTCTCTCCTGATACAGCCACTTTACGGCTTCCACGCTCAGGAGTTCATCCCTTTCCGTTTCGCTTCTGGTGGGGGCCGGGAGCTCTACTTCTATGAGGAGAAGGAGGTGGATCTGAGTGACATCATCAATACCCCTCTGCCTCGGGTGCCCCTGGATGTCTGCCTCAAAGGTGGGGGTGGAGGTAGGGGACTGCAGGGTGGCAGGGAGGAGGGAAAGGATGAGCAAGGCATGTGGGTGCAAAGAACCTCACAAGTGAAGAAACCCCCAGTGAGAGATCCCTGGAGTATGGAGACTAGGAAGGAATGCACACCTTTCTTAGTGTGGAATGACTCTCTAGTGTCTGCTCAGCAATTTAGTTCAACACCTTCTTTCTTCACAGCTCATTGGCTGAGCATTGAAGGCTGCCAGCCAGCTATACCAGAGAATCCACCCCCAGGTAACCTCCAGGGCCCACTGCCCTCCTTCCCTCTTCCCTTTTCCTTGCCTTCTTTTCCTCTCCTATCTTTCTTGCCCTCTTCCCTGTTCCTCCACACCTCCCCCAACTCATCACTTCTGCTGTGACTGCTTTGTACCAGCTCCCAAAGAGCAGCAGAAGGCTGAGGCCACAGAACCCCTCAAGTCAGCAAAGCCAGGCCAAGAGGAAGACGGACCCCTGAAAGGCAAAGGTCAAGGAGCCAACCCAGCTGATAGCAAAGGTTAGTACCCAAACCAGACCTCTCCTGACTCTTATATCTGAAATTTGCATGGTCATTTGTAAGATGGGTAAGGTCAGGGCCAGAGGTCCTAGAAAAGATGGAGAAGCCTAGAGGAAGCTAGGTCCCCTGATGAGGGTCTGTCTGGTATTAAGATCTTTTCTGGAGCTTTCTTTCTATTTCTAAACTGTCTCCCCAATTCACACAGGGAAAGAGAAGAAGGCACCACCCTTGCTGGAGGGGGCCCCTTTGCGCCTGAAGCCTCGCAGCATCCATGAGCTGTCTGTGGAGCAGCAGCTGTACTACAAGGAGATCACCGAAGCCTGTGTGGGCTCATGTGAGGCCAAGAGAGCGGTGAGCCTCTACTCTTCACTTGCTCTCACCCCAAGAATCCTCCTATAGTCCTGGTAGATTTCCTCCCCTATTATCTGCTCTCACCCCACCAGTGTCCTCCTCCCACAGGAAGCACTGCAGAGCATTGCCACGGACCCAGGCCTCTATCAGATGCTCCCACGGTTTAGTACCTTCATCTCAGAAGGGGTGAGAGAACTGGGAAGGCCAGTTCTAAGGGTGAGGTGGGGAGGGGGCAGGTGGCAGGGGATGCTCATCTTTAGGGGTGTCTGCCCCCTTCGCTTTTCCCCCATAGGTGCGTGTGAACGTGGTGCAGAATAACCTGGCCCTGCTCATCTACCTGATGCGCATGGTGAAGGCACTGATGGACAACCCTACACTGTATCTAGAAAAATACGTAAGTGGTCTTGCCCACCCTCCTGTCCTCCCAGGGCTGGGACACAGCTGCCACTCACAGGAGGCTGTGCATCAGAACCAGCTGACCTGCCACTCTCTCCTAGGTCCACGAGCTGATTCCAGCTGTGATGACCTGCATTGTGAGCAGACAGCTGTGCCTGCGACCAGATGTGGACAATCACTGGGCACTCCGGGACTTTGCTGCCCGCCTGGTGGCCCAGATCTGCAAGCATTTCAGCACAACCACTAACAACATCCAGTCCCGGATCACCAAGACCTTCACCAAGGTGAGCCTCGAGAATTGTCACCTGCTTCACGTCACCAGCCCAGCATTATCACCAGGACAAGAGTGTCAACTGACCAATGGTGGGGCACTTGTGGCTAGGGGAAATGACACCTGGAACAAGGGTCTAAGGAATTTGAACCTTGTCTGTAGAGATTGAATTTTGTAAAGGGACCTAATAGAAGATACGGGTCCTTAGTAATTAGCCGCTTCAGACTTCTTCATCTGGGTTTATTTTCATTTCCTACAGAGCTGGGTGGATGAGAAGACTCCCTGGACAACTCGTTATGGCTCCATTGCAGGCCTGGCAGAGCTGGGACACGATGTGAGGCCCCTGGGGGCAAGAACTGGGAGAGGGGAGGCAATCTCAAGGTTACAGAGGGCAAACCCCCAACCTGAGGATGCCTGGTGACCCTGTAGTCCTGGCTTCTCCCTTCATTTTGAACAGGTGATTAAGACTCTGATTCTGCCAAGGCTGCAGCAGGAAGGGGAGAGGATTCGCAGCGTCCTGGATGGCCCAGTGCTAAGCAATATCGATCGAATTGGAGCTGATCACGTGCAGAGCCTCCTCCTGGTGACCACAGTCCCCTGCCTTGCCCTCCCTACTTCTTACTTCTTCCCGCTAATCTTCCCCTATCCAGCCCCTTCCCATACACACAGGTACCGTGTTTAGCAAACATCTGGCACATTTTATTCACTTGTTTCAATCTGCCACATAGATTCAGAGCACTCTTCGGAGGCCAGTGCTGTTTTGCAGACATAAAGACAGCCACAGCTGGCCCCACTGGCTCATGCCTGTAATCCTAGCTATTCAGGAGGCAGAGATCAGGAAGATCACGGTTTGAAGCCAGCCCAGGCAAATAGTTTGCGAGACCCCCATCTCAAAAATACCCAACACAAAACAGGACTGGAGGAGTGGCTCAAGTGGTAGAGCACAAGCCTAGCAAGCATGAGGTCTGGAGTTCAAACCCCAGTACCACAAAAAAAAAAAAAAAGAAAGAAAGAAAAAGACAGGCACAGATGGGCTAAATGAGAAGTAAGAGTCTTAAAGCTCAGCCTATGACTTCTGGACTGCACTGACCCCTGCCCCCGACTTCTGCATCATGGCATGGCCCACTCTGTGCAAGGCAAATGTGCATTCCATGGATCAGTTACCCATAGATGTTACTAGTTGATGTAACTGTAGTCCTCTATACACACCAGTTGATGCCTGGGGTTCCTTTTGAGGAAGAACCATGGAATTCATCATTTATACTCATAACCCAGCAGTGTGGCCTCTAACAGGGACACAGAGCTGATTGTGAGCTCTTGAGAGTACTAGCTCTCTCTCTTTGCCTTCTCTGCAGAAACACTGTGCCCCAGTACTGGCTAAGCTGCATCCACCACCTGACAATCAGGATGCCTACCGGACAGAATTTGGGTCCCTTGGGCCCCTCCTCTGCTCCCATGTGGTCAAGGCCCGGGCCCAGGCTGCTCTGCAGGCACAGCAGGTCAACAGGACCACACTGACCATCACACAGGTCAGACACTAAGAGCAGGAAAGAATGATAGGAAATGAGACAGGGTCCAGTTCCATGGTGCCCAGGGCTGGGGACCCAGACTCAGGCCCATGCAGGTCCTGAGTCAGTGGTTTTGGGATCTGGGCCCCCTTAGGGAAGGATGCCTGAACCCCAGTGAGAACTATAAAGAGTAGCCCAGGTCTCCCCTCACACCCTTCTTTTTCTTAGATGTTGACATTTTCTTCCTGCCTCTTCTCCCTGCAGCCCCGGCCCACACTGACCCTGTCACAGGCCCCTCAGCCTGGCCCTCGGACTCCTGGTTTGCTGAAGGTCCCTGGCTCCATAGCACTGCCCGTCCAGACACTGGTGTCTGCGAGAGCTGCTGCTCCACCTCAGCCTTCCCCTCCTCCCACCAAGTTTATTGTAATGTCATCCTCCAGCGCCTCCTCTACCCAGCAGGTATGTGGAGCCTGGTATCAGGGAAGTGAGGAAGCCTGGATCACCTCAAAGCAGCCTGGGGATGTCTCAGAGTAGAGCTCTGTCCTCTCCAGGACCAAGTCAGCAGGTAGAAGGGCACTTGCCAGGGATTTATGGGCCTCAAGTTGGCCACAGTCTACAGGACCCTGGGGATGGAAAGTACGGTTCATGGGGCCCCAAGAGAATGAGGAAGCAGAGGGTGTGAGGGTCAAAGCAGGTACCTGGAAAAGCCCTGAGAGTTCAAAGCCGGGGAGCAAATACAGTATCACCAGGCTTTCTGGGTATGGGGACAGCACAAGATGATCAAATGGCCTTTTTTCTCCCCTAGGTCCTCTCCCTCAGCACCTCAGCCCCAGGCTCAGGATCCACCACTACCTCTCCTGTCACCACCACTGTCCCCAGTGTGCAGCCTATTGTCAAGCTGGTCTCCACTGCCACCACTGCACCCTCCAGCACGGCCCCTTCTGGTCCTGGCAGTGTCCAGAAGTACATTGTGGTCTCACTTCCCCCAGCAGGGGATGGCAAAGGTGGACCCCCATCCCACCCTTCTCCAGTGCCTCCTGCATCCTCTTCCCCCTCTCCACTTGGGGGTAGTGCCCTCTGTGGGGGGAAACAGGAAGCTGGGGACAGCCCCCCTCCAGCTCCAGGGACTCCAAAGGCCAATGGCTCCCAGCCCCCTGGATCTGGCTCCCCTCAGCCTGCTCCGTGATACTGCTGACCTCTCCCACAGATTCCTATATATACATGCAAGGTGGGAGGAAGTAGGCTACTTCCTCACATGACTCTTTTTAGATACTGTACAGTCAGTTCCTCGGAATAAAAGTTTGATTTTTAAGTTCTGAGCCTTCCTGAATCACATACAACAGAAGGGACAAGTCTACACAGCCCTCCTGGTCTCTCAGGACTCTTCTTGCTCAGATTCAGAGCCACAGGCCAGGAGGCCAGGAAAGAAAATGTCCTTTTCCTGTTTGATCATCTCCTGCCTTTGCTGCCTGTGTCCTTGAATGGGGAGGTTCAGATCCGAATGACATAAGCATTGCTGTGGCTTAAGTGTCGCACCCACTTGTGGGGGTTGATGTTGCCACAGGGCTTGAAGGACAGCCTGAGGAAGCGAACCTGGAGACCAGAACATGTGTGCCTGGGAAGTTCAAAGGAGAGACTGGCAGGGCCCAATCCCAGTGGGGGTGCTGTGGTGGAGGGCCCATGACTGGGAGGCCCTGGCAGGCTAGGAATGTCCATCTGTGAAGAAAGAGGGCAGGGAAGCATTGAGGCCAGGCAGCTGCTTACACCAGAGGAAGGATGCAGCAGCTGCACTGGGAGGACTGGATCAGGGCTGCAAGTGAAGGTGGGAACACAGGATACAAGAGGATTGACAGCAGATACCTGGAAAAGGCCTGAGAGTTGAGAGCCTCCTTGTACTCGGGGCAGGTCCCAATGAAGGGCACCCTCCCTAAGCTCTGCCTTCTGCTCTGGGCTGCTCAGTTCCTGAGATAGGCTAGAGAATGGAGAGGGAAGGTGCTAAGTTCACCATCACATGCCTTGGCACCACACACACCACCCCAGAGAAGCCTGCACTCACCTGACCACCCCTCGTGGCAGGGGAAGGTGCAGCCGGACATTGAGAGCCTGGCTACAAAGAAAGGAAGATGGTTATCCCCAGAAAGGCAGCATTTTTGTTTTTGTTTTTTGGTGGTACTGGGGTTTGAACTCAGAGCTTCATGCTTGCTAGGCAGGTGTTCAACCACTTAAGCCACTCCACCAGCACTTTTTTTGTGTTGGTTATTTTCAAGATAGTCTCATGAACTATTTGCCCAGGCTGGCTTCGAACCTCCTGATCTCTGCCTCCTGAGTAGCAAGGATTACAGGGGAGAACTACTTGGTGCCTGGCAAGGTAGCACCTTTTGTCCTGATCCTTCCTAATGTCACAATGGGAGTTCAGCACAGGTGCATCCCCACCTCCACCACCTTCTCAAATGCTAGAGCCCCTGACTCAACTGGGTCTGACTTTGGCCCTGCCTTGTCCCACATACCTGAACTGGGCCTGCCTGGCCAGCCCCCACTCTTACCTCTTTGGGGGCAGGTCACACCGTAATTTCAGGTAAACCTGGAGCCTGGAGGACAGGACAAAGTACAATGACTTCAGCCATGTACTACTGGCATCTCGCCATCAATCAACCAGGTCCAACACATGAGGCTGTGTAGGTTGTACTCTAAGAAGGGCTGAAATCCAGCCTGGTACCACTAGCCAAGCCTTTTGTTTCCAATGTGTATCCTACCACTCCTACTCCCACCCTTCCACGAGAAGTCTTGGGGACACGTATGTCTTAGATTAGCTTCCAGAGTAGTTCCAGAACACAGGAAATGGTCTCACCGGCCTGAGCCTCGGTTCCACTGCACGGAGGGAAAGAGCCGGAAGGGGAGCGGGGAAGAGAGGTCATCAGAGAGTTGGTACCGCATCACAATCAGCTGAGGCCAGAGAGGGAATGAGGTCAGTTTTGTCTCGTGCCTGCACTGCCTCCCAGCCCTGAACCTGACCTCACCCCTGAACCTGACCTCGCCCTGAGGTGGCTGCAAGCGGAGGATCCGATGAGACTCAAACTCGTCTAGGTTTACAGAGCTGTGAAAGGAGACTTCATCCACCCGAATTCCTGGTCCATAACCTGCAGAGATAAAGACTCCTCTACTGACCCATGTTTTGGGAGAAAAGAGCAGGGAGGGGAGAGGACCCATCTCTAACTTCTTTCAATCAAACCTTTGACAGTGACCACCCCAGAAGAGAGACCTGTGTTCTCCTGACCTCTAAATTCAGACTTCCCCACACAAAATTCTTCTGTCAAGCCGATGCGCATCTCTGTTGGAGGAAAGAATGAGTCAGGGAAGGGCAGTAAATACCACCACACCTGCCACCAAAGAGCCTGTCCCAAACTCAAGCCAGAGTCCTCACCAGAGCCACCAGGAAGGAAGCTCTTGAGCCGGATCTCTCCCTGCACATCCACCTTCAACTGTGAGCCCTGGGATTGGCATGGAGGTTAGGCCCAGTCCTGACCTTCCCCACCTGCTTCCCACATACCAGTTGGTTTCAACTCCAGAGTTGGGAGAGCCCCAACTTACATTAGATGCTATCAGTACAGACAATCTCTCGACCACATCCAAAAAAACTTCATTTTTTTGGCTCTGAGAAAGAGAGAGGATTTGATGGGTGGAGGCTGAAGGCCTATGGTCTATAACAGACAGGCAGAAAGGACAGCGTAGTTGAAGGGAGGGACACAGGGTGAAGGAAAGAATACCTATATCTAGAGGGGTGGAAAAAAATCAGAAAGTCTGACCTCAGAGCGACTGGACAGGACTGGGCGGCTGGCTGCACTGCTGGGGGCCACTTTGCTCTGTTGTGTCTCGGCTCCAAACTGTAAAGCACCCAAAGCAACCAATCCTCAGCTCTGATGCTGTCAGCCAACTCTCTTTTTCCCCCCAGTCCCTCCCTTCTCTCTTGGCTACTGACCAAGCCAACGCTGCTGAGGTCAAAGAGGCTGAAGGGTTTGCTGACCACTGCCTCCGTCTGGATGAAGTTCCTTAGCATCTCCATGGAGGTAGTTTGTATGTAGCCATAGTCCTAATGAAAGGGTGGTGGAAAAGCAGTAGACCCCACGGGATAAAAGCAGACACGCCTTTAGAGATCAGGAGGTCAGAGGGAAAGTCCTTTGGTCTTACCAGCACTTCATCCAGGAGTTCATACACAAGAGCCACGTTGCGGGAAATGGTCCCCTCACTGAGGGAGCCACAGTAATCGCCTAGGAGAGTGGCTAACCTGAGGAAACAGGGCAGAGTATACATAACAATCCTCTCGGGCCCCCCTTCCAGGTGCCCAACCTAACCCTACTCACCTGGTTAGCAGCTCTAGGAGGCTGAAGGGAGAGACGTTTTCTGAAGTTGTGGCCACCAAATAGAGGCCACTATGTCTGATGTGAATGAAATGACGGTCGCCATGGTACTGTTCGGAAAAGAGGGTTGTAGTGATCAAGAGCCCATGAGATCTGAGATCTGATGTTCCTCAGAGTCATAGTAGCAGTATGCCTCTGGGCGATCCCTGAAACCTCTCAAAGGCCCGGTTTCCTAATATGTAAAGGGAGGTAACGACAAGACCTACCCCAAAGTTGTTGAAGACCACAAGATGCAAAGCACTGTTTATTGTTAGTGCTCAATAAACTTAATTTTATTTGGTGTAAATGTACACTGCCCTCTCCTGGAGAAGGCAGTCCTTGAAAAGGACAGCGGCTCACGCCTGTCATCCTAGCTACTTGAGAGGCTGAGATCAGGAGGATGGAGGTTCAAGGCTAGCCCCGACAAATAGTTCGCGAGACCCCCATCTCCAAAAATAACATGACTAAAATGGAATGGATGTGTGGTTCAAGGGGTGGAGCGCGCCTGCCTTGCAAGAATTTAAACCCCAGACCCACCAGAGAGAGAGAGAGAGAGAGAGAGAGAGAGAGAGAGAGAGATGAGGCGCCACTGGGCCTGACAGCTTCCAATCCCCTACCAACCCACCGAGTGGTTACCATGACAACCGGCGACTCATCTCCAGGCAGTCCCGTCAGCTTCCGGTAGAAGAGCTCAGCCACATCCCGGCCACCACTGTCCCCGCGGACTGGCCGGGTGGAAGGACAGTTAAGGAGCCGAAGACACAGACTGGCTCTGAGCTCGACTTCCATACCGCAACTCAATCCCGCCCCATAGGCCAAGGATACAGTCTTTATAGATGAGTGGGTCCCCCTTAGAGGACAGGATGAAGAACTGGGAAATCATGGCAGTTCTGGAGAGTAGACTAGAAGACAAAGTTTGGCCTGCCCCGCCTTGCGGCTCTGGAACAAAAGGACGCGCGTGGGCTGGTCCCTTAAGAGCGATTTTCCTCCGCCTAAGCCAGCTCAGACCGCGGGAAACCCAGCGCCCACTCGGCCCTGTGAGGCTATTCCTTCCCGACCCGTCCACCGCCTTGCTGTCACTCATCCCAGGGTCGCCCAGTGATTGGTCAAGGCTGGAGCCAGAGGAGGGTGGGAGAGGCAGAAAGCAGTCCACTAGGATTGGCCCGCACGGAGCGTCGCAGGTCACGTGGGGGGCGACGTTTCGCGCCAATTTCGGTTGGTCAGCCACAGTCCTGCCGCGCGGTCGTTCTCTGCTTCCCCGGAGTGAGAATCTGAAGCCCGTCAACTGCTGCGGCACAGTCCCCGGCAGCGATGGCACTTAAGGACTACGCGCTTGAGAAAGGTAAGAGTCTGCAAGCCTGGTATCTTGGCATTTTACGCGGAATCCTCCCGGCTAACACCTGTTGCTGGGGTCTGGAGAGGCTGGGGGTCGGCGGGCTCTGGGGAGCGCGAGGGCAGAGTCGGGCTGAGGCCAACAGTGCCTGGAAGGCTTTCGCGGGGGACATATGAAAATTGGCAATCTTGCTCAGGAATCGTGTTGTGTTCGTTGGAGGTGGTAACCCGACTATGGGGCTCGCCCAGGGGAGGGTGGCGCTAGGACAGACTTGCGCTTCAGGACTCCCTGTCTGAGCGCTCTTGGCTACGGAGACCGGGATTCCCGGGCCTGCCTTCCTCCGCGCCTTGGGGCACTTGCTAGTTCCCGCGTCCACCCGCGTCCGCGCCGAAGCCCCAGGGGGCGGGCGGGCCAGGGCCGCTGTGCACCGCGATTGGTCGTTTTCGGCCGCCTCGGAGCGGAAGTGAAGGCGGGCGGAAGTGGAGCGGAGCAGTCGGAGGGAGCGTCGTGTGTAAACAGTGTCCTTCCGCACGGTGGCCTCGGAGCGAGCTGCCGAGGGTGGGGGCGTGCCTACAATTCGGAGGCTGAGTACGAGGCCACCAGAGGCGGCAGTAGGAGGGACGGAGTGGGTCTGGGCATGCTGGCCAATCGTCAGACAGGCTCCCTCTTCGGGCGGAGGAATCCCGGGCGGTGAGGTGGCTGGAATCCGGGCCCATGTGCTTCTTTGTTTACTAAGAGCGGAAGCAGTGGCGGGAGCGGGGGTGGGGTGGAGGGACGGCCTGGTGGCAGAGGTCCCGGTGAGTGCAGATACAGGGGACCCTTAGAAAAGGGAGAGTTATAAAAGTGGGGGAAAAGCCAAGAACCTTGAGACCCAAGCGTGTGTTGCGGGGATGTGGGAGCCTGTTGTGAAGGGTGGTATTCTTAATTGATAGCTGGAATTCCCCTGGGGGCGGGTGTTGGGTAAGACATAACTGCCAGGGGACCTGTGTTCTTCCCCAGGTAGGAACACACTTGTGAAAAGGAGTCCTGTCCAGTTTGGGGAGAACTAGGTGGGGTTATTTAAGTAATTCATGTAATTAGTTTGTAGATCTTATTTTAAATGAAAATGGGTTTTTTTAGACTTCCATTAGGGATTTGAAGTAAGGAACCTAAAAGGAAGAAAAATTGATTTTTATGACTTCATATTTATGTTGTAGAAAAGGTTAAGAAGTTTTTACAAGAGTTTTACCAAGATGATGAATTTGGGAAGAAACAGTTCAAGTATGGGAACCAGTTGGTAAGTTCAAGATTGGTTGAAAGGAATGGGGTGACCCTTAAGAAGCTATAAGAGGTGGCCTTCCTTGTTTTAGCAAGGATGTTTTTTCTGGCCTGGTTAGCTGTATACCTGATTAGCGAATACAGTATCACACTCATAATGATCAGGGTGTTTTTAGATGTTGGTAGGTTGTCTGTTAAGAGCTGAGAAGTATTGATATGTTGTGCTTTTCTTTTTTCCTCTGTGGATGAACAAGGTAAACTTGGTCTTGAGATGATGTTGTCTCTTCCTCAACCCAGGTTAAGCTGGCTCATCGGGAACAAGTGGCATTGTATGTGGACTTGGATGATGTAGCTGAGGAAGATCCTGAGTTGGTAGACTCTATTTGTGAGAATGCCAAGCGCTATTCGAGGCTCTTTGCTGATGTTCTACAAGAGCTGCTGCCTCAGTACAAGGAGAGGGAGGTAAGTGTCTGCAGAACAGAGCTGGGCAAGAGATCTGAACTGTTCAGGCTTCTCAGATCCTGATGGTTTCTGAACTGGCAGAAAGGAGGAGCATTGACTGGCACCCCTGTGTGTGCTCCTTTTCCTGTCCTGTCCATTTTTTCTTGTTTTCCTTTTCCTTTAGGTGATAAATAAAGATGTTCTTGATGTTTATATTGAGCACCGACTGATGATGGAACAGCGGAGCCGGGATCCTGGGGCAATCCGAAGCCCCCAGAACCAATATCCTCCTGAGCTCATGCGCAGATTGTGAGTGTCTCTGTGGGGAAGGGGCAGAGATTTTTACTCTAGGACCTTGCTGATGATAGTTTTCTCCCCTTAGTGAGCTGTATTTTCAAGGTCCAAGTAGCAACAAGCCTCGTGTGATCCGGGAAGTACGGGCTGACTCTGTGGGGAAACTGGTAACTGTGCGTGGAATTGTCACTCGTGTCTCTGAAGTCAAACCCAGGATGGTGGTGGCCACATACACTTGTGACCAATGTGGTGCAGAGACCTACCAGCCGGTATGTGTGGAAAATAAAATAAAGTACTTGACTGTTCATTGTCTTTGTTGAAAATAATTTTATCCACTGGTGATAATTTGTCGTTTTTTCTTGATTATTGTAAGAAGTTCCTATGTTTACTTTTCATTCTTTAGTGTTCTCTTTGGCATGGAAAGGAAGTGATTGAAGTGGTGGTCGCTGTAAAGGACTTTTCTGATTTCCTTTGGTGCTTTCTTTCTAGATCCAATCTCCCACTTTTATGCCTCTGATCATGTGCCCAAGCCAGGAGTGCCAAACCAACCGCTCAGGAGGGCGACTCTATCTGCAGACACGCGGCTCTAAATTCATCAAATTCCAGGAGATGAAGATGCAAGAACATGTGAGTTTGGGGTATGTGGCCTGGGGCAGGTAGAGCTGGGAGTCCATTTGAATCTTACAGTCACCCAAGCAGTGGAAGGAAGAAAAAACAAAAGAGGAAAAGCTGAGGCAGAGAATCTACATGAAGTGGAAGGGAGCCTTAACTGGAATTTTCTGGTTTGAGTTGGGAGGAGGTAAAGGGCTCATCTTCCCTCCTGTAGTTTAGTCTGACATCTGAGATTGAGCAGACTGGGTGCCTAGGGAGGACATCCCCCACGGGCTTTATGTCGTTTTTTCCCTTATGCTCGTACTCTTCTTTTCTTTAGAGCGACCAAGTGCCTGTGGGCAACATCCCTCGTAGTGTCACAGTGTTGGTAGAAGGAGAGAACACAAGGATTGCCCAGCCTGGAGACCATGTCAGTGTTACTGGTATCTTCTTGCCAGTCTTGCGCACAGGGTTCCGACAGGTGGTACAGGTAAGAAACAGTTTGAAGTGAGAAGAAAACGGCTCCCTTTCCTCCTCATCCATTCTCTGCTCACATCTCCAGAAAATAGCAACAAAATACCAAACTAGAACAATTGCTTTTGTCAAGGAACGGTTAGGGAACCAGATGGTGGGCAAGGTAAAGAGATTTCATTCACATCCTGGCATTTTCCTTTCCGAGGGTTTACTCTCAGAAACTTACCTGGAAGCCCACCGTATTGTGAAGATGAATAAGAGTGAGGATGACGAGGCTGGGGCTGGAGAGCTGAGCAGGGAGGAGCTGAGGCAGATTGCAGGTGAGGGGAGAAGGGGGGATATGAATTCTGTCCCACTCCTTCTCCCCTCCAAAAAAAGTTCTAATCTTAACTGTCTTGTAGAGGAGGATTTCTATGAAAAGCTGGCTGCTTCCATTGCCCCAGAGATATATGGGCACGAAGATGTAAAGAAGGCTCTGCTGCTGCTGCTGGTGGGCGGCGTGGACCAGTCTCCTCGAGGCATGAAAATCCGGGGTAAGGAAAGGGGCTTGGGAGGGTAAAATCACTTGGGAGGAAAGGATGGATGACATGGATTAGTGTCCCTGGGTCACACCATGTGAATTGGTCTCTTCATGGTGACGAGGAGGGCTTAGCAGAAATAATGTAGGGTTGGGAGGGGAGGCTGACCTCAGAAGTGTTCTTTTCTATTGTTAGATAACTTGTGTTGGGACAACTTGTGTTGGCTTCCTTCTCTTCTGCAGGTAACATCAACATCTGCCTGATGGGGGATCCTGGTGTGGCCAAGTCTCAGCTCCTGTCTTACATTGATCGTCTGGCTCCCCGCAGTGAGTAGGATCAGGGATAGGGCTTGGTGTTTGTTAAAAAGGTGGAAGTGGGAGAAAAGAGCAGATCTTTGGGAGGGTTGGTGATGGAGAACCATGTTGCCAGCACAACTCTCACCTTCAGCTGCCTCAGAATGGCCTAGGCTGCAAAGAGTAGCTCCAGCCCAGGCCTTACCCATGGGCCATTTTGTTGCTTCCTTTCCCTCACCTGTTCTTGCTTTTTTCTTAGCTGTATTTTGCTTTCTCCCCTACAGGCCAATATACAACAGGCCGGGGCTCCTCTGGAGTGGGGCTTACAGCAGCTGTGCTGAGAGACTCTGTGAGTGGTGAGCTGACCCTAGAGGGTGGAGCTCTTGTGCTGGCTGACCAGGGTGTGTGCTGTATCGATGAGTTTGACAAAATGGCTGAGGCTGACCGTACGGCCATCCACGAGGTCATGGAGCAGCAGACCATCTCTATTGCCAAAGCAGGCATTCTCACCACACTTAATGCCCGGTGCTCCATCCTGGCTGCTGCCAACCCTGCCTATGGGCGCTACAACCCCCGTCGCAGTCTGGAGCAGAACATACAGCTTCCAGCTGCACTGCTTTCCCGATTCGACCTGCTCTGGCTGATACAGGACCGACCTGACCGAGACAATGACCTTCGGTGAATGAAGCTTGTCACACGGAGACCTTTCTGGTAGTTGGGAGGAAGGGAGGTGAAATCAGAAAACCCCTCAACTCCTCTGCTCATGGAAACTGCAGAGGTTTCTCTTACAGCATGACTGGTCCACAGTTCTTGGGGAGATAGGGCTGAGATATTAATGAAGGTTTTCTGGGAGGTCTGATGACCCTGCCACACAGGTGGGGAGAAGAAGTAGGGTTAAAAATGGATGCTGATAGGGCCTGGTGTGTGTATCCTTAAGGAGCATTCTTGCCTCACTCTTCCCAGGTTGGCCCAGCATATCACCTATGTGCATCAGCATAGCCGGCAGCCCCCTACCCAGTTTGAACCTTTGGACATGAAGCTTATGAGGTAGGGCTGGTTAGGGTCTGGTATGCATGAGGAAGCCCACAGTGCCTGGCAGTGTGTTGAGGTGTATTATTTTCACTACTGCTATTCCCCTTTTCAGACACTGTTGAGCCTAATGGCGCACATCTGTAATCCCAGAATTGGGAAGACTAAGGCAGGGATATCTTGAATTGGAGGCCAGCCTGGGCTATATAGGAAGAATGTCTCAAAAAAAAAAAAATCTTTTTTTCAGGCACATCCACTGGTGGGCCTGCCTTGGAGTAAGGCTGGTCCTCCTTTTTGGTTGAGCTGGATGTGCTCCACAGATACCTGATAAACTCTTTTCAACACAGGCACACAGTGATCCTTTAGGTTCTATTCACGTTCACAGATTCTGTTCAAGTCAACAACTCGCCTTGTTTTTGTTCTTTTAGCTATGTTATAAATTCAGGGGGAACTGGATTATCTCGTGACAGGTAGATTTGTCTTACTCTTGTAAAGAGCTTTTTCCTGAAAAGTTGGAAGGAATTTGAGATACGCTGGCAGCGCTGCATTTGGAGAAATTCCTCAGTGATGCTTAAGCCAGGCAAATACTCATCCACTGATTTTTGTGTGTGTTTGTGTACTTTAAAGACTTTTCCAAGAATTTTGTTACATGGGAAACCCTTATGTAGAAGGCATGCCTGTGCGCTCCGCTCCCCATCTCCTTTCCTGCTTTCCCACAAACTCCCACAGACGCTACGTAGCGATGTGCCGTGAAAAGCAGCCCACAGTCCCAGAGTCTTTGGCTGACTACATCACAGCAGCGTATGTGGAGATGAGGCGGGAGGCTTGGGCCAGTAAGGACGCCACCTACACTTCTGCCCGGACCCTGCTGGCTATTCTCCGACTTTCCACTGCTCTGGTGAGTGTTGGGTCTGTCATGCTGGAGGGCGGCCTGTCTTGACCTTACCTGGCAGTTTCTCTTAATATGGTCCTCTCTGCCTCCTCCCTTCCACCAGCCCTGCCGGGGCTAAAGTGCTGACAGTGCAGATAGTGGTCCTCTCCGTGCTACCGCACTGTGGGTACTTGCTGCTCCAGCAGGGCACGCACAGCGCCTGTGAAGGGAAAGGCCTTGCTGCTTCCACCTCAGGGGTGGTGGGTTCATTTCATTCCTCGGGTTGTAGATCCTGTGCTATAAATTTTCATTTCTGTTTTCACATCCTGGACCTTAGTCATGGGGGCTCCAAAGTGCTGTTCGTGCAGGTAGTGTGATTACCTGACCTACTGCTGAGCTAGCACTTCCCGAGCCCCCAGGACACAATCTCTCTGCCAGTCGCCTTCTTGGCTGAGCTCCCCAGGCTCCATCTGTCATGGTGGGGAGCCCAGTGGAGTTCAGAAGGCTCTGGTCTCCCTCACAGGACAGCTGAACACCGGGACTGGCCAGTGTTGAGAGGCGGAGACTTGGGCAATTGCTGGACGCTGCCCTGGGCATTGCACTTGTCTCGGTCTGACAGTGCCGGCCCAACACTACGGATGTGGGGGTGCAGGGAGGGTCCCGATTCTTGTTCTATGAGTAGGCAACACAGCTTGTCCAGCCTTAAAGCTGGAACAAGGAGGGTCCCTGACTTTGCTCCATTCCCCTCCTTCTGTCCCAATCTCTCCTCTGCCTTTCCCTTAGGCACGCCTGCGAATGGTGGACACAGTGGAGAAGGAAGACGTGAATGAGGCCATAAGGCTGATGGAGATGTCTAAGGACTCACTTCTAGGCGACAAGGGGCAAACAGCAAGGTGAGTGGCTTAATGAAGGATGAAACTGGGTCACCATGACTTTGAGATCACTTTTCTGGGTTCTCCGCCAGGAGCTTATGAGGTCGGCCTCCAGTTTGTAACACTGACCATTGTTCTCTGTTGGTGTCGAGTATAGTCTGTCTTGACTTTTGAACACCCGTGTTGTTTCCCTTCAGGACCCAGAGGCCAGCGGATGTGATATTTGCCACTATTCGTGAATTGGTGTCAGGGGGCCGAAGTGTCCGGTTTTCCGAGGCAGAGCAGCGCTGCATATCACGTGGCTTTACACCTGCCCAATTCCAGGCAGCTCTAGATGAGTATGAGGAGTTAAACGTCTGGCAAGTCAATACTTCGAGGACAAAAATCACCTTTGTCTGAATGCATGCCAACCTGCTCATTTGAAGGTTTATGCCTTAATGGTGCCCTGGAAGGGAAGGAGATCCCCTTTTTCCCCATGCTGCACTTATTTCATTCCTTTTGCTAATAAAGTGTGTTGATTGTCACCTTCTGGCTTAGACCTGACTTGTGTTAAAGTAGCATTGTGAAGTGTTTTTTGTTTTTTTGCGGAACTGGTGTTTGAGCTCAGTGCCTACACCTTGAGCCACTCTACCCACCAGCCCTTTTTTATGATGGGTTTTTTTTTTTTTTTTTTTTGCTGGTGGAGTGGCTCAAGTGGTAGAGCACCTGCCTAGCAAGTGTGAGGCCCTGAGTTCAAATCCCAAAAATAAAAAATATGATGGGTTTTTTCAATAGGGTCTTGTGAACTATTTGCCCGGCTGGCTTTAACTGCGATCCTCCTGATCTCTGCCTCCTGAGTGGTTAGGATTATAGGCGTGAAACACTGGTACCTGGCTGTTTTTTAAGATTCCTATCTTGTTCCCTTTTATGCTTTGTCCTATTTCATCCACTCAATTCGTGTAAAGTTCATGCTCTACCTGCCAAACACAACAGACACTGGGTGCGCAGCATGGACTAAGATGTCTCTAATGTATGAAGATCATACTAGGCTGGGTCTCAACTTTTTTAAGATCACTTTTTTTATAACCCCCCCCTCCCCTGGCTAATCTCAGATACTTATTGAAACTGACTGTACCCATTAGGCTCTGGGTATATAACAGTATGAGTGAAAGTCCTGTCAAGCCCCCCCCCCTTTTCCATTTCTATTGAAATGCTCCTATCACCTACCTCATTCCTATTTAGGCCCCCAACTCCCTCTATTTAGGGGTATAGAAATCAGGGAACCACAGGGAGACAATGTAGCACCTGGCACAAATAATTGCCTACACTGATCCCAACCTTTAGATCCCTTCCTGCCCTGGATGATACTAACCTATTGGCCCAGGGTGAGGCACATATATCAATGGGCACCAACAACCTGGTGCCCAAGGAATCGAGGTTTTGAGGAGTCCATAAAAATGTGCTTAACATCCCTCCCCTTTTTCTAATGTGAGAAACACTTGCAATGAAATTAACTTGAAAGCAGTCATTTGTTGTCTTTATCGGGTTGGCCTGTGTAAACTCATACAGGTAACATTAAAGACAAAACAAAGCCCCATTTAGGTAGAAGCAGGCAGCTTCTGACTCAGTATAAAGACAGTCCACCTGACAACATGGAGCCACCTCAAGTAGTGGTGAACTTGCAGTCACTGAAGGGGTGTCAGGAATTGCTGACCACAGGGATTCTGCCTCAGCAAGGCTGCAACACAGGGCCTTTAAGATCCAAGTTGAGAACCAGTGTGTGGTGCCTAACAGAGAGGACAAAGCCACCGGAAGGGATGCTGAGGGGCTGTTCCCCTTTTATTAACAGCAGTTTCTCTAGAGGGAGTGTAGCTCCCGGCCCCTTTGGACAGTTGTCTGTCCCCTGTGCCTGATCCCTTTGAAGTACCCTCAGAAGAAGAGTCCCCGCATTCTCCTGCCAATTCCTTGTCGGTCGTAGAGGACATTGAACTTGTTCACAAACTGGTTCATGGTGTTGCAAGTTTTGGTGATGGTGCCAAGGTAGGCCATGAGCCCCACATCATTGCATTGCTGGGAGGGAACAGAAAGAACCAGTTCCCCAGGGGATCTTCACATGTCCAAGGGACAACTGAATCTCACACCCTGTCTGCAAAAACAATGGCATAAACCCGGCCTCCCCATCCTAGGGTTTACACTCACATCATAGAAGTCTGTCTTGAACTTGTCTGTGCTGAGCACTGGGAGGCAATGACACAGAGCGTAGGCCTCCCGCAGGATCTCATGGTTGAAGGGGACCTCTCCTAAGGACACAAAGGGGCTGCATTAATGTGGATGCTGCCACTTCCCCAGGATGGAGAGGAAAAATGGTAAAGAGTACCAGGTAGACACCTGACCTACCTGCTTCAGAGGCCTTGACATACTCCAAGATGAGCTTGACACGGCTGTGCAACATCTTAATGGCGCTATGCTGTGCTATCAGGTGTTCAGCCACTGCAGGGGGACAGGGACAGATGAAGAAAGAAGGCACGAAGCCATGTCTTCCACACGCATCCCTCTACCCCACTTCCAAGGAACCACTTCACTTACCAGTGGAGTTCTCCCCACTGCCTGTTGCAGTCATCCGAGCGACGTGGTCTACACCAATTCGTTCAGCTTCCTCAGTGGCCAGAGTGTAGGTCAACTCAGCAAACAACATTGTAGCCTGTAAGGCAGAGTTTCCCACATAGGGAGAGTCAAAAGCAGACGATTTAAAAGCAGAATCTAAAGATTGACGGGTAGGGTATTACCTCTCCATTGATTATATCGATGACAGACTCAAAAACACTGACAGGAAGCTGTAAAGAACAGGTGGAGAACAGCTCTTACTACAAGTAAATGCACCTGACCTATACTATGTGCCAAGGGCTGGCTAGCCCACTGCACACATTTTTTTCTTACCTAATTTCCCAGAAACCCACTTTATGTGTGAAAATACTGCTTAGAGGATAAATGACTAACCCTAAGACACACAGCTGGAGGGTAAGTGGCACTTCCCCGCAGAGGTATCACACAACATAGCAGGGGATGATTAAAAACAGGCATAATGATACACAGGCATGTCCAAGGGGTCATGTAATACTCACATCTGTGTGCTTGGTCATAGGGTTCAACTTAAGAAAGAGGGGGCTCTCAATTATCTCGCACACCTGGAAGAGTGGGACGATATACAAAGAAGTCAATGCCCCATCTTTCTTCTTGCCCTTATCCTCTAACTCTTCTCCAGCATGCACACATGTCAGCATGTATACCTGCTTATGGACGTGGATGTCAGAGGGGTCAGGAGGCCCTCCTGTGGTATACCAACCCAGAAACTCCAGCTCCTTGAACACCTGTTTAACTGGACAGGAAGGGGCCAGAGCAGACAATATTTCCTTAAACCATTCTTTGATAGTTTGTATTTTTACCAGCTCCTCCTTTCTTCCCTCCCTCCTCAAATCCTGGCTCAGTTTAGAATACTTACTCCTTTCTATTCTGTCTTCTCTGATCTATGTGTTGTTGGGGGTGGGGGAATCCCTATATGCTCTTTTTCTGAGATTTCTGCAGGTGTTCTCCATTTCCCTCTTCTGTTCTCATTCTCCTTTCCTGTTTATTCCTTCCTAACTCTAGATTTTCCCCACCTTGTGCTTTTTTCTCCCTTTCTTTCTTTTTTTTTTTTTTTAGGAAAAATCTCCCACTCCTCTTCCCCACTTCTATTCCCCTCTCACACTGCTCCTCCTTGGTGTAATAATATTCTTTGTCAATGATAATCTTCTCTTCCACGGTGTGGGACAGCAGCTCAAAGGAGTTCATCACCTCGATATTTCGGCCCTCTTGCTTCCCGATCAGAGCCCCAATCACTGGGGGGGCAAAGAAGGACACAGACAGATAAGGAGAAGGCATCTACAACTTTTCTCTCATCACTTGAGGGTCTGAGTGAATCAAGAATTGGGGAAACAGTGATTGGGGGAGAGGGAATTGGCTTTAGTAAAGGAAGGGGAAAAGACTATTTTGGGGGAAGGCTGTCAAGGACAGGGGTTGCAGATTTCTGCAGAACACTCACCCTGCATAGGCCGCCCCTCCTGGGAGCGCATGCGGATCCAGTGATCTGAGATGTTGAGAATGACAAGGGGATGGAGAGCGACAGAAACACTCCCAGTCACTCCGGAGGCCATCACGCTGGGGACTACTAAGGGTGCAGGGAAAAGAAAGAAGGTGAAAGTCCGTGCCCCACATTTTTCCCTAGAAATGGGAGTTGAGGACAGCAGAAACAGGACTGGCCGTACATCCCTCCTGCAAGTTACCAGGGAGAAGATGTCGCTTCTCTAGGGAGCCCAGGAAGACCTTAACGCACCCAGAAAAGGTGTCTCCAGAAGCCGCCCCACACGGTCCGTTACCTGCTGCATCCACCTCCATCCCGCTGCTCCCTCCAGTCCCATTCGCTGCAGCCGCCGCCGCCGCCATTTTCCCCGCGCCCGCCAGCCTGGGCCCCGCCCCCTCCCTTCCCGGCTTCCGTCGGGCAGCGGCGCATGCTCAGTGTCCGTGGGCGCCTGGCCAGGGGGGTGGGAGGGGAGGGGAGCGCGCGAGGAACGCCGGGAGCTGGGGGCGTGGCCACCTCCGGACCTCGCGTAGCAAGGAGTTTTCTGGTCCCAGGAGCCGAAAGGGTTTTCCAGTCTCTTTTCCATCCTCTCACTTTCAGGTGTCTTTGAACAAATCACTTTAACTCCCCGCCCCAGCTTTATTATCATCACCAAAGTTGGGATGAGGATGCCTAGTTTTTTGGTTTCTTAATGGGACTGGGGTTTGAACTCAGGGTTTCCCTCAGGGTTACAAAGCAGACGCTCTACCACTTGAGCCTCTCCTCCAGTCCATTTTGCTCTGGTTTTTTTTTTTTTTTAAGAGATAAGTTCTCACGAACTATTTGCCTTGGCTGGCCTCCAGCCGTGATCCTACCAATCATGGACTCCCAAGTAGCTAGGATTACAGTCGTGAACTGTTGGTGTCTGGTGGATGCCCACTTCTTAAAAGGTACTGCAGAGTAAATGAAATGTCATGTGTTGTCTTTTGAATGAAATCCAGATTTCTTACCAGTGCCTCCTAGTCAGCTCTGGACTCTGCTTTACTTGGTCCTCGTTCTTCAGTCACACTGGCCCTTCTGTCATGTTTTCTATGTGCCTAACTCTCTCCCACTTAATGGCTTGTTTGCTTTTGTTCAGCAGTTTATCTCCTGGGATTGGCACTAGGGCTAACACATAATTTTTTAAATATATGACCAAGCAAGTTGCATACATTATCTCACCTGATGCACCTACAGTTTGTTGTTCTGGCTGTCTTAATATGTGTCTGCACCCCTCAGCCAAAGTGTAACCTCCTAGAAAGTCAAGAGAGACTTGCGTCTTGATCCTATGGAACCTACTTTGTTACCAGGAGATGTTTCCTGGTGGTAATGGTGACTTACAAGAGAAGTAAGCAATCTCTGTACTTAAGGAGCCTAGATAAGAAAAGCTGAAGGATCAACAACGTTCAAAGGAAGGGATCTATAGCCAGATATACTGGTATGAGCTGTAATCCCAGCACTCGGGAGGCTGAGGCAGGAAGACCAAGGGTTCAAAGCCAGCCTGGACTACGTAGCAAGTTCTAAGCCAGCCTACTACAAAAAGAGACTGTCTGAAAAAAGGAAAGGGATCTTCTGGCCAAGGGGAAGTTAAGAAAGAATTTATCTCATTCTTCATTCTAGTCTCCAGTGAAAAACTTCCCAGGTCTGGGCCTAATATGGGGTAGGCAGGTAGAAAGAGAATAACAATAGCACAAAGGAGCCTGGGAACAGGTGCAGCACCATATCCAGGTACATTTTGCTAAACATTCTGCTCCACCATTGTTCTGGAGTAACAGTTGATTATGGTTGAGGCTACTTCTTGGTATAGCAGCCAATAGTCTCCACTAACAATCCAACAAACACTTTCTCAACTCTAGAGGTTAGCCTGAAGCCTCATTTGCATCTCACTATAGTTGCAGTTTCATGCAGGCACCTCCCCTCAAATCACCATCTTGGCTCTGAGGACACTTTTATGTAAACCACTTCCTATTCTCCAATTCTTGGAAGTGCCCTCCCATTTCTTGAGATGATTAGCATATCAGTAAACCCTATCCATAAAAGTGCCAAAGACTTAGAACTCAATGCACTTGACTGCTAGGTCAAGCTGCCAGCCCTCAGTTTTCTATGGCTATTGGAAGGACTTTGGCTTTCAGTCTGAGTGAAATCCAAAGGAGTGACATAATCTGACTCAAGTTTTCAAAGGATCATTCAAAAAGTAAAGGAAAAACTAGAAAAGGAAGAAAAGACCACCCAGACTGATGTGTGGTTTTTAGACTAAAGGGAAAAAAACAAACAAAAAAATCCCTAGTATTCCAAGTGAGAGATGACAGTGACAAAGACTAGGGCAGTAGTCCATTTTGCTCTGTTTTTTGGAGATGGGATCTTGCAAGCTCTTTGCCTGGGCTGGCCTGGAACTTCAGTCTTCCCGATCTCAGCCTCCCAAGTAGATAGGATTACAGATATGAGCCAAAAATCAGGTTGAGAGCCCTCACCAGAACCTGAATCAGCTGGCACCTTGATCTTGGATTTCCTAACCTCCAGAACTGTGAGAAAGAAATGCCTGTTATTCAAGACCCCCAATTTATGGTATTTTTTATAGCTGCTCAAGCTGTCTAAGTTAGGAGGTTAAGGGGATCCCCTGTAGGAGCTGGGATTGTTGCTTTTCCCCCATGGCCTCAGAATTGGTGCATTGCATCCCAATAGCTATAAAATTTCACATTTTTCTCCAATTATCCCCTATTTGTATCTGAACCTTTTATCCAGAAGGGTCAGGTGTGAGTAAGGGAGTTTTTCACAAAATTTACAGATTCATTATAATCCCATGTTTTAGTCAGCGTTCACTAGAGGAACAGAATCAATAGAATAGATACATAATTATAAAAGGAGATTTACATTCAATTAAAATTAATTATACAATTAGAGCCAGAGAACCTGATAGATGATTAGTCCAAGATGAGAGCCTCAGAACAAGAGGCACCAGTTATGCAGCTCCAGTCTGAGGCTGTCTCGGGAGTCGCTGGTGTGAGTCTATGTTAAGATGAAGAAGCTAGAGTCTGTTGTTCACAGATGGTGGCAGCAACAATACACACTCCTTCAAGAAGAATGGAACTTGCACATGGATTCTGGCATGCTCTTTTTCTTCAGTTATTCCGTCCAAGTCCCCAGCCCATTGGCTACCCACATTCAGGGTGGGTATTTCCCTCTCAGTTGCTGTTCCATGTGCCAATCTTCCATGGAAATGCCCCTCACAGACATACCCCAAAAAGTGCTTTACTAATCTCCTAGGTGTCTCTCAGTCCAGTCCAGCTAGCAATCAAGATTAACCCTTATATCTCACGTAGGCACATGTATTAGTTTCTTATTTGTTGTTTAGCAAATTGCCAAAATTAATGGCTTAAGACAACCGAAATATATCCTCTTAAAGTTTTGGAGACTGGAAGTCTAAAATAGGTGTCACTAGCCTGAAATCAAGGTGTCTGTATAAAAGAGAGTCCACATGCTTGTCTTTTCCAGCTTCTTGAGCTGCATTTCTTGGAGTTCATGGTCCCTTCCTCCATCTTCAAAGACAGCGTGTTAGCATTGCAATTCTTTCTCTCTATTCCTCTGCACCTCATCTCGTCACACTGCCTTCCTCTATAGTAGGCCCCCCCCCTTTTTTTTCCACTGCAGTACTAGTGTTTGAATTCAGGGCCTCATGCTTGCTAGGCTGACGCTCTACCACTTGAGCCACTTCACCAGCCATATAGTAAAGTCTCTTTCTGCCTCCTTATAATGAGGACACTTGTGATTACATTGGGTTCACTGGGATAATTCAGGATAATTTCCCCATCCCAAGATCTTTAATCACATCTGCAAAATTCCTTTTGCTGTATAAAAAAACATTGGTGGGTTCCAGGGATTAAGATCTGGGTATCTTTGTGAATCATGGTTCAGCTGGCTGTAAATGTGTAGGGGAGTGGTAGAATAGAGTCTCAGTCAAGTGGTCATCGTCTTTGTTTTCTAGGACCATGTCAGCTCAAAAAGAGAGTCCTGGTGGCTAGACCAGAGTTAAGTTTTAATCCTCTAGGCCAAATTTTTGGTGGCTTTGCACAAGGAGAGTGTGCTACTCAGATGGACCAGAGGTAGCCATTTGCAGGGGAGAAGCATTGAACTAGTGAGGCAAAAAGCTAAAATTTCAAAATAAGTCTATAGTCATTTTATCCTGATCATTACCCAAGAGATGGCCAAGAGGAGGTGAACCCTTTTGGAAAATGGCCACATGCAGTGTCTAGACTCTTACTGATCAGGCGGAGAGGAGGGAGATAGGGCTGACTTTGCAGGAGGTTCCTCTTGTGCTTGACACCCAGATGCTAAATTATAGGGAATGTGAACCTTTTGATTATTGACCAATGTTGCTAATACTAGGCTGCAGTGTTTCTAGGAAGTCTAAAATATGGAAGGATTTAATTTAAAAGGCCTTGGAAAGAGATCAGGTGAGGCCTAAGGGTAGCCCCTAAAGGGTGTCAAAGGTCCCATGCAGTCAACTGACCAGAAGCTGGAGGGAGCTTCTGGGCAGTGCATGTTTTACAAGCAACTTTATGTTAGTCCCATCAGAGAACAGGTTCCACTGGGAGCATCAACATGAATGACTCAACCGTCAAATCACAGCCAAGATTTTTTTCTCCATAGTTCATAGCCCTGAAAGATGTGACTTTAAGTTTCCATATGTTTTTTTTTTTCTTTCATTCTGTCTTTTGTTTCTTTACTTTCCTTTTTTCAGTACTGGGGCTTGAACTCACAGCCTTCACTTTGAGCCACTCTACCAGTCCTATTTTTGTGAAGGGTTTTTTGAGATAGGGTCTCATGGAACTATTTGCCCAGGTTGGCTTTGAAACCTCGATCCTCCTGATCTGTGCCTCATGAGTAGCTGGGATTACAGGCGTGAGCCACCAGCGCCCGGCTTTTACTTTCCTTTTGACGTTATTAGTAATTTAGTATTTTTATTAGGATATAATAGTTAAACAGGGGGTTTCATTGTGACATTTCCATATATGTGTACAATGTACCCCAGTTTGGTCCATCCATCCCTTATTCTCCCTCTTTCCTGTTCCCCTTCTTAAAATGACTTCAACAGGTTTCATTGTTCCATCTTTATACATGTGCAGAAAATACATCAACCCTATTCACCCTCCTTTACCCCTTCCTTTGCCCTTCCCTTCCCACTAGTGCCCTCTCCTTAACATGACCAGTTTTACATTCCTGTCCTTCATAGTTTAAGTGACTGTTATTGTTCAGTGGGGTTTGCTTTGGCATTTTATCTGTAAATAGATTGTACTTTAATCAGTCAAATCTACTCTATTACTCTTTAATATCCTTTTCCCCTACTCTGTATTGTTCAGCAGCTTTCAGTGAGTTTTGTTGTGTCTTGTTCCTACATAGATGCGTTATATTTCCGTATTATTCCCTTTCTATTTTTCTCTTCTTCTTTCCCTCCTCCCAGTCTCTTCTAACAGTCCCATTGTTAGAAACGTGGTTTTTCCTTCCTTTCTCCCTTCCTCCTTCTTTTTCTCTGTGCTGGGGATGAAACCCACGGCATTGTGCATGCTAGGTAAGCACTGTACCACTAAGCCTAGTCCTTCAAGTGTGTATTTTCCCAAGTAGTAAACCAAGCAGTAAAGCCCAGTTCAGTAAAATATGGCAATGTTTGTCCAGGGTGAGTGCTGGCTGGACTAGGATGAGAAAATCCTTGAGATCTACCCACTTGACAGCAGTCAGCAGGATCTTATGGAAAGGAAACTGTAGAAATGAAACCAATCCACATTTCACAAGCATGACAGGCAAAGCTGCATTGGGACATCAGCCTCAGTTGGCAAATTGCAGCTCAAACTAAAGGGAATGTGGTCAAGAGGGGACCAGGGATGGGCATGGCAGTGCGTGTGTGATCCCAGTTACTTGAGAGGCTGAGGTAGGAGGACCAGGGTCTGAGGGCAGCCCCAGGCAAAAGTGCAAGACCCTATCTAAAAAACAAACTAAAGAAAAAGGGGCTGGGGCAGTGGATTAAGTGGTAGAGTGCCTGCCTAGCAAGCATCAGGCCCCAAATTCAAACCCCAGTGCCACTAAAGAGTAAGGGAATCAGGTTGCTGCTGTCTGAACAAAAGAGACCAGCAGGCTTTTATTGCTTTTTTTTGAGGTATGCTAAAGTTTGGAAACTGTCCATTAGTTTTGGGCACAGTTTCAAAAGATATTTTTCTTTTTTGTTTTTGATGGGACTGAGGTTTGAACTCAAGGCTTCACGCTTGCAAAGCAGGCACTGTTCTGCTTGAGCCACACCTCCAGTACATTTTGCTCTGGTTATTTTGGAGATAGAGTCTATTTGCTCAGGCTGGCCTTGAATCTAGATTCTCTTGATTTCAGTCTCTCAAGCAGCTGGGATTACAGGCCTGAGACATTGGTGCCCAGCTTTGTTTTAGTTTTTCAGATAGGGTCTTGCACTTTTTCCTGTGCCATCCTCAGACCACCATCCTTCTATCTCTGCCTCCCCTGTGCCTGGGATTACAGACCTATTTTTTGAAATAGGGTCTCTTTAACTTTTTACCTAGGCTGGTTTCAAACCATGATCCTCCTATATCTGCCTCCCAGGGAGGTGGGAGCACAGGTGTGGTCACTGCTCTGTCCTCCCTTGTTATTTGTTGACTAAAATTGAAACTTTTTTTTTTTTTTGGCAGTATGGGAGTTTGAAGTCAAGGCTTCATGCTTGCTGGGCAGGCACTCTACCACTTGAGGCAACCCACCCAGCCTTCCTTTGTCATTTGTGTAACCATCTTGAATCCCACTAGGTATGACTTGGTTTAAACATAAGTGGCGCACAGTCTGTCAACTTTCTGGCTTTGTGGTCTAGTCTGTTTTGTGACAAAGCTATTGAGAGTACCAGGATGGAGACAGATGAAACTCATACATCATGCTTTTAATTCTTTTTTGGACATTGTTTTTGAGACAAGGTATCACTGTGTAGCCCAGGTTTGTCTCAAACTCAAGATCTTCCTTCCTCAGCCTGCTGAGTGCTGGGATTACAGGAGTGCACTCCCATGCCTGACTGTCATGCTTTTAACTGGTGAAAGTCTAGCATTTATTTGCCTTCTGGCTCCTTGTAGTGGTGGTCCCTTCCTGTTTCAATGAGCACAGCTGTTATGTCTGCTTTCAATTTTACATGCTGACCCCATCAATTTTAATTTAACTAAGCCATCGGTGAACTGGGGCCACACACTTAGAGGGACCTCTAGGACTTTTGGGGTACCAATGACATCTCTGCTTCCCTTGGGTTCTCCCAAAACTGTAGCTGCAAATTCTCCATGTAAAACCAACATACTTCTAGAGCCAGCCTTGCTATTCTCTTAAATATACCACTTCTATTTGGCTAACCCAGCCTGTAGGCTTTCTTATCCTTTTAATCATCAAAGGCCACTTGACTTCCCCCAGTCTAGAGGGTTTCAAAGCCATCAGTAATCTGGTAATAGTGAAACTGGAGTTTTGGATCTACAGCCCAAATTCCTGAGATTCCATATGCCAGGTCTGGTCACCTGGCCGTAAACGCCAAATAAAGAGGCCTGGTGAAGGCAGAGAAAGGAGGTTTATTTCATGGCTCAGGACGCACTATGGGAAGAGGCAGAGTTAGCACTCAGCTTATCCTCAGCCATCTTTGAGATGCCGACATGAGCTATAGGTTTAAGTAGACAAAGAACTGGGGACAAAGGTGTGGACAGTTAAACAGTCCCAATGATAGGTGAGTTCTGGTTGACCATTATCTTAGTCCAAGGGTTCCCAGAGGGGTTCCGGAGAAGATGTCATTGCTGTTATCACTTGAGGGGAGTGATCTGGTTCCCGTGAGATGATTGCTTCTGCTCCAGGGTGCAGCCTCATCGTTATAGGTAATTGTCCTCATTTGGAGGGCATCTGTCATGCAAGTCTCCACTGTTCCTTATGGGAAGTTTCAGTCCTTTGTCATAAAGATGTCATCAGTCCTGTCCTTTCTGGAATCCAAGGTGATTACAAAGTGAATGCAAAGAGAATGGCTTAGAGCAAAGACATACAAAATGGAGGCAGGGATGCCAAGCTTCTCCTGTTTTTAGTACATTTGTGAGCCCAAGTAGGAGTAGTGCTTTTCAGCAAAAGCAATTTGAGTGCCTCTTACAATAGCAGCTTTCACAAGGAATATTAGCTGGGTGCTGGTGGCTCACATCTTACAATCCCAGCTATTTGGAAGGCTGAGATCAAGAGGATCAAGCTTCGAGGCCAGAGCAGAAAAGCAGTTCTCGAGATCTCATCTCCAAAGCAACAAGAGCAAAACGGACTGGAGGAGTGGTTCAGGTGGTAGCTGCACCTTGTGAGTTGTCCACCAGGTGGCGATGTGGTATTGAGAAATGGCCTCTCAAGCACACTAGTGGCAATCAAGATGTAAAGTTGGAATTTCCTTTTCTTCTGTCTGGATTTTTTGTTTGTTGTTTTTGTCTTTTTGTTTTGAGACAGGGTCTCACTATGTATCCCACACTAGTCTCGAATTTGTGATCTTCCTCCTGCCTCTGCCTCCCAAGTGCTGGGATTACAAGTGTGCACCTCCATGCTTGGCTGCTTTGGGTTGTTTTAGTCTCATTTTTAATGTTTAAAATAGTTTTATTATATTTTGAATTAGCACACATTAGTAATACGAGGGGGTTTCGTGGTGGTAATTCCTTTCATGTGTACAGTGTACTTTGAAAATGTTTACCCCCTCCATTATATTCCCATTCCTCTTCTTCTCCCCTCTCCCTTTTGTATACAGTTTGGTGGTCTCACTTCCTTTTTGTTTTTCTTTTTGGCAGTACCAGGGCTTGAACTCAAGGTCTCATGCTTGTTAGGCTCACTAGTTAGGCACTCTATCACTTGAGCCACTCCATCAGCCTTTCATTGTGGTCTCTTTGAACATATATGTGTAGCATATTTTGATCCTCTTTCCCCCAGTACCTTATCATTTCTCCTTCCCCCTCAGACCGTCCCTCTTTCACACTCATGTCCCAGTGTTATTTCCTCTGGATTCTTTGTTGGTTCTGCTGAACCATCCCAAGAGGGGAAAGGGAAGTGGTTGATCTCTGTGTCCCTCCAACACAAATAAAAACTTTGGAAGCAAATTTCAAATAAGGGAATTTTTTGTTGTTGTTTTTTTGAGATAGGGTCTTATGAGTCTGCAGCCCAGACTGGCCTCGAACTCACGATCCTCCTCTCCCAGCCAACCAAGGGCTGGGATTACAGGACTACACCAACATGCCTACTGGGGCACATTTTTAAAAGAATTGTTTTTTCTTTTTTAAAAAATCTTTATTATTGTTGTACTGGAGGTGCATTGTGACATTTACCAAAGTGCTTACAATATATCATAGTTAATTTCACCCCCTCCATCACTCTCCTTTTCCTCCCCCCGTTCTTAGAATAGTTTCAACAGATCTCATTTTTCCATTTAAATGAATTCCTAAGATTTTTTTAAGGAGTTGCTGCAGAAGAGCGTGCGCATGGAGGTCTCAGGTCGGTATTTTCCGCTCCTGAGCGGCGTCCTTTACCGACCCAGCCAGCAGGTGTCGCAGCCGCCCGAGTGGGCGGAGTCGACAAACTCTGAGAGCTACGTCAGCGCTTGGGTTGTCAGCTCTCCTTGCGGATCAGCGTCGCCGAGTCAGGAAACCACCGAGAGCTGAAGACCTCCCATTTTCCTAGAGAGCACAAGTGGGCGTTGGGGGCCTGGGAGTGAGTTGGGTTGCGTAAAGTACGACCCGGAAGTGAAACGGGGGAACTTCCGTTCTTTGTTCTGTCCCGGGTGTGTGGGTCTGTGGTAGGGTCCAACAGGGCCTCTTCGGTGTCTGGCCCCCCAAAATCTCCCGTCCTTTCCCCCAGGGTGAGTCCAGCCGTCACCAAGGCTCGCGGTGAGGCGGAGGCTGAGGTCGCCGGGGAAGGGGGTTGTGTCCATGCCGCTGCGGCCCGCGGGGTCCCCGGGCCCGCCCGGAGCAGGTTGCGGGGGGGCGCTCCTCCCTCTCCTGCTGCCAGTCCCCGACTCCGCTTCCTCAAGGACCCCCCCCCACTCAACACAGATGGCGGGACCCTGCGTGTCGGGGAGGGGAGGGAAGAAGGGGACCCCGGTTCTGGTTTGTGACTTAAAGAGCGCCCAACTCCACCGATTAAAAGTTCAGTGTCGCTGCAGAGGCGTCTCCGTCCTATAATCAGCTGATGACAGCGACCCGAACTTGGTACTTCTTCCAGATGCGTTTATTGGATGGTTGCACAGTTTTCGCGCTTGTAGCAGGAAAGGAAGCTGAGTTTTACTTAGTTGGGTTCGAGGATCGGAAACCAACAGAAGAACTAGAGTTGGGAGGGGGTGCAAACTCAGATCCTTGGGAAGGAGCCCCCTGGACCCAGAAAGTCTTTACAAGGAGTGAAACAGCCTCTGCTTTCCCCTCCCTACACTTCCATTTCCAATTGTATCGATTCTTTATTTGATGTGTTTTAGAAGTGGGATTGAACATGAGCCCCCCTTCCCCACACCAGAGAATAGTAGGGTGATGAACTTGAAACTCATGAGATTATTAGAGGAAGTGTTTTTTTTTTCCCCTCCTGAGGAGACATGGGGAGTGTTTTCAAGTTTTGGAGGACAGTCATGTGGAAAGAGACCTGGAGAACTCGGTGTCTTTGATGGGAAGGTCTTATGGGATAAGTTTTACCATCTGGGGACGCTGGAGCAGACTCCCTGCTGAAGTGTCCAGCAGGTTGGCTGACTGAACGATGGGAATTTCTTTCTTTTTTGGTGGCACTGGGGTTTGAACTCAAAGTCTCATGCTTGCTAGGCAAGAACTCTTACCACTTGAGCCACTCCACCAGCCATTTTTTGTTATGGGTTTTTTTCAAGATAGGATCTCAGGAACTATTTGTCCAGGGCTGGCTTTAAACCACAACCCTTCTGACCTCTGCCTCCGGAGAAGCTAGGATTACAGACGTGAGCCATTCCCTGCCCCCCCCCCCCATCATGGGAACTTTTTACCCTATTGGGAACCCTGGGGAACCCTCACTTCTTTTTCAGCTCTCTTCGGGGTGCAATGAAAATATCATTTGTTCTGGTATTAGTTGATATTTAGTAGCATATGTCCTTTCAGAGTCAGTCTCTCCCTTTATCTGGATTAGAAATAAAGTTTGCATGATTATTCATTCCTTTTTTTCCCCTTAAATCATACAGCATTGGCATCAACTAAAGTCAGAATTCCCAGGAACTGCACAGAAGCTGCCAAATTCCCAATCATTGCTACATTGCCCTCTTAGGGAGAGAAAGAGGACAGGATCCAGCAGGTAAAGCTTGTCATGGATGTTTTCACTGCTGGGTGAACTGTCTTAGTCCCTTGGAGCAGGTCTGTGGAGTAGGTTGGTAGCAGGGCAGCAGAGGGGCTCTTCCTGGACCCAAGGCCTTGGGAGCACAATGGAGAGTTTCTTTCTGTGAGAAACACTGTTTACTGATAACAGACACTGGGGACTTGTTCCTAACAATACGCCTTTGAGTTCCAGCTTTGTTTAACCCAGCTGTGAGGAGGGAGCATTGCCTTTTTTTTTTGGAGTCAAAGCCTTTGACTCGCTTTTTTAAAGAGAGGGTTCTTTTTCTTTCTTTATTTTTGAGACGCGGTCTTGCTATGTTGCCTGGGTTGTTCTTGAACTCCGGGACTCAAGCCGTCTTCCCACCTCACTCTACCTTGTAGCTGGGACCACAGGTTTGTGCCACAATGCCTGATTTCCAGAAGAATTTGCACTAATTGCTGATTTGTTGAGGTCTCTGCTTATAAACAGTCTTGGAATAGTAACAGTGGTTGATAAGGAAAACAAAAATGGCTGGTGGGTTCTGAGACACTATCACCAGCCAGGATGGTGATAGTGGCAAGAGTGTGCCAGTGAGCCTGAGTCAGTGTTTTCCACTATGTAACAGCATTGGCTTTGCTCTCCAAAGACTAGACTTCTGAACTTTCAGTGACTCTCAGACAGGATCCTCCCCTTTTATGTCTTATGTAAATGTGGCAGTCTATAATGATGAAGCAAGTACTTTTTTTATTCCTGGTATTTTTACTTCCTGCAGTAGTGCCTTGCAGTATAGTTTGCACTTAACAAATGTTTATGTGAGTAAGTGACTAAATACATAGAGAGGAAGGTAGATAAAATCCGGAGCTGTTTTGTTTTTCTGATGTGCTTGATGCTCTAGTGGCAGCTGGATCTGTTTCAGATGTATTAATCTTGCCAAAGCTTTCAAGTGAAGGAGAAACTTGTACTTGAGATTCAGACCTTACTTTTAGTACTAATGTTACATTTTATCTACTAGAACCTTAGAAAAGAGATCTTTTTTGATTATGGTATCAACTGGGGAATGAAGATATTTATAGAATGAAGACGGTGACAGAGAATCTTATATTAAAAATGTAAAAAGAGGGAGATAAAAATGTAAAAAGAGGGAGATAAACCTTGACATGGTGGCTTATGCCTTTAATTCTAGGACTTAGGAGACTGAGGAAGGAGGACAATGAGTTCAAGGCCACATAGTGAGGCCCTGTCTCAAAAAAAAAAAGTGTAGGAGAGGGAGATCAAAATAAAGCTACTGCTTTCTTGGATAGGAAGCACATTGGATTGGTCTTGGTAAATATACACACTAACTTTTTGCAGTTAATGTTCTCACCTAGAGTGTTGGTAGGGAAACCAATGGTTGGATATCATGGGAAACTCAGGCCATTTTTATGGTTCTTCTGTCTTGTCATTACAGGGAGTGGGTGTGCATAAGAGTAGTACCAGTTGTGTTTCTTTATGCTTTTCCTAGAAGCTAGCTAAGATGCTAGCTTCCCTATTTCTGTATTTAGGAGGTGTTTTTAAAATTATCTTTGAACTTTTGCTTCTGCAGTGCTCCCTCATTCTCATTCAAACCCTGATTCCTGCTGATTCTGCAGATAGGAGACCAGAAACCAGAGCAAAAAGCCCTACCCATGGAAACTCAGGCTGATCATGTATCTCAGGAACCTCAGTCCCTGCTGGAAAGTGGTGAGGAATAGGGGGTTCATTTTTGTTAACAGTTTTTGGTATTTTTTTAAGGCAGGGTCTTGCTGTGTAGCCCAGACTGGATTGAAACTCTTGATCATTTTGCCTTAGCCTCCCAAGTGTTGGAATTACAGGCATGTACCACCATGTTCTAGCCTCATTTATTCTTTTATCAGCTATTTAGCAATCATCTATTGAAGTCTCTCATTCATTGGGTACTAGAGTAACTATTAGAATCCAAATGTGAATAAGACACACTGCTTACTATTTAATAACTGAGTAGGGGGGTGCTAACACAATAATTAACCAATAATTAATACACAGCTAAATAGCTTTTATAGCAGGCATTTTTGAAGGGGTTGCTGGCAAATTGTGCAGGATTATGAAAACTGACAATCACTGAGGTCCATTTTTTAGATACTTTTTAACAACCAGCTTCATAGTCTTTAAGAGCATGCTTAGAATGGGCTCTCTAGAATCCTTTTGTAGGTCACAGACAGAAGGATAAAGTAGATAGGAAGCCACTAAAATATATTTTGCTTTTATGGACCTGTCCCTGACTTTTGTGTGTGATACTGGGGTTTGAACTCTTGGCCTCATACTTGCTAGGCAGGTGCTCTATAGCTTGAGCCACTCCACCAGTCATTCCTGACTTTTGAACTAATTCTAGTCCTTTTTTTCTTTTTAAAGTGGAGGATTATATAGAAAATTTTATTTACTTACGTGGTGCTTGGGGAATTTACCCAGTGGCTCCCATGTGCTGGGCAGGCACTTCACCTGTGAATCACACTCCCAACCCCCTGGTTTCAGGGGGTCTTAATGGATATTGTTCCTCTGCTTATCAGGAAAAAACACTTAAGGCCCTTTTGTCAGTTCTAGTTCAGCGGTTTCGTCTCTGAAAGACAAACATATGAGCTGAAAAGTTATAGGAAAAGCTATGTGGCAAGCCTAGAAAGAGGAAATGTGCTGTGCATAAATTTGATCTGGGAATGGCGTAAAAGGAGAAGCGCTGGGGCATTGTGTTCCCCACCAGGGAAGGGGAGCTCCTTGGTTTCCTTTAAGAACTTCATGCAAGTTTGAGGTGATGGAAGGGATGCGAGAAGATAGCCTGTTCCTGGCCAAGTTTGGGATTAAGGACAACAATAAGTAGTCACGAAAGCAGGGACTGAGCAGTTTCATTGAGAAGAGTGACCAGAGAGCAGGCAGCCTCACTCATGGGCCCTGTTACCTTCCTTCAGCTCTTCCTTCAAAAGTTCCTGCTTTTTCCAACAAGGACAACAGCCTTGGGGATGAGATGTTGGCAGCTGCACTCCTAAAAGCCAAGTCTCAGGTGAGCCGTGGTTCTCTTCAGTCTTTTCCTTCCATTTTTGGGGGGTGGGTAATAACACTGGCGTTTGAACTCAGGTAGGCAGGTAGTCTACCACTGGAGCTACACTCCTAGCCCTTTCTTTCTCATTTTGCAGTGACATCCCATTCAGTGCCATAACCCCTCATTCTGACCATGAGGACCATGGCTCTTTCCTGCTGAATAATGGATTGTTACGTTCTGTTGGGGACTCTTGTCTTTATCCTCTATTCTGACCTTCTCTCCCGCTTCTCAAAGAGGCATTATTCATTCCCATCCTGAGTTGAGGTTTTTTTTTGGTGCCACCAGTCCCAATCGTCACCTCAAAATTGTATTCATGACTGTGTTGTTTTAGGAGTTGGTGACATTTGAAGATGTAGCTGTTTACTTTATCCGGAAGGAGTGGAAGCGTTTGGAACCTGCTCAGAGGGACCTCTATAGAGATGTGATGCTGGAGAATTATAGGAATGTGTTCTCACTGGGTAAGAAGTCACCCTTCTCAGCAGAGTACCCTGCTGGTTCTTGGCTACCTTGTTTACTCACCTTTATCCAGCAGTTTGCAGTTTATAAAGAATTTTCATATACTCATTTGATCCTCACAGAATCATCATAATCAAGGTAGATAGTATTATCCTCATTTGATGACTGAGGAAAATGAGGATAGACCTTATGTATGGTCATAGAGCTGGTGAGTGACAGTGCTTGAGTCACAGTCTTTTAACTCCAGATCTGGTACTTTTCCCATGTATTCTGAGAGACTCTTCTGAAGGACTAGTATGTTGAGATTCCTGACCTGTGAGGCGCTGCTTTGTGTTAAGGTAAACATTCTGGGCTTGGTTGGATTAACCCTAGGAACCTCTTAACTTTGTTTAGGATCTTGTGTACCTACTGTAGAAATGTAAGCTTTTGGTTTTTTTTTAGAATAAAAGTTTATTAAAGGTTAGGGAAAAAGTTGGAAAAAGCCATGATGGGCCAGGTATGAGGCAGAAGCAAAGAGGTTTTTTTGGTTTGGTTTTTGTCAGTACTGTGGTTTGACCTTGGCTTCACACTTGCCTGGCAGCTGCTCTGCTACTTGAGCCACACACTCAAACTTGTAAATTCATTTTAAGGAGAAGTTATCTTCATAACCTTCAGGTCCTCATCTCTCTGCTTTACTGTAGGGCAAACATTTTCTCAAGCAGGGTCAGGGGATCTTTTTAACTCCCCATTGAGACCTCACTATATATTTCTTTTCAGTCCCCTGCAGATTTCCAGTCTGGGATTGTGCTTTGGGAGCAGGATTCTCATTTCTTTCTTCTTGTGTGTATGTGTGTGGTACTGGGGGTTGGTTAAACTCAGGGCCTTGTGCTGGTTAAGCAAGTTCTCTGCCACTTGAGCCATGTCTTCAGTCCAGGATTCCCCCTTCTGTATCTTGATCTCTCTGCTAGAGGGAGAAGAAGAGCTGAGGGTCCTGGATTTGAAGGGAACTGAGAATAGAGAAGTCCCAAGAGATAATCTGTTCAGGTGAGAGAGAAATAGCTATTCTAACACTCATTACCCTGTCTACCTTTTTTTTTTTTTTTTTTTTTTTTGAGGTACTGGGGCTTGAACTCAGAGCCCTCACCTTGAGCTACTCCACCAGCCCTATTTTTGTAAAGGATTTTTCAAGAGAAGGTCTCGCAGAACTGTTTTCCTGGGCTGGCTTCAAACTTTGATCCTCCTGATCTCTGCCTCCTGAGTAGCTAGGATTACAGGTGTGAGCCACTGGTGCCCGGCTACCCTGCCTACTTTTTAAAATATCAATAAGCTAAAAATGCTAACTATCTGGACCCTTACACTCATTCTCTATGCCTAAAGTTCCTGTTAGAAACTCCAAAAGTAGTGAAAGTAGAGAAATCAGACACAGAGACCTTTTACATGGCCTCCCTCACAACATAGCCTTCTAGGCCTTGGGTCCAGAGGTGGATTAAACTTTCTTGCCTGTCTGTTGCATAAATGATGTGACTAGACAGGATTGTTTTGTTGTGCATCCCTGGGGACAGTGGAAGATTCTAGTGTCCATCCTCCTGCTCCTTCCTCCCATGCTGCTATTTCTCACTGCCCTTTCCTAGCTCTCTGTTTACCGATTTGTGTTAGTTTCTTGTGTTTGCTCTCCCATCATTCTTTTTTTATTTTTTTGAGATAGGGCCTGACTTTGTAGCCCAGACTGTCCTCAAATTCAGGATCCTCCTGCCTCAGCCACAACCAACTTCCCCTATTATCCTATTCTTAAACCTCTTCCTTTTTCCTTTTTTTTTTTCTTTTTTTTTGCTGTACTGGACCTTGAACCAGTACACACTCTCTAGGCAGGTGTTCTACCATTTGAGACACTCTGCTGGTCCTTTTTCTGTATTGTGTATTTTTGAGATAAGGTCTCTGAAACTTTTTCTCCGGGGCTGGCTTCGAACTGCAGTCCTCCTGATCTCCACCTCCTGTGTAGCTAGGATTATATTTGTGAACCATTGGTGCTCAGCTCATTCTTACAACTTCTTATCTTACCATCACTCTTCTCTTCTTGGCACTGTCTCAGTTAGAGCTATAGCCTCTGACCTCTCTGAAGACTTTGTCGTTTCATTAAGTAATAGATACTTCCTCTCTGCCTGACCCATCTCCCCTCCTTACATCCTCAGCTTTCTCTGTAATGTTGTTCTTTTCTCCTTGATTTTATTTTTTGCCTTGCTACTTCCCTGTTTCCTTAGCCCAGTTATTTTATTTTGCCTTAGCTACATATACATGAGGTTGGCCTCTTTTCAGGCCTGGAAGAGGCATGTGTGTTTAGTGCTGTAAATATTAGTCACATGGCTATCTTGTCCTCTGACTTTTGTTCTTTTTTCCACAAGGAACAAGTGTCATTTGCATTTTTTTGTTGTGCCAGATGGTGAATCAAGAACTGAAAATGATCAAGGGATTTCTGAAGATGCAGGATCACATGAGATGCTATTGGGAAGATTCCAAAAGGATATTTCTCAGGGTCTTAAGTTTAAAGAAGCCTATGAACAGCAAGTTAGTCTAAAGAGGCAACTAGGGAATTCCTCTGGAGAAAGATTGAATAGAAAAATACAAGATTTTGGTCAAGTAACAGTTGAGGAAAACCTCACCCCCACAGGAGAGAGAAATGAGAAGTATGAGTTTGGGAACAGCTTTACTGTGAGTTCTAGCCTTATTTCACATCAGAGACTTCCTATGGGAGATAGACCCCATAAGTGTGATGAATGTAGCAAGAGCTTTAATCGAACTTCAGACCTTATTCAACATCAGAGAATCCACACTGGGGAAAAGCCCTATGAATGTAGTGAATGTGGCAAGGCCTTCAGCCAGAGCTCACATCTTATTCAGCATCAGAGAATCCACACTGGGGAGAAACCTTACGAATGTAATGAGTGTGGGAAGACCTTCAGTTGTAGTTCTGCTCTTATTCTGCATCGCAGGATCCACACTGGGGAGAAACCTTACGAATGTAATGAGTGCGGAAAAACCTTTAGCTGGAGTTCCACTCTTACTCATCACCAGAGAATCCACACTGGCGAGAAACCCTATGCTTGTAATGAATGTGGGAAGGCCTTCAGTAGGAGCTCCACCCTTATTCATCATCAGAGAATCCACACTGGAGAAAAACCCTATGAATGTAATGAGTGTGGGAAGGCCTTCAGCCAGAGCTCACATCTCTATCAGCACCAGAGAATTCACACTGGAGAGAAGCCCTACGAATGTATGGAATGCGGAGGAAAGTTTACCTATAGTTCTGGCCTTATTCAGCATCAAAGAATCCACACAGGGGAGAATCCCTATGAATGTAGTGAGTGTGGGAAAGCCTTCAGGTATAGCTCAGCTCTTGTCCGCCACCAGAGGATTCACACTGGAGAGAAGCCTTTGAATGTAATGGGTATGAGCAAAAGTTCTCTCAGAGTTTCTGCGAATTAAATATCAAGAGAGTCAACATGAAAGAGCCACACACCCATTTCCCTCACTTCCTGAATCTAACGAGCTCTTGCCTTACTTTATAAACAACTTAGGATGCGCCCTTCCACCTCAAACTTCGCTTTAGAGAATGGGGCAAATTGGTAAAATCCTGTCAGAGCGATCAACAAAGTAGTGTGTTTCCCAGGAATGATACCAGCCCTGAAAAATGTGAGGCAAGCGGCAGATTTAAGTGCTCGGAGTAGAAGGAAGCTTGGGAACTAATCACCCCTTTTTGGGAAGGGATTTGCACTAAACTTTTTCTCACACCAGAGGAGCCTTTCCAAGGTGGGGAATGGAAGCATACCAGGAACAAAATTTCAAGGATTCTACTAGTTGGAGTCTGTATAGTGAGCACAGAAGGCGGTGGGAAAAATGTTCTGGGTCCTCTCCTTTGCTAGGACAGGGAATGGAGGCTGTAGTTCAAAGCCATTGTCCCTACTCCAGCTTTAAGATTTGATAAGGAACATGCTGCTTCCTGATTTCATTGTGAAAACTTGGTGCTGAGGGATTTATTTTATTGAGGAGGGAAAAAGACCTCCCCACTGCCCAATTTCTGTGATGACTTACATCTTTTGGTGCTCTTGGAGCAGCAAGACTGCATTTTTAAGAGCAGTCTGGCAATACTGTATTCTCTCGTCCTCTCTGTTGTAATGGGACTGACTGAGAAATCCATCTAAGCAGTGAATAACCTGAGGCAGTGGATCAGAAGCATTTACCTTTGGCCTCTGATTCCTGTTCTCCCTTCCTCTTCTTCCCTCTCCTGTGATGAAAACTTGTTTGATCCCAACCTCTAGTAACTAAAGATGCTTTCAAGGAGCTCACTCAGCCATGTCATACTGCCCTTTGTTACCTCTAACATCTGGCCCTGACAGCGGGACTTCTCCAGATTTCAATAGCCAAGGATTAGTGCAAATAAAGAGCAAAGCCCAGAGAAGGAAGGCTGAGGCCTGATCCTGGTGGCAGGGCTCCTTGCTGGGATGGGAATGGCATTCCCTGATTGTTCCCAGCCCAAGGGATGACCTTGTGTTTTGTTTTCCCAACCTGTTCATCTTGTAGCATAAAGTGCACTATTAAATGGAATAGTTTTTCAGAAGGGGAGATTGAGTGTGTTTTTGTAAAGAGCCAAATTTATTTCAATTATAACAGTGACTATAAATGAAATATAAAAGTGAACTTAAAATTTTTATAGAAATAACAAATATGAGATTTCTCTAGATATTACTACAGACTATCGCAATCATTTACGTAGTCACAACCACCTTCCTATCACATTGAGGATTTTGAGTGGCAGATCGTTCTGTATGGTACAGTACTTAAGACCAGCAGTCAAAACTGGAATAGCATTGCTAGGTATGGGACCCCTGATAAGAGAGAGTGCTTGGTAGTTGTGTAACAATGGACAAATTCAGATTTCTTGGTTTGGCTATTTGTACAAGGATGGGGAAGTTGAGAAAATGTCTGGAACTCGCTTTTTGAATAGTTTTGGGTCATATATTGTGATGAAGCATTTAATAATGTTTTTAAAGCCAGGTGGCTCACTCCTACAATCCCAGCTAGTCTGGAGGCAGACATCAGGAAGATCACGGTTCAGAGCCAGCCCAGGCAAATAGCTTGTGAGACCCTGTCTTGAAAAAACCCATCACAGAAACAGGCTGGCAGAGTAGCTCAAGTGGTAGACACTGAGTTCAAATCCTAGTCGTTGATTTCACAGGACTAATGCAGCTGGTCATTTTGGCTTTTAACATTTGCCACAACTTACAGGTTGACTGATTATCAAAGTGTGAACCATGATCTATCTGTTTTGGACTCGTTAGACTACTTGTTGAGCTCCAAGTCAGACCTATATGTTTTCTGGGGATAAGAGTGAATATTTAAACTGAGAAGGAAGAAATAGCAATGAGATGGGAGAGTTAGATGATATTTCTAGGAAAAGATAAAGTTGAGCTAGGTCTTAAGACAGGTTATATGTGGTAAAGGGGAGGAAGTTCCAGGGAGGACAGTTTGGGGTGGGCATGAGCACAGCCACTTCTGTGTAGCTCCATGGTCTGGAGCTCTGGAAAAGACCTCTGAACTAGTAAGGCCACTAGGTGATGGAATAGCCACCAAGCATGGAGGATCTGCCCTTTGCTCAGATGTGGAACCACTGAGACAGACCACCCCAAAAGGACATGACTGAGACTAGAGTGGGGCATGTAATCAAACATGGTCATTACTTGAAATATTTATTTTTAAAGTTAATTTGAGGCTACTAAAACATTTCACCCAGTTACCTACAGATCATCCCTATTTCCCGTAATGATTCTATTTTCAATTCCTAACTGACCCCCCAGTCAGAGAAAGAGCCCTTCTTTCTCTGCATTATCCTTGGATAACAAAAGGATATTTTGCAGTGCTGGGGATTGAATTCAGGGCCTCATGCTAGGCAAGCTACCACTGAACTGCACCCTTCCCAGGAATTTAATTCTTAGTACCTCCTCCCATCCCAAAGCATACCTGTTTTTTTGAGATCCAACTCAAATGATTCTGAGAAGGACATAAACTCTCAAGCAAAAAACCCAGTTTAATCAGAACATTTCAGGTAATAGAAGTATGAACCATAGGTGGTGGCAAGAATTTTTTGGGGTGTGTGTGGGAGGGGGAAAGTACGGGGTTTGAACTCAGGGCACTGCACTTGCTAGGCAGATGCCCTACCACTTAAGACACTCCCCAGCCCATTTTTTTGCTTTATTTCTCATGTAGGGTCTTATGTTTTTGCTCAGGGCCTACCTCAGATGACCATCCTATCTCTGCCTGCATAGCTGGGATCACATGCTGGGCTTATTGATTAGGATGGGGTCTCATTAATTTTGTACAGACTGATCCTTCTGAGAAGCTGGGATTATAGATGTGAACCAATATGCCCAATCTTTTTTGGTCTTTACTTTTGGTGCTGGGAACCAAATCCCCACTGAGCTAAATCCCCAATCCCCAAAGGAGCATCTAGATGAACTGTTTCTTAGTAAAAAGTTTGTTTTTAGCCAAGTGCAGTGGCATATGCCTGTAATCCAGGAGGTAGAGGCAGGAGGATGGCGATTCAATGGCAGTGTGGGCTAAGTTAGTTAGACCTCATTTCAAAAACAAAAGGGCTAGCTAGCGACATGGCTTAAGTGGTAAACGGCATGAAGCCCTGTGTTCAATCTCCAGTTTTGTGAAAAAAGTTTTTTAAAAGCTCCTCAAAGGTATTTTTCCACTTCCAAAAAAAAAGCCCAATTGAATAGACAGATGCATTATTTTAAACATGTCAGTGATACAGAACTAAAGAGATGAATCAAACATTCAAACATTACATAGACTTTTCATATGCAAAGATAATTGTGATAACCGGAGTAGTTTTTCCAGGAATGACAAAGGGTTATGATCTTGTATACCCCCAACTTTGGTTGCCCAGAGACATCACCAAGTTCCCATTTTGCCAGGCTAGAAACATGGGAATTGTTCTGGATGCGTTGGTTCACTCCTCACATGTACAGCTTGTCAATCAACACCCAACCTTCCCTTCCCTGTTCCTGTGACTCCTGCATTGGCCTGGGTTGTCCTTGATTTTTCTAGGACTTCATAGTGGTTCACCAACCTCACAATGGGTCCTTTTGTTTCCTCCTTTCTCCCTCAATCCATTCTTCATACAAGTTCTATCTCTAAAATGCAAGTTGAATGACAGCACCTCAGAACTTTTCCATAACTCCTGTCATTCCTTAGGTTGAAGGTCAAGTTCTTTACTATGCCACAGGGGTTTTTCATTTCCCAATCCTGCCTCCTTGTTTTTACCTCTCGGCCCTCCTCTCACCTAGTACTTCTGTTAGTAACTTTTCTTGTCTCTGTGACAAAATACCTATCAGAAAAAAATGTCAGGCAGGAAGGATTTATTTGGTTCATAGTTTCAGAGGTTTCAGTCTATCATGGCTGGGCGGGACATGGTGGAACAGAGCATCTTACATTGCGTCCAGGAAGCAGAGAGAGAATGCCTGTGTAGTGGGCTTCCTTATTTCCCCCTGTCTTCCAGCACCATCTCCAGCCTACTGACCAGGTACTTTCCAGGTCTTTCCCCCTAAAATTAATGGTCTCTAGAGACATCCTCAGACACACCCAGAGATGCGCTTTACTAATTCCCTAGGTGCTTTTTGATGCAATCAAGTTGACAAGATGAACCATCACAAACTGGCAGAGTGGCTCAAGTGGTAGAGCACCTGCCTAACAAGCGTGAAGCCCTGAGTTCAAACTCCAGTGCCACAAAAAACAAAAAAACTTACATGTAAGGGCTAAACATAGCAGGAATTCTTTGAGACCTTCGGTTAGGCAAAGATTTCACAAACAAATGACACAACTGAGTTGAATTTCATCAAAATAGAAACTTGCTCTTCAAATGACATTGTTGAGAGAATGGAAATCTAAGCTACAGAATGGGAGCACACGACTTGCATCCAGTGTGTGTAAAGAACCTGACAACAAGTAACCTTCCAAAAACAAATGATTTGAGCAGAAACTCCATAAAACAAGGTATATGAGTAATAAATGTTAGCATTGTTAGAAATGCAAATCTAACCACAAAAATATTATACACCCTACAATGGCTAAATGAAAAAGATTGATGATACTAAATGTTGGTAAGAGTGTGGAACAATTGGGATTCTCTGATATTCCTGGTGACATTTTATAAATGCATCATCATTTTAGAAAACTATTTGCAAAGCAGGAGCTCCAGCCAATTTTGCTCTAGTTATTTGGGACACGGAGTCTTGTGAACAGGCTGGCTTTGTATCGTGATCCTTCTCATCTCAGCCTCCTAAGTAGCTAGGGTTACAGATGTAAGCCATCAGTACCTGGCTTGGGGGATTTTAACTCCTAGTTTTCTTATTAACTCATAGTTGTCTTTATTTTATTTACTTATTTATTTACTTGTGGTACTGGGACTTGGCCTCAGGGCCTACACCTTGAGCCACTCCACCAGCTCTTTTTTGTGATTTTTTTTTTTGATATTTTAATGTGCTTTTTTTTTTCATTTTTCTTTTATTATTCATATGTGCATACAAGGCTTGGGTCATTTCTCCCCCCTGCCCCCACCCCCTCCCTTGCCACCCACTCTGCCCCCTCCCTCTCCCCCCCTCAATACCCAGCAGAAACTATTTTGCCCTTATTTCTAATTTTGTTGTAGAGAGAGTATAAGCAATAATAGGAAGGAACAAGGGTTTTTGCTGGTTGAGATAAGGATAGCTATACAGGGCATTGACTCACATTGATTTCCTGTGCGTGGGTGTTACCTTCTAGGTTAATTCTTTCTGATCTCACCTTTTCTCTAGTTCCTGGTCCCCTTTTCCTATTGGCCTCAGTTGCTTTAAGGTATCTGCTTTAGTTTCTCTGCGTTAAGGGCAACAAATGCTAGCTAGTTTTTTAGGTGTCTTACCTATCCTCACCCCTTCCTTGTGTGCTCTTGCTTTTATCATGTGATCAAAGTCCAATCCCCTTGTTGTGTTTGCCCTTGATCTAATGTCCGCATATGAGGGAGAACATACGATTGTTGGTCTTTTGGGCCAGGCTAACCTCACTCAGAATGATCTTCTCCAATTCCATCCATTTACCAGCGAATGATAACATTTCGTTCTTCATGGCTGCATAAAATTCCATTGTGCATAGATGCCACATTTTCTTAATCCATTCGTCAGTGCTGGGGCATCTTGGCTGTTTCCATAACTTGGCTATTGTGAATAGTGCCGCAATAAACATGGATGTGCAGGTGCCTCTGGAGTAACAGTTTTTGGGTATATCCCCAAGAGTGGTATTGCTGGATCAAATGGTAGATCGATCGATGTCCAGCTTTTTAAGTAGCCTCCAAATTTTTTTCCAGAGTGGTTGTACTAGTCTACATTCCCACCAACAGTGTAAGAGGGTTCCTTTTTCCCCGCATCCTCGCCAACACCTGTTGGTGGTGGTGTTGCTGATGATGGCTATTCTAACAGGGGTGAGGTGGAATCTTAGCGTGGTTTTAATTTGCATTTCCTTTATTGCTAGAGATGGTGAGCATTTTTTCATGTGTTTTCTGGCCATTTGAGTTTCTTCTTTTGAGAAAGTTCTGTTTAGTTCACGTGCCCATTTCTTTATTGGTTCATTAGTTTTGGACCTACACCTTGAGCCACTCCACCAGCTCTTTTTTGTGATGTTTTTTTGAGATAGGGTCCCACGGAACTATTTGCCCAGGTTGGCTTTGAACCATGATCCTCCTGATCTCTGCCTCCTGAGTAGCTAGAATTACAGGTGTGAACCACCAGTAGCTAGCCAGTTGTTTTACTTTTAAAATCATTTTATTAGCATGTATTAATTGTACAAAGGGGTTTCATTGTGATATTTCCACACATGCTAGTAATATACTTTGATCAAATTCACCCCCTCTATTATTCTTTCTTATCCCTCTTCCCCTTTTAAAAAGTTTTAATGGGCTTCATACACATACATCCTTCAATCATATTCACTCTCTCCTTTTGCTCTCCCTGCTCTCACTGGCTTTGAGGGCCTTCACTTTGAGCTACTCCACCAGCTCTTTTTGTGTGTGTGTGATGGGTTTTCTCGAGAGAGAGTCTTGTGAACTATTTGCCCAAGCTGGCTTCAAACCATGATCCTCCTGATCTCTGCCTCCTGAGTAGCCAGGATTACAGGCGTGAGCCACCAGTGCCTGGCTAGACCACATTTTCTTTATCCATTCATCGGTTGATGAGCACCTAGGCAGATTCCATAGTTTGGCTATTATGAATAGTACTTCAATAAACATGTGTGTAGGTGTCTCTATCATATGCTGACTTACATTCCTTCTGATACATGCCTAGAAGTAGTATAGAAGGATCATATGTAGTTCACTTTTAGTTTTTCTGTTCTTTTTTGGTGGTACTGGGGTGGGCCTTTACCTTGAGCCACTCACCGCTTTTTTTTGGTGATGGCTTCTTTTTGAGATGGGGTCTATTTTGCCCATGTTGGCTTTGAACCTCAATCCTCCTGATCTCTGCCTCCTGAGTAGGTAGGATTATAGGCAAAAGCCTCTGGCTCCTCCATACCGATTTCCATAGGGGCTGTACTAATTTACATTCTCACAACAGTGTATAAGGGTTCTTTTTCCCCTGTATCTTCGCTCTTTTTCCTTTGTATCCTCGCCAGCATTTGTCTTTTTGCTATTCTGACAGGTGAGATGGAATCTCGGTGTGGTTTTGATTTGCATTTTCTTTATGGCTATACATTTTTCATGTATTTATTGGTCATTTGTACTTATTTGGAGTATTTATTCTTTTGGTGCTTGATTTTTGGAGTTCTTTATGTATTGTGGATAATAATCCTTTATCCACTGAATAGCTGGCAAAGATTCTTCCCATTCTGTAGGCTATCTCTTGGTTCTGGTAATTATTTCCTTTGCGGTTCAGAAGCTTTTCATTTATTTACTTATTTATGGTGGAACTGGGATTTGAACTCAGGGCTTTATGTTTACAGGGCAGATGCTCTACTACTTGAGCCACATACCCAGCCCACAGATGCTTTTTAAATTCATGCAATGCCATTTGTCAATTCATGCTTTTATTTCTGAGCAACTGGATTCCTGCTCAGAATGGCGTTAATGCTGGAGGAGTGGCTGAAGTGGTAGAGCACCTGCCTTGCAAGCAAAAATTCCTGAATTCAAACCCCAGTACTGCTAAAAAAGGTGGGGGGGGGGCACAGAAAGGCATTACCTATGTCTATATATTTGAGTGTTTTCCCTGTGTTTCCCTTTAATAGTTTTAGATTTTCAAGTGTTGTGTTAAGATCTTTGATCCATTTTCAATTGATTTTTATAGGGCAAGAGACAGGGATCAAGTCTGTCTTCTACATGTGGATATCCAGTTTTCCTAATGCTGTTGAAGAGGCTGTCTTTATTTGCCTGGGCTGGCCTTGAGGCAAGATCCCCCCAATCTCAATCTCCCAAATAAGTAGGATTATAGGCGTGAGCCACAAGCACCCAGTGTTTTTTTGGGGGGCAGTACTGGGGTTTGAACTCAGAGCTTCACGCTTGCTAGAAAGGCATTCTACTACTTGAGCCAACAGCCAACCCTGATTTTTCTATTTCTGTGAAAAGTTACATTGTAATTTTGCTGGGGTTTACATTGAATCTGTGGATAGTTTTTGGTAGTACAGCCACTTTCACAATATTAATTCAGCTGATCCATGAACATGGGAGATCTTTCCATTTCTAGTGTCTTCTTCAGTTTCTTTCTTCAAGATGTTATAGTTTTCAATGTAGAGGTTTTTCACCTAGTTAGGTTTATTACAGTCTACAGCTGAGTGGCTCAAGTGGTAGAGCACCTGCCTAACAAGCGTGCAGCCCTGGGTTCAAACCCAATACTGCCCTCAAAATCTGTATAACAGAAAATATACCCTCCCCAGCCTATGGTGCTTTAACAATATACTTTAAAGATGATTTAGGAGCTGGGCACTATGGGCTGGCAGAGTGGCTCAAGTGGTAGAGCACCTGCCTTGCAAGCATAACACCTTGAGTTCAAACCCTAGTCCCAGCAAAAAAAAAAAAAAAGGAGCTGGGCACTGGTGTAGCTCACGCCTATAATCCTAGTACTCAGAAGGCAGAGATCAGGAGGATTGCAGTTCAAAGCCACCCAGGGAAATAGTTTGAGAGACCCTGTCTTGAAAAACCCACCACAAAAAAGGGCTGGTGGAGTGGCTGAGGGCATAGGTCCTGAGCCACACAGCACACACACACATATAGAAAATGATTTTAGGAACTTGAGGGCTCAGTGTGGCTGACATTGGAGGTAGGGGGGGTAGTGGGGAGCTCAGGAAGCTCGTCGGGGGACCACCCCTAGCTGACCGCACTCGAGAAAGTAGCAGGGAGGTAGGGATGGCGTAGCAGAGAGATAAAACCTGACAAATCTGAACATGAGGAAGGTCACATAGCACCAGGGAGGGGAAAGTCATATAGCACTAGGATAAAGTAGCCAATAAAATTAAATATAACCATATATGGATCAGACCTTGCTTTCTACTTCTGTAACCTGCTTTCAAGGGTATATAAGATGAGACCCCTTTGTTCTCGGAGGTCAGCCTTTGGACACGAGTCTGCTGAGTCTGTGCTGGCAAAATAAAATGTTGCTTCCTGCTAATTGCCTCAAGAGTCCCGTATCTCAGCCAGCAAACTCCCGCAATATTTCTTGGGGGCTCATTATCTGGGATTGTGGAGATGGTGAGTTATCACCTCCCTTGTCACTAGGGTGTGTCCCACAGAACCACCAGGAGGAGATCCCACCAGGTGCCAATGGACAGCTTGATCCAGAGGGGGATTTATCCTCCCAGCAAGTTGGGGTGAGGGCCTTGGATGCACAATGGAACCCAGTGATGGGCATAAACCAGCGAGGGGAGGGGAGCACCACTCATCAGACTGGTAAGAACTTGGGTTCAAATTCAGGCCTGCCCCAGGAGGCAGAAGGGGAGCTTGATCACCTCCCAATGGGACACCCAGTAACCACCATTTTTGGGGTGAAACTGTGTCTCTCAGGTTCAGAGAGCAGTATGGAAGTATGGTACTGTATAAGAGTATATGAAAATGTGAGCTGACATGCAGCCCAGCTGTGAAGTGAGTGAAGAATTCCCTCCCTCTCTGTGTCTGTCTGGCAGTCTGGTAATGAGCAGAGATATGTGGAAATCAGAGTAACAACACTCCTTTGGAGTGTATGATTAATAACTTTAAAAAGGGATTTAATGGAGACTACGGAGTTAACTCCTAACAAGCTAAAGGTCCTTTGTAAAGTAGATTAGTGTGCTTTTGGTGTAGGATGGCCCCTGGAAGGGTCACTAGATAAAACTGTGACTAATGAAGTTTACAGAGTATTGTAAACAACAACAACAACAACAAAACCCTAACAACCCAGGAGAATGGGAAAAGCCAAAAGGCTAAAACTGGTCTTCAAAAACCAGGCTCTGTTGTTTATTTAAATTCAGGTAACAATTTAATGGGCATCCTGAAGGGGGACTGAGGCTCAGCACTAACTGAGCTCTTAAAAAAATTAATACATAAAGGATGGACTTGCACTGATAGATAAGATCTGGTCTGACTTGAAAGAAAAGGAATGTTGCAGAAGGCTTGTGAATGTAGAGGGGAAAATGAAGAAATGGAAACAAAATTGGGATGAGGTCTTCCTAAATAAAGTGAAGAGAGAGAGAGAGAGAGAGAGAGAGAGAGAGAGAGAGAGAGAGAGAGAGAGAGACAGAGGAGAGAGAGGGGAAAGAGAGAGGAAAAAATAAAATGCTATAAAATGTTTGGAGACAGAAAAGGATGAAAGGTTTAATACAACTCCTTCAGTTGAGTTTTTATGTCTTAAAAATAAAAAGTAAATAGACAACAATTTAGGATTATTAAAATATGCAAGAAATATTGAACTTGCTGGCACCTTTACTTCTAGGGAGCATAAATAAGGAGAACCTACCTAAAAGGGTAAAAAGAAAAGGGGCAACTTTGACTGTTGCTGGAAAAAAAAAACTGTTCCAAAAGGTTGGTGAAGTAAGCTTGGTCTGATATTGAGACAGTCATGAGATGCTTATGTTTCCCTTGCTAATGGCTGGTCAGATTATACATCCATCTCATGGCATGTTCACAGTGTGTGTGTGTGTGTGTGTGTGTGTGTGTGTGTGTGTGTGTAAACATCTTCAAAATGGTTCTTAAAATGCTGCTACAAGGTTAATATACTCAAGGTAACAAAAAATGATATTTATTTTAAAGATCTCTGTTATAAACTGCTTAGGCTTTTTACACAGAAATATGTAAACATTTTGAGAATGGTTCTTATTATAGAGTCAATATAAAAATTATTACTCTGTTTTGCTACTTTTAAGAAAACAGGTTATCAAACTTATTTCAATCAGGTCTTACTAAGATACAGGCATTCAGGGGTTAACACTCTGACTTAGACCAGAAGGGGGAAAAAAAGAAGAAAAGGGGGGGCCACAGTTTGCAGCAAAAATCTTGGAATTTGAGTAAAGAAATGACCTTTGCATATTTCATTCTGCCATAATTACAATCTGAAATTTAATTCTCTCTTATAATACAGGGATCTATTAACAAATGGGCTTTCTTTAAATTGTTTTTTATACAAAAAATAATTTTAAGGTTGCTTTCTTTCTGTTTTTTTCCATACAAATATAAGGTTCTAAGTTAAAAGGTTTTACAAATTACTTTCAACAAGAAACATGATATTAAAGATATGATTTTTTAAAATAAAAGGATAAAAAATACTTTTAAAAAAAGGATAAAGACAAGCTCCCCCAGGAGATACAAAATAAGTTGTCATAAAGGTACAGAGTAAGTTGTCATAAAAAGATGGAGTTTATAGATGCTTATGTAAGCGATTAAGCTAACCAAAATCTAAGAGTTACATTACAGGTTTTATAAGGTCAAAATTTAATGTACTGATGTTAAACTAAAAACTTAATTCTCTAAGCTCATAACAAGGCTATCTTTAAAATATTGTATTGTTCTTGATAACATTTACAAAAAATTGTCTTAAAATAGTGTTTGTTTTATCAAGATAACTGTCAGGGAATTTTTGGTACAACAGGTTAATCCACAAATTTGGCAAGACAACAAGAGTTTATTAAAACACAGAAAAACGAGGCAGCTGAGCACAGAGAGTACTACTGCACTGATATAAGGGTTGAGACAGATTCACTTATGTAAAGCCAAAGTACACCCTCCAGATAGGATTAAAAAAAAAAAAAAAACTCAAAAAGGAACACTACCCTAGAAGTCAAGAAGTCAAGTTTTTATTGGACTCAACAGAGTGGAGGTGTTAGTCCTACTCCTTCCACATGTTGGATGGAAGGAATTTTTGCCCTGGGATGGCCAGATTGGGCCTGTTATTTTAGGGGGCCTCCACTGGCTACAGGTTGGTGGGATCCTGCTGTATGTCATGAGCCATGTGTTAATGTCAACAATCTGGGATGTGATCCCTTATCAAAATCTGAGCCATGGTTCTCGGCCACTAGGTTTTCTAACTCCACACTTAGTCCCCATAAATATTTCCCTGTGTTCTCTGGTGATTTTTGTCGGGGTTTTAACTACTAAGGTAACTGAGTCATGTTCATTTAAGAGTTGGTTTATGTTGGGGTTAACAATGAAGACAGGCATTATTAGAACTAGACCCCCTCCCTCCTTGCAGATGGCTTACTAAAAACTCCCCACTCAACCCCAAAGACTAACAAAGAGACAGTTGTTAACCTTTATCTCCCTGGATGGATACCAAGGACAGTTGGGCAGACAATGACCTAACTACAACTTATCTTTCTTGGTTGCCCAGCAACAGTATTCCTTAGTGACCTTCCTGGTACTTTTCCACTAGCCCCTATATCTAGCCCAAGCCTGTGTATGGCAATGGGCTCTAGCTCTCTTGCTGGGGTCCCCTGCCATAGGGCTCCTGACTGAACAATAAACCTTGTACTGGTGTTTGAGCCGTCTCTCTGCCTCTTCCATGCCTTATTTTCTAACAGTTTATATAAAACTTTCTAGATGACCTCATAGTTAAACAACTGTTGTCTTAGGTGATTCTAATACAGTCGGTACCCTGTATGTGTCTGTGACTGGGCTATTTGGGTTTACTAAAACTGTTCTTTCCCAAACTGATGAAAAAAATCTAAGGTTTTACAAATTCAAGAGCAACAATTAAACTAATATGTACATATAACCTCTATAGAGCAGTGATGCTGTTGCCGGTTCCTATATATTAAATATATTTATGTTTTTCAAGTATATCAAGCCTCTAAAATATAAAATTTAGTTAAACATGGTAACAAAAAGTTAGTGGTACTGATATGTTGTACTGTTAGTTGCTAAACTGTCCATCAGAATTTTAACCATGACTCTTAAGTTTTTGTCATTACAGTTCTGATGCTTCTGGGACATTTACAATCAAGTCCATAAAAAAACTGACTCTTATAAGTACTTATGTGTCAACCAGGTTAGCTTTTTAGACATCTGCTTTTGTTAGATTTTGTTTTGTATAGTCCTTGTCTAGAAGCCCACTGCCTCAGAGCCACTCCTTCTGAGTCTCTTTGTTGCTTAAATTTGCCCAAAAGGGTCTAGTTGGCACTGATTCCCACCTGATCTCCTCATTATCCCACCCTCCACACCCTGCGACGTGGGGACATGGGACCAAGACCAACCAAACAAACAAAATCCAGGAAAAAGCAAATCCTGACAATGACCAATGAAGAAAGATCTTCAGTCTATGGCCATATCACTTTGAATGTGCCCAATCTCATCTGGTCTCAGAAGCTAAGCAGGGTTGGGCCTGGTTAGTACTTGGATGGGAGTCAGATCTTCAGAGGAGACTGCTTAGAGACAAACAGTTTGGAGACAAGAAGGGAATGCCATCAAAGTTTAAATGGAGTCACTGGTGCCAGAACTCTCAAAAAAAAAAACAAACAAAAAACCAAAACAACCAAAACCCAAGGCCGAGAGAATTGAGGAAATGGTTCTTATACATGTGTGGCTATCTGGCATTAAAGCCCTTCCAGACACAAACTCCTACTTTTAGACAGGGTCTTCTACTTAAATAGAGACAAAATAACTATTTTTACTGGCTCTAAACATGTCCTTTAATACTTAAAGATGATGGTTTTAGCTTTTTTTAAACAATGAGTTTTCTTGGACATACACACTGACAGTATATTGTTGTCAAGGAAATTCTACTCAGTTAAAAAAAACACTGGATTTAAAAAAAAAAAAAAACCTAAAATGTCCAACCATTAAAACCCCATTGGACGGGCCCTTTTGTTATCTTGTCTACTCCCTCCATAGTTAAAGTAGCAGAGATTGTTCCTTGGATCCACCACAGTCGAGTCAAGCCAGCTTCTCTCCAATGGGAGTACATCCCTGATCAGCTTCACTGTGTAAGATCACCCTCTGGAACCTGAGCACCCTCCCTCGGCAGGACTCCGCTTCCCAGGAAACAGGGGACCAGGACAACAGAATGACAGCCCTGCAAGCTGACTAGTCTCTGCACAGCAGAATCTTGAGGATTCCACGCTCCAACAGGACAAACGGGCCATGTTTTCCAAACCAGTTATTTCACTGTAATGCCTTGTCACCCCTTGTCTGTATCTGCTGCTGTAGTTCTCACCCTAGTCTTCACCACAGGCTTGGCAGAAATCACCCCTCTGATTGATCTCACTGTGAAAGGTTTTTATTTGCTCTCTCTTTTGAGCAGGATGGATAATTACTATTTATTATTACTGATCTGGTTTAACAGAGGGCTAAATATACAGCCGTCCTTCACAAGGGGAAAGCTGTCCCTAACTACCCCCTTGGCACCTATAACCCTGTAAATTTCACTGTTCTTAAGCCATCTGATTAAACATGGGAAAAAGTAATTAATATAAAAATGATAAAAAGGGTCTTGACCCTGAGAGTCTGATGCACCTCAGATTAGTAACCATTACCCATAAGAGTTCCTCATACCAAGTTTTTCACTCCTTTTATAAGGAGATGGAAAATGAAATTTCCATCTCTGCCAAAGCTAAAAACTTGTTCCCCTCACTGGCTGAGTCTACAGCCCAGACACTAAATGTCACTTCATGCTATGTTTGTGGGGGACCAACATAGGAGACCACTGGGCTTGGGAAAAAGATGACAAATGGCCTTACATGTAATGATGTTATGAAAATACAAATTCCTAAATTAAGATGATGCTCTTTGACCCTAGGTGGGTCTGAGCATCAACGGGAGGAATAATGTAGAAGGGAGGAGAATCAGAAGAAAACAGTCTAGGCCTGAGTCTGAGAAAGTGCAGGGAGGTAGGGATGGCATAGCAGAGAGATAAACCTGAGAAATCTGAACATGAGGAAGGTCACGTTAACACTAGGGTAAAGTAGCCAATAAAATTAAATACAACCATGTATGTATGCATTAGATCTTGCTCTATGCTTCTGTAACCTGCTTGCAAGGGCATGTAACGTGAGACCCCTTGGTTCTTGGGGCTCAGCCTTTGGACAGGAGTCCGCTGAGTCTGTGCTGGCACAATAAACATTGCTTCCTGCTAATCTGCCTCAGAGTCCCATATCTCAGCTAGCAACCTCCCACAACACTACTGTGCCTCCACACCTGTGCTCGAAGCTGCTTTCTCACGTCTCCCTAAATGTTTTGCTTTTAAGTCTGCCTTCCTACCTCCTTTATCTAAAACAAAGTTACTTCTGCCATCCATCCCTTTACATCCCCAGGGTTATTTCAGTTGTTTGTTCCTAGGGACATTTTTGCCATTTTATCTTTTCTTATGGGACTGGAGATTGAATTCAGGGCTTCACACTTGCAAAGCAGGTGCTCCACCACTCGAGCTGCACCTCCAGTCCATTTTGCTATGGTTATTTTGGAGATGGGGTCTCACAAATTATTTGTCTGGGCTGGCCTCCAACCACAATCCTCATGATCTCAGCCTCCCAAGTACTGGGATTATGGGTGTAAGCACTGGTGCCCGACTTTTATCTTCTTTTTTTTTGGGCGGTACTGGGGCTTGAACTCAGGGTCTCATGCTTATTAGGCAGGTGATCTACCACTTGATCCACTCCATTAGCCCTTTTTTTGTGATGGTTTTTTTTTTTTTTTTGAGACAAAGTCTCATGAACTATTAAACCGGGCTGGTTTCAAATCCCGATCCTCCTAATCTCTGCCTCCTAAATAGTTAGGATTATAGGCATGAGCCACTACAACCAGCTATCTGCTTCTTATTTCTTATCTGACTTCCTCATTGTGGTGGGTTATTTTTCCCTATCTTTTAACACTTTTCTACCACCACGTTTTACTTTCAGAATTGGAAAAAACAGTGGTAGAGTACATGCTTGACATGTGCAATGCCCTTGGTTTGATCCCTAGAGCACATGTGCACAAGAACTAAGAAAAAGGGAAGGGCTGGGTCTGTGGCTCCAGCCATAGAGCACCTGCTCTGCCTCCCGAGTGGATTAAAGATGAGAGCCACAGCACTCGGCATCTCTCTGTTCTAAACCCGCTCAGTGTGGTTGTTTGTCTGATGTGGTTGTTTGGGAAGAAAACTGTTAGTTCCATTTCTGGTCACTCTCAAACTGTAAACTACAGTCCCGAGTCAGTAACTGAAAAATTCCCTTTCTCCAGATCAAAGTCTTTGCAGGCCAGAAGCAAAGTAAGGAGCCCATATTCTTTTTCTCTGTTTGTCACTTAAAATTCTTTTCCCAATTTATTAACCATAATTTCTTGTCCCTTTAAAGACAGAACACAGAGAAAAAGAAGTAAGGGGGAAAGGAATGTTCTAACCAGCTCCCTTTAATTCTAAGTAGGGAACTAGTTCTCAGTCAGTCACTGTCTTTAACTTTGCATATTATGGTCTATCTGAAAATTCACTTGGTGGCCCAGTACTGTGATTCATGCTTGTAATCCCAGCCACTCATCTCAACAAACAAACCAGGAGTGGTGAAGCATGCCTGTACTCCCAGCTACTTGGGAAGCATAGGTAGGAAGATTTCGGACCCTAAACTGGTCTGGTCAAAAAGCAAGACCCTATCTGAAAAGTAACCTAAAGTTAAAAGGGCTGGAGGTGTGGATCAAGTGGTAAAGGGCTTGTCTAATAAGTGCAAATCCCAGTACTGCCAAAAAAAAAATTCACTCAGGATTCCACCAGATCTTCATACCTCAGCTGTTCAATTGTATTGATCGCTAATGTTTTTATTTCTTGCTACCACCCCTTCTCCAGCTTCTCAATTCCTTTTCTTCTTTAATTTTTCCCATAGCACTTATCACCGTATGATATTACATATTTTACTAATTTGCTTTATTTAATGTCTGCTTCCCTCCACTAGAATACAGCCTTCCTGAGGGCAGGAATTGTCTCTTTTGTTCACTTTTAGATCCCTAACACCACGAATAGTACCTGATGCACAGTAGGCAGTATAAGTATTTGCACAGTGGAAAAAAAAATATCTGTAATCAAAAGTCTCCTGCCCACTTGCAAGAAAGCAAGCCTAGATTTTTTTGTGGCAGTGCTGTAGATTCAATATTTCACACACCACCACTGAGCTATATACCCCCAGTCCATGCCTAGATTTTATTTTTTGGTGGCACTGGGGTTTGAATTCAGGGCCTCACCTTTGCTAGGCAGGTGCTCTACCACTTGAGCCACTCCACCAGCCCTGTTTTGTGCTGGGTATTTTTGAGATAGGGTCTCAACAATTATTTCCCTGGGTTGTCTTTGAATCGCAATCCTGCTGATCTCATTGTCTCCTGGGTAGCTTGTGAGCCATCAGTGCCTGGCTTCATTTTGAAAATTTACTGAAGGTCTTGATGAATGTAATAAGAAAAAGGCGTAAGACATAATTGAAAAATAAAGGGTTAAAAGACAACGTTGAGAGCTGGGCACTGGTGGCTGACACCTATTAATCCCAGCTATTCAGGAGGCAGACATCAGGAGGATCATGTTTTGAAGCCAGCCCCAACAAATAGTTCCTGAGACCCTATCTCAAAATACCCATCATAAAAAGTGCTGGCAGAGTGGCTCAAGGTGTAGGCCCTGAGCTCAAGCCCCAGTACCGCCTAGCATATGAAAGGCCCTTGGTTCAATACCCAGCACTGCAAAATAAAATGAAAGAATGTGGGTTATATACTCATCAGTTTTTTGAGAATTATTATACAAGCTATTAGCAAGCTGCTGGATACAAAAACCGATGTACAAATTACTAATATTCCTATTTACAATAATAGTCAACAAAAACAACAGGAGTAAAAATATCTTATAATAAAAACTTATAGGGATATACAAGTAGAGAATCGTAAAATATTATTGGTAGTATTATTTTGAGATAGGGTCTTGCTTTGTAGATCAGGGTGGTTTAGTACTTGCTGGCCTCAAACTCACACTCCTCCTGCCTCAGCTTCCCAAGTGCTGTGATTACAGGTGTGCACCTCTCGTGTCCCGGGTGAGCTTGTCCTAGAAACCTAACTGAGGGCGACAGGAGATGCCGGAAAAGACAACAGACAGAAGACCAAACATGCATAAAGCTGGGGCCAGGTAGGCTGGGCGCTCGGATGGAGACACACCAGCCCCCTCCATCTCCAGGGAATTTATTATATACAGTAGCAACATGAGTTGGAGAGGCATTTCTTGGGGTAAGGGGCATGACACCGTGATCCTTGGGAACAGGTGGAACCTGTGACAGTTTCTCTTCAAACGTAAACATTAAAGGAAAAACCAGCTGTACTGCATCTTGCCCACTTCTGCAGCTGGGGCTGTGCCAATACAATCGTGCAAATTACTGGGCATTAACTATACTTTGGGGCTGTGCCAAACTCAAACACGTAGCTTATTCTATACATCTGTAGGCTCCCAACATGCACCACCACACCTGACTACAAAATATTATTGAATGACAAGCAAAAAGAAGACCTGAATAAATGCAGAAAAAAGGCGTATGAAGGAATGGAAAGAATGATATGGCAAAGGTGTCAATCCTAACACTTACTGTCAACCAGTCATACTATGGTCCCTGCAGAGGTAAATGGACCTCCTCTCCCTACTCCCAACAAACACTAAATTTGTTTCTAATGCTGAAACTGATAATGTCACACACATACCAAGGGTACGAAAAGGGTATTATTTGCAAAATTTAGGTCTCTGGGAGGAGGAAGGTAGGCCTTCCTAGGAGGTCTGAAAATGAGAAAAGGAGCAAACACAGGAATCAGACTGGGTTTTCAGCTGTTAGGGAGTAGTGGTGGTGTGAGAGTTCTTACACTCCTGCAAGCCCCTGGTGTTTCAGTCTCTGCTGACACCAAAAGAAAGGCACCAGACATTCTTATCAGAAGGCATGTGGAGGAAGAGGGTTTAAAGGGTGTGAACCAAGCTTTGTGAGATGATGTGTTAAATAATTGTGTGTTAAGACACTAAGTTTGGAGTCTTTTTTTTTTTTTTTAATGGTACTGGGGCTTGAACTCACCACTCCACCAGCCCTATTTTTGTGAAGAGTTTTTTGAGATAGAGTCTCAAAAATTCTGCCTGGTCTGGTTTTGAAATGCGGTCCTCCTGATCTCTGCCTCCTGAGTAGCTGGGATTACAGGTGTGAGCCACCAGCGCCTGGCTGGAGTCATTTTTTCACACAGCAATACAGAACTGAAATAAAATGTTTAACACACACTTGGCCCATGGTAAGTACTCAAAGGAGGTGTGTGGAGGGAATGGGGGGAAAGTTAATAAGGGCCTGGAGCAAGAGGAAGGACACCTGTAACCCCAGCACTCCAGAAGCTGAGGCAGGAGATCATGAGTTCAAGTCTGGTCTAGGCCAAGCAAGACCCTGTCTCAAAAACAAAATAAAACAAAACAAAAGCTAACACCTAGTCATACTATTTACTATGCATTAAAAAGTCCAAAATTTGGTTGTGGATTTTTTGGGTATAATTTGACAAACTGATCTGCAAATTTTTAAATTCAGAAAAACATAGGAAAATAAGTATTTTGTGGGGGAATGTAGTCCAAAAACATAAAAAGGGGTACATTAAAAGGAAAATCCTAGGCTGGAGGTGTGACTCAAGCAGTAGTCCTGCATTCAAACACCAGTGCTGCCAAAAAAAAAAAAAAGAAAAAAAAGAAAGAAATCCTTATGAACATCTGTGTTTAACTTCTGTATTATGAAATCAAGGAGAATCACAAGCCGAGCAACAGTGGCTCACGCCTGTAATCTCAGCTACTTGGAAGGCTGAGATCAGGAGAATCACAGTTTGAGGCCAGCTGGGCAAATGATTCTTGAGACCTCATCTCCAAAATAACAAGAGCAAGATGGACTGGAGGTGAAGCTCAAGTGGTAGAGTGCCTGCTTGGCAAGTGGGAACCTCTGAGTTCAAACCCAGGCCTCTCCCCAGCACCCTCAGAAAAAGAAGAGAATCACAGAAAACAAAGTAAACAATGTACCAAAATCACTGAAATTCAGGGACATCAGGAAAGTCCTTCAGAACAAAGAGCAGGACATGGATTCTGGCTCTGAGATGAAAGCACAGTGTGACACGGAGCAAATACGGAAAGGTGTTTGCAACACAGGAAACTGACCAAGGACTGACTTCCGGAACTGCAGAATGGACTTAAAGACAGGTTAACGTAGCCGGGAAGTCTACGCCCAGCTCAGCCCCTTGCAGGACTGCCAGAGATGTTCTATCTTGACATTACGATAGTCTAATTAAGGTGATCGTATTTGTAAGAAAACAGCTCCTAATGACGCACTGTGGTTAACAGAGGCCTAAGGGGTGGGTTCAGACTCTCACGACTTTCTTCACTGTAAAATAAGGGCAATAATAACGTTGTTGTTGAGTAAATTAAATCATGTGCATAAAGTATTTTGTACTGGAATCTAGTGAGAACTCAAAAGATGTCATTGTAACTATGAAATGACTAGCTGGGTTGTTGGCTCATGCCTCCTATATACTTGGGAGGCTGAGATGGGGAGGATCTCTATTGGAGGCCAGCCTGGGGAAATAGTTCATGAGACCCCATCATCAAAATAACCAGATCAAAATGGACTGCAGGTGTGGCTCAAATGGTAGAGTGTGTACTTTGCAATCGCAAAGCCTAGAGTTCAAACCCCAGTCCTGCCTCCCCCCAAACAATTGAAGCCACAAAGTCAATTAAGAATAACTGATGCACATGTTAAAATTTTAACCTGAAGGAGGCATTTCTAAGCACAAAAGTGGAATGTAAAGTGGAAGGCAATTTGACAACACAAAGGCATACATTATTCAGAACTCCACTTCTAGGAATTTGTTGTACTGAAGTATTTCTGTAAGCCTGCAAAAAACAAAAGAAAACAAAACAAATGTACAAACATGTCCTTTGTAGTCATGCAGAATTGGGGGAAAAATACAGATGTTAACTATGCAGTGACCCGTAAAACTATGTGAGATCGAACCTCGTTAGGATGGCATACGAACTGCCACAGAGAGAGGTCCAAGGTTCAGTTTTTAGTTTTATTTTTTAATTTTTTGGGAGGACTGGGGTTTAAACTCAGGGCTTTGAACTTGCAAAGCAGGTGCCCTGTCACTTGAGCCACACCTCCAGTCTATTCTGCTCTGGTTATTTTGGAAATGGGGTCTAGAGAACTGTTTTCCTGGGCTGGCCTTGAACTATGATTCTCCCCATCTCAGCCTCCCAAGTAGCTGGGATTACAGATGCGAGCCACCAGCGCCTGGCCTGTTCCTACTTTTAAAATGCAGAGTCCAGACAATGTATATAGCATAACGTTCTTCTTTCTTAAAATACAGTATACACAGATATGATACGGTTGGTAAAGAATCACTGTTAGGCGCCAATATTTGGCATGAGATTATGAGGGTCATTTATCTTGCAAGTAAATTTTCTGAACTAGTCAATTAAAAAAGGCTTTCATCAAAACAATTTAAAAGATAGGGATTTAAAAGAAGCAGGGGGCAATTTGTGTAACCACAGAGTACTCATCCAGGCAAAAGCCCCCCAAAGGTTTGGGGTGCAATGCCCATTTGGCCAGGCTTTGGCTTTTTCGTTCACAAGGGCTCAACATCATAAGGCACTGTGGCCCCAGTGGCTCAATCCGCCACGGCGCTCACGTTCAATGCTAAAAATGCAGGTCTGAGTCCCCCAACCACGTCCTTCCTCAGACGGAAATCATTCAACACACCCCAAATCCACCTCTGCAGCCCAGAGCGCAGCCCCAACAGTGCACACCCCTCACCGGGGGGGGCCCAAGCCTGAAGCGGCCCGGCCCCTCCAGCCGCCGCAGGTTGTCTCTCCCGAGGCCCACGGGGTAACACCGCCTCCGGTCGCAGCCTCAGAGCCCCTGGGCGCCAGAACTAAAAGATGCCGCCCGGCGCGAGCACATCCGGCAAGAGGCGGCCCCGCCCCGCCCCGCCCCGGGTGCCGGCAACTTCCGGCCTCTCTAGGACCTCGGAGGTATTCAACTTTATGGTTCTCGCTTTGAGTAATGGGGACAGAAGAGGGAGGGGGAGGCGGCTCTGGTCTTGATGGCTTCAGGGATGTGGCCTGAAGGTCGCCGATTCCCTTCTGCTTCCCTTAGCCTGTAGAGAGGGAGCCCTGTGGGAGGAAGCTCAGATTTTCCTTTGTCAAGGGCGAATAGGATTGATTCAGATACGCGTATTAGCATAGGATAAAAATGTCATATTCAGAGTGAGCTATGTTTGGCATTTAGGTCCTGCGAGCACGAACCAAATTAGGTTACAGAGTTCTGATCATGAGAAATTCAATCAATGAAAACAGAAAGCTGGTGCAAAGAAACTTACAGAAACAGGATGACAAGCAGGTTTTTGTAGAAAGCACTGCATAGCCTCAGAAAGCCAGGAACAGTGGGGTGGAACTGTAAGGGAGGGTGTAAAGTTCTTCAAGGTGCACTGCACGCATGTATAGGATTATCAGGATGAACCCCTCTACTATAATTAAAGTATGATAATTCAAAAATAAAAAATTTAAAATACATAATCGTTACAATTTTCCCGTGTTAGTGATGGAGTTTAAAATTTGCTGTCCATTATATTGAAAAACAAAATTCTTCTCATTTTTTCTTTAACAGTTCTTGTGTATATTTTGTTCATAATTCTCTTCTTTCGGAACAGTATTACAGACTTCCAGTTAGTGGTCTGTGCCAACATTGGTGAGATTCATCTGTCAACTGTTCTTACCCGATGCTGAAAAAGATACTCTCTGAATGAACTCATCCACCTTGAGTGCCATGTTCCTGGTTCACTTTCCTGCTGCTGAAGCTTAACTGCAATATATTTCTGAAAGATTTATTTTAATAATGTGAAAAAAGAAGAAGAAGAAAAAAAAAGGAAAGCCAGGAAGATCTAAGAATTGTCTGATTCTTGGAGCCAAGGAGACCCCCTCCTTCCCCATCTTCTCAGGACAGCCTAGTCACTTCCATCTTCTGAGACTAGGCTGTGCTGCTGGCCAGCGCCTTGGCGTTAGCATTGCTTGTCCTGTGTGTCCCTGTGCCTTCTGAGTGTGCTTCTTGTCCTTCTGTGGCTCAAACCCAGAATAGTCAGCTCAAAACCAGCACTTACTGTTTTGTTTGTTTAAACAAACTTAAGGGGTAGCTTATATTTTACAGCAGTATTGAACACAAGGTACATGGATTTCCTATATATATCCTGTCTCCACATCACACAGGCACAGACTCCCCCATATCAAACCCCCCCCTGCCAGAGTGGTACACTTATTACAACCGATGAGCCTAAATTGATATGTTATCCAAAGTCCATAGTTTACATCAGGATCCCTTCTGGTGTTGTAAGTCTATGGATTTAGACAAATTTAAAATATCACATGGAGTAGTTTCACTATCTTAAAATCTTTCGTCCCTAACCACTGATATTTTTGCTAACTCCACAGTTTGACCTTTTCTAGAATATCATATAGCTGAGATCCTACAGTATATAACATTTTCAGATTGGCTTATTTCATTTAGTAAAATGCACTTAAGCACTTTTCAAGCCATGAAAAGACTGAATAATAATCTATTATCTGGATGTGCCACCATTTAATTATCTGTTCACCTACTGAATGACATCTTGGTGCTTCAATGTATTGGCAATTATGAATAGCACTGCTATAAATGTCCACGTGAAGGTTTTTGTAAGTACCTAAGTTTTCAACTCTCTTGGGTGAACACCAAGGTGTGTGATTGCTATCTCCCTCCAACCAGTTCTTGAAGACTATGCAAAGATCTCACTTGGGGAGATGCCTCACAAGTAATGCTTGTCCTTAAAAAAAAAAAAGTCTCAATCTCCTTGAATATATACACAGTAACTGGGTAGGTCTTGGTATAGTACCAGTGGGAAAAACAGTCATTGCTGCAGGAAAAAAAGGCTCACTACTGAAGTGTTGCAGAAGCTGGCTAAAATTACTTGCAGGAACCAGAGGAATACAGGTGGAAGTGGCTGAAGGGGCAGGTGGTGGTAGTGTTTGTGTGCTGAATATAAAGCCAGAACAGGGGAGACAATATTGACTGGGAAGTTCCTCATGCTTCAGATTTTAAAGTCTTGCAAGCACACTTGGAGTCAGCCTATGGTAGACAGAATAATGGCTCCCAAAGATGGCTGCTAAATCCTAATTCCCAGCATCTATAAAAGAGGTTGCTAATCAGCTGATCTTGAAATGGTGATTATCCAGGTGGTCTCAATGTTCTCAAAAGGGTCCTCAACCTTAGCAAGCATGTTGGCTCACATCTGTAATCTCAGCACTCACAAAGAGTATGAGGCAGGAGGGTCTCAAATTCAAGTCCACATAAGGAGACTCTGTCTCTGAAAAAAAAAAAAAGCTGAGGATGTTTACTGGTAGAGTGCTTGCTTAGTATGCACAAGGCCCTGCCTGGGTTTGATCTCCAGCACTGCAAAAACAAAAAGTTCTTAAAGGGGGTAGAGGGAGGTAGATAGAGTTTAAATTGTGACTATGGAAGGTCAGAGATGCAACATTGCTGGCTGTGAAGATGGAGGAAGGGACCAGGAGACAAAGAAGCTGGAAAAGGAAACAGATTCTTCCAAGAGCCTCCACAAAGGTACACATCCCTGCCGCCATTTTGATTTTAGCCCAGTGAGACCTACTTCACAGAATTCTAAACTACAGAAGTGTCAGATAATAAAGTTGTGTTGTCTAAAGCCACCAAGTTTGTGTTAAGGTGTTACAGCAACAGCCGAAAACAAATACAATCCTCGTGCACTTCTTGGATGGCTCGTTAGAACTTGGCCACGAGCGATGGCCTCTAGTAAATAAGGTAGAGATGCCTGCTACCCCAGCAGACCCAAACAACCCCTCTCTCACTAAGGGCTGTGCTAACAACAGGAGCATTGGTGGTATTAAGTGGCAGCTGTCTCTGAGACTATGATTAAGTAGGAGAGTTCCATGGAGCTGTTCCCTGGTATCAATGAGGACAGCTGAATTCTGGAAATGCAGAGGTGAGTTGTGTTCAGCTGTCAGAGAAAAAGCAGACATAATTACCATGATGGGTGACAAGATTGCTGTCTGATGACCAGACTCTCCTTGGGCCTTTATCATGGGGAGATACAAACAGATCACCACTAAATGTACCAAGTTCAAGGTGCTGGCAGGACATTTAGACCTTCAGCAAATGACTGCAACAGTAAGAAAATTTCAGTTTTCTCTTTCAGTAATGAAGACTTATCACTTGGGCCAAATCTGACCCCAGGATGGCACAAAAGGCACTTTCCAGAGCTCAGATTCAGTACTAGACAGGAAATTTGTTTTTGGAGGTACTGGAGTTCAAACTCAAGGCTTTGTGCTTGCAGCAAGCACTATACCACTTGAACCATGCCTCCGGCCCTTTTTGCTTCAGTTTGTTTCTCCAGTAGGGCCTCTTGCCCACGGCAGGCTCAAACCCCAATCCTCCTACCTCTGCCTCCCAAGTAGCTGGGATTATAATGTGCACCACCATGCCCTGCCCAAGAAAACTGTTGTCTCTTATCCCTGGTGTATCAGGCTCAGCAGTAGGTGAAAAAGTATTTCAGTGAGAGAAGGAAAGGAGTGAAGTAGTTGGGTTTCTAGGTACTAGGAGTTACTGGTCAAGAGATATAAGGTATAGACAGAAATGTCTTGCAGGACACAGACTGCAGTTGGACGGGAAAGCCAGAAAGGACTTTTGGCATTGGATATGATTTCTGGAGTTTCTGAAGGAAGCTGACAGGAAGGGTGGGTTTCCATAGACTTTGGCATTGACAGGATAAACACAACCAAAGTGCACAGGAGCTGACAAAGTGACCCCAACAACGAAAAGTGTGCTCAGTATGTAGTTGTCAATCTACAGCTGCCACTCTATCCCAACTTCTTCACACAAACTCCCGAATACCCAAAGCTCCTCTGCCCCAATCCACATTTTCTAAAAACAATCCAGTAAGAGCAGTTTTCTTTATTGTTAAGTATTCAATAACCAACACACCATTTATCACAATGGTCCCAGGGCACTAACATGATGTTCTAAGTTTATTCTGAATCCAATTAAATTGTGTTTGGTGTGGTTCAATTTTTTACAAATTACAATTGTGGAATATATGTTAAAACAGGTTAACAGTTTTAATGTCTCTTTCCTAATTATACTGGGTACACATCAGTTTTAACTATGCACGAGGCAACGAAGGCGTGGCTCACTGGAGTCTGAAGTATGGGGAGGACTGGCTCCCTGAAGCCACCCAGTGTGGAGTTCCCCTGATGCCCTGTGGGCCTCTCACTCCCCAGGGAATCCCTTGAGATTGAGTGGAGCAAAACCTATCACGAGTTGTTACTGCATAATAGGGCTTCTCCCTAAGTTTACAAACCCAAGAAAAAAAGGTCACTTGCCAATTACAGCACTTCTCCCTCCCCAGTGTGGACTCTCTGGTGTTTGGAAAGATTTGACTTGCTACAGAAGCTTTTTCCACACTGATTGCACCAGTAGGGCTTTTCCCCGGTATGGATTCTATGATGTTTATTGAAATTTGAGCTGTGGTTGAAGGCTTTCCCACACTCCTTACATTTATAGGGCTTTTCTCCTGTATGGAGGCGCTGATGTGAGCTGAGACCTGCGTGCTGACTAAAGCTCTTCCCACACTCATTACACTGATAGGGCTTCTCCCCAGTATGGATGCGATAGTGTCGGATAAGGCTGCCTTTTCCACTGAAAGCCTTCCCGCAATCTTTACACTGATAGGGTGCCTCCTCAGTGTGCATTCTCTGATGTTTAAGGAGGTCTGAGCTCTGCCCAAAGGCTTTCCCACACTTACAGTCATAGGGTCGGTCCACCAAGTGCGTTCTGTAATGAAGAGTAAGGTTTGAGCTGTGGCTGAAAGCCTTCCCACACTTGGTGCACACATAAGGCTTCTCCCCAGTGTGTGTTCTCCGGTGTTTAGTAAGGTTGGAGCTATTACTAAAGGCCTTTCCACACTCAGCACATATATAACGTCTCTCTCCTGGGGTGGGTTTAGTAGGAACTGACTGTGACCCTTTTTTGGAACCTGTGTCTTGGGCTTTTGCTCCTCTTTCCTTTTCAAGGTTTATCCACTGCCTTTCTGACCTGGCCTCACACTTATTGGCAATAATCACAGGAATGATGTCCATTTTGAGTCCATCTGCACAAGACTCTTCTTCGGAACTTTTCTGTTCATCTGCTGAATCCTCATTCAGGGGATTCGATTTATAACCTGAAACAAGAGTTGGGATATGTCAGTTGTTTCCTGTTCTGAGGAAGAAACTATCACAGGAGACAGGAGGACCAAGTGAGACAGATGGATTCAGAAGGGTGATGAAATACAGCAAATACTTTTCTCAGAGAATATGTTTTTTTTTTTTTTTTTTTGCAGTACTGAGGCTTAAACTCAGGGCCTACACCTTGAGCTACCCCACCAGCCCTTTTCTGTGATGGGATTTTTTGAGATAGGCTCTTGCGAACTATTTGCCTGGGCTGGCTTTGAACTGCAATCCTCCTGATCTCTGCCTCCTGAGTAGCTAGGATTACAGGTGTGAGACACTGGCGCCCAGCCTTTTTTTGAGACTGGGTCTCACTACGTAGCCCAGGCTGGCCTCAAACTCATCCCTGATCCTTTTGTCTCAGCCTCCCAAGGGCTGGGATTACAGACATGGGCCACCATACCCAACTGTAGAACATACTTAACAGAAACTCTGTTTCTAAGATGGAATTTCAAATGTCTGGGCCAAAATAAGCATCTAAGAAAGAGATTTCTGAGGGCCATGGCTCTGCTCATAAACACACACCACAGTTAGGAATAATAACTACACCAACACTGGAGCAAAGTCCTGGTGAATCATAAGGTAAATGAAGGTGTGTAAGAGGAGAAAACACTACTACAAAAGCAATGGGGAAAAGCATCTATAGCCTCTGAGGTCATTCTGCAAACTATAATTTGTGGAGAGCTGAGCTGGGGAGTAGCTGCTTTAATACACCTTTGATCTGTGAAGTCTCTGCATAGCTTCAGCAAGGAGGCTCCTGGTCATCTTCCATTTGCCCTTTCTAGACCCATTGTCTCATCTTGCTCTGTGCCAGCAAAATGACCCTAGGGCTGCACTGCCTCACTTCTGCATCTGGCTGCCAGCTGGGCTTGCAAAGTGGGACACCTTTGCAGCAGAAGATGTGAGGGCCTTCACATCTCTTTAACTGATCAAAACAGCCAGTGTTCTCTTAAATATAATAAACGGGGTATTTATTCCCTGCTCACTCCCTAGCCACTGGCAGGGCTTATAACCATAGCTATCATGGATCCCTCCTCCCCTGCCAAGGTCTAGCCCTCATCTGGTTCTGGTAATAAGTCCTTTTCTCTTGACCCTTTAGGCTCCCAGGCAGTAACTCCTTTTCACTGTTGTCTAGGACGACACCATCCTGTACTGGCTCACTCAAGCTCTCCACACCTCCATAATCAATCCTTTTATCAAACTTACTTCACTTGATCCCCTTAAGACTATGCCATATGTTCCTGTGCTGGTACCCTGGGCCAGGCAGCTGTATCTGGGGGAGGAAAGGGAGCTATTTCCATCCTATGAGTCAGGTTGATCTAGGGGTCACTTCACACGAGAAATTATGTATATATTACTACACTTATTCAAACACAAAGGCCAGTGGCACTAAGAAATGGTCCTCACCTTGAACCTTTCTTGGGTCTGGAGTGAAATCCTGTTCCTCACCCGTCTCTTGAATGTACAGAGGCCCCCAAGACTCATATTTGGGACTGCTGTCCACAGGCTGTGCCTGTGCACTGTTCCGGGATTCTTTTGCCATTCCTGAAGATGACATCTTCTCCCACACCTGCTTCTGTTCCTTTGAAGGAGTTGAGATCTAGAGACAGTAAGAAATGGCTGAGTTTTCGCACAGCTCAATAACTAGAATGAAAAAAAAAACTCAGGAGACCGATGCAGAACCTCTAGGAAGGGGTAAAAAAAAAAATCCCCAAACACCACCACTCAAAAAGCAAATAAAATGCCCATTCTACTTGATTCCCAAGATTAAAGGTAGTTTAGGTTAGGACAGAAGAAAACTAGGCAGAAACAGGTCTAGCTCACTGGAAGCTCTACTCAGCTAATTTTACTGACGGACAAGCCCATGCTCCTATAGGTAACGCATGCTCCCAAATCCCCAGGAATAAGAAAGCCTCTGCTACCTGCAGTCCTGGTTCATCCAGTTCTTGCTCCAGGTCTTCCAGGAGAGTGACAGCCTCTTCTGCGCTTTCTGGGCAGTGCTCCTGCACCCAGGCCTGGAGCTCCCGGGGCAGGATGGTCAAGAACTGCTCTAGCACCAGTAACTCCAGAATCTGCTCCTTGGTGTGGATCTCGGGCCTCAGCCACTCACAGCAGAGCACCCGGAGCTGGCTCAGGGCCTCTCGGGGACCAGGGGTGTCATGGTACCCAAACTGCCTGAAGCGCTGGCGGAACATCTCCAGGCTAGGACGGCATTTTCCTTTCTCTTCCTCCTCCTCGACTTTCAGAGTGACAGGCCCCACCTGTTCTTGAGCCGGCCTGGGGCCCAGAACTGTGGCCATGCCCACCACCTTGGTCATCACACAGACTCCAGAAACAGTCTCTTTTTGTTGGGGCTCTGTAGAGCAAAAGTATCAGTTCCTTTGGGTTCCTGGTTCTTAGGGCCACACGTTAAACCTATGAAAATATGGTTGCCATCAAATTGTCAAAAAAGAAAAGTATCAAGCTGGAGGAATGGCTCAAACAGTACGTGCCTGCCTAGCAAGTGCAAGGCCCTGAGTTCAAATCCCAGAACCGACCCCTACCCCTCCACCGGAAAAAAAAGAAAATATTTTTTGGTCTTCACAGTTATACGTTTATCACAGGAGACTGTGGAAATTACAGCCGCCATAAAACTACCATATAAAAATTCTTGTTCAAAATAATTCTGTAGCCAGCACAGGGAAGTGCACTTTGATTTTACTGTGTTGTATTTCACTTTCCTAAAAAGTGCAGTGTGGTATCATTTTGCTCAAAATCCATTTCACAACCTTACAACTACAGATTTCTTTTTTGAGACCGATCTCACTATGTTGCTCAGACTGTTCTTGAACATGTACAAGGCTGTGGGTGTGACTTCCAATTCAGGGCATTTAAAAATTCAATTCAACCCCCCACCCCAGGCAATTTTGAACTCAAAAATTTGAGTTTTGAACTCAAGGCCTCCCACTTGCTAGGCAGGCACTCCACCACTTCAGCCACAGCCCTAGCTCTATTAAGCTAATTTTGAACACACATCAACCTCCAGTGATCTGGCTTGCCAGCACCTAAGATACCAAGTCATATGTATATGCGTACTACAAACACATGAAAGCTTAATTAACAATGATATTGCTGGATTACAGAATTATAGATGATACCAATATTCTTCCTTCTATTTTTGGATTTCCAAAATAATTTTTTTGATCATTACCAACTTTAGTAATCAGAAAATGTGAAAAGAGAATATAAGTAGTCTTCTGGCAAACAACATTGATTTATGGCTGACATTTTGAAGAGGTTCATATATATGAAGTTAATGCTGGTGGAATGTTTAGCAAGAGAATTATAAACATCAGCAAGCTGGCAGAGTGGCTCAGTAGTAGAGTGTCTGCCTAGCAAGCGTGAGGCTTGAGTTCAAATCACATACCGCCAAACAAGAGAATTACTACTATACAAATCAGCAAGTGACTCAAGGCATGAAAAGGGAAGCTGTATGTACAGAAAGGCATAAGCAAGCATTTCCCAAAGTGTGTGCAAAGGCACTAAAACCAGTCATCTGAATAAAGGGATGTTTGGTCAAGTAAGTTTGGGAAACGGGTGCAGCCAATGGTCCACAGGTCCTTTTATTTAGTTGCTTTCAAATCAGAGCTCCTCAGGTATCTTCACTCCTCCAAGCACTCCACAGAAGGTCAATGGGGAGAGCCTGCTCTTCTAGGAGCCACCACTGAGCATCAGTTTGGGAAATGGCAGCCAAGATTCTTTGAACATTTTGTGAGAAAGACAAGTATGGAGGATCTGTTGTTTGTTTTGAAGCAACAGGGAAAATTTCACCAAAATTGTTGTTTTAAAATAATAGAAGTGAGGCAGGCTGGAATTAGGGAAAGTTCGGAATTCTTAGAAAATATGACAGTATTGTATTTCTGATTGAACATTCCTTTCTCTGAGCCCTCTTTTTAATTGCAAATGCATACATGTTATTCACAGCCTAGCTCAGGAACTACCCAGGCCCCTTCCCATTTATCAATTATTGGTTAGCAATCACCAGGTTCTGGTCCTCTCATAGGTTAGCTTTAAAAGCATGTGGAAAGAGAAACTCTCTTGGCTTCCACCTTCTACCTGGTCCCATTGTGGTCTCTTTTGTAATTCCCTTCCCTAACTTTTTTTTTTTTTTTTTTTTGCAGTACTGGGTCATACACCTTGAGCCACTCCACCAGCCCTTTTTTTGTGTGTTAGGTATTTTTGAGATAGGGTCTCTTGGACTATTTGCCCGGGCTGGCTTTGAACTGCGATCCTCCTGAATAGGTAGGATTACAGGTGTGAGCCACTGGCACCAGGCTCCCTTCCCTAACTTTTAATAAACTCCATTTACACCCATATGTCCTGCCATGGGTTTTTCCATGTGGGACATAAAGAATTTTGAAATCTTCTGATCAGAAACTGCACCACTGTCATTAACGTAAGTGAGCCAGGCTAAAATTAGGGAAAGGTCAGGATTCACAGAAAAATATTACATCTCAGTTTACCAAGGCTTTGGCTCAGGGAACGCCCTCACCTGGCTGGGAACCACCCATGCCCCTTCCCACTCAATTCATTATTGGAAGTTTTAAAAGCATCTAGAGAAGAGAAGCCTGCTCTCTCTGCTGGCGGATTCCACCTATGCCCACCATGTTCCTCCTTGTATTTCCCTTCCCTAACTTTTAATAAACTCCCTTTATACCCACGTGCTGTACCAAAGATTCTTCCACGTGGGACAAAGAATTTGGAAGTCTGATTGCAGACTGAACCGGCACCATTAACATAAGTACTAGAGATGATTACCTAGGGTCTGCAAGGCTCTGTACTCAGGGTCTTTGTGATGAAGTATCTTGGGGAGTGCAGTGCAGATGAGGGTAAGACCGAGGAGGACCAGTCTGGAGCCCTTGAAGAGCTCACTGAGTGGCAGAAAGCTTGGGTGGAAGTTGCAGCTGAGGGTTAGACAGCGTAAGGAGGAACAAGAGCTGAGGTTTTTGTTTATTGTGTAATGGAATATAGAGTCTGGGACACACGTGGAATACAACAGGTACTGACCAAAGATTTGAGGAGTTGAGGCTTGAGCCCAGGAGTTTGGGATCAGCCTAGATAACAGCGGGAAATTCTGTTTCTTCAGAAAACAAAATCAAACCCCAAAAACTAGATTTGTGGAGTGTATGAATGAATAGGACTTAAAAGAACCACAAACCTCCTATGTAGTGAGGTAGAAAGAGTAACTTTTAGTTCTGGAGGCAGACACTACTGAGTACACAGCAAGCCTGGAGAAAAGATCATGATTTACCCAGCCTCTTTGCATATGAGCCCTGGATAAGGCAATGTATTTTCAACAGAGCAGCCTGCCCGACTCATCTGTGCACAAGGACAGTTGTTTCATTTACAGTTTATTAATAATAATCAGGGTTCTTTTCACTTTACAGAGCTTGCACTGGTCAATTCAAGTCCTAAAGTCTCATAAAGACCAGGGGGCAACAAAATTAATATACAGGTGAGTTATGTTTGGTTTTAGCATCCAGAAAAGAAGACTATATAGCCCAATGAAGTCTGGCTTTGGGATTGAATTTCACATCCCAACATGAGACTACATGAGCATAAAGGGAGGACACACCTAAGCCAGTCCTGTTTATGACTTCTGCTTTAACAATTTAAAAATCTTAAGACTCCATGTCAGCATTTCCTAACCACACTTACCAGTAAAGCCCACTGGAAACACGGCAATAGCCACAGAACATCTGTCCTCCATCCCAGCTTTTACAGATTTTAAGAGGCACTTAAAACTCTGAAATTTGGTTCAGAAAACTTGGAAGACAAATAACACTACTCTTGTACACAGTTCAAAGCTTTCTGGAGAAACTAAAAATATCCAGGTTGACTACAGGAAGATCTGTTAGGAAGAGAAGTTATTTCAAAGTCCAAATTTCATGGCTGTTATAAAACAAAATGCCTCCTCCTCTGCCAATTCCAGCCTATGGAAAGCCCTTATCCCCAATAAATGCTCTTTTATGTTATAGCTTTTATGTTAGTGACTTAGTGTCACACATTTAGTAAACATTTCTTACAAATGTATTTTTACATCCGTTCCCTTTCATTTTTTTTTTTTGTGACCAGTTTTGGTAAATTTTAAAAACACAAAATGAGTTTCTAATAATAAGACCTCAGTGTAGAACTCTGCTTTTCCGAGAAATTCAGTGCTTATGCAGCTGTTAATTAGTCTGAGTTCCAGGGATATTAGTACTTGGACTCTCCTCCACTGTTGTGCAATCCTGAAGCTTCCTAAAAGATATTCTGTCAGGCTAGACCAGAATCAGCTTGGCCTCTGCACCCAGGACACCACCGGAGTACCCAAATTTGGGACTAACAGGAAACTGAATCAGGGTCATCTAATCTCCTCCTAGCACTTAGGAGATCAAGGCAGAAAGCCCACAAGTTTGAAAACAGTCTGGGCTACAGAGTAAGACCCTGTCTCAAAAAAGAAAGGAGAGAGAAAAGGAAGAAAGGCAAGGAAGGTAAACAAAGGAAGGGAGAAAGGAAAGGAATTCTGTTATTTATCTGGCTGGCAAGATTTAAAAAAAAAAAAAAAAAACCTGCTAATGAACTACCTTGATTTTTTTCTTTCTCTCTCAAGACAGCCAATAATTTCACATTTAGTCACAGAGTTTGCCTAAAGGTTCATTTAGGGATAATTCCCAGGTCTTGGTTTCTGAATTTTTCTTAATGAAGTGCTCATAAAATCAAAAAGCACGTGAACAGAAAACAAAGCTTCATTAATAATTCAACACTGTCCTCGACCCCACTAAACTACTTTTCCCTTTTTTTTTTCCTCTTAATGAACTACTTTTTAAAGCTATCTAAAAGCCTTAGCTTAAGGCAAGCAAAAAACTCATGGTTTATCATAAGCAGAAGGCCTTAGTTCTGTTCCCAATTTCCCCCCCCCCACTCCTTTATGCCAATTTTTCAAGGCCTATACGCCTCTATCAAAGTGTCCCTAATCCATTCTGGAACAAGTTGAGGTATAATAAATAAACCAAATTATCATAAATGCCAACAAATAAACATTTGACCACCAAGTGGTAGGATGCCCTTAACACACCCTTAGCTTGCACATGAAAACTGCTACAAGACCTGGGTGTGATGGTGTACAACTGTAATCCCAGCACTCGGGAGGCTGAAACAGGAGAATCACGAGTTCGAGGGCAGCCTGGGCTACACAGCCAGACCTTGTCTCAAAAAGCCAAAAGAAGCCGGGTGCCGGTGACTCACACCTGTAAATCTTAGCTATTTGGGAAGCTGAGGTTGGGAGGATTGAGGTTGGAAGTAAGCCGGGGGCAAACAGTTCCCAAGACCTCATCTTCAAAATTACTAGAGCAAAATGAACTTGGAGGTGTGGCTCAAGCAGTAGTGCGCCAACTCTGCAGGCAAGTGTGACACCAAGTTCAACCTCAGTCCCAGGGGAGGGGGGGGAAGCCACAAAGAAAGAGGGAGGAAAGCTCTTAGGCAGGTAAATTAGATTTTTGAGGCACAGAATTCTGTTGCACGGTTCTGTCACAAGATTCCCTTTAAAGTGAGCCAAATCTGCACGACTTCAACGAACCTGGTTCAATCCTAGACCAATACTTTCTTCATGGTAGCCTTCAAATACTTGAAAAACTGTCTTGCCTCTTAACTTTTTAAAAAATCTTCATAGCTCTTTTAACGGTTCCTTATGTACACAGATTTCTAAGTAACTCACCCACAACTAACCTTTCATTTACACTTTATTTATAAACTTGTAGACAAAGCACAAGGGGACTGAATATCCCCTCCTTCTCGTTGGACCCTATCCAAGACTACTAAAGAGGTCCGATCTCTCACAGGAGATTCTCAACAATTAGCTCTGAGTTCAGACCTAGCCTTGAGCCAGGGGAAAAAAAAAGAGACGATAGCTCTAGTCGGATTAACAGAGGCCCCGCTCAAGGAGCCCACACAAAAAATCTCCCCCACCCCACGTTAGTACTGAGGATTAAACCCAGGGCCTCCTGCATGCTAGGCAAGGGCCCTAGCACTTGAGCCACGCCCCCAGTCCTTTTGTTTGTGCTTGGCCCAGGGTCTCGCTACCTTCCCCCGGGCTGGCCTCGCATTTAAGCTTCTCCTGCCTCCGCCTCCCAAGTAGCTGAGATTACAGTGGCGCGTCACCACGCCCGGCTACAAAACTTGCTCTGGGACGCAAAAGAGGCGAGATTTTATTCGTTAAGAGCCCTGGGAAGTGGGGAAGGCTTTCCAGTGAGCCGACGCCTCCATCTGGGGCTGGGCAGAGACGAGGAGTTCCTTCCCACAGTTCCCCTAGGCCAGTTTGGGGGAACCTTCGAAGGCCCCAGCTGCTAAGCCCCTAAACCTTCCCTCCCTAAACCTTTCGGCTAAGGCTCCCTCCTCCGCCCGCTACGCTGACCTGGGAACGGCAGGCTCACCGTGACTCAGAATCGCTCCGGGGCTGGGAGGCCGCACCGCACACAACGGGACGGCGCAGGCGGAAGTGCGTCATAGCCACGCCCCACGGGAGCCGCTGGGGTCCGCAGCGGCCCCTCTAGGAATTCGGGAGGTCTTCTTGGCACCGTGGTTGAGCACCGAAGTCTGGGAGAAGCGGAAGAAGGCGGAGACCTCGGCCCTTGTTTTCACCAAGGACCTGGCGAAGGCTTCCGACGCCCCGGGACTGTGGGGAGCATGCATTGTACCTCGTGAGAACTTGGCCACATTGAAAATCATGGAATCTTATACATGGCTTGTGAGTCTGCCAGAGATTCAGTTAGCACTTGCAGACCCAGCTCATGGTGGCATCAAAGTAGCCTGGCGCCTTGGCGGGTCCCTTCAAGTTCTGGGCAGAAATCCTAAGGGATGCGTTCTTCCCGATGCTTGAGGACGCAATGAGGGGGCATTTCCTGCCTTTCTTCCCACCACTTTGGCTCACTGCAGGTTTCCAGAGGGAAGATTCTGTTTTAGAGCTCAGCTCCACGCTCGGCACCTCCCCTCCTGCCCCCAGGAGTTTTTTAATCTGGTTCTGCAAAAGTCACATGTGTTGAGGGATAGTAGCATTCCTGAGCAGGAATTCCCTAACTGCACCAAAAATACGGAAACATCAGCCGGGCGTCCATGGGCTATGCCTGTAATCCCAGCTACTCAGGAGGCAGAGATCAGGAGGATCGCGGTTCTAAGCCAGCCCAGGCAAATAGTTCGTGAGACCCTACCTCAAAAAAACCCAACACAAAAAAAGGGCAGGTGGAGTGGCTCAAGGTGTAGGCCCTGAGTTCAAACCCCAGTACCACGCCCCAAAAAAGTGACAAAAGTAGTAAAACGTCTGCTTTCTAAGCACAAAGCCCTGAGTTCAAATCCTAGTCAAAAAGAAAAAAAAGTTTTGATTTTCAATGACAACAAACATTTTTTTTGGGGGGGATACTGGGGTTTGAACTCAGGGTGTCATGCTTGCTAGACAGGCACTCTACCACTTGAGCCACTCCACCAGCCCCTTTTGTGTGTGTGTGTTGGATTTTTTTATGATAGTGGCTTGAGAACTAGTTGCCCAGGCGGACTTGGAATCGAGATCCACCTGATCTCTGCTGTTGCGGGAATCTCAAGCCGAGATATGGGACACTGAGGCAGTTTAGTAGGAAGCATCGTTTTATTGTGCCCACACAGACCCAGCAGACTCCTGTCCAAAGGCTGAGCCCCCAGAACAAAGGGGTCTCACCCTATATCCCCCCCTTGCAAGCAAGTTACAGAAGCAAAAAGCAAAGCTCAATCCACATATCACTGTATGTGACTTCATTGGCTATTTCATTCCCCAGTGCTATGTGACCTTCTTCATGTTTCAAAACTCTCTGCTTTGCCATGCCTTCCCCCTGCCTGATGATCAGAACACAGCCTGTTTCTCTTCTGGCCTCCTGAGTAGCTAGGATTACAGGTGTGAGTCACCGGTTCCCAGCAACAACAAACTGTTATCAAGAAAACTTGATAACAAACACATCTGGTATTGTGTTAAGAAACAAAACTTTAAAAATGAAAAATACAGTTCTTAGTAAGTATGTAAACAAATAATTACAGATGGCTGATGATAATAAATTGCCAGACTGAGTGGATGTGTTTTCTTGGGTGTCCACAGGCTAAACTTTCTTTTCTTTTGTCGTGGTGGGGATGGTACCCGGACCTTCTGCATGCTAACCTAGCCCCAACAGGCTAACCTTTCCTAACAAACCCTCATCCTTTCTGTGATGGAGTTCCTTATTTCTCTTTCCATGGCCAAGAGCTTACTAGTCTACAAGAAAGTTCCCCTCTTTTGCAGAGTTCTAATTGCTGAAAGTTCTTTAAAGCGAAGCAACAATCTGCTTTCAACTCACTGATCCTAGACCTTTTATTTCACAAAATACATCTAGTTCTTATAGGTCCTTTAAAATGTTTGAAAACTATATGTAGAATTGTCCAAAAGATCCCCTGCAGCAGTAGCATGATCAGTCTGGAAGCTGCTTCTGAATCTTGCAGTATAAAATGTAAATATGCCAGGTGTGTGGCACATGCCACTAATCCCAGCACTCAGGAGGCTGAGGCAGGAGAATTGAGAGTTTGAGGCCAGCCTGGGCTACATAGTGAGATCCTGTCTCAAAAACCAAAACCAAAACCAAAATAAAATAAAATGTAAAATGTGGAGGGTCTGGAGACCTGGACTCACTTTAATGACCTCCCACTATACTTTCTCCACATTACTCCCTTCTCTTTTCTTGGGAGTTTTTTTTGTTTGTTTGTTTGTTTTGTTGGTACTGAGGTTTGAATTTAGGGCCTCCCACACTTGTTGGTAAGCTGCTTTACCACGCCCCCACCCTTTTTGCTTTGGTTATTTTTCGAATAGGGTCATGTGTTTATGCCCCTCTGGTGGAGACTGTGATCCTATTTACACTTCTTGGTAGCTGGGATGACAGGTGCGTGCCACCATCCCCAGCTTTTACCTGCTGAGATGGCGTCTTTAGAACTTTTTGCCAGGACTGGCTTTGAACTTCTATCTTCCTGATCTCTTCCTCTGGAGTAGCTAGGATTACAGGTATGTGCCACTGGCACCTGACTCTTGGGAGATTATTTGACCTGACAAAAGAAGCTGATTCATGTGCCCTTTGTAGCAGAGATCCAAAAAGGGTAAAAACTCATTGTTAACTGGTTAACTTCAGTCCGTGGTTCCTTCCCTCTTTTTCCAGCAAGGTGAGTCATAAAATTGTTTTCTCAATCTTAACCTTACTCATTTTCTTTTACTGCCATAAGCATGCTTGGTCAGTAGGGGGCGATCAAAACTTGATTTCTCTTAGAACACCGCTGGCGAAGCTTCCTGCCGTTACAACTCTAACACTTGCCCACTTGCCTTTTTTCTTCCCGAAAGAAGTTTGCTTTGTACAGCACTTGGGAAGCTACAAAGACACTCACTAAGAAAATGAAAGGAAAAGAGAACGAAGCTAGAGTGCTATAGGTAGACAACATTTAAAGGAGAAGCAGTTTTTTTTTGTGGTACTGGGGCTTGAACTCGGGGCCCTCACCTTGAGCCACTCCACTAGCCCTTTTTTTGTGATGGGTTTTTTCGAGATTGGGTCTCACAAACTATTTGCCTGGGCTGGCAATCCTCCTGATCTCTGCCTCCTGAGTACTTAGGATTGCAGATGTGAGCCACCAGTGCCTGGCTGCTTGTTAAAGCACAGCAAGGAAGACCTTATTTGGGACCTGATCAGTACAGGAACCATTGCAATGGGATTTGCAGTGGGGGACAGAGATTGGGCTCAACCTCCAAACAGTATGGGCTAAGTGAGAATTTATAGACAAGGGATGGGGTGGGGGCTAGTGGATGAAAATTACTAAAAAGAAACATTGGAGTCCGGCATGGTGGTTCACACCTACAATCCCAGCACTGGGAAGGCTGAAGCAAGAGGATTGTGACTTTGAGGCCAGTCTGGCTAAATAGTAGCTCCAGGCTAGCCTGGGCTACATAGGCCCAAAAGGATGGCTGGTAGCATGGCTCAAGTGGTAGCCTGCCTAGCAAGCATAAGGCTCTGAGTTCAAATCCCAGTACTGCAAAAAACCACAAATCAAACCAAACCAATACCAAAAACACAACACAACAAAACAAACAAAAAAACTAAACAGACAAAAACCCCCCAACAAAGTGGGGGTGGTTAGGAACATGGGGGTTAGAAGGATTCTGGCAAAACAGACCTAACAGGATTTTTCCTCAAGTCAGAGTGATCAGAGGTCAAGTAAGGAATGGTGGAAGATGAGGAACCCAATCAGACAATGATGGTGATCAGATATTGAGGGTGGTGGCATTCTTGCTAAACTGACTTAAATTGAGTTTGCTGCTAAGACAGAATTTTACAAGAATTGCACAGACGGGCTTAGGAAAAGGTTCAGGAGTCTGACTGCGGTTTGGTCAAGTAAAGAATCTTTTTCACAGCCTTGAGCCTTGGGACATTTGGATATGCAACTGGATTATCTGGAAAATGGGCACAATAATACTTTACAATGCTAAACTTTAAAATATTTGGAGAAAGATTAAATTATAACAGGTACTGAGAGTAAACTAGCAACTAATTTGAATTTGGCAAAGAAAAAAACACAGTAAGGGACTTTTAATTTTTAAAATTCTTTGTGACAATGTTATTTATATTATTTCTTTTTAATAATAAATTTTCATTAGGATATATTCATTATTTGGGGGGGGATTCATAATGACAATTCCGATTAGACTTATATATTGTTTACATTACCCCTGTCTCTTCCCCTCAACCCCTTCCCCACCCCACTTAAAGCAATTGCAAGAGGTTTCTTAGTTCTGTTTTATAGAGGTATATGAAGTCCATCTGCCATATATTGTCACCTTAATGTCCTTCCTTCACCCTCTCCTTTCCCACTAGTACCCCCCTCACTGTACCTATTTTACAGTCCTGGTTTTCCTTATTAATATTTAAATTGACTGTATATTATTTCTAATCTTTTATTTATTTTTTTGCTTGGTTGTTTTTTTGCAGTGCAGCAGAGTTTTAGTGAGAGTGAGAGTGAAAGCAGCAAGGTGGGGGGGAGCAGGCTCTGAGTGAGCTGGCTTAAAAACAGCACCTGTAGCTCAAGAACCTTGTTTCTGTTTTTAGACAGGGTCTTGCTATGTAGCCTAGGCTAACCATGAACTTGAGACCCTCCTCCCTTGACCTCCCACGTGCTGGGATCACAGGCATGCATCACCATGACTTTAGTTTTTCATGTCAGTGTCTCAGAGATAGATGTGCTTTGCACCTATTACAGATCCTTTCTCTGTTCTGCTTTCTCTGGAGAGGGTTATCTGTCTTCTCCTGAATTAAGGGATTGTACAGAGTCCTGTCAAGACCTGTCCCTTGTATAATAGGCAGCTTGCTGGCTTGTCCTTATTTGTGAAAAAAAACAAAACAGAAAAGATATGCATAACCTAGAGCAGAGGAGATCGCAGAGGGTATCTGGCCTTTCCCGACACAAAGTCCCTTCTTTCCAGGACCCCAAATAGCCTCAGATGTATTTGAATGCCTGGATTGATGTTATTCCCAAATGCATGTGTGTTTAGCCATTGTGCTAGACTACTCTGTAAACATAATTTTGGGGTGTTAGTGATGGATAAAATGGGAGAACTGAGTTCGTAAAAGAGGACAAGGGACAATGAAGTATCAGAAGAGAACACACCTGCTGGAACCAGACAGACCTGGTTTTCAAATCCAGCTCTGCCACTTCACTTCCTAGGCCTTAGTTTCTCATCTATAAAATGTGGCTACTGTCTCTCCAAAGTTGATGTGTGGATCGGAGACAATTCATAGTTGCTATTCATGAGTGAAGGAGGAAGACAGAGGAACTGAAGGACAGTGTAATGCCAACAACTGGCAAGGTTTCCGGGCAGTGGTCAAATGTTACAGAAAAACAAGTGAAAATGAAAGCTAGAGAAAATGCTTTGACTTTGATAGGCATGGGAGTTTTAAGAGGAGATAGCTAGAATGTCATGGGACACTGAGCTAGGAGTATAGCAAAGATCAGGATTGTCTACCAGGGGCAAAGCCAAGAATCAAGGTGGCCTAAAAGTATAGAAGGTCATGTCTATCTACTTTCCTCCTGCTCCCATCTGGAACAGGCTCAGCAATGGAGGAAGCTGAGGAAGTTGCCAGGGTTTGCATTGGACAGGATGGAGTTGACAGGTTGAGGAGAGAGGGTCTTGGGAGGTACACCCTGACTCAGATGATTCAGGGTCTCTTGTGCGCAGTGGTGAGTGTGTGGAGCTCTGGTCCTCCCCACACCCAATTTAAGAGTCTCTCACAGGGGCTGTCATCAACAGGTCTGTGAGGTTCTACGTCCTACACTACCACAAACTGACAGGCAGACAAATCAGATAGAATATAGCCCAGCTACCTCCTACCGTAGCAATTTTTCAGGATTTTGAAGCTATGATACTAATGAATTGTTCTTGGTCTCTAGTTCCTGGCATGGCACATAGCTCCTTTAGTGATGAGTGTCTTTTATATGGTAATGCCTGATGGCTTGACCCCTGGGTAGCTTTAGGATGGGTGGTATTTGGCCAAGAGACCCAGGCATGATTAAGAGTTGGGACTTTCAGCTTCACTCTTTGGCCTCTGAGGAGAGGGGCTGGAGATTGAGTAAATTACCAATGGCTATGGCTGATTTAATCAATCATGTTTATATAATGAAACCACAAAACTCCCCAAATTCCAGGGTTTGTGGACCTTCCTGGCTGGTAAGCATAGCGAGGTGCTGGGAGGATGGCTTACCCAGAGAAGCAGGGAAGCAACATTGCCTGTCCTCATTCCCAACCCTGTTTTTTTTTTGGTGGGACTGAGGTTTGAACTCAGGGCTTTGCACTTACAAAGCAGGCACCATATTGCTTGAGCCACACCTCCAGTCCACTTTGCTCTGATTATTTTGGAAATGGGGTCTTTCAAACTATTTGCCTGGGTTGGTCTTGAACTTTGATCCTCCCAAACTCAGCCTCCTAAGTAGCTGGGGTTGTGCACATGAGCCACTGGCACCTGGCTCCTCTGTACCTCTCCATCTGGCTGTTCCATTTGTACCATTTGTACCCTTCTAATAAGAAGAACGGCACTTGTCCCAAGTCTTGAGCCATTCTAGAAAATTATCAAATCTGAGGGAGTTCCACAACCTCTTTTGATTTAGTCAGAAGTACAGGTGCAAGTGGGGACTTATGACTGGCACCTGAAGTGGAGGCAGTCTTGTGGGACTGAATCCTCTACCTGTGAGTCTAAGTCCAGGTAGATAGTGTCAGAATTGAATTGATTTGTAGGACATCCAGTTGGTGTCCAGAGAATCCCAGAATTGGTTTTGGGAGAGAAATAACCCACTCCCCACATTTGATGCTACAATTATGAGTAGGAACAGTTCACAGAATATGTTTTGGACACCTTTGTGGATCCTGCCTTGAATCCTCTCACAAATCTGAACTAGCAAGGTTGTTACCACATCGTACAGCAACTGTTGTGTAAATGCTCCCTTCTTCAGTTCCTGCAGCAAATTGTCATGGGGAAAATTGGGCCCCACTTGTCAAGTGAGCAAGTTCAATAATGCATTGAGCTTCCTTCTTCCTGGTCTCTCACTTTCTTCTCTGGAATCATTTCCTAAACTAGATGGTGTGCACAAAATTAGGCTTTGCTTTACATTACCTTATCTTTACCTTACCTTAGGCTTTACTATCTGGCTGAGGTAGTTGCACAAGACAGGGTCAAGTTCCCCTGACCAGTAAAGATCTGGTTGTGCTGATACTGAGGGTAGGCAGACTTGAGCAGAAAAAGGTAACGGCCCCCACCCCCCACACCTGAGACATTTCACATTTAACAACCCTGGGTTTATGATTAACAAAAATACTCTTTACAGAAGCCCCACAACTGGGAAACGTGGGCACACATGCCCTAAGCTTGTTTATGTGTAGTTAAGGGTAGACCAAGAGTTCACACCAACAGACTTCCCAGCCCTGTGGCTGAAACAAAGCACCCAACCATATAGCTCAGTACACTCAGACCTTACCAGATCTGCCCATCTGAAGCCTGAAGGTACACTGTAGCCGTTTAGGTAACTGGACTTTCTGAACTGCCCACCCCACTTCTCTCTTCAGGGGTGTACTGTCACTTCTAAAAATACAAGTCTCCTTTTTTGTACTTTCCTTTACCTGTCTGTTCTTTTTCTGACCACTAGGACAGTGCTCTAATTTTAAACACTACTCAAAGGACCAAGGCTAGTACACCACCGACATCACCATACCCACTGACCACCGAAACCAGTAACAATACCTGGGTAAAAGGACAGCTGTTGTTCCCACGTGTCACTTTATTTACCTCTCTCTTTTTATTTCATCGTAACTCTGAAAGCAAGCAGGCAAGGGTGAGTATTCTGATTTAAGGATACTGAAAACAAGCAGAGGAAACCAGAGCACTTTGCACTTTTATTCAGGGTTTCTAAACAGGACAAGTACATCAACTATTCAAATAAGATGAAGTAAAAACATAAAACTGAGTTCTGTGAGAGAATTTTGTGGGTCCCAGTTTTAGTTTTCAACTTTTGGGTTTTTCTATACCCTGAACCTGTGCATTTATGTAAACAAAGATGACAAAGAAATAAACACAAGGATTGCCACCTAGAGTTGATAATTTATTTTACCATGACCCAGAAGAGAAACAACATAAGAGAATATTACAAATTCCCACAATTTCTTTCCCAAACTTTTGCTACTCTAACATTTATCAGGCATCACTGGGCTTGTAACGGGCCACTGACCATACAGTTCTGTTGTCATTTCTCTTTAACTGAAACTTTAGTTCTTGATGAAGGTTTCAAATTATTTTAGTGAAGGAGTTCCCTGGATTGAACAACAACAAAAAACCCTCCAAGATTCCATTATTTAGCGAAAAGAAGCCTTTCTAGAAATGTCAAGGATATTAAATTCAATTTAAAAATCACTTAGTGAGCATCTAAAGCACTTGGACTCTTCAGACACTGGTAAAATGAAAAATCCAGTTTTTAACAATAACTTAATTCTGCAGGTATACAAAGACAAGGAAGTTTCTTCTTTTGGTCTGATTCTAAAATAATCTGCACAGATTACTTTTATCTAGTCTACAAATAAACAAGACAATGCCTGAGTTAGCTCTCTATATAGATTTAGGCTTATCATGTTGACCTGGTTGTAATAATCTATATTTAACTAAAAGTTAATAAAAATACATATGCTCATTTTAAAATAATTACTGATTTTGCTTGCATAACCACCCCTTACCCCTACACTTATATATTTTTAGGACAAGATTTTCCTGCATAATCACACTCTGCTTCCTCCCACCCCACCCCCCTCATACATGTGTTCAAATAAGAACCCCTGCTACCAGCAGAAGCTTTTCTAAGTCTAACATGCTTTGTCCTTGCTAGGGCAGACTAGAAACTTTAATAAGCAGCCGAAAGCTGTTACCAGCTGAGGTGAAGAGGAAGGCAAGTGAGCACTAACTTCAATACATCCCCAGCTTTCTCTTCTCTCTGGCCTCATTCCTCCCCCTCAACAGAGTGTGGGGCTATTGTAACTCTTCCTTTACTTCCTGGTGCACCTGACTTTGATGAGATGGCCCAGGACAATTGCAGCTGCCTACTCCCTTCCCTGGACCAAAGGAACTGAAAACCCAGATCTGAAACTGGATTGAAGTCCAAGTTTCAGTGCTGCCTCTTCCAAGCACTCACAGATCTCATTTTTTGTATCTTCAAGCTCGTCTCACTACTTAGTGAGTGCTTGCTGAAGGGAGAGAATTTTAAAGACCAATTAACTTTGCTGATTACTGTGTAGTTTGAAGTGAATTATAATTCTTTCAATAAACGGAGGTGTGAGAAATCTCCAAGATTTTTTTAAAAAGGGGGAGGGAGCAGTTAAAAATTATAGTAGACCAGTTATGGTGGTGGTCATTAGTAAACAGAACCAGACAGTATGAAACTAAATTTCCTGTATTATGGGATGTGAAATTATTTCCCAAACTTCTGTTTGACCTGAAGAACTGGAGATGGCTTACCTCCCTATAACGTCGCATTAGTTTTACAAAATTCTGAAAAGTAAAATGGGTAACTGCATTTTCAGATGTAATAAAAAATTAATCTGAATAGTAAAGTAAGTAACTGCTTTTTGGAAAACTTTTCAAATAATGCTTTTTAAACTCTCCAGAAGGAGCTGAGATAAAAACCAACCCTAACTTCTAAGAAACGACCTAGTCATACTACTTTGTATTTCACTTAATCTGCAGTCTTTCATTTGTTTTCCCTATGGGGAACCCCAGTACTCTCAAAAATATTTCTGAAAAGTTGCTCAGAGTGTGATGCACAAAAATAGGGCTCACCTGCCAAGTATTGCTGTCACTGTGTGACTGCATTTCAACACTGTCACACCGATTGACACGGTCAGTTTCTTGCACGAAGACGGCAGGATAAACTCGGTAAACTGGCTTTGGATAAATAAGTCAGCATGCCTTATTAGGAATAAAAGTTTCTGATGAACAAAAACTTAAAAACTGTTCATAGGTATGACTCTTCCCAAAACCTCTTTCCTAATAACCAGAGAAGAAGGGGTGCGGGGGAAGGTACACAGGAGCAGAGCCAAAGGGACTCTTGCAAATGGTTCAGATTACCAACACTTCTACAAGGCCCCACTGGATGCACTGAACCTGCTTCTCTAGAAACAGCCCATCTTGGTGTGTTCACATCTTGTTTCCCAAGCATCAAGATTTAAGAGTTAGTGGGGAAGCAGGTCTATGATTTATAGAATCTACTCAGCTTAAGTGGTCCCACTGGCCACTCTAGTTCCTACTTCCTGGAGAAGACCCTCCTCCCAAGACAAGCTCAGCAAATCCATCCATTCCCTTCACTCACAATGGTGTTCCAGAAGCTCAGAGGTCAACTTCCCAGTTTTGAAGAGAAAACTCTAAGAAGCTGTAGATGTTGACAGAAGTTGTCCTGCTTTGGTGCCCTATTAACCTGTCTCTCCTCGTGAATTTCCAACTTCTTCTCTTGATTCAATTAATAAAAGCAGTAAGCTGTGAAGGCTTGTTCCCTTTCATATCCTTCCTTCTCAGTTCTGTGAACTGACTTTTTACCTATAACCCCATCAATTTTTTCACTACTCACTCCAAAAATTCACTTTTTTGGAGTGATGGGTTTTGTCAAATAGATTAAAATAAAATACATAATCTGTTTACAGGGAATATACAGAATAACAGGAGTTAGAGGTACAAAACACACACTGACATCATGGCCATACAAAATATATAGAAGTACCCAACATCAACAATTTTCATAAGAAGTTGTACATTTTGCTACTTCTTTAGCATTTCCCCACATTGTTTTCTTCTGTGGATCCTCTGGAGTTAAGATTGAGCTTCCTCTGCAGTGTTTCTGAGCTGTACCAAATGATTGGGACGTAACAAGGGAATTTGTTTTCTGTCCAAAGTAATGACTGCTACACGTGTAAGTTTTCCTCACATATAGTTACATAAAGTTTTATTTACAGTGTAAGTTTTCTGATGCTGAGGGCTGAGATGTGATTCAAGGCTTTGCCATACTTATCACATTCAAGAGGCTCTTTACTGGAATAAATTCTCTGATGTACACAGGTGTGAACTGTCCCATGTAGCAAACATGTCAGTTTCTCTACACACATTTAGCAGTTTCACTTTTATGCCTTTAATACTAAGTGCCTTACATACTGAGATGTCTCACACATCTATGTTTAGCCTTGCCTGCCAGGCTGTGGAGTAGAAACAAATACCCCACAACCTAAAGAATCTTACTTTTCCTTCCTTGCAAGGTAAAGGTCTATTTTTAAAAACTCTTCAGAAAGTTCCATTAGGTCAACTAGCATGCTAATGGTTAACTATAAAGTACATGAACTGTGAACAGATGTCAGTCAGTTAAGAACTCCTGAATGACTATCCTGAGCAGTAAGATGTTGTCGGCGTTTTTGACCATGACCCAGTGACACTCTGCACTGGGCATCTGATAAATGAATGCGACACAAATGGTTTTAATAACCAGTTGTAGCCTGTTTTCCTCAGAAGACACACCTTCAATAGCTGCCTCAAAGGGTGCATCTGTGGAAAATCTAAAGCAACCCCAGTGACTACCAACAAAGTCAGTGGATGTCCCAATAAAATGGTAATCAAATGTGGGGACACACGTCTTATTTAATTAACAAAAAAAGATGGCTGAATTATGCCAGCATGTAAGTTGTGGATTAAAAAAAGAGAAGTCCAATGTGGAACTGATTGAAGTCCTGAGTCAGACCAGTCAGTTTGGAGGAGTGCCTGGAGTTGGGCACCTTGCTTTCAGTTGCTTTCTAGTGAGCCAAAGTTCTTTCAAAAGCAAGCTCATTCCTTAAAGTATGAATTCGGTAGACTCTTCTGGAGTAACTCTTCTGTTTTTCTTAAGTTGAATGAATAGAAATATTCTTGTTAACTGGCTGGACTTACTACATAGTTCTCCCAGGCAACACTGAAGAAACTGCTTAGAAGCTACAGGGAATGTGTGGTTAGTCCAAGTAGTAAGGCCAAAGAAAGGCCAAAGAATGACTGCTGTGCAGAATTTTAGCTTGGTCTGGAGCTGATGCCACATGGGGCCCCAGCTCACTGACCTTGCCATGCTATGCTGTCTTCTAGACTTCTCCTGTTGGTCAGCAAATGACTGATGAATAGTAGTTTTAGTCCTGTTTCTTGAGGGAAATATCTCAAACTGTTATGTGGGGTATCCATGCTCATAGTCTCAGGTTGCTTTTAGTTTGTTTCTAGGTTTCTGCTGGGCTGTCCACAGTCATCTGAATGTTTTCATATACAGTCATTTCTAGCCATGCCCTTGACACCTACATGGCCCATGATACTTAGGTATCCTGTATGTGTGAAACAATCTCCATCATCATGCAGGGAGCCACCTGCGTCCTTCTGCAGAGATGATGGGAAAGATTAAAGTCCCATAACCTTATCTCAGTCTTTAGTGATGAGATACAAAAGACACTGTGCACTACTACAATAATACAACCAACCACACCTCAGTGTGTTGGTAAACTTCTCAGAGCAACAAAATACCTTTAATAATTGCCAGCTGAGGATGAGAAATGCTTTTGCAAAGTCTCTGTGTGAAAAAAAAAAATGCTCTGTAGCTTTTCTTCTGAAAATAATTAAAAAAAAAAAAAAAACAACACATTTTCTGTAAGCATCAAATGACTCACAAAGTGCCCAAATCATCACATTATTCACAGTTTACTGAAGAGAATTATGGCTAAAATCTCTGCCATGGAAAGATGTCAAAAAATGACCTTAGTCAACGTTCATACTTTTTCTTCTTTAAGATGGTAACAATGGAGTCATTTTCTGTCATTCCATGGTATTTACTCACTCATCTATGTTTAAAACAGTCTATGCGGGCAGCCCGCCAGCATCTTTTGTTTATATCTAGGATAAAAATAGCATTAATCCTAGAGGTTTTAACATGCCTCTTGGCTCTCAAGATCCTCTTTAAAAGTTGGGTCAGGCTACCATATTTCAGGTCTCCTGATTCACAGGGCTTTTAGAAGTCATCACAGGAGTGCCATTTAAGTGTCCAGTGCTGTGCTGTCAGGAATATAACTACATTCCTTGACAACTGAAGCATCTCTTTCAGGGTGTGATAAAAACTTCTGTACATGAAACAAAGAAGAATTAAAAAGACTGTACACAATCAAGTGCTCACTTTTGGAGAAATGAATTTTGGAGTGCTACAGTGCTTCAGGGACTTCAAGAAGGGAGAGAAGTGTTTTGAATCACTTTGCTATTTCATTAGAACTGATTTCAGTGATGAGGACAGAACCATCTATATTTGTTGCGGTCCTTTGGAACTGTAGACTGGTGCACAAACCCTCTTTTGGGAAGAGATAGAAATCTTTGGTTTGATACTGATCAGCACAGTCTAGATTTCTACAGCTTTGGTAGGCTACCAGTGATCAAATATGTAACTTATGGATATATAACTAGCTTGAGCAGCATGTCCCAATGTAGTTTTTGTTTCAACTATTCCTCTTTTTGGAGAAGTAAGATGCTGGCCAAGATGCAGAGCATGTTTACAGCAAGTGGTTTCTTAACCTCAGAATCATGATCACAGAGCCAATCTTGATCTGTCAATTACATGGTGAGGTTGCTGCAAGTCCAACAGTGCCTTACAAGTATCCTCACTGCTGGAAACTTGACAATTTACTCCATGTGCTTTGATCTTGTGTGGAAATATTGTATGGATTATCCATCTGACCAGCTTTTCCCTGTATGGGCTATGTGGAAGAATTGCATGCCTACAGACTGACTACACAAAGGCAGAACACTGCTGATGTAACTCTAAGGATCCTTGGGTGTGACTTTTTAAAAAGAAATCTGTTGAGGCTGTTTTTTCCCTTCATGGGCACACATCTCTGAAATAATTTTAGAAACAAAAAGGGAAATGGCTTGATGACAAATTCTTGCTTTACACACAACTTTTCAGGAATGCCCCAAACGCATCCAGGGAAGCTGGGCTGTACTCTGAGGCTCGCTCTCTGGCATGGATTCTGTGGTGCAAAGTGAGGGTGGAGCTTCGGGTGAAAGCCTTGCCACACTTAGTGCACTTATAGGGCTTTTCTCGGGTGTGAATTCTCCGATGCAAAATCAGGTATGAGTTTCGGTTGAAAGCTTTTCCACATTCGCTACATTCATAGGGCTTCTCCCCAGTGTGGATTCTCTGATGCTTCGTGAGGTCTGAGCTCTGGCTGAAGGCCTTCCCGCACTCATTACACTCATAGGGCTTCTCTCCAGAGTGGATGCGCTGGTGCAGTATGAGATTTGAGCTGTGGCTGAAGGCCTTGCCACACTCGTTACATTCATGAGGCTTTTCTCCGGTGTGGATTCGCTGATGTAAGACAAGGTTGGAGTTGAGACTGAAGGCTTTCCCACACTCACTACATTCATAGGGCTTTTCTCCAGTGTGGATGATTTTATGGCGGATAAGGCTTGAGCTTCTTGTAAAGCATTTACCACATTCATCACATCTGTGAGACTTTGCTCCCGTTGGAACCTCTTCAGGGGTATTAAAGTTTGAACTCAGGCTGAAGCTTCTTCCCAGCCCTTTGCCCTTCTCCCTTGGGCCTCTCTCTCCTGTGGTGGGTTTTTTTTCCTTGGCTGTAGCAGGCCCTGACTCTCTCTTCTCTTTTCCAGTTTTCTCCTCAAGGTTTCTCTGCTGCCTTTCAACTACTCTGCCCTGCTGTTCACGTTTCTCTCCAAACTCTTTCTGGAATCTTCCTGCTGATTCCCCATGTGACGCTGAGTCTTCTGTAGCTTCAGCCTTTGAGGTTGACTCTTCATTCTCATTCTTGTTTTCACAACCTGATAAAACAGAAAACACAAGTAATACCTTTTCCTTTTTGAAAATATAAGTCAATCAAGTAACATTATTTTCCAAGAGGATTCTATATGCCTGCAAAATGACTTCATAGTATTTTTTATGTTTTTGTTAGCATATAATAGTTGTACAGGGGGATACACTGTGATAGTTATATATGTGTTTAAAATATATCTTAGTTGGATTTACCCTACCATTCTCCTTCTTCCCCCCTTCCTCCCTTCTTAGAACAATTTCAACAGGCTTCATTCTTCTATTTTTCACATATGGATACAAAACACATCCCACCATATACACCCTCGTTCCCATCCCCTCCCATCAGTAGCCACCCCCAGAAAAGACCTATTTTTCCCTCCTGCCCTACACTTTTAAATTAAATGTATACTGATAGCCCAAGGGAGTTTTGCCTTGGTAGTTCAGGTCTGTATGTATTGTGCTTTTATTAAATTAACCCCTCCCCCCTCATTACTTACTCATTCTCCATCGCCATGCTCCCCTAACATTCAACAGCTCACTGTACAGTGCATTATATTATAGTCATATAAAGATGGGCTGTTTCAATACTTCTCATTCTCTAACATTTTCTTTACTTCTCCCATCTACAGTAGCCCCCTCAGATTCACTAATACAATTCTGTTCCCTTTGTCAATATACATATATATATATATATATACACATGATCATATAGGTTCCTATGTATACACTGACTTCATAATATTAACAAAACAGAAAAACTGGAACAATGGGGAGTATGTTGGGATACAGATAGAGAATGAGAGGTCAGAGCAAAAAGAGGAGAATAACAACAGAGGTTACATGAGCAGGATGTGAGTAAATAAACAGGCACAGTGGAAAACCAGCAGTTAAGGAAAGAAGGCTGAGGAAATTAAGGGACTTCAGGGATGACAATTCTATTACATGATCACTGGACAATTAATTGAAGGAACATGTATTTAAAGTCATGTTCCATTTCCAGCAAATATTTGTAAGTTTTAAAAAAAGAGAACAGGTAAATCTTTGCTAGAAAATTGTTAGTGATATTAGCAGAAAGGAATATAGTAAGAAAAAATAAAAAGAGAAAAAAAACCAAAGAAAAACAAAAAAGAACATATTTTAAGAAGGACAAGCAAATATTCCCTCAGTTGTTAGCATTTGATCAACAAGGTGATGGGAACTCTTGTCAGGTCACGGAGTCCTTCAGAAAAAGGAAGCAGTTTCCCTCCTCCAGGAAGAGCAGTGCAGAGCTGCCTGTGTTCAAGTACTGGAGATGGGTGAAAGGGCTGGCTAGGGCTGCACTAGTGACATAATGAAAGCCTTCGCCACCTGACACTGAGAATAACAGAACTGAAAAGAATTCTAGAGGCACCCTGGGAGAGATGAGTAAACAAAATTTTACCAATTTTGTAGAGCTCTCACTGTCATTTTAGCAACCAGTATATTAACACCAGAGTCTAATTTTTACTGTACAATGCTGCATATTATGTGCCATCTTGCTTTTAAGGGAAGACTGAAAATTGTTCAACAGACATACACAATTTTACATGTTCCATTTGTGCAGGGAAAAAACAATGTACCTCTACTATACTCTTTATTTACTTGGCCTTAAGAAATCTTTCCTAGAGGAAAGGTACGATCTCAAAATGCCCCTGAATGTATTGGGTGGAGGAGCTGAGTAATATCCAACCCCTGACTTTAGTCAGGAAATCTCCAGAAGTACTGAACCAACTGCAAGGAGGAGGAACCCGATCATCTTCTTCAGAATTCCAAGCAAGGCCCTTGGCTATCTGGACAGTTCTAAGCGTGTTTCTTTTTTTTTGGTGCTGGGTTTGAACTCGGGGCCTTATACTTGCTAGGTGGTAGGTAGGTGCTCTACCACTTGACTCATGCCTCCAGCTCCATTTAAAAAAAAAAAACCAGTTATCAGAATAATAGCTTATAAACACACAACAGTCCTCTGGCTTAATTTCTACCTTGTACAAAGAGCACTAGAATATATAAACCCCATTTATACTTATGATCCAAAGTCTGTCTTTATTTTTTTGAATTTCTTTAGTAATGTATTTTCTCCATATTCACTCCTCACCCTTGCTCTGCCCTCCTGAGATGTCTTGCTATGAACTTCCCTAATACTGTACATATCTGAGGGTCTGTTGGTGGCACTGTCTCCTAGGGATTAAGATCAAGCAGAGGTCAATGCAAATGTGCCAGGTGGGTAAGTCACTTTGTCTTATGTGGCTGATGTATCTTAAACTTCTTCATTTTTACTATACTCTCAGAACCCAAAGCTCTTCATGGAAGATGACTGTTAGTTTTGGAAACTGAGAACTGATGCTAAGAGAGGTCCAGGAACAAGTCTGCAATCACACAAAGCTGTCTCTGAGCGGTGCTCACACAGGATAGAAGAAAACAGAAGCCCCTGGGAGGATGCATGGTAGGTTCAGGAACGTGCTGCCAGGACAAAGGGCTGGGATTAGACTAATGATCAGATCACCTGGTCATCTCTACCAGGAAAAAGAGATTCTCCTGACAGAGGCAACTAAGGCGGAACCCACAGGGCAGAACAGAATCCTCCTAGGTGACCTAATGGTTGAAGAGGTGAGACTCAAGAACAAAAGAGCTTATTTCTGATTTCAAAGAGGGAAAGCTAGCTATAGGTAAAAGACCTATGGGAATCAGGGAGTCATGGAACCATTCTTTTGGAGTTACACGAACACAAATGTCCTCTCCCTCTGTTCAGGACACAGGTCAGTAATTTTTAAATCCTTATCACACTCAATTGCATACATCAGAGATCCCACAACTAACAAATAGAAAGGCAAAACAATATCATCAGACACGAATCCTGTGTCAGTCTTACCCTGGGAAAACACGTTCCCATAATTCTCCTGCCTGCTGTCCCTACTGAGATTCCTCCGAGCCAGGTTCTGACATCCCCATTCCTCCAGGATGAGGGATACTGCCATGTCCTCGATCTTCACCATTGCCTGAAATAACAGCAGATTCCCATGCTCAGTTCCCCCAGGGACAGCCCTATTGCCCAAACGTGGAGCTGGGGACAGAGGTGACTGCCAGGCTACAAGACACTGAGAAGTAACATGTGACCAGAGCCTTGTGGACTTAGGAGTTTGTGGTAGAAAGACACTGACAGAGAAGGGGGGGGGGTTCCTCTGCAGAGGGGCATCAAGAGTGAGTGGCCTGGTGGCGGCAGTGAGAGGAGCTCCAGGCAGAATCAAAGACTGGGACTCAGGAGGGCAGAGGGGCCCATGGCTCACCTGGGAATCTGCCGTCAATAGTGCAGATGCCATCACCTGGTCTCTGGGACTCCCCTCAGGATTGGGGGCAGGAACGTGGGTAGCAGGGAGAGCTGAAGGACAAGAAAGGAGCTATGAGTAAGTCAGCTCTGCCTGGAGCTTCCCTCAAAGAAGGGCCTGGAGCACTCTGGTTCCTTCACCAGCTGTTTGCTGATCAACGTCAGGAGAGAGAGCTCCACAGAACACAAACAAGATGAAGCAGAACCTTCAGTTTCCCTAAAACTTCATAAATGGGAGCCACAAGGAGTCATCAAAACATCCTTAAAACTACCTGCCCTAACCTATTACATTAATGAAGAAGAAAATGAGGTCCCAAGAGGATAAATGTGTTGTCTAATGTCATTCAGTTAGGAACAGCAGTCAGGTCTGGAACCCAGGTTCCTATTTTCAGCTACAGAATGGTAAGTAACACTTAGCCCATGCTTCAAATCTGGCTCATACTTTCCTCCAGCCCAATGAAACAGCACCAGACATCAGAATCCCATTTGTGCCTAGGCTTGTGAAATACACTATCTTCCATAGTAATATCTAGAAAGGCAAGGAGGAGGGGCATCTTCTTATATCTAAGTATGCTTTTGCTATTTTTTGTCCCTCTACTTTTTTTCCTTTAGCCATAATAAAGGTGTGGGTTGACATAATAAAAAGACACCCATATATGTCATATGATGATATCAACCGTATGCAATGTACAGGAACAATTAGAAAAAAATTAAAACTCTACAATTAAACCCTCTTTGCCCTCCCCTGGCCAAGTATTAGATTTGGAAATACTACTGGTAGACACATAATGGTAACTGGAGTTATAAAGGTGTAAGAGAAATCAATTTGAAACTGAATTGCTAAGCCTTGGATCTAGTAAGAAAGGCTAAAGCGAACTGTACAGAAAGACCAAGAACCTGGCATTTTAATCTTTGAGCCAGAAAACACTGGAAGATGAATAGGTTAAAGAGGAGATGGAAATTAAATGTGTATGTCTACATTTACTCTAGAACAATTTACTAAATTACAACTCTACACACAGGTCTCTACAACTATTTTCTAGCAATCTGATGTGCTAATCTGGTGCTTACAGATGAATATCCTCTCTAATGTCACTTTCTGTGACTTCTGCTTGTGTAGTGTGGAGACACCCCACAGATCCTGGAAGGACACCAACAGTGATGGAGTTAAATACCACAGTGCATGGGTTCGTGTGGACTTCCAGCCTGTGCCTGCTAGCTGTACTTCAGAAACTTGAAGCACCACCATCTGATATTTCTACCCTAAATTTCAACACAAACACCATGGTGAAGGTACGTGCCGTGATTAACAATTCTTGAATAACTGCAATTTTAGTTTTCAGTGTTTTTACTGATATTTTAGTTTGACTGTTAAACTTGATAAAGACACATATTTCTCACAAAGTGAAAAAAACAAAAACAAATGAAATGGAATTTATTTATATAACCCTGAACTGGTATTTTTTCTCATTTCCTCAACCAAATTTTTTCCAGTTGGGTGCAGTGGCTCATCTGTAATTCTACCTACTCAGAGGTAGAGATCGGGAGAATTGTCATTCACAGTCAGCCCAGGCAAAAAGCTCTCTAGACCCCTGTCTCAACCACCACCAACAAGAAAAGCTGGATATGGTGATGTGCACCTGTCATCCCAGCTATGTGGGAGGTATAAATAGGATCAGGGTCCAAACTGGTCTGGGATGACCCTATTTGAATAACTAAGCAAAAAGGGCTGGGAGCATAGCTTAAGTGGCAGGGTAGTACGTGCCTAACAACTGCAATACCCTGAATTCATCAAACCCTAGTATCATCAAAAGAAAAAAAAGGGTAAACAAACAAATATATGTTTTCCTCATTCTTTTTCCATTGTTTGAAATCTGAAAATAATCCAGAAAAGAATAATGTTATACAGCATTTTAAAATAGCTTAAATAAAATGGATCTTTAAAAGATTTGTATCTGGGCACTGGTGGCTCACACCTGTAATCCTAGCTACTCAGGAGGATCATGGTTTGAAGTTGGCCCAGGCACATAGTTTCTAAGACTCTATCTTGAAAAAACCATTCACAAAAAAGGGCTGGTGGAGTTGTTCAACATGTAGGCCCTGAGTTCAAACCCCAGCACCGCAAAAAAAAAAAAAAAAAAAAAAATTAGGACTTAAGATCCTTTTAAAGATTATTTAATACATAATAAAATGTTTCAAAATCCAGGGCTGGAAGCTAGCTCTGGATCCCAGTACTCAGGAGGCTGAGGAAGGAGGATTCCAAGTTTAAGGCCAGCCTGGGCTATGGAAGACTTTGTCTCAAAACAAATAACCAACAAGACTTAAGACTAGAAATAATATATCATCTGTTTCCAACACTCTCCTAGTAGAAATCTGCTACACACCGGAATGCTAACAGTTAAATAACACGATGTCCATCGAGTTCACCAAGCATAGCTCACTTTCCTCCTTAGTAACATCATTTAGCTCTTGAGATTGGTCTCTGAGTTATATTTCCCAATATTTAGAATAATGACAATTATGTACAATAACAAAAACAAGCATCTCCTTTATCACAGGTACTCAGCAACGTGCATGGTTACTCCCATCCTGGGTCATTTTTCCCCCACGAGACTTAGCTTCTTACCTCGGGATTGCAAGAGGCGGGGTTTCCGAGATGAATGCTTGAAATGAGACTGGGTGGCCTCATGATGAAGGTCAAAGCTTGAGGACTCCTGAACTGGATCGAGAGGCACCACTCCCCTGGCAAGCATCTCAGGCCCATGAACTTGACCTGGGACCTGAGGACAACCAAGGGCTTATGGGTAAATCACATTTTTCCCCTCCACTTTGGGCAGTACTTGGGTTTGAACTTAGAGCTTTGTGCTTGTTAGGCAAGTGCTCTAACACTTGAACCACACTCCTGTTTTTCGAAAACAGGGTCTCACCATGTAGCCAAGGCTGGCCTTGATACTCCCGACTCAGCCTCGCAAGTGCTGGGATTATAGATGTGCACCATCACCCTTGGCCTGAAAAACCAGTTTTTAACTAAGAAAACACTGTACCTATACTGGCAGACGCAGAGAAAAGGACAGGCCACATCTTTTTTTGAGGGGTTCAGGGGCTTGAATGTGGGGCCTTGCAAATGGCAAGCACCCCTGAGCTATATACCCCAACCCCCAGAACACTGTGAACAGACCAGGAGAGCAGGAAAGACTCCTAATACTAGTTTTAAATCAGTGACTTTCTCCAAGCTCCAGTCCATGCCCTTATCATGCATACAGTTTCATCTTCTTTTACCTGCTGTCCAGACAGATCAAGCTCCAAGTCTTCCAGAAGGGTCACGGCCTCCTCTCCACTGTCGGGCCGGTACTCCTGCAGCCAGACCTGGAGCTCCTTGGGTAGAATGGAAAGGAACTGCTCCAGCACTAGCAGCTCCAGGATCTGCTCCTTGGTGTTTATTTCTGGCCGCAACCACTGATGACAAAGTTCCTTCAGTCGACTCAGAGCCTCTCGTGGCCCAAAAGTGTTCTGGTAACAGAAGCGCCTGAATCGTTGGCGGAATATCTCTGGGTCGGGAGGAGGCGTCTCCTGCAGGCTGGAATCCTGCCCCCACATGTGGTCATCTTCATCTTCCTCTTCTACCTTCACGATTACGATGCCATCTTTCTCCTGTGCAGCCTGGGGGGACAGACCCGTAGCTTCCCTTGACTCAGCAGTCATCGTTCAGGCTCAGGGAACAGATGAACAGAATGTGAGCCAAATGGGGTCTGTGCTGGCCTTTTTTTCGCCCCCTACCAGGAGCTGTTTTCAGTGTTTCTGTATTATTCCTGCAGTATGAAAAAAAAGTTATGAGTACCTTTATAAGAAGTGATGTGTGCTAATGCTTCATACCAGTCTACATATTAAGGCGTAGGAATGCTTCTGAGTAATAAAGGAAGAAACAACCAGAGCTAGACTGTCTCTAATTTCAAATAGTGACCTCCACTGTCAAGATGGAGCAACTTGCTTGCAGGTGTATAGTGGTTTATGAAATGGCACATTTACAACGCTCAGCCCTGTGAGAGTTGAATGTCTACAGGGGACTGAGGACTAGGCTAAGTACAGCACATGCACAATCTTCTTTTGTCCCCACAACCACCTTAGCAGGTAGGTATATGTGTTAGTACCATTTTGCAGATGACATAATTGAAGCTTAGATAGCTTACTAGATGGCTTAAGTAACTTGCTCAGTAGCAGAAGGCTATCTAGTATTCAATCTGAGGCCCATGAGGACTTGCTAATGCATCATCTAGCTATTTTTATTACTTCCATGGCATGGCAGTCTAGCACTGTGGTTTCCAAAATACAAGATGATCTAGGGATACAGAAAAAGAAAATATCAAAATGTCTACACATTTTAAAAGTGAGAAATTAACTAACACCCTCACTTGGGCTAAATGTTGAACTGTCACAGCTCATGCAGGGTACCAATACATCCTGAGGGAAGAGAAGACAGCCTCTTCTTTCCCTTTACTCCCTCTGTCATCTTTAGGTTTTGATGTATGCTGGCTTATGAGTCCAGTTCTGTGAAACTTTTCTATCTGGCTTTAACTAATCTCAATTTCATGAGACCTACACAGACTACAATTAGAGGAAATAGTCATAATGCAAACACAAGTGAATAGGAAACCAGCATAGTAGAGGCTTCTATTGAGAACAAGGTCTTAGCCAAATTAGGGTTAGAAAAACCTAATGTTGATCTGAACTAAAGTCCTAAGGAGAAAGCAGCTGGTTAAAAAAAAAAAAGTGTGAGGAAGTAGTAATTACGAAAACAGATGTAGGGAGTATTTCCACTGTTATATAATTCTAACTGCCACAAGTGATACTGAGGACCTGGGGGAAAAAGAACCATCACGTGTACATGCTTTAAAATTTGCTATTTTCTGACCAATTTAATAATCTTCCAAATGAAGAATTTTAGTGGAATTAAAGCCTGTTTGTTATAAATAAATAAATAAATAAATAAATAAATAAAATGCAACCTTCTGATTAGCTTGGAAGAGCTTATGATCTAAGGTCAGGGAAAATGAAAACGTACTCTGAATTTCAACAAGTCTGTAGCATGGATGGGAGATCATGAGTTGCTGAGCAGAACTGACAATGTGATTCTTTCATCTGATCTACATATCTTTGGAAGGACTTTTTTCACTTTTCCAACCACCAAAATCGAAGTTTTAGAAACAGACCATCCAATTGCTTTATCACAGTGAGTTAAACTTAGAGTTTTACTTATTTATTTTGCTGTGCTGGGATCTACCCTAGGGCCACACTTATGCTAGGCAAGCATTCTACCATTGGGCAATACTCTCAGTGCAAACCAAGGGTTTTAAACTATCAAAGGATTTATAATTACATGGCTGTCACTTAAAATTATAAAGTTTTAGTAGAAAAGAGATCATGCACATTTAATAACAAAAAATATCTTTAAGTAGCACAATTTAATGTATGCTTATAAATTTTGGTAGAACAGCTCAAGGATGTAATTTACATAGTTCTTTTTACTGACAGGAATGTACAGTAGTCCCCCTTGTCTGCAGTTTTACTTTCTGTTGTTTCAGTTCAGCTCTGATTTCTGCCTGTTCAAATACACACAACATACCAAGGTCAGTGAAATACTGCTCTAGTACACTTCTGCCCATTCCCTCCTTCCCTTTAATTACATCAGAGGGTCCCTGGTATCTACTAATTCAGCATTCAAGGGTCTCTGCCTTCACAACACACTCTACTCTTCCAGTCTTACCTCTCATCACTTTCACCACCCCATATTTCAGCCTATTTGTCCCTTTACTATTACCCTTCTAACCCAAGCATGGGGCCATGACTTTCCTGAGCTTTTTGCTCCTTTGCTGTGAACACTCTCCCACCACAGCAACTTAATTAATTTTTTTGGTGGTGCTGGGACAGGCCTTGTGCATACAAAGGCAAGCACTCTACCACTGAACCATGTCACCAGCTATTGGTCAAATTTTTACTCACCATTCAAGATGCACAAATCTCTCTTGAAATCCAAAGTACATAAAGGTATCTTCCTCCTTTGAACACCCTTAATACTTGGTTTTTTTATGGTACTTATATTCTCATTATTTGGGTTACAGTTCCTGTATTCTACCTCCCAACTAAATCTAAGTCACCCAAAGGGAGGCTTATCTCCTAGAGAACCTGGCTATTTAATTGTTAAAACTGTACAGATGGAAAGAACTACCCTAAGTATTCCAGCCCCCCTCCACCCTCTTATGGTGGCAATGAACGGTATTAGGGGAAACAAGTAGATATTAGACATATTCTCATTCTCAGTTGCTTAGGCTCATCATTCTTTATTCCTCTCCCTCCTTATACCCTGTCAGTTCCCAAGGACCAGGGACTTGTTCTTTGTTCATACTACTGTCTGATCTAATCTCATCAAGTCCAGGTTCTTCTTTGGTTCTCTTCCTTCATTTTCTCCCTTTCCTCCCACAATTCATCTGCCACTTTACCCTCAAGATTATCCTTCTAAAATTCTAGTCTACTCCAGTACCTGCTTCTGCTTTCTTCTCAAGCTGTATTTCCCATCAATCCTGGACTCCATGAACCTTCCCCATCCAGCAAAATGAGTCTTAGCAGCCTCTCTTGCAGGTGCCTAGTATTCTGGTGGCTCTCCTTCCCTCAATCACACACAATGCCTGGAATTTCCTCCCTAGTCCTCTCTGCATTTTCAAATCCTACTTATCCTTCAAAGCTAAGCTAAAATGCCACTTCTCCCCCTCATCACTGCTCAAGAACCCTCTAGTAAGTGCAACAGAAAGAGCCAACATTTACTGAGTGCTTGCTAGGAACCAGATAGTATATTGAGCACCTCACTTGGCTGCACAACAATCTTACACGGTAGCCACAATTATCAACTCACTTTTTAATGATAAAACTGAGGTTTACTGACATTAAATAATTTACCCAAGGTCAAAAAGCAAGCAAATGTACAGCTAAATCTGTGGCTTTTCAGTGCAACTTCTTTAACCATTATACATGTGGGACAGGGAAGGGCTTCTGGCTGCATACATTCTAAAATGAAGGCCTATGAAGGTGACTATCCAGTCTTCACTAGCCACTGTGTGACTGAAGCCATTCCTGGGAAGAACAGAACAGGAGATGCAAATCTGTGGAAGCTAGAAATCTCTACTTTTGTGTGTATTTTATCTTATTTCTATGAAGGAGCAAGACATACCTTAGGTTATTGGAAATCAACAAGAAGAGGCCCAAAGTGACAGAGACAAAGGGGTAAGACATGGGCACATTCCCTCTGTCCCCAATTGGGGCAGGTCCTCTTCCCCACACTCAGTATTTCTTTACTTCTACTCTGGGCCAAAGACAAACCCCAACAGTAGAAGGGTAAGGTTTCATTTCAGGTCCCCCAGATGATTTGAACACACAATATTCTCTTTTGCTTCAAAAGGCCCTAATTCTCCAAGTATTTGCTGTGTGATTTCTTATGTTGCTTCTTTGTCTATCATTTGATTTTGTTTTTTGCCTTCTTCTTCAACTACACTATTGTTAAAGACATGTTTCTTTGTACTTCTTAGACCACTTAGCAAGATTTCTTGCAAGCATTATTTAAAATAAAAAGCTCTTGACTGAACTTACAAGACAATATTTTGCCCATTCTTCTGCATTCACTCAAATTTGTTCTAGTTTACCTGTAAGTGTTTCCTGTTAGGGTTAAAGCTGTCAACCACTCACTAGTTGATGATCTTAGCCAAGTTAACCTCTATTATCAATGTCCTCAGCTGCATACTGGGAACAAAACCAGTTATTTGCCTCATGGAATTGTTAGGAGGATTAAGTTAGTTAACACAGATGCCACATCTGACATCTAGCAGTGTGGGAGAAAATTTCTTTTGTGGTATTGGGTTTTGAACTCAGGGCCTCACACTTGCTAGGCAGGTTATCTACCACATGAACAACTCCATCAGCCCTTTTTTGTGTTGGCTATTTTCAGGATAGGGTTTCTTGAACTATTTGCCCAGGGTGGCCTCAAACCTCCATCCTCCTGATCTCTGCCTCCTGAGTAGCTAGGATTACAGCCATGAGCCACCAGCACCCCGCTAAATTCTTTAAAATAAATTTAAGAGATATACATTCCAACTTTATGCATGGCTAAAAGATTAGCCTGTGAAAGCAGCACAGGCTGGAACAACTGAATTTTACTCTCCTGCAAATAAATCACATATCCCTGAGTGAGTTACTTAACTTCTCTGGCATTCAGTGTCCTTATCAGTCAAATGGAGTGTGTATGTGGGGATATGTATGTGTAGAAAGCTAGCTTTGGGGTTCCTCTAAAAGACATTTTGACATACCATCCATTTTAGGTAAGCAACCAGTTCTCACCAAAGACAAAAATAAACGATTTTCTGACAAAAAAGGCTTGGGATTATAAATTCAGTTTATTTCAACAGTTGTTTTCTCAAACAGTGCATAGTTTTGCAACCCTTAAAAGAATATAGATACTACTACAGAATGAAAAGTTATTTAGCACATTAGTTTACTTGTAGTTAGATGCAATATAAAATATTTGAAAAATTTCAAATGCTTACATCAGGTAGAGAACCAGCAAAAGATAACAGATGGGAGAAAGGGACTGCCTAGTAAGCTTGAAGCCCTAAGTTCAATTCCCAGTATTGTCAACCACCGACCCCCCCTGTTTGTATTTGAAGATAAACTGTCTGAAATAATGAGCAAGAATCTTGTAAAGTAATTCAGAGAAAACAGAAACCTGCAGAAACATTTTGGGGCAAATCTTCATTACGGTTGTCTAGGTAATGAAACTGTTCCTTCACATTTGGCCAGCATGTATAGTTAACGGTGCTTTGTTGATGTGGTCACAATAAACTCTCCACAATTCAACAAGTATTTACTGACCGCCTCCAATCCGCCTACCACTGGACCGTACAATAAATGCTTTCTTTGGTCCAGGGCCATGTTAACAGCTACTCTCTATAATGAAAGTGTCTTTTTGTGTACTGGAGGTGCTGCAGGAAAGGGCTGGGAGGGAAGGGGGAGTGTCAGGCTAAACTAGCTACATTTTTTTCAATTGCAATGACCAAATTCAATCATTTTAAAGTTGGAAGGTTGGGGGGGGAGGGCCTTTGGAGAAAAATCTAGTTGATTTTATGGATGGTAAACGTGTCTTACCCAAGGTCACTCAGCTAATCAGTCTCCTACTGGTCCAGAGGTTACTTCCATAAATTCCCCTCACTCCTCATCCACCCCAAGTCAAGCAGAGTGAGCTTTAAAATCCATCAAACTTCCCAGCTAGCTCACTTAAAAAAAAAAAAAAAAGCTTTCAAAACCTCCCATAAAGCTTAAAGGGTGTTTATCATCTCTGTTTGAACTTGATCCACTATGACCAAGCCCTTTAAATCATCGCTCAGCTCAGTGTAGGGGGTGGAGGGAGGCAAAGCAGGTGATCTAGAAACATATGCGCCACCTCAAAAAGTGTCAAAATCAACCCTTCCGCATTTTTCACCTTAAGGTCCCCTCGGACCCAAAAAAGAAAATGGAGGGGAACCCTCCCCCCCAAACCAGTAGCAACAACAAAAATTACAAAAACAACAAAAACCTCTCACCGAAATCAAAGCAAATGGCGACCAAGAGACAACAGAAAAATCAGACAGGGGTCAGTTCGCTCGCGACCCCAGTTCTCAGAAACGCCAAAAGACGATGACTACACTGCACGCAAGTGGCCCGGAAGAGGTCCCGGACCTGGCTTCTCCCCAAGGGCTCCGAGCACCCCCGGCCACGGAAACCCTCGCTCCCTCCCCGCCTGGACCGGGGCAGGGGCGGGGGTGACTTCCCGGGAGACGGTTGGGCCTGGGGAGGAGACAGGGGGTTCTTTCGCACTCAGCGGGGGCCGACAAGAGGGGTCCCCGGGCCGTAGCTGCGGAGCCCACCGTCGCGCACACACCCCTGCGGCCGGCCCGCCCGCCCCTCCCCACAGGCCGGCCCCAAGTCTCACCGTGTGCCCCGGGAGCGGCCTGGGGGCGCTGGGCGAGAAAGGGGAGCTGACTCTGGGGCTCAGGCCGGCCGAAGGGCACCGCACACGAACCTAGGCCCTCCCGACGCCTCGACTCAGACACAATGAGTCACAAAGACCGGAAGTACGTCTGCACCCTGTCTTCCGGGACCGCGCTGCACTTCCGGGGCGTCTCTAGGAACTTGGGAGGACTTTGCATCTCGGTTCCTCGAGTGGCTTGCTCTGGATGGTCAAGGGTCCCCCAGCTCGATCTCTCCTCTGCCAGTTAATGCGGGGACGGAGGGGAGGTGGAAGTGACTAGATGGGTTCAGGCTATTCCTGATACAAACAGATTCTCTAGCTGACACACCAGTAAATATACAAACTTTATCCTGTTTTTTTTTTCAATCTTGGGCAGTCCTTGTAGTAATTACAGTTCTTACCAAACAATAATAATACTTAGTAGTTGTATGTTTCTGGAGGAGTTGCTGAAGCAAGAGTGTAGACAGAGGAAGATCAAAGTGAAGCCAGGGGTGGCTGGTTTCCCAAAGCTATCCTGTTGAGGTATACCCGTTGAGTGGGTGGTATTTTCAAATACTTGGCCTGTGTACAGAGGACATCTTTCCACAAACAGGCTAGTTATAAGGTTCTGAGTCTTGCTATGTGGCATATGCTATTATAGCAGTTTAAGAGGAGTGTTCAGAGCGATCACAGACACTTCTGCCTTTAAGGTGCAAACAACAATTACCGCCCCCACTTTTACCTCGCAGGGTAAGGCAAGAATGAGGCTCCACCTTGTGCAAGGTTGTGACTGTCTTCTAATACCAAGGGAAGCTCGTGGGAGAGACTGAACTGACTGCTATTCTTGGTGAGATAATTTTATTTAAAAAAAAAACTCCAAAACTGAAAAACAATAATAAAAACAAAAATATTTTGGAAATGAAAGTGGTGAAAAATAATCATCTGTAATTTTTCCACCCAAACAAACCACAACTTTCCTATCTATCATCTATTATATATATATACACATATACATATATGTATATAATTAAAAAAACTTTTTTGCACCTTGTTTAAAATCCAGGAGGTTGACTATTGGAGCTGTTTCTGCTGTCTGCTTTGTGTCCCTGGCTTGGGACAGCTTTGTGTACAACATATTTTATCCTTGGTTTCTGAATAAACAAGAATGATGATAACAGCATGGAATTGAAATCAACCTCAAGGTGAATATTCACCATCTTTAAGTTTCTCAGTTATCACTGCCATAAGGAATCTATCCTGAGCTAGTTCTCTAGTTCATAAGCCACCTTCTACCTTCACCTCAAGCCCTCTGTTTCCTCCAGATCCTTCCTCATGTCTCCTTTGACAATCTTTTGGAGCTTTTATTCTACTGAGCAGTTGTGATTTCTTTTTAAGTTTGTTAATCATTCCCACCCATATCTCCAAATGCCCACAAAGACAGACCAGGCAGCCAATGGCTGGAATGAGTTCATTTGTTATCTGGGATGAGATGAGATTGTGGGGAGATGGTCATCTGTTGAGTACATGCCCTAGCTGAGCCAATCAGTCATTCTTTAGTTCATTGATGCCAAGAGGAGTATGATCTCAGAATTCCCATACTCTCATTTTTCCAAGAAAAAACAGAAATTGATTTTTAGGTGAAATTTCTAGCATTTTAAATGGTACTCAGTAGGGCTTGGGGTAAAACTCAGTGGAAGAATACTAGAGTAGTATTCATGAGGCTCTAGGGTCTATCCTCAGTACAGCCTAAACAAACAAACAAATAAATAGTACTTAGCAAACAGACAAGGGGCATATTGCACAGGGCACATAAACATACCTACATCCATGCCTTCTAAGTTGAGTCCAGACAGGTGTACCTAGCTTTTCTTATCTTAAGAGGCCCAAGGCTAAGGGTCCTCTCCTTAATTAAACAAGGTCCCTCATAGACTTTCTGTAAACCAAGAGCCACCTGCCTATGAGGGGAGTGCTGACTTTTTCCCACAAAATGGGAGCACAGTTGCAATTCTTTTCCTTTCCAGGAATAGTGTCCTTTCCTTCAGGTTGCATGGGTATGTTGTCTGTGCATCCTGGGCATAAGCTCACTAGGTCCTCACAGAAGGAAATTGGCCCTGGATGTTGAGAGATACAGCTGGTTCCTCTTGGCATTATAGCCTTAGACGAGAATCAAACTTCTCAATAATTTTTAGGGTCTTTAGTGCTATGGAATTGATGATGACCTTGAACAGACTCAGCATTGCAAGCTGTTCACTGGCCTTGTTTGTAGGAGGTCTAGTAGTCCTCAGGCAAGGTAGACAGCTGTAGCAGGGGGAGAGTAGGATACAGAAGGCTCCAGTGGATGGATGATCCAGAGAGAGACAAAGTCCAGGGTGAGGAGACCTCAGCCAGGTCCCAGTCAACACTTTCTGTCTGTATAAACTTCTTCCATCATTTCTTCTCTCAGCTGCAGTAGGTCACTAAAAAACTAAGTAGAACAATATCTCATTCTCCTTTTTACCATCCACAATGAGATGAGTTAACACCCGTGAAAATCTCATAAACTGCTACTCAAATATTGATTTGTATCACAGCAATGGGGCTTTTGTCAGGTGAGTGTGATGAGGGCTGGGGTGGGGACAGATTTGTAGATAACATTTCTGTTATACTTTCTCCTTCTGAAAAACAGAGAACAAATTTTTCAGAAACTACGAGGGACAAAGATCAGTTTGGCAGAAAAAAATGCATAAATCCATTTGTAGAACACAAATACTAAGTCAGAAATATTAGTCTCTGTATAAGAAAAGGGATATATGTTTGATTTTTTTTGTAGTACTGGATTTTGAACTAAGGGCCTTACACTTGCTAGGCAAGTGCTCTACTGCTTGAGCCATGCCTCCAGTCCATTTTGCTCTGGTTATTTTTAAAATTTTATTGTTTTTACATTTACTTACATGTGTATACATTATTTGGGCCACCTTTTCCTCCTCCCCCCTGCTCTGGTTATTTTGGAGCTAGGATCTTGCCTTTTTCCTGGACTGGCCTGGATCTTGATCCTCCTAGTTACCTTCTTTCACACAGTTGGGGTGACAGGTGTGTGCCACCACATCCAGCTTTTTTGTTGTTGTTGAGGTGAGGGTCTTGCAGACTTTTTTGCCTCACTGGCTTGGAACCATAAACCTCCCAATGTCAGCCTCTTGTGTAGCTTGGATGACAGGAATCGCTGCACCCAACTATTGGTTGAAAAGGGGTCTTGTGAATTATTTGGCTGTGCTGGTCTTGAACTCTGATCCTCCTGATCTCAGCTTCCCAAGTAGCTGGGATTACAGGTGTGAGCCATGGGTGCCCAGTTATGCAGAAGATTCTTATCCTTCTAAGCGTGATTATGGTTCTGGTCATATCTGGTGGCTTCATGCAGAAGGCTATAGAGTTCCTTCTATGTTCCTGATTGATCCTTAGTGTCAGACTGGGGTCTAAATCTTTGCTGTAGGTGTTTGGAAAAATTGGTTAATCTTTCTGAGTCTTTGTTATTGTGTTGGGCTAAACTGTGTCTCCCCTTCCCAAAAGATGCATCAGAGTCCTTACTCCTAGTGCCTCAGAATGTGACCTTTTTTTGAGGTACAGTTTTTAAAGAGGTAATTAAGTTAAAATAAAGTTATAGAAGCTGTCTGTAATTCCGTATGACTGATGTCCTTAAGAGAAAAGGAAATTTCAACACCTGCATGTACAGCAGAAGAAAGACCATGTAAAGATATAAGAAGATGGCTTCCTACAAGCCAAGAAGACAGTGAATCAACCATACCACACCTTTTGGACTTCTAGATGCCTGAATCATGAGCCAGTAAACTTCTGTTGTTGGAGCCTAACAAACTACTGGCAGCCCTCACAAGCTACTGTAGTTCCTCAGCTAGAAACCGGATGCAGTGGTCCCTAACCCACAGGCTATTCTGAAGACACATGGGTAAAGATGGCGGGCAGGTGCCACAGAGTTTATAACTTGATCTACTTTGAAGGTCCAGGTGAGTCTGGCCTTTTGAAATAGAAGTGTGTCTTCCATTGGTTTAGCTGAACAAAGGTCTCAGGCACCTCCTGAGACAGAGTTCACCCCATGGAGAGGCCATACGATAAGTTTTGCTTAGCAATGAAGATTTAGTCATCCCAGAGGAGCATCTGTGGTGTTTTTTTTCTGTTTCCTTAAGTTGAGTATGTGTATTATTGTTGTACTGGAGGTACATTGTGACATTTTCAGAAGTTCTTACAATATATCATAGTTGAATTTACCCCTCCATGGTTCTCCTTTATCTATGGGATGTTGGTGAATCTTGGTTGTCAACTTCACCAGATTGAGAGGTGCCTTGAAAGAAAATTGGTAAAGATCCCTTCTAGGTGTGTTTGTGTTCTAGAGATTGACATGTGTGCCAGCAAACTGAGCAGAAAGATCTGCCTTGAATACGGGGTGCAGTGTCCAATAAGTTGGGAGTCAGACAGAACAAAAGCAGAAGGGGAAGCTCACCAACACTCATAAGCCCTATTCTACTTGACTGGGTGCTTTTTTTGTTGCTGCTATTACCCGTGGACATCAGACTTCAGATTCTTCAGCCTTTGAACAAAGACTTGTACCAGCAACTCTCCAGAGAGCTCCCAGGACATCAGCTTCACACTGTGGCTGCATCACTCTTCCAGCTTCTTAGATGGAGCGGTTATTGGTTTCCTAGCTCTCCAGCCTTGTGACAACCATTGTGGGACTATTTAGCCTTTGATCATGTAATTGATCTAGGAAAAACCCATTTTATGATCATTTATGCATTCTATTTGTTCTGTTCCTCTAGAGAACACTGGCTAAGAGCATCTCTGAGCATCTCCAAACCCTAGTACTCCACCCCCCACATCCCTCTCTTCTGAGGAATGTCCCTCCACCCTGCCTTGGATGTGTGGTTTGAAGAGGAGGTGACTTCCCCTCATATAATGCCACCTTCCTGGTCACAGAGGCTGGTCTAGAGGTGAATGCCTCATTCAAGCTGGGTTAATCTTCACTCTGGCCACCAATTTAAGTCACCATGAGATCCTTTCAGTTCCTTCAGTTTCTTTTCATGAAACTGAAGACATGTGTGCTCTGGCCCTGCCACTGGAACTGATGCTGGTCTTTTGAATGTAGTCATAGTGAGAAAAGGAAGCTAAGAAGCAGAGAGGGTCAGTGGTGTCCAACCCTTACCCTTGAGATTTCTGCCTATGTGAGTTGCTAAGTTCTTATTTTTGTCTAAGCATGTTTTATTTATATTTCTTTTTCATTAGTGTATCTTACTTGCATAGAATAATGGGTTTTATTATGACATTTTAAGACGTGTATAAGGTACTTTTATCATACTCACCCCCCATTACCTTCTCTTTCTTCCCCCATCCCTTCCACTTCCCAAAGAATTTCCCTTCTACTTGCATGTCTTCTTTTTAAAAAAAATTTCGAGATTTTTGCGTATGAGAGAAAAATGTGATTTGTCTGAGTCTGACTTATTTCACTTAAAATGATGATCTCCAGTTTCATCCATGTTCTTGCAAACAACATGATTTTGTTCTTCTTTATGGCTGAATAGTACTCCATTGTGTGTATCACATTTTCTCTATCCACTCATCTATTGCTAAGCTTATTTTAGTTTGGTTTCCATCCAATATGAAGCTCCAATTCAAATAATAACCAGAAACAGGAAACATAAAATAGTAGATTTTAAATAAAAATTCTTTTAAACTGGTTTTTTTTGGAGGTACTGAGGTTTGAACTCAGGGCCTCACACTTGCTAGGCAGGTGCTCTACTTTTTGAGCTACTCTGCCAGCCCTAAATTCGTTTTTCAAAAGAAAAAAACAACACATACAAGGATTAAATTATAAAATAAAATGACAAGAGAGAAAAATTTGAAGCACATGAGAGATGTTTCTGGTTGTTTTCTCTCATGGTATCAAGATGGCTGCCACAGCTCCTCATAGCCAGAGGATATAAAAGGCTGGCTGTCTTCTCTCTGGTGTTCCATTTTAAGAGCCAGGAATAATCACACAACTCCCTGCTGACTTTCTTCCTATTCCCAGGAGACTTTCATAGCTCTTCAGCTAGAAGAGCATCATATGCCCATGCAAGAACCACCAGTGCATAGAGGAGAGATTCACCATGATTGGCAGAGCTTATGAATATTTATTACCTGGGACAGGGTACCTGTGAGCTGTATGGAAGGTGAGACGCTAAACAGAATTAAGGCTCTGCCAGCAGGGGAAATGCATAATGGCTGTGGTCATTGGATCTAGTGGGCACAGGCAAAAGGAAATTAACCAAGATGCCTGTTATACTAGATAAGGATTCGGAATCTTTTCTCAAAGATGCTGCCTATTCTTTAGAATGACTTAACTCCTCTTAAACTCCACTGTAAGTTGAGCATGGTGGTACATGTCTGTAATCCCAGCTACTTAGGAGACAGGGGCAGGAGGATCTTGGGTTTGAGGCCAGCCCTGGCAAAGGTAGCAGCAAGATCCTATCTCAAAATACAAAATAAAAGCAAAAGGGCTAGGATGGAAGATCACAATGGAACCCTTTTGTGCAATTAATATATGCTAGTAAAAATGAAAACAAAAGGGCTGGGTGTGTGGCTCAAGAGATAGAGCTCTTGCCTAGCAAGTGCAAGACTCTGGGTTCAATCCCTAGCACTGCATAAAACAAAAACAAACAAAACAAAACAAAACAAACCCCCCAAAGCAAAAAACTATACAACAGGTAGAGCGTATTTACTCAAAGTATAAACATTAGTCAAATGGAGCTGGGTTCAAATTTCACCACCAACTAGTTCTGCATTTGGGAACCTTATTTATTTATTTATTTTTGGCAATACTGGGGTTTGAACTCAGGGTTTCACACTTGCTAAGCAGTGTGGCTCTATTGCTTGAGCCAAGCCTCCAACCTTTTTTGCTCTGATTATTTTGGAGATAGGGGTCTTGCTTTTTGCCCAGATCATCCTAGACCAAGATACTCTTATTTTAAACTTCCCATCATTGCTGGGATGACAGGTGCCAGTCACTGCACCCAGATTCTCTTTTTTCATCAGGATGGGGTTCTCGGACTTTTTTTGCCTGAACTGTCCTGGAAGTGTGCTCCTCCAAATCTCAACCTTCCAAATAGCTTGGGATGACAGGTGCATGCCACTGCGCCCAGCTATTTTGGGGACCTTTAAATAATCTCCCTACAGCTTCAGTTTCTTCATCAGTAACATGGTGATAGTTAAAAATTGACCACCAGGCACCGGAGGCTCACGCTTGTAATCCCAGCTACTCAGGAGGCAGAGATCAGGAGGATCTTGGTTTGAAGCCAACCTGGGCAAATAATTTGTGAGACTCTATCTCAAAAAAGGGTTGGTGGAGTGGCTCATGGTGTAGGCCCTTGAGTTCAAACCCCGGTAACCCCCAAGCAGAAATATTGATAATTATTGATAATGGCGATCAGCATAGCAACTTCATAAGGATTTTATGAGAGTTAAATGCCCTAATGTATTTAAAGTACATAGCAAAATGCTTGAGTAAACACACCACCTGTCATTTGATCATTATTTTTATTGTGTCATTGTCTAAATTGACAGAGGAGTGATAAGGCTTACTTCCATATTGATGCAAAAGAGACAAAAGTCTTATAAACAATCAAAATGAGACAGTTTTATAGTAATGTTAGGAGAAAAGCAACCCATTTCTGGGCATTTAACCCTTAAAGACACCTGGGACTGTTTCCTAAGGCTAGAGTCTAAGAAATGAGACTGCTGGTAGTACAAGCAGTCCTAGGAAATCATGTTGGTAACCCTGAGGTCATAGAACTGTTGTCAAACAAGTTCATCTAATGAGATCAGGTGGCTTCCACCCAAGAATTTTGAAAGAACACAAGGTAAAAGTGTTGAAATAACCACGAGCCATAATGATTTACAATTACAAAGAGATACAGTGATTAAAGGCTGGCAGTTGCCTGAACAAACATGACTTCCGGAAGGGCAATTTAGCAGTGGTGTGCATTTGACTCTCACTTTAAGTCCTAAAGCTGATGGAGCTGTTATTGAAAAGAATTGTCCCCAGTTCTTGCTGCTGACACTGTGCACTAGGGATCTGTGAGGGTATGTGTCCTCACATATCTAATTAATGACTTTTTCTTCTTAAGTTCCTTGGGGCTCTGTCTGTGGGAGCTAGTTGAGCCCCAAATTTATGGTAAATCACACAGACAGAACCGTGTTTGATCCTGTGATGACTCCAGGGACATGGATAAGTCAGGGTCACTATGACGTGAATTTAGTTAGAGATCTTTTAAGCTACTCAGATCATGTGATTTGGGGCCACAAACCTTTATGAAGGTGGTGGTGCAGCTAAAAAAGGCCCCAAACAGGTAATGTACTCCCAATGTCTTCTGCTTTAAGGTGGGTTTAATTCCCCTTTCAGGGTGTTGTGCTTTGAGGTTTCTGAATTTAGGGAGAAGTCACAGGTCAGGTCCCTGGCTTTGTCTTCTGTCTCCCTCATGCATGACAAACTCAGGCACCAAGCCAGGCACCACTGGCTCACGCTTGTAATTCTAGCTACACTGGAGGCAGAGGTCAGGAGGATGGAGGTTTGAATCCAGCCCCTGGGAAATAGTTCACAAGACCCTATCTCAAAAATACTCATCACAAAAAAGGGGCTGGTGAAATGGCTTAAGGTGTAGGCCTTGAGTTCAAATCCAAGTACTGCAAAACAACAACAACAACAAAAAACCCCCAAAACCCAAATAAACCTCATGTGCCAGACACCAGAGGTGGGTAGAAACCCCAGGGCAAAGTGCTCTAAATTATGTTTATTCCCTGGATTGGTGCCTTTTTTTTTTTTTTTGTCATTTCTAGTTTCCAAGGGACTCCTTTACTTTCCCTCCATTTTATTCATGCATTAAAAAATATTTTTTTTTGTTTTTGAACCTATCTTCTTTTTGCACTGGGGATTGAACCCTGGGCCTCATCCATGGTAGGCAAGTGCTCTACCACTTGAACCATATCCCCAGTCCTTTTGTTTGTATTTTGTTTTAGAGACAGGGTCTAACTAACTTTGTCTGGGCTAGCTTGGAACTCATGATACTTCTGCCTCAGGCTCCCAAGTAGCTGGGATTACAGATGTGGACTACCACCTTCCCAGCTGAACCTGCCATTTATTAACATGATGCACTGAGAGGATTCTTTGATCCTCTATCTGCCATATGACTAGAAAAAAAAGTCTAAGAAAGTATGAATTTAAGACTTACTAGTCTAAAAAGTTTTAGATGTTGTGACTGGGATAAAACAGTTCTTAATCGTTAAATCTTAGAATATTAGAAATAAAGAGGCCCAAGCAAAATACAAAGGCCAAATATTTGGAGATGCTGCTTTAAGTAAAGAAGAGTAAATTTATGGCTCTTACCCAGGGGGACAAGCTGGAGGGTTGTGGTCCTCAGTGAGTGTTTGCTAAATGACTCAAAGACAGGAAGGAGCAGAGTTGGATGGATTTTCTAGTTTTGTTAACAAATTCACATGACTTTGAGCAGAGTCTATGGATCTGTCTTCTTCTTTACTGGATGAGATCAAACTATTGATGGGTTTGGTTCCTTCTGAGGTTTCTGTCCTTGGCTTGTAAATGGCCATCATTTCTTTGTGTTTTTATGTGAGCCCACCCTAAAGATCTAATTTAATAAACTTTAAGACCCTATTTCCAAATTCAGAGGTACATTCTTGAGTACTGAGGTTTCTATGTGAATTTGAGGAATAGGAGGGGGCAAAATTTAGCTCCTAAACGTGCATGACTCTTGCACATGTGGAAAAGGAAGTTGGTTTCTCCTTTATGATTCCAGCAGACAAAGCAAAGACCACTGTATGGAAGAAAATTATTAGCAATGTTAATTCTGGTTCAGTGTAAGGAAAAACTTTGTAAAATATTACAAAAAGCTTTTTTTTTTTTCAAAAAGGAATGATTCAAAGATAACCAAAGAAAGGGTAGGTAATCTTTTAGGGAATTTTGTGTCAGAGAAAGGCAGTCTAGGTGATCCTTCAAGATGCATTGATCAAGGCTGAGGATATAGATCAGTGGTAGGGTGCTCGCCTAGCATGAATGAGATCCTAGGTTCAATTCCAAGCACTGCAAGAAAGAAAATGCATTTATCAGCTTGAAGTTCTGTGATGCTGAATGGTGCTAGACAGGATGATCAATGCAGTGCATAGATAGTTAACAGATTGCATAAGAAGCCTAGCTATTCAAGGGTACTTTATAGTCATTTGGGGACATACGTGCACAATGACAAAAATATCTCCTATGTTCTCTCTTAGTGGTAGAATATAAGAACTAACAAACTGTGTAGCAAACTGTGGTTTTGGACCACGGTGCCATTTGTTCTGTCCTAATGGCTGGGCTACAGAAAGGTGACCCAGAGAGAGGAGGAAGTAAAGTTCTACTTGGGTTCACTTGGCTGGGATCATGGGGGTGGGGAAGGTCCATCTTCAGGTGAGATGCCGCTCACCTGCAGTACCACTCACTTCAGAGAAGAATGCAAGGAGGCCTAACTGACTTGTGGGTCACTGTGGTTGCTCTTGAATCTATGACAAGAACTTCTGTTTGATTTGAAAAAAATGACAGATAAAATGACCTACCTTTCCCTAAAGGTGTTTGAGTGTTTGACTTAGAGTTAAAGGATTGTTAATGACAGGCCTTTATTATAAGTATCCACCCCCTTGTTTTTTTGGCAGTACTGGGGTTTGAACTTGGGGCCTCATGCTTGCTAGGCAGGCACTCTACCACTTGAGCCACTCCACCAGCCCTATTTTGTGTTGGGTTGTTTTCAAGATAGGGTCTTGTGAACTATTTGTCTCTGTCTGACTTCAAATCATGATCCTCCTGATCTCTGCCTGAGTAGCTAGGATTGCAGGCTACTGGGGCCTGGCTGTAAGTCTCCCTTCTAATGTTTGTTTTTTTTTTTCTTTAAATAAGCTAAGCTGTTGGGGCCTGGACAATTTAACATCCTAATTGACAACTGAAGCCCAGAAGAAGGCTGGTGATTGGTAAAAACATAATTCTTTACTTGTGTGAAGGGTTCTGCTGTGATTGGTGCAACTATCCTTGTCAGACTCTCTCTCTTGGCTATATGACCGGTCATTCAGCTCACTTTTGGAATCATCTGGGCCCTTCCATGCAGCTCCCTGGTCTTGCAGCATTAGGCCCAATAAAATTTTTCTCCCAAGGGCATTGTGGGCTGAGCCAGCAACAGAAACGGACAAAAGGAATCTGGTGCTGGTGGCTTGTACCTGTAATCCCAGCTACTCAGGAGAAAGGAGGATTGTGGTTCAAAGTCAGCCCTGGGCAAACAGTTCATGAGACCCTATCTTGAAAAAACCTAACACACAAAAAAAAGGGGTGGTTCAAGTGGTAGAACACCTTCCTGGCAAGTGTGATACCTGAATTCAAACCCCAGTACCACCAAAAAGGAAAGAAAGAAAGGAATAAAAAGAGACAGGACAAAGGGAGGCATGCCACACAAAAGCAGACATCAGCAACAGCAGCAACAAACAGTGGCAGTGGGTTAGAAAAGGGAGGGTAAAGATGTAGGAAGAAGTAGCTAGGACAGTCACTGGAACTCAGGTTATGACTTCAGGTAGATGCGTCCAGGTTTCAATGCAGGGAGACAGGAGCAGAGGAACTTGGAAAGGAAGTTTCCACGATTCTATCACATTGTCTCCCGTGTTTCCATGATTTGGTGGAGGACACTCTGTATATGTTATGCGTGATCTCACATGGTTGGGTCTCACTCTTTCCACATAAGGGTCCATGCAGGAAGTGGCCCCATTGGTGACACCCATGGATGCTTTGGTCCACTGACTGGCTTCTACCATGTCCCTTAGAAGTAAAGTGGTTTCTCTCTCTCTCTCTCTCTCTGTGTCTCTCTCTCTCACATCCCTTGCAAGGTAGTTACGCATTACAGCAACCTCTCTCTTTGCCTTGCTTTACAGCCAATGGGAAGGAAGGATAAAAAGTAGAAAGGACATAAAATCTAAGTCACTCCCTGGCCTCTGCCTCTTGTGTGATATGGTTTTGTGCAAGTGACTTGAACTCAGTCTCAATTCATTTTGGTGATAGCTATCCACCCAACTGTTAGAAGAAGCATATGAAGTTGGAGATATGACAATGTTTTGTAAATTACTTTATATGTGTCATCCATCACCGTTCTTTGTGTGTGTGCGGTGCTGGGGATCAAACCTGGGGTCTTATGTATGCTGGGCAAATATTCTACCACTGAGCCACAGTCCCAACCTACTTCACCATTCTATTTTTTCTTTTCAGAGCTGGGGATGGAACCTAGGTCCTCAGGAGTGTTAGGCAGATTCTTTACTGCTGAGCTACACCCTAGCCCTGTCACCATTCAGGACAGACTACTGCTCCATTTCACCAACTTGCAAGAAAACACTGGGGTAAACCTCCTATATAGATTTAATTTGTTTGTTTTAGGTATGAATTAAATGGGAAAAAAATGTAAAAACTGTCAGGTTTTAACAAATTTCCCCAAGTTGTCAACATGCACTCTCAAAGAACAGAAATCGGCCTTCAGGACCCAGAGCACAGGGGCACAGGGGACGCTTGACCTGCAAGTGCTCTGTGCTCAGCCACAGAACAGCCAGATGGCCTCAGCTAACTCCCTCCCTGTGCAAACATCTCTCACCAGAGTAAACAGGCCTCCCTGGGCTCAGAGGCTCCTCCACACTGCTTCTGTGTGGTGCAGCCTTCAAACAAGAAGGCAGAGACACAGGACTCTGGACTTTGGTGACGTGTTTAATCCTGCCCTCCCCCCACCCCAGCAACAAGGTCATCTGTGCTGGCTCCTTCTCTACTTCTGTAAACAGGGCTGGTGGTCCGCGTGGTTAAGTACAGGCAGGCCCCAGTTCTTGCCCTACTTCCTGTAAACACATTACAAAGAATCTTTGTAATTGTTCAAGCACAGCAGCCCTGCCCAGGCGAAGAGAGCCATCAGGAGGTGGTAAGGGTGGGGTGAGGTACTGGGGAGGAGAGGGAGAGTGGGGAAAAGGTGGAGCCTACCAATCCCTCTTGTGCCTAAGCTGTGGTGCCTCACCTTGAGAGAGAAGGGTCTGTCACCCGGATTTGGGGGTGTAGTGGGGAAGGGTCAGAGAGGGTGGGACTTTATCCTCTAATATCCCATAGCCCTGACACCTTCCCTACCTTAGCATGTCAAATGCAGTAATAAGGCAGCTGGGTTCGAGGGCAAATAATTTGTGAGACACTACCTTCAAAATAAACAGAGCAAAATGAACTGGAGGTGTGGCTCAAGTGGTAGAGCACCTGCTTTGCAAGTGTGAAGCCCTGAGTTCAAACCCTAGTGTCCCCCAAAAATTTGTACTCCAGATTCAATGAACTGTGTTCTCTTTGTAGGCTACTTAAACTTCTCTGGGTTTCTTCATCTAGGAAATTGATAATATCTGCCATTTGCTGAGCACTTTTGATGTCACAGGGACTTAAAAATTATTTATTTTGTGGTGCTAGGGATCAAACTCAGGGTATCAAACATGCTAGGCCTGAGTTCTATCACTGAGCCACATCTCTCCAGTCCTGAAACTTTTATATGTTATTTTATTAATTCACACAAATTCTCAATTATTTTTTTTGACAAGGTCTCACTAGATAGACCAGACTGGTTGGCCATGAATTCACAATCTTCCTACCTCTATTTCCTGACTCTGTGTCTGCTGGGATTACAGGCATGCACTATCATTCCTTATTTACAAATATTCAAATTGGTAAGGACTATTATCTCCCCTTTAGATGTAGGGACACTGAGGCTTAGCTAGTAACATTGACTTGCCCATAAACACACAGCTGCAAGTGGCAGAAGTAACTCTTTTTCCATTCCAAACTCCAGTTCTGCTCCTGTGACTAAGAAGGGTGGGATTTCTTTCTTGGATCACTTGAAAAATGACACTACACAGGAACTGGCCTGTTGAAAATGGTTTTTTGTGCTCCAGAACAGAGCTCCAACTTGGATGTGGAGTGAGGCCTCCGTGTTAGAGCTTCCACCTCCCCAGGTTCTCTACCCACTGGATTCATTTATCACCTTTGTTAAAATGCAGGGAAAGGAGACAATGGACAACTTGTTATAACCAGGGTAGAACTTGGCAGGAACTCTCAGAATTTGCTGTTACCACCTTTATCCATTCCAAGACAAACTTATGAGTGTCTAAATTTCAACGGCACACCATGGAGGCTGCACTAAGAAAATGAACCAGTAACCCTTAAACTTACAGACAAAAAGTAGTGATGGGAGGTTGGTGTGGTGGCAGCTAGGTGTGGTGGTGCATGCCTATAATCCCTGCACCCAGGAGGTAGATGCAGGAGGACTGAAAGTTTAAGGCCAGCATGGGCTATATAGCAAGACCCTGTATCAAAACACAACACAACACAACACAACACAATAAAAAGGCATGGGGTGGGGAGGGGAGAGGTGGCCCAAATAATGTACACACATGTAAGTAAATGTTAAACGATAAAATAAAATTTAAAAAACCCCAAAAGGCATAAAGTCTTCGCAATAATGATACAGGACAGGTGGTGGCAAACTTCCCACCCTGAGCCATGTGCAGCTCACAACCTGCTTTTTACATTTTTATTTATTTATTTATTTAATTCATATGTGCATACAATGTTTGGGTCATTTCTCCCCTATTCCCCCACCCTCTCCCTAACCCTCCCACCCCCTCCCTCTTCCCCCCATCCCCTCGATACCCGGCAGACACTATTTTGCACTTATCTCTAATTTTGTTGAAGAGAGAGTATAAGCAATAATAGGAAGGAACAAGCGTTTTTGCTAGTTGAGATAAGGATAGCTATACAGGGAGTGGACTCACATTAATTTCCTGTGCGTGTGTGTTACCTTCTATGTTAATTCATTTTGATCTAACCTTTTCTCTTGTTCCTGGTCTCCTTCTCCTATTGGCCTCAGTTGCTTTAAAGTATGTGCTTTAGTTTCTCTGCGTCGAGGGCAACAAATGCTATCTAGTTTTTTAGGTGTCTTACCTATCTTCACCCCTCCCTTGTTTTCTTAATCCATTCGTCAGTGGTGGGGCATCTTGGCTGTTTCCATAACTTGGCTATTGTGAATAGTGCCGCAATAAACATGGGTGTGCAGGTGCCTCTAGAGTAACCTGTGTCACAGTCTTTTGGGTATATCCCCAAGAGTGGTATTGCTGGATCAAATGGTAGATCAATGTTTAGCTTTTTAAGTAGCCTCCAAATTTTTTTCCAGAGTGGTTGTACTAGTCTACATTCCCACCAACAGTGTAAGAGGGTTCCTTTTTCCCTGCATCCTCGCCAACACCTGTTGGTGGTGGTATTGCTGATGATGGCTATTCTAACAGGGGTGAGGTGGAATCTTAGTGTGGTTTTAGTTTGCATTTCCTTTATTGCTAGAGATGGTGAGCATTTTTTCATATCTTTTTTGGCCATTTGAATTTCTTCTTTTGAGAAAGTTCTGTTTAGTTCACTTGCCCATTTCTTTATTTGTTCATTAGTTTTTGGAGAATTTAGTTTTTTAAGTTCCTTATACATTCTGGTTATCAGTCCTTTGTCTGATGTGTAGCTGGCAAATATTTTCTCCCACTCTGTGGGTGTTCTCTTCAGTTTAGAGACCATTTCTTTTGATGAACAGAAGCTTTTTAGTTTTATGAGGTCCCATTTATCCATGCTATCTCTTAGTTGCTGTGCTGCTGGGGTTTTGTTGAGAAAGTTCTTACCTATACCTACTAACTCCAGAGTATTTCCTACTCTTTCCTGTATCAACTTTAGAGTTTGTGGTCTGATATTAAGATCCTTGATCCATTTTGAGTTACTGTTGGTATAGGGTGATATACAGGGATCTAGTTTCAGTTTTTCCACAACCTGCTTTGTTAACTTTTTTGGCAGTACTGGATTTTGAACTCAGGGCCTCAACACCTGTTAGGCAGATGCTCCACCACATAAGCCACTGTTGCAGCCCTTTTTTTTTGTGTTGAGTAATTTCGAGATAGTGTCTTTTGAACTATTTACCCGGGCTGATATCTGCCTGGTCTCTGCCTTTGGAGTAACTAGGATTATAGGCATGAATCACTGGTACCCAGAACTACTGTTATTTTACAGCCAGTGATCTGAGAATTTTATATCTTTAAGAAGTTGAAAAATATTACAAGAATAATTGCTCATGACATGTGAAAATGATATTCAAATCGTAACGTCCATAAGCAACTTTTTTGAACATGGTCCTGTTCCTTCATTTATGTGTTACCAATGATTGCTCTTGGATACAATGGCAAAGTTGAGTTATTGCAACATTGACTATGTGCCTGTAAAGCCTATGATGGTCAATGTCTTGTCCTTAATTAAAAAAACATTTGCCGTCTCCTGTTCTACAAACAAGCACACATCTGGGTAGGTGGTGGGGAAGCTCGGCATCAGGAGGTGAATATTCATTAGATCCTCTTGTTTTCCATATAGTCACCATACCCTTCACTGTGCCTGGTGTGCCTTGTCTAGCTGGGTCTGCGTAGCAGCTTGAGGGTGTGGGATCTCAGACCCACTGTGGTTGCACAGCCCAGCTGCCCCCCTCCCATCTTGATTCCCAAAGGTCAATTCATTTCCTCCATTGGCATCCAGAGTGACACCCAGGCTCAAACACTTAGGAAGGAAACTGGAGGATTTTCCTTGGTAGGAACTGACCAAGGGAAAACATTTATAGATAATTGCTATGTGGGTGCATGCCTGAAATCCCAGCTACTGGGGAGGCAGAGGTAGGAGGATCACAGTCTGAGAGGCCAGCTCAGGAAAAACACTCTATCTGAAAAACAAACTAAAAGCAAAGAGGTATGGCTTGAGGTATGGCTCAAGTGGTAGAACACTTGCCTATGTGATACCCTGAGTCAAGTCCCCATCACACACACACACACACACACACACACACTTGCAGATACTGACAACCAGGAGTTCAATTCCCACCTGATTATCCCAGGGCAGCTCACAGTGTGCAAAACCTGCTCACATCCAGTGTTTTTCCATTTAGCCACCCACAGTCCCATGTGGACAGCCTAGATACTTGAGCAAAGTCCACATCTTACAAATAGGTGTGATGAATTTGGGGATTTGGGGCTGATCCCAGAAAAGACAGAAGCACAGTGTGGCAGTAATCATACAACAAGCTTTATTGGGCACAGTTTGGACAGGAGCATAGGAAAGGGGCTATTTCCCAGGAACACCTGTGGCATTAGCCACCATCCTGAAGGGGAAGAGGGCAAGGGAACTGCCATGGGAGAAGGGGCTTAACTGTCTAGGTGGTGTCACTCAGCAGCAAGGTGGAGAGACTCTGACAGAGACTTGTGTAGGTTTGGGGGTCTTTATAGACCTTGGGTTTATCTTATCTACGGCTGGCAGATGTTAGATGCACTTTTTCAGGGTATGGGAAGCTGGCAGGCTCTGGATGGCTAAAAATACCCTTATTTAGCAATATTTAAAGCAACTGAATACATGACAAGTTGTGTTCAGTGCTGACTGATGGACTTTGTGCTAAAGTTCCCAGCCTGCTGTGAAAAAAACCACATGGGGGCCATCTTTGTGCCATTTATGTAACAGCAGGCCAGGAGGAGAGAAAAGCCAGGAAACCATGAAACTTCAAGGAAGGAAGCATTTAACAAAAACCACCGCAGTTCATGTCCTTTGAGATCTGAGAAGAAACTGCAGGATGCCATGTACAAGGAACACTCAGCAAACAAAAGGAATGTCTTGCAAATGGAAAATAGAGCAAGAGTGAATAATTCAATAGAGAAGAGGAAAAAAGGAACGTCCCACTGGTGCAGGAGTGGCTCAAGTGGTGGAGTGCCTGGCTAGTAAGTGTGAGGCCCTGAATTCAAATCCAGTACTGGAACAAAAAAAAATAGAGAAAGAGAAAAGGAAACATCCCACCAAGTAGAACAAAAAGACAAAGAGATCAACAATATGTGGAGGTGTGGTTCAAGTGGTAGAGCACCAAGCATGAGGCCCTGAAAAAGAGGGAGCACACACGGGGGGGGGGGAAAGAATGAAAACTGAGAAACATCAGGAGGTTGACATCTGAAATTTAGGAATTTCAGAAAGAGAGGACAGAGAAAATTAAGTGGGGGAAATTATTCATAAAAGGAATTTAAGAAGGTTGGAGTATAGCTCAGTGGTAGACTGTGTGCTTAGCACATGCAAAGTTTTGGGTTCAGTCCCCAGCACCCAGCCCCCAAAAAGTAAGTAACAAAAAGGAATTTAAGCAAATTCCTCAGAAATAAAGGACATATGCATAACCCATTGAATGCTCCCCTGAAAAAGAAACAAACAAAACAGAACTCACTGATGTAAAATTTTAGAACAAAAATGTCCAGAAATAAAAACTCTCATAAAAAGGGTTAAACCTCAGAATGCTGCTGGGATTTAAAAGGCAAAATTCCAAAGAATGAATTTCCAAACTAGAATTTTTTTTTGTTTAGTGGGACTGGAGTTTGAACTCAAGGCTTTGAGTTTACAAAGCAGGCTTGAGCCACACCTCTGGTCCGTTTTGCTCTGGTTAATTTGGAGATGCTATCTGCCTGGGCAAGCCTCAAATCTCAATCCTCCTGATCTCAGCCTCCCAAGTAGCTAGGATTACAGGCTTGAGCCACCAGCCCCCAGCTCCAAACTAGAATTTTATATCCAAGATACAAAATAGTTGTGAGGGGAGCGAAAAAGTGCCTTTTCAGATATGCATAGTTCCAAACTCTTTACCCCATGGCACTCTATTTCAGGAAGCTTTTTTTGAAGAATAAGCTTCCTTAATTGAGTAGTACTCAAGAGAAGGTAGCAATGAGATCTGGAGGCAGAATATCGTCATTGGAGGGCAGTGAAGGATCTTCCCTGGATGCTGATGGCTATGGTTTGCACATGATGTGAGTATGACTCTAAAAGCTTCATGTGTTGGGAGCTTGATCCCCACTGAGGCGTATTAAGAGGTGGTGAACACTTTAAGAGGTGGAGCCTCATGGAAGGTGGTTAGGTCATTGGGGTTATAAAAGAGCTTATCTCACTCATAAGTGATCATAGGTGATGCTACCTGCTGTGATACCCTCAGCAACGCTGAGCAGAAGCCTGTGCCATGCTCATGGACCTCCAGAATTGTGAGCTACATAAACCTCTTAAAAGTAACAAATTATCTAGCCTCAAGCATTTTGTTATAGCAATGGAAAAATGGATCAATACACTGATGAAAGGAGATCCTGAGAGAGCAGCCAGGTCACAGGAGGAAAGAGCAGGGTTGTTCTTCTTTTTTCCTTCCTTCCTTCCTTCCTTCCTTCCTTCCTTCCTTCCTTCCTTCCTTCCTTCCTTCCTTCCTTCCTTCCTTCCTTCCTTCCTTCTTCCCTCCCTCCCACCCTCCCTCCCTCCTTCTTTTCTTCCTTCCTTCCTTCCCTCCCTCTCCCTCCCTTCACTCTTCCCCCCTGCCTCCCTGCCCCTCCAGTCCTCCCCCCTCCCTGCCCTCCTCCCCTCCCCCTTCCTTCCTTCCTTTTTGTGTACTGGCAGTTGAACTCAGGGCCTCATGCCTGCTAGGCAGGTGCTCTGCCACTTGAGCTACATCTCTAGCCCTTTTTTCTTTGATTTTTTTTTTTTAGATAGTGTCTCACTTTATTCCCCAGGACTGGTCTGGACTATTTATGCTTTCCATGTACCTGGAATGACAGGCACACACCATCATGCTCAGCCAGTGGTTGAGATGGGGTCTTGTGGATTTTTTTTGCTGAGCCTGGCCTCGAACATGATCCTCTTGATTTCTGCTTCCCAAGTAGCTATAAGATTATAGACTTCAGCCACTGAGCCCAGCTAGTATTTTTCTAAAGAATCAAATACATGACTGTGCCCAGGTTACAAATGAAATTTTTCTAAAAATCTAAAGAATTCATTGTAGCTCCTATTGAAGTGGACTTTTCTGTATTCTTTAAATTTTTGCTTTGTTTTGTTCTATTGTTGCTTGGCTGTTTTCCAAACAATAATTAAGTCCTTATATTATTTGTCATTTGTGTATCTACTTGAGAAAATGAGGAAGATAGAACTCCGGGAAAGAATAAATGCAGTTTACTCTAACTACAGTTTATTTAACTACAGTTGTCCCTCAGAATCTGCAGGGAATTGGTTCCAGGACCTCTGTAATATGGAAATCTATGGGTACTGCAGTCCTTTATATAACATGGCATAATATTTGCATATAATCTGTGCACACCCTCCAGTAAACTTTAAATCATCTTGAAATTACCTAGCACAATGTAAGCACTCTGTTATAATACAGTTGTAATACTGTATCATTCAGGGAATAGGCACAGAACAAAGTTTATATGAATTTGTTTTTTTTCCTAATTATTTTCAATCTGTGGTGGTTGAATCTCAGGTGCAGAACCCATGGGTATGGAGGGCCACTGGTATTCTCTCTTCTCTTGAACATTTTAATTTTCCTCTTTGATGTGATACAGCCCAATTGTCCAAAATGTATAGCACACACAAGTTTTTCTAGACCTGTTATGAAAATGCAAGGTTGTGCAGGGTTGGGTATTTAAGCCAGCTATGCTGAATTTACTCCTGTCACCCAACCCATTGTTGCTTATGAAATTTAAACCCTGCTCTTATATGGATAGAGAGAGATTAGTAACTTAGATCTGGGGAAGTATTTTAGTGACAAGATCCTGGGTTTTGAGGCCAAAGTCACCTGGCTCTACCACTTTGAGCTGTAGGGCTTTGGCAGCTCTCTGAGCATCAGTATTCTCCTTGGAGTCTTTGACACCACATTATAACCTCTCAGAGTTGGTCTCAGTTTTGAAAAATGATAACATCATGGTAATAAGGCTTCCAGTACTATCCCTGGTTCCCAGTTGGTGCTTCATACTTTGTGACTACTGTTAATATTTATAGTTTACATAGTACTCTACTTTTATCTGTCCCTTTTCATCAAATCTTCAATGAGATGGGGAATTTTAAAGATATTCCCATTTAAAAATAGACACTAGTGGCTGGGAGGGTGGCTCAAGTGGTACAGCGCCTGCCTAGCAACTGTGAGGCCCTGAGTTCAACATCCCCCCCAGTACCACAAAAAAAAATGTGATTTTAGAGCTGGTGGAGTGGATCAAGTGGTAGAGTGCTTGCCTAGCAAGAGTGGGGCCCTGAGTTCAAACCCCAATGCTGCCAAAAAAGTTACTAAAAAAAATAGACACTAGTAACTGGCTACTGAAAGGAGAGATCATTTACGACATAATGTTTCCGGTTACTGGGCAATGTTCTATCCCAGAAGGAGCCCTTGGAGGTGAACTTCCCTGAAAGATCACTCAGCATTGACATGACCTTTGTTTCTAATCACCAATGGCTTGAAAGAGCCTTCCCCAAAGTTCATGTGTTGGAACTTTAACCCCAATGCAAGAGTATTGGGAGGTGGGACCTAAAAAGAAGTGTGGACCCTGTCTTGATCTCACTCTCTCTTGCTCTTCTGCTCTCTACTCTGTTGTGACGCAGGACTGAGGAACCTGTCAGCTGGTGGCTGTGCATGAGCTTCCCAGCTTCCTGAGCTGTGAGCCAAATCTCTGCTCTTTGTAAGTTACCCAGTATCAGGCATTTTGTCATAGCAGCCGAAACAGGCAAAGACACAGTCCCCACCTTTCCAGCAGCAAACCATGTGGTTGAGAAGAGACAGTGATTATAAGCCTGCTCCCATGAAGAGTGCATTTTACTGTTCTGAGTGAGACCAGAAGCAAGACAGATAGTGCAGACAGATCCATGGACTGAATGCTTTATAAATTTTGGTCAAAAGGAAATTGGAAAACGACTATGTGTAAATTACTTCACTCTTTAACTATGTTTAATGGGCGAGAAATACCAAGACAGTCTGTAATGAGGCTTGAGACATAAGGTCTGAAGTCCAAGAAAAGGATAGAATTTATTTTTATTTTTAAACATGCTGCAAGTTCCTTTTTGAATGTTACAAAGTAAACATTTGTTTTCAACCATGTTTTAAAAATGGCTTATGAGAAGAGTTTTCCAAGGATGACCTTTTATGTAAATTTAGACTTCTCGAGTCACTCATATATAATTTTCAGTAAAAAACTTCAGAAACTTATAAGAACTGACATAGAAGGATTCTTTTCTTCTTCTTGTTCTTCTTCTTCTTGTTCTTCTTCCTCCTCCTCCTCCTTTTGTCCTCCTCCTCTTCCCCCGACTCTTCCTTTTGATGGGACTGGGGGTTGAACACAAGGTCTCACCCATCCTAAGCATTGAGCTATACTTTGTGCTCCAGGATTTGTTTTTACTTGGGCAAATTCTCTGAACATATGAGGATTTACTTTACTTTTTTTTTTGAAGAAATGTACAGGGAGAACAGTCCATGAGGTTATGAGACCTCATTGTGCAATGTTGATTGAATTAATAAAAAAGAGTTAAATCATACGCACACAGAAAAGTGTCATACATTTTAGAAAGATTTCCATGCAGAATGATGAAAAGTGTTATGTCTCAACACATTACCAAGAAGCCAATAAATGTGGGTGGAATTAAGAAAAATAATTTTACAACAGCAAAATGTCAGAAGATTAAAGTCCAAACATATATGATTATACACGTGGCCTTTTTTTTTTTTTTATTGGGACTGTGGCTTGACCACAGGGTTTCATGCTTGCAAAGCAGGTGGTCTACCTCTGAGCTGTACCTCTTATCTATTTTGCTCTGGTCATTTTGGAGATGGGGTCTCAGAACTGTTTGCCCTGGCTGGCTTTAATCCACCAACCTTCCCTATCCTGAGTAGCTAGGATTGCAAAAATATATTTAGCTTTAAAAAAAAAGTATCATCGTGCTTGCTTCCACTGAGATAAAAAGCTGTAAGACGTGATAGGTATAATACAAGAAGATAAATCCATTCAGATTTGGGGGGGGTTGAATAGGTTAATGTCAACTTTCTACACTCATCTTTCTTATCACCTTCTGGAATTCATTCCTTTTCTTCTTTTTTTTTTGTTCTGGGGTTTGTCACCTTGAGTGACAGCACCAGCCCTTTTTTGTGATGGGTTTTTTCAAGATAGGGTCTTGCAAACTATTTGCCTAGGCTGGTCTTGCTTGAACTGCAATCCTCCTCATCTCTGCCTCCTGAGTAGCTAGGATTACAGGTGTGAGACACCGATGTCCGGCTTCATTCCTTTTCTGCTTTCCACATTGCCTACTATACACAAAAGGTGTCATGATGGGGACAGTGTGTGTGTGTGTGTGTGTGTGTGTGTGACATGTCTATTAATAGTCACAATACTGATAACACTACCACTTCTTTGTACTATCTGCCACACACAACATGGTGGTATTTTACATGTATTAACATCATTCATTCCTCTTTATGAAAAGTACTATTATCATCCTTTCTCTAGAAACAAGGGATTTGTGAGTCAGATAGGTTAAGCAAATTGGCCAATAAATGGGAGTCAGCTCTCATTCTATATTATCTCTAGAAAACACACCCAAAGGCATTTTTATTTTTTAAGATGGCTTGGCTACTTTTAGTAGAAGGAATTTAACAATCTCTAGAGCAAGCATTTGAGGTCACATGTTCTCCAGTCTTTAATGCTCTACTTGGATATGTCTGCAGATCCAATTCTTACCCCTGTGCTTTGCAGAAACCTCTTCTGATCCCTGTGGCAGCCACCTTCACCTGCATCTCTTATGATATCTGGAGTACAATAAGAACACATGCCAGCACTCTTGCAAAAGCACCCCATTTTGTCTAACTTTATTTTCTCTATTCCCAACCTTAAAGTGGGGTTAGTAGGTGCACACTGAAGAAAAATGAAAACTGCAAGCCATTAAGAGTTCATTTTATATTGAAACTAGGTTACAATAAAGGGCCCTGCACACCCATATTTATTGCAGCACTATTCACAATAGCTAAGCTATGGAGACAGTCGAGATGCCCCACCACTGAAGAATGGATTAAGAAAATTCCATTTGTATACAATGAAATTTTATTCAGCCATAACGAAGAATGAAATTTTGTTGTTGGCAGGGACATGGATGGAACTGGCGAATACCATCTTAAGGGAAGTTAGCCACGTTCAGAAAGCCAAAAGCTGCATGTTCTCCCTCATATGTGGAATATACACTGAATATAATTACAGCAATATTATGAAAAACAGGTCATGCTAAGAGGAGGTCACATAGGAGAAGAGGAGGGTAAAAGAACAAAGTTAAGAAGGTGAATATGGTTGATGTACTCTTTATACAAGAATGAATATAGAATTTTTAAACCTGTTGAAATCACAAGAAGGGGACTAAGGTAGAAAGAAGAAAAATAAAGGAGACGAACCAATTTGGGTTATAATACATAAAACTCCCTGGGTAGCTATCTTAAAGAAACAAAAATGTCATTTTTTTTCTGCTTTTTTTTTTTTTACAAAATCCGAGAACTGCGGGAAAGGGAATGATGTGGGGAAAGGGTGTGGGAGGGTGAATATGGCACAAATACTGTGAACACATGTATGTAAACAGAAAAACAAGACCTGTTGAAACTATTCTAGTAATGGAGGAGGGGGAGATAAAGGAGAGCAGGGGAAGGGGTGAATTCAAGCATGATATATTTGATAAATTGTAAGAACTTTTGTAAATGCCACAAACTATCCTCACCCAGCACAACAATTTTTTTAAAAGTTCATTTTATAGTTCTACAAGGTCGTTTTCAAAAGGGGGTACCCCGGACAGCAGCATGGACTTTGCAAATAGTGGGGTTCAAGGCCATTTGAAAACAGGTGACCAACACTGAGCCCTTTAACTTTCCTGGCCAGCTGGGGAAACAAAGGGAGGGCGAGGCCCAAAGTGGAGGGACAGGAGGACGGAGACAGCGTGCAGACGCATTGGAAGTCCTTAGACACTGCACCATCAGCGCCCACTGCGGACGAATCGTCCCACACTGACCCCTGCCGGCCACCGTCGCGGCTACAACAAAGGCCGGAAATGCGCCTGGCGACTGTCGATCTGCTCTCTCTAGGACCTGGAGGTCTCTCCTCTCGATGGTTTCCTAAATTCAAGGATCCGGACCTCTAGAGCATGTATCCCAGGCCAGGGGTAGAAAAATGGGTTAAAAGGAAAGAAAAGAAAACATCAAAGAAAATGAGAGAAGAGGAGGGAAGAAAAGAGCTCCACTCAATATATAATATATCTAGGCCTGAGTTCCAGTTGAAGGAAGGGCTGAAGCTTGGCTGATTAACGTCTGGCTTCCCTCCGCAGACAAGGAAGCAGGGCTGGAGAAAGTCTTCCTTGTTTAGGTTCTCACAGTGACAGAGCTGGGCTAGGACCCAGGACTCGTGCTACCATGGCCTGTTGTGCCTTTCCAGGCAGGCTGTCCTTCACCAGAAATGGACACAAATAAAATTAAAACTAGTGCTTTCACATTTGCAGAAAACATGTGACAAGTTCGAAAAAATGGGTTGCGCAAGAATTCAGAGATCAGTTCCCCTAAACCCATCAGGATGACCGTCATTTAAAACACACCCCACCTGAAATAAGCGGTGTTGGCAATGATGGGGAGAAATTGCCCAGGGAGGGAGGTGTGGGTCCCCAGTTGCACCAGGGGAGGCTGTCCGTCAGCTGGTCCTCACCACAGACCCCCTTCCTTCTCCCCTGCCCTCCTCTCCTTCCCTCCCTTTCTTTCCTCCCCTCCCCTCCTCTCCCTCCCTCCCTCCCTTTCTTTCTCCCACCTTCCCTCCCTCCCTCCTTTCCTTCCTTCCTTACTTCCTTCCTGGGATTGAACCCAGGGCCTTCCACTTGCTAGGCAAATGCTCTACCACTTGAGCTATGCCCCCAGCACTTTTATTTGTATTTTGTTTTTTAGATAGTGTTGCTAACTTTGCGTGGGCTGGCTTCAAACTCACCATCCACTAGTCTCCACCTCTTAAATAGCTAGGATTACAGGCATGCACCACCACATTCTGCTTTACAGACCTCTTTCTTGAAGGGGGAGCTGAGCAGCCCACTTCCATGGCTGCATAGATGTGCTTGCATTCCGCCAATTTGTTTTGCTCTCATGGTACATGTTTAAATTTTCCCTCTACACTACTATTCTCTCCCTGTTGTCTCTCTACAATCACAATCCTAGTTTGGGTACTCTCAGTGGGATAGACTATATCTTAACCAGATGAGGTTGAATTCAGAATTCAGAGAGCTTTTTGTCATTCTGCTATCTTTTTTTTTTTCTTATGGTATTGGAGTTTGAATCCAGGACTTCCCACTTGCTAAGCAGGTGCTCTGCAACGTGAGACACACTTCCTGCTCTTTTTACTTTTAGGTTCTTTTTTCTTTTTTTTATTAGTGTATATTAATTGTGTAAAGGGATTTCATTGTGATATTTCCATTCATGCATATAATGCATGCCTATTCTTTAAGCTGTCCTAGCTCAACTTTTGCCATTAAATATTCTACCTGGGGCATAGGGAAAATTATTTAGAAGTTCCAATTTAACCTGAAAAGCCAACCAAAAGAAAAAAAAAAAACCAATTATATAGCCAGTATATAGATAAACTTTTTTGCTTTATTTTGGCAGTACTGGAGATTTGAACACCAGGCCTCACACTAACAAGGCAGGTACTGTACCATTTAAGCCACGCCCCCAGCCTTATAACCAGTATATCTGCATTTTGTGTTAAGAGAATGAGATAAAATGGTGTTATAAGATGAAACTGTGTCTCTCCAAATTCACATATTGGAATCCTAACCCCCTAGAACCTCAGAGTATGACTGTATTTAGACATAGGGTTTTGAAGAGGTAAAATGAGGGTAGGGGAGGTACAGGTCCTAATCCAATATGACTCTTGTCCTTACAAGAGAAGAGTGGGACACAGTGATGCACAGGATCATATGAAGACACAGGGATATGAACATTTACAAGCCAAGGAGAGAAGCCTTAGGTAGAGCCAGCCCTGCCAACACTTTGATCTTGGACTTCAGACCCCAGAACAGTGATTTAATAAATTTCTTTTATTCACGTTAACCCGTAAGTGACACTTTTTAAGGAGTACTTTGATAGCTCTAAGAATTAGTATGAATTGCCAAGTGCCAGTGGCTCCTATAATTCTATAATCCTAGGTACTTGGGAAGCTAGATATGTGGTTTGAGGCCAGCCCAGGCAAGTGGTTCTCAAGATCCCATCTCTTAAATAATCAGAACAAAAGTGGACTGAAGGTGTGGCTCAAGTGATAGAGCACCTGCTTTGCGAGTGCAAAGCCCTGAGTTCAAACCCCTGTCTCCCCAAAAAACAAACAAAAACCTAGTGTGAATGGACAGAATGTTCTACTCTTCTGTTAGCCATTTCAGAGAACAGGACTTGAGAAAGATATCCAAGAAAGCACCTGTAACATTGGGACTTGGGTCAGGGGAGGAATGTGCATAAGGGACCACAGAAACTGAGCATTTTTTCCAGAAAAGGGGGTTCCAATTCAGAAATACTAGAAGAGCTTCCAGAGGCTTCTCATTTTAGTAATTGGATCCAGTCTCCTGTCTGGTCACAGTCAGACATAGAACATTATTTAGGAAGAGTGGATGAAAACCCTTTGTGGACTATACCACCAACCAATACATCAACACATTTGTATATATATTTGTATATATTGTTTTTTTGAGGCAAGGTCTCACAGTGTAGCCCAGGCTGGACTCAAATTTGCAATCTTCTTGCCTTCTCCTCCTGAGAGCTGAGATTACAGGTGTGAACCACCATGCCCGGCATAAGCATGCATAATATTTTTGATGGCAACTTCTATATAACAGACAAATGATCTGCCTGGTTTGGTGATTCCTGAGTTTCATTCATCCATCATTAGTTGTTTAGCACTGGAAGATGTTGGTCAAAGGTGTGAAGTTTTAGTTAGACAAGATGGATGATTTCTGTGATGATAGTTAATAATGTATTGTGACAGATGCAGTGGCTTATACATGTAAATCTGAGTAGTCAGAAGGTGGAGCTCATGTTGGGTCATGATTGGGAATGTCCCCCACCCCAGGCTATCAAAGCTACTGATCTCCAGTTATGGAGGGCAGGGTTCATAGTGCCATCCTGTGGCAATAACTGGGACTGCAATTGAGTTTCTGCTCCCCCACCCCCAGGCACTCAGAAATGGCTTTCCTGAATTCTGTCTGTCCCATCAGCCTAAGAAGTCAAGGTGACATTGGCTCGAATGGTGGTTTGTTTGTTTTTTGCAGTACTGGGATTTGAACTCAGGGCCTACACTTTGAACCATCCCACTCCACCAGCTCTTTTTTTGTGATGGGTTTTTTTTGAGATAGGGTCTCACAGTAATCGTAGCTGAGAAGACCACTGCCCCCAGAACAGGTGCTGAGCCCAGGGGTCACCTAATGGAGAGTTCAGTAGAGATGACCCACGGAAAGATGTATTTCTGAGTCTGTGCTTCTGAGGAGGCAGCCACACTGGGGTCTGCATTGAGGACGCATCCACTGGGATGTGGGAGTTGAAGGATGCAGTCCGAGAAGCACCATCGTTTATGGAGTGGGCACAGGAAAATAAAGTCATAATGCAGTGTAAGGCACAGACCCTGGGGAGGAGTAACTGGTGTTCAGAAAACAAAAAGAGGAGGGCTTTGTGGAGGAATGATCAGGAGGGTCAAAGTCAAGGTCAAATAAGATAAGGATTGAGAAGTGACCTTGGCAGAGTCCTTTGAGTGGTGTGCTGGACAGAAAGCTAACTTGGGGGAGTTGAGAAGTGAACAGAAGGAGAGAAAAGAACAAGTGAATGATCATACAGACACATAACTAAAAGCAAAAAAGGAATGTTACCTGTATTGTTATTTCACTTAATACTCATCACAAAACTCTGGAGGTAAGTACCATATTATTCTCACCCTTAGACAGGAAAACTGAGGTGGGGAGACTTCATAGTTATAAATGATCAAGCATCCAGTCGAAGTCACCCGATCTTATCCCAGAACCCACTTGCTCAAGCACTAACTACTATAGCTCATATGCACACTGTTTTGTGTCTTTTTTTTTTTGGGGGGGAAGGGATTAGTATTATATTAAAAGTTTACTTGCATATCTAAAAATAAATTATCTTCAAGAAGGATGGAACAGGGCTGTCACAGTGGCTCATGCCTGTAATCCCAGCTATTAGGGAGGCAGAGATAGTGAAGAGTTATTGTTGAGTTTTTCTTCTTTATGCTTTAACATATAAATTTCCTGTAATGAATGTGAAGTACTTTATATTTTAATTTTATACAGACAATGAGATGATGAATTCGTGGTGAGGTTTGTGTTGGTGAAAAACCTAATGTTTATAGGACTCTAAGAAATATTTTTCAAATGCTGCAGAATTCCTATATAAGGAGTATGTGTGACCTTGAACTTGGATGAACAAATGGACATAGCACTGACCTTGTCAGAAATAGCCCATCCATCCCATTTGGGGATCAAGTTCTGGCTTCATCATCCATAAACCACATGAACTTGGTCTGATCATTTCATTTTCAAATCTCTGTTTGTAACCTTTAGGACTAGAAATAACTTGGACTGTGAACTTTTCTGATTTCTCCTGTTTTCTCTCTGCCTCTTCTGTCCATGAAACATGGGCCTTTTTTCTTTTCTTCTTTGAGACAGAAAGAATGCCTGGCCTTGAACTGTCCATCTTCCCATCTCAGCCTTCCAAGTGCTGTGTGGGATTATAGATGTGCCCCACCACACCTGCTCCATGGACTTCTTACAACTCTAAAACATTCACTTATCCATCAAAATAAATTCACCGCTGAGTACATTCAGTAAGTATTTACAATTTACAATTTTTTGTTGTGATGGAACTGGGATTTTGATCTCAGGTCTTCACACTCTACCACTTGAGTCACTCTGCCAGCCTATTATTTACAAATTTAAATAAAACAATCCATGCTAAATACAGAAAGTCTTCTTTAAATAGCCATTTAGCTCTTTAAGTGAAATATTTCAGTCAGAAAATGCAGGACACATGATAACTAACCACATATATTACCACAATCCAGTTTGTTAAATGTTTTCTTTGCCATTTTTGCTTCAAGTATATACCTTTTGTTTTTGGCGGTACTGGAGTTTTGAACTCAGGGCCTCATGCTTGCTAGACAAGCGCTCTACCACTTGAGCTACTCTGCCAGTTTCATCTCTGTGACTGGCTTCTTTCATTATCATAACATTTTCAAGGCTTTTCCATGTGTTGACTCTCCATTCTATTCCATTACATGCATCTGTCATATTTCATTTATTTAATGATGGGCATTTGTTTTATCCCATCTTTTGTATATTATGAATAATACTGCTATAAGCATTCCTGTACAAAAATTTTAATTTCTAAACTTGTACTTATTATTTATTTATTTTTGTGGTACTGGGGTTTTGAACTCAGGGCTTGCAGGTGCTCTACGACTTGAGCCACACCCCCAGCTCTTTTGCTTTTTATTATTTTTGAGATGGAGTCTCATTTTTTCTTCTTTTGTGATACTAAGGTTTGAACTCAGGGTCTACACCTTGAGCCACTCCACCAACTCTATTTTTGTGATGGGTTTTTTCGAGATAGGGTCTCATGAACTATTTGCCTGGGCTTTGAACCGAGATCCTCCTGATCTCTGCCTCCTGAGTAGCTGGGATTACAGGCATGAGCCACTGGTGCCCGGACAGATCTCACATTTTTTACCTGGGCTGGTTTGGACTGCAATCCTCTTACTTAAGCTTCCCATGTAGCTGGAATGACAGGTGTGTGTCACCACACCCAATCGAGTATTGCTTACTTTTTTGCCTAGCTGGCTTTGATCTGTGATCATCCTGATCTCTGTCTCTGGAGTAGTTGGTATTACAGACACCAGCCACTGTACTTGGCCCTGTATGAATTTTTTTTGTGGATATATGTTTTTATTTCTCTTGCATGCGTATGTAGGAGTGGAATTACAGATCATGTGGAAACTTGATGTCTAGCCATTTGAGGAATAGTCAGACTGTTTTCCACAGTAGCTGTACCATTTTATGTTCCCACTAGCAGTGTATTAGAATTCTATTTTTTTGGTGGCACTGGGATTTGAACTCAGGGCCTCATGTTCGCTAGGCAGGTGCTCTACCACTTGAGCCACTCCACCAGCCCTAGAATTTTAATTTTTCACATTCTCACCATTTTGTCCTTTTGAGTCTGACCATCCTACTGGGTGTTTTGTGGCAACTCATTGTGGTTTTGATCCATGTCATTGTTTTAATCTGCATTTTTCTGTTTACTAGAGAAGGTATTTATCTTCTATTCTTATTTTTTCTTCTGAGAATTGTCTATTCATAGTGTTTGCCTGTTTCCCACTTCCTTTTCTCATTAACTTTAGTGGTTTGAAATATATTTGGTTATTAAATCCTTTATTGACTCTATGTTTTGAAAAATTTCCTCTATGGTAACTTCCTGTGACCATAAGCAAGATTCTCCCTGGGTCTCTGCCCTCCAGCATCTGTGGGTTACTTGTAGTGGGGGATAGTGACTCAGTCTTCTCTGGTTCCAGTCTGAATATCAATCATTTTAGCAGAGTACCAGCTGTAAGGAAGCTAAAGTCTAAAAGGAGGTGTGAGTCTTTGGGAGAAGCTACTTTGGCTCCATCTCCAGATTCTAGGGAGCCAGTGGATTTCCTAACATTACCTGGGAAAGACCCTCTCAGGTGTATGCAGCCAGCCTGCACTTTTGCTTTTGGGTCACAAAAGTGGGTCATGGACTCTGCCCAAGGCTCTGTCTGGAGGCTTAGGGAGGTTGGTCTGTTGAGGATGATCTGGTCAGAGGATTTTGAGTCATGGGCAGGCCAGCTAAAAAAGAAGATACTAAAAGTGGGGTATAATTGGAAAATTAGCTTTCAGTTTTCCATAGAGGACAAGAGACAGGTCTGAGCTATAAGAGAGCGAGGAAGGGTGGAGAAGGGAACAGCATGGATTGGATTGCAGGCTGATCCTGGGATGGGCTACTCTGGGAGCCCAGGCAGTGACTGAGAGCATTAGAAATACAGTCAGCTTTCTGTATCCATGGGTTCTGCATCTGTGAATTCAACCAACCATGGATCAGAAATACTTGGAAAAAATTGTGTCTGTATTAAATATGTACAGACATTTTCTCTCTTGCCAGTATTCCTCAAACAGTATAGTATTGCAACCATTTACATGGAATTTACATCATAAGTAATCTAGTGATGATTCAAATAGGGTATATGCAAATACTATCCCATTTTATATAAAGCCCTCGAACATCCTCAGATTTTGATATCTACAGGGGGTCATGGAACCAATCTCCCAGGATTATGATGGATGAGATGAGTGTACCATTCTGGGTGGGACTTTATTATTTTTTTGATGAGAGTGGGGTTTGAACTCAGGGCTTTGCACTTGTAAAGCAGGCACTCTACTTCTTGAGTCATACTTCCAGTCTATTTCACTCTGGTTATTTTTGGAGGTGAGGTCTTGTGAGCTATTTGCCTGGACGGGCCTTCAACTGTGATCCCCCAGATCTCAGCCTCCTAAGTATCTAGGATTATAGGCATGAGTCACTGGTGCCTGACTGGGTGGAACTACTTCTTCCTCTTCCTCTTCTTTTTTTCTCTTCCTCCTCTTCCTCTTCTTTTTTCTCTTCCCTTCTGTCTCCTCCTTCTTCTTTTGAGGTGCTGGGGTTTAAAGCCAAGGCCCTGCACTTGCTAGGCAGGTACTCTACCACTTGAACCATACCTCAGTCCATTTTTTGCTTGGCTATTTTTGAGATAGAGTCTTGTATTTATGCCTAGGTAGACCTGAACTGAACTCCTTCTATTTATAGTTTCTGTATAGCTGAAATGACAGGTGTGAGCCACCATGTCCAGCTTTTTTTTGGGTCAGAATGGGGTCTTGAGAACCTATTGCCTGGGCTGAGCTTCAGTCACAATCCTCCCAGTCACCACCTCCCAAGGATTATGGGTATGAGCCACCATGTCCAGCTGCAAGAAGATTTTATAATAAGAGACTCTCTGGAGGGGGCAGCCTCATGTGTGCCCAGTGGAAACTTTAGTCCTCCCCCTACCTCATTGTGGCCAAAGGCCAGTGGTTCTTGAGCTCTTATTTTATGGCTAGCTCTACATTTAGGATGATGCCAGTTGCCTCAAAGGCAATTGCTGAATTTGCAAAAGAAATAATTTCAAGCCACTTTCTTTTAGACATGAAAATAGGCTAACCTTCACTTTTGACAGAGTGGTGAAAAAGTGATGTGATTGAAGTTTAACAAGGATATAACAGAAGTAGAGATTAGAAATGATGGCTTCAGCATTTGTGCCTCAACCGCACCACCACAGTTTCCTGTGCGTGGAGGTGATGGGCTCTCTGTAGCTAGTTTTCCCTCCAGCCCTCTACTCCATCACACTCATTAATATCTAGTTAACATTCTTTTTTAAAGGGAGGTAATAGACTTTATTAAAGGTAAGGGAAAGGCATTACAAAAAGCAATGCTGGCTGTATCTGGCCATGGAAGTGGGAAGGAGGGAAGGAGGAAGAGAGAGAGAGAGAGAGAGAGAGAGAGAGAGAGAGAGAGATCTAGTTAATATTCTGATCATGTCACTGTCTGTTGAAAAGCCTTCACCTGTTACACTCAGAAAAGGTCAGACTCCCTAGTGTGACATTTAAAACTTTCCCATTTGGCCTTAACTCACTTTTGTGACCTTACATATTGCTTTGTTGAATGACTTATTTCTGGTTAATTTCTATCAGATAAACATGCACCTCAGTCTCTTAGAACTGAAAGACATTCAATAAACATTTGTTCAATGATGGATTGGTGGGTGGGTGGATGCACCATCAGTTTGCATTCTTTTTTTTTTTTTTTGGTGGCACTGGGGATTGAACTCAGGGCCTCATGCTAACTAGGCAGGTACTCTACCACTTGAGCCATTCCTCCATCCGCACCATGACATTTCTTTCATTTTTCACATGGGAAAAACAATAAAACCAAAAAGAGTCCAAGTGGGGGTGAATCTAGTCAAGGTACATTATAAGCATATATGGAAATGTCACCATAAACCCCCACATGTGCAGGTAATATATATTAATAAAAATGTTAAAACAACAAAATCTAACAACCTGAAAAAAATAAAAAAAGAGCCCAGGTGATGAGGTGGTCCAGGATTGTTTGCACAGGAAAACCTGCCATCCTTAGCTGGTGTGAATTCAGCTTCATTTAAATCCATGTCTTCCTTGAAATATCCACTATTAGTTCCATCTGGAAGAAATCTCCATGGAAGATTCCACGGAAAAGGTACCCATTGAGTTTGGCCATCAGGGAAGTGGTTATATAGAAGGTGAGATTTGAACTAGACTTGACAGTGAATATGACGTCAGTCTGCAGAATTAAAATAATCTCCAGGCAGGAAAGGGTTGTACTTGTCTTGTTCTGTGGTGCTCACTAAAGTATGAATCATAATGTGTAGTTCTTGGATACATCAATATATACACGAACACAGACAATACAGAAAATACTACGTATTTCTAACCCCAGGGAGATCTACTTAACCGAAGCAGTCAATTTCTAGTTCAAATGGGAAATAAAGTTGAAAAGGCAAAGCTCAAGTGAACTGAAGAGGACTCTAACAAGAAAGGTGCTTATGACCTGTATTTGTTGGTGTCTTCTATCTTCAGTCTAATTCAGTGTGCTCCATCTATCCAGTCTATCTGGTACTCCATCCCTCCAGCCTACCTGTTGAACAATGCCAGAGGAATCCTCCAGAGAGAGTCAAGGTAACACTAAGAGTCTGAAGAATTATTAAAGGAGGTCCTCCTGGAGTGGGTGTCTTCAAATTGCATTTGAAAGTGGTCTTGTTCACAGAAGAATTTGTTGGTGGTACTTTGTTGAGTGGGAAGGAGGTGACTATGGAATGACCCACATTTGATTCTCTGGACTTCTTTATCATCCTGGTGTACCCAGTCAATGTCCATGATTCAGCCCTACTCCCAGGTCATCTTTGTTGCCAGGTCTTTGTGATGCTCCCCTCTCAGCTGTCTCACCCCCAAATTATTAGGGTCAATCTTTTTTTTCTTTTGGTGGCACTGGAGTTTGAACTCAGGGCCTCACCCTTGCTAGGCAGGTGCTCTGAGCCACTTGAGCCACTCTGCCAGTTCAGGAGTGATCTTTTGACCTTTTCTTGGCCAGCTGGCCTAGGCTTTCACACTTCTTCTGAAATCTGACTCCCTCTGGGAATTTTGCCCTGGGTTTGTGTGTGGCTCTGTATCCCTCTCCTCCTCCCCCATGCCTGTCTAGAACTTGGTCTTCTGAGGTTTCCTCCTCCTTGTCCACCCCTTTCCCCTCTCTCCTGTGATAGGCTAGGTTGGATCTCACATTCCAATCTCCCTCAACTCTAGCCTGTTGACTTTGATTTTTTCTTTCATCCAAAATGTTTATCCTTTTACTTTTTTATTTGTTCAAGGTGTTATCATATTTTGAAATACAACTTGCTGTATTTTATTTTGATTTTCTTCATTGCAGCTCTCTACTGTTCAAATAGGATCTTTGTTTTTTTCTCCAGAAGAGGAGAATGTGGGTTTTGTTTAAAGAATTCCTCAGCTTTGATTTTCAAATTGGCACCAAAGTATCAAAAAAGGTGTAGCCTTCAAATTTAGGCTTTCAAGAAAGATGATTTTATTTATTTATTATTGCTGTACTGGGGTTTGAGCTTGCTAGGCAAATATTCTACCACTTGAGCCACATCCCCAGTCCTTTTGCTTTCAGATAAGTTTCATGTTTTTGCCAGGCTGGTTGACGTTGGGCTGAGATCTTCCTAGTCTCTGCCTCCCTAGTAGCTAGGATTACAGGTATGTACCAACTTGCCTGGCCCTCGAGAAAGATGCTTGTTGACTCTGAAGGTTGGAAATGATTCTGTAAGAAACTCAGAAGTACTGATTTTGGAGTAATTCAGAATGGGAGGCTGAGGATAGAATACAAAGGAAGTTGCACAGGAAGGAAAAACACAAACACAGGCAGCTGTGAAGGCTCTCCTCTGCCTGTGGGCATGGCAGTGGTTGACTTAGGTGACAAAACATACTCAGATGGATTTAAAGGGAATCCAAGAACACCAGGGGTGATTCCTGCTTCCTTGGGAGTGTGCCCTGGAGAGAAAAAGTCCTCTGGAATAGACTCTAGTTGTGTGTGGTCCCAGGCTAACATGGTGTGGAAGACTGAAGTAGAGGTTGATGTCTCACAGGGAGCGCTAGGGAAACTGAGGTACAGAAGATGCTTGGGTTTGAAGTTTTCTAGGACCCCACAGTCAGTGGGGCCACATCTGTGGGTATCAAAGTGGACTTTTGAATAATGCCTAAGGGAGCAGGTGGTCCCAGCCACATTTGGGATATCCCAAGGTGAAAACATTGGTTCAAGTGGATATCAAGAATTTCAGATGAATCAAATATTTGGGGGGCAGGAAAAATGATAAAGTTGACTTATATTTTTGCAGCATTGCACAGTTTAAAAATAGCTTTCTCTGGTACATTGGGCAAAGGGATTATTGTGAGTGAGGGTTTACAGACTAGGCAATTGGGAAGTTTTACAAGATGAGGCAATTTGGCAATGAGCGAGAATTCAGTGCCAGGCTTTCAAGCCTTCTCTCTACAAATCTGCCACCTGGAATTGCACTGCCCTTTGTACCACTTCCCCAGGGACCTTGCTGGTGATATGCATGGGGATTTACAAAATTCAGCTCTCTTGTGTTAGGTAGAAAAGGTCACTTCATTGAGGCTGAGGTGCCACATTACCTTCCACCTGGGCTTTTTGCCTCTCATCCCACTTCACTTTGAGGGGCTGGGACAGCCCACTGTGCTTCACGTGGCAGAAATGGGGGGCTCTGTCCTGATGGGATACTTCTGCTACCACCCAGGACTGGTAAGTGCCATCTCCACTGGGAAGAACACTTTCCGCTGATTCAGACTCCGACACCTTGTTGGCTTTGTTCCACTGTAGGCTAATTCCTTGTGGGTAGAAGTTATAGGCCAGGCATTGGAGTGTCCTCTTTCCTCCTGGGACCACATGGCTGGTGACTGACACAGAGGGAGGGGCTGTGGAGGGATAAAGTGTGAACACCAAGGGCTTGAGGTGGCTTCTCCCTGTCCATGCCTCTTCCATTCCTAGCTCCCCAAATCTCCACCATCAACATAGTTTGTAGCACCTGCCCCTCTGTCCTTCCATCCTTTTATAAAGATCAGAAAGAAGACTTAGGCTTCCCTAGAGTCTTATCTGCTAGGTCATGGGATATCCATGGCTACTCTCTCGTCTTCCTCCCCACACCATTGGGTATTGGCTTCTGATGGTAACAAGTTGTGAATGTCCCCCAAACTCAGCCCAGCTCCTTAGCTCTGCCTGTATTTCTGTCCATCAAACTCTTTCCTGCTCTGTTGTACAGTTGACTTTCTCAATACTTCCCTGATTAAAATCTTAGTTTGTGGCATTCGGTTCTACTCATGCTTGCTTCTCCTTCTGGAGCAGACATTTTACCCTCCTGCCTTCTCTCCACTATCAAGACAAGAGGCATCATGGTAGAAGGAAACAACTATGGGATTTGAACTCTGAAATATGGAAATATGGAAGTTGAGTCCCAGTTCTCAATCTCTCTGTCTCTATCTGTTTCTCTAGAACTGAAGTTTGAACACTAGCAAAGCAGGCACTCTATCACTTGAGTCACACCTCCAGTCTATTTTGCTCTGGTTATTTTGGAGATGGGGTTTCTTGGACTATTTGCCTGGGCTGGCTTTGAACTTTGATACTTCTGATCTCGGCCTTCTAGGTATCTAGGATTACAGGTGTGAGCCCCTGGCATCTGGCCCAGCTCTGTCTGTTATGAACAGTGTTAACCTAATCTCTTAGAACCCCCCCCACCCCAGTTGCCTTTTTTTTGCCAACTGGGGACTATTTTGGAAGCCCAACATTGAACTGGAGCATTCCTGATGCATCCTCTGTGAAATTTTGATGAACTTTCTTTTTGGACCTCACACTATGTCTTCCCAGGGTAGAAATGGATCCTAGGAGGTAAAATCTGCGGGCCTAAGGGACTTCTAGGTGTGGACAGGAGCAGCCTGGGATGTTCCACTAGGTCCCCAGCCCAAGAAGATCACTTTGGTCTTCCTTCCTTCCTCCCTTCCCTCCCTCCCTCCCTTCTTTCCTTTTCTTTCTTTTTTTCCTTCCTTCCTTCCTTCCTTCCTTCCTTCCTTCCTTCCTTCCTTCCTTCCTTCCTTCCTTCCTTCCTTCCTTCCTTCCTTCCTTCTTTCCTTCTTTCGTTCCTTCCTTCCTCCCTCCGTCCCTCCTTCCCTCCCTCCCTTCCTTCCTTCCTCCCTTCCTATCCTTCCTCTCTTTCTTTTTGGCAGTACTGGGGTTTGAACTGAGGGCTTCTTTCTTGCTAGGTAGGTGCTCTACTACTTGAGTCATACCACCAGCTCCACTTGGGTCTTCTTTAGTTCAGCACATGAAGCAGGCCCTGGAGCAATGAGTACCTTGTCTGTCCAGGTGGGTCTTGCTGAGGTTCAGGTACCTCTGCAGCATCCCAGGACACTCCTCCTCCAGGTATGCCTTGGCTCGCTGTACATAGACTTTTTCTGCCTCCCACTTCTTCTTGGTTTGCAGGGCTGCTGGATCCAAGGGGACCCACGTTGGGATTTCTTTGTTGAATTTTATGAAGTCCCGTCCATCATAGGCATACTTCCAGTAAGCTCCAGTGCTTCCGTTACTCCAGAGATCACAACCAAACATTCCCTGGAAGGTGTGAGACCCTGAAGCCTCCCCCAAAGAGAGAGCCAGTCAGCCTGGGGCCAAGTGCAGCTGAATATCTCTTATTCCTGTACACTTTGCATCCCACAAAAAAGAAAGGAAATCTAAGCATGCCATTCCTTTATCTTGGCAGATAGGTTACTAGCCAGATGGATAGCAGGCAGAGGAGGAAAACTCTGTTTGCTTTAGGGCTTTAGGCTAGTCTGAGATGAGTCACATGCTTTGCACAAGGGGACTTAATAGAGATACAAAATATGGACAAATTTTTGTCTTTCTGCATCATCTCCCTGAATAAAACCTCTTTGTTTCACCAATGGTAAGTTCTTAGGATTCAACATGACCACTCTGAAGTGCATTTGCAAATTAAATAGAAATTATTTGTGGTTTTGTATAATCACAGGAATCTCTCCTTTTTTTCTTTTATGTGCATACATTATTTGGGCCATTTCTTCCCCCTGCCCCCCACTCCCTCTTCTGCTCCTCCCTCTACCCCCTACCCTCCTTGCTTCCAGGCAGAACCTGTTCTGCCCTATTCTCCAATAGGAATCTCTCCTTTTCTTGGTTCTCAGAACAGTTCATATTACCACTTGAGTGTACATAATTTGATCACTTCCTCCTCTTCAGTGGTTGGTATCTTTGTTCCAAACGTCTAAATTCCTTTGCTCATGAACAAGGCTCTTAGAAACTGACCTTCTTAGGGCAGGTTAAACTGACTATAAGTGCAGGTATTTACCCAATATTGTTGGCACAGGCTCTGAAAGCCCTTAAGCTATCTGTGCCCAAATTCCAGATCACTCCTCACCCCACCTGGCCTGATGCATGAACTTGAGTCTTATCTCTCTACACTGTGCTTTCCTCATCTCTGATATGGAATGAAAATAGTACTATTTTAGGAGGTAATCTGAACATTAAATGTGTTCATACCTGTACATACAGTAAGTGCTCAATAAATGTTAGCTACCATTATTTTCTAATATTCTGTGTCCATCTCTTTCTGTTTTCATTTTTGCTCATAATTGTTCACCTCAACATCTCTATTCCAGTCAATGAAAATTCTCTCTCTTTCTCTCTCTCTCCCCCTCCCTCCCTCCTGCCTCCTTTTGAAAATCTTCAGAATCCAATAGATTCTTGAACAGTTTTGTATTCAGAAAATCACTTTTGAACTTTCACCCTATAATGATTTGACATCAACAATTCACCAGGACTGAGACTGCTTCCTTGTGGAGCAGGCAGTGGTTTGGGAGACTCTGCACCTGCTCCTGACACCCCAAGTACAGAGACCCCCCCCTTCATGTGTGCTCCTTATGGGTGGGAGAATCTTTATAATTCTGTGTAACTTCAACAGTCTGAGGTTTTGAATCCAATGCTTATTGGGCTTCCATCGTGGGTCATGGTTTGTGTTCTGTTCTTTCTATTATTCAGCATATTTAAATCAAGCAAATATTATCCACTGCACCTGGCCTTAGGACATGGGGCTGCAGGGGGAGCAAAACAGACTGTTACATCCTTCATGGAATCAACATGGACACGTGTACGGAATCTCTTGGAAGTAAGTCTCAATGCTCCAATTTTCGCAGTTTCAGAGTAGATATTCAAGAAACTTGCTAGTGACTGGTGAAGCTATCAATATGAACTCATCTCTGACTGATTCCAAAGTTGGCTCCGTTTCTACCCGACATCCCTGGATGGGTGAGTCTGAAATCTTCTGAAGTGGGACTGGCTTCAGATGGGTAAAGGTGTGGAAGTGAAAGGTCAGAGGTAAGAAGTGACTCTGACATTATTTCCTGTGTGAGCTGAGGTCTGAGAGGAGTATGAGGGAAGCCATGGGGAGAGAGGGAACAGATGCACTGTGCAGGAGGCAGATGTGTCTATGTATTTCTATGTGTGCCTCCTGTTCCTCATTTGGGGGAAGGGCTATTTCCATCCAATTAACCCCTTTTCTCACACACTCACAGGACTGCCTTGGGTGGTGCTAAGGCCTTCCACCCCAGTTGTCCACTGTCCACTGACCTTTACTGTCGTTGTAATAGTCCATGATGTCTTTCAGGGTCACCAGGAAGATTTCCTCCCTGGCATTCTGAAGTTGACTCTCCTTCTCCCAGTCCTCCATTCCTTCAACCTGGCTCCATGGTTCCAAGGGCTCTGCCTTTTTGCTCTCACTATCATAATGGAAGAAGGCCTGGTCATTGAGGAAAGCAATGGCCTGAAACTTGGGGAGGCCTTTACTGGGCCTGGACAGCCCAGTGTACAGAAAGGTCAGTGAGTAAGGACCTGAAAAAGAGGAGAATTGTGGGGTTCACACATAGGAATCCACCATGGAGTTGCAGAAGGCCAGGAGGGAAGACCTGGCCATAGTTCTTTCTCCTCCACTATCTGTATAATGCTGTAGGCCTCCCACCACTGGAGTCTCTCTCAAGTGAATGGGCTCTGCTTTTGTTCTGGGGATGACATTTTAGAAACCATTGAGTTTCTTCATTGCTTTGTTTCCTTTGCTTGGCATGAAAGATAATATTTTCAACCTATAGGGAGGTATATTGGGGCCATATCACTGAGTTCTGGCAAGAAGGAGTGTGAATGGAAGTGATATCTTCTTTTGGTTCACAGTTCTATGAACAGGCTTGCTCCTTTTATCTCTTTCTTTTAGGCAATGCTATAGTTTAAATAATTGTCTCCTCTGCCTCACCAAAGACCTATGTGTTAAAAGCTTGGTCCTCAGGCTGTGTCACTGTTGAGAGGCGAATGAACCTTTTGGAGGTGGGGCCTATTAGGAAGAAGTTAGATTACTGGGGGCATGCCTTTGAAGGGAATATTGGGACCCCGGCCACTTCCTTTCTTTCTCTGCTTCCTGGTTGTCATGAGGTAACCATCTTCTGCTATGTGCTCTCCACCATGGTGTGCTGCCTCACCAGGCCCAATATCTACAAGATCAAATAACCATGAACTATAACCTCTGAAAGCATGAATCAAAATAAACCTTTCTTACTTATAAGGTCATTATCTTAGGTATTTTGTCACAGTGATGGAAAGCTGACTAACACAGGTGGTTACTCTGGAGGCCATAGGATAAAATGGAAGAGTCCCAAGATGCAAGCAGACTGGATTCCTGAATCACTTTGTGGAAGAGAGAAAAGTTGCCTCATCTGTCCTGAACTTGACATGAGTGTGAAATTAACATTTGCTAGGTTAAGCTTTATTCGTTATGACAGGATAGCCTAAGTTCATCTGATGAATACATACAATTAGAAAGTGTAGGAAGGATAATTTACTAAAAACTCAAGAAATGACTGAGAATGGATCAGCACAGACAGGGATGGTTCTCAGAATTCCCAGGACTGTACCTTGCATTTCTGTACAAGTAGGGGGTTGGAAGAGAGGGACATTTTCACAATTAATTCCATAATTAGTTCATGATATAATCACATGGGTGTTGGGGGCCATAGGGCAGATTCCCAGCTCAAGTACTGAAATTATTCTTGCTAAATTAGTTTCTAAATGTGTTAACATTTAAATCAATTATGGGGTGCAAAATCATAGTGGGGACCCCAGAAAAGTAGAGTGACCAGAAACATACCACATCTACCTGGGGAAGCCACTAACATCAGCTTGAAGCTCCAGAAAGCAGTCATTTGGGTGTTGACCTGCAGAGTGAGGGGCAGGGCAGCCCAAGGCTTTGGGGACTCACCCTTCACAGCAGTGCACACAAGATGACAGACTTGGAGCTTGAAGATCTGACGTCTACCCTGTTGGATTTCAGTCTTCCTTTGGGCAGTTGCTCCTTTCTTGCCTATGATTCTCTTTTGGAAAAAAGAATGTGTATCCTGTGCCTGTTCCACCATTATATGTTGGAAATAGATAATTTATTTGATTTTATATGCTTCAAATTTCAAGGAGTTGGCCTTGATTCTCAGATGAGTCTTTAGACTTGGGACTTTTGAGTTAATGGGACAGAATTAAGACTTTGGAACCACTGGAAACAAATGATTGCATTTTTCAATGTGACAAGGACACAAAACCTTGGAGGCCAGCAGTGGAATGCTATGGTTTGGATATGATTCCAGTGTCCTCCAAGGTTCACTCATTGAAATTTAATCCCTGTTCCCCACTATACGTAATTAAGAGGGAGGAGCAAAATCTGACTGTGACATTTAGAGATAGGGCCGTTGAGAAATGACTAGAATTAGATAAGGTCATTAGGGTACCCCATTGTTGAATCTTAGTTTCTTTTTAAAAAGAGGGAGACTGAGAGGTTCTTGTCTCTTGTCAGGTGACACTGCCGGTAAGAAGGCCATCACCAGATGAGGTTCTTAGATCTTGTACCTCCAGAACCATGAGCCAAAATAAACCACCTTTCCTTTTAAAGTTAGCTTGCTTCTGGTGTTACATTATAATAGTGAAAAAGTAGACTAATATATCAGAGGACCTGGAATAAAGCAGATTGCCCTCCACAATGTGGATGGGCCTCATCTGACAAGTCGAAGCTCTCAAGAGAAAAGACTGGAGTCCCCCAAAGAGGAAAGAAATTCTGCTTCTGGACTGTGTTCAGACTCAAGACTGAAACTAACTCTTCTCTGGGTTCCAGCGTGCTGGTTTGCTGTGTAGACACAGAATGTGCTGGCTTTCACAATAGTGTGAGATAATTCCTTAAAATAAATTTCTCTCTGCCTCTCTTTTTCACCTATCTGTCCATTGATCTATCCATCCCACTAGTTCCATCTGTCTGCAGACCTCTGATTAATGAAGATTTTTAGCAGAGAATATACTTAACATTTGAAATGTGATTGCTGTAAAAGTAACACAAAACACCTATTTGACAATAGGTGAGTGTGATTAATTGTAGACTGGCAGAGTTTAGAAATCACTGGTTTATATCTTTTTATCCTAAGAACTTGTATGCCACCAACAGCCTCATTCCATGTCTTAAAATTGACTCCTGGTTCTCCCTGAGTCTCTGCTGTCCTCTCTCTGTTTCTGTCTGAAGTTCCAGGCTTCCTTTTAGCACATCTTTCTTATTAACCTGTCTCTGCAGAGTCAGACAGAAATGTCAGCCACTGGAAGGAGAAAAAGAACAAGAGTAGAAGCCAGGAGCCAGTGGCTCACGCCTGCAATCCTAGCTATTCAGGAGCCAGAGATCGATCAAGAGGATTGCAGTTTGAAGTCAGCCCAGGCAAATAGTTTGCGAGACCCTATCTTGAAAATACCCAACATGAGGAAGGGCTGCTGGAGTGGCTCAGATGGTAGAGCACCTGCCTAGCAAGCGTGAGGCCCTGAGTTCAAACCCCAATACCATCAAAAAAAAATTTATAAGCTCTCTGTGGGTGGTTCCTGCTCTATCCTGCTTTCTGACTACAGACATTGTGTCTCTCTGGGTCTTAGTTTTGTTTTATTTTTCATCTGCATTGCAGATTCGGATTTTCTAAAAACATTTTTTGTTATCTTATTATTTTTGTACTGGGGGTACACTGTAACATTTACAAAAGATCTTACACTATATCATAGTTGAGCTCACCCCCTCCGTCATTCTCCTTTATCCCTCCTCCCCCCATTCCTGGAATAGTTTCAACAGGTCTCATTTTTCCATTTTCATAGATGAGTACATAGTATTTCCATCACATCATTCTCCTACACCCTTTCCTTATAGATTCAGGTTCTTTATAAGGTCTTATTTAACATGAGTTCTGTGGCTTTTTGAATGCTTCTAGAACTATGAGCTGAGTCAGACTGACAGCCTTGTACACCCAGTAGTACATGACTCCCAACAATCCAGCCATACAATAGCCCTTGCCACTGCTTATCCTTCCTGATCTTCACCTTCCCTCCATTCTTCTCCAGCACCTTCTCTTGTTTTGCTCACTCACCAGCTTGGGTGTCCTGGGGTACTGTAGTACCCAGAAGGAGAGACAGGGACAGCAGGACAGGTATCATTGTTACCGTTGTGCCTGGTCTGAAGTTCTGGACAATAAAAAAGTTCCTGGGGCCTGGAGCCCTGCCCAGAGTTGATGAATACATAGCCAATGAAAGAGCCAGGATGGACTCCTCCCCTGACAGTGAGAAAAAAGAGCTCATGAACCAGCTTAGCAGAAGTGTGGTCACGGGGTTTACAGACTGTGTCTGCAAACAGACAGTGTCTGCAAACTGAGAACTGAGACGGCTGCTTTCAGGACCTGGATCTGTGCATCCATCAGAGAAAAGACCAGTGGGCTGGAGGTGTGTGTGTGTGTGCTGAGTGGTAGATACCCAGAATATATGTTGTCCTTACTGACCCCACCAGGGGCCAGTACAGGGATTTGGGTATTACCAGAACACACTTTGATACTTTATTCCTCCTTTCTGGAAAAGTTCCAGAAAGGAAACTTTTTTTTGTGGAACTGGGACTTGAACTCAGAGTTCTGCACTTGCAGAGCAGGTGCTCTGCTGTTTGAGCTACAACTCCAGTCCATTTTGTTCTGGTTGTTTTGGAGATGGTGTCTCTTGAGCTATTTGTCCAGGCTGGTCCCAAAACATGATCCTCCAAATGGCTAGGATTAGAGGCAGTAGTCACCAGTGCCTGTCTATCCTCATTTTTTAAAAAAAAGAGATTATTAGATTTTATTACTGAGAAATATAAAAAATGAACATTTGTACATAAAGACACTATTAATAAAACTAAAAGGTGAATGCACAAATCAAAAACAATATTTTTAAATTACAGGATAAGGGGTTAATATTCTGTGAAAGTTGTCAGAATCAAAATGGAGTCACAGTGCCACAGCTCTGGTGCTTGGCCATAATTCCAGCTACTCAGGAGGCAGTGGCAGGAGGATTTCAAGTTCAAGGCCAGCCTGGGTAAAGTTAGTGAGACTCTATCTCAAAAACAAAATGCAAAACAGAAGGGCTGGGGTGTAGCTTAAGTGGTAGAGCACTTGCCTAGCAATTGTGAGGCCCTAGGTTCAATCCCCAGTAACACACACACACACACAGAGTCACTTTGACAGGCCCTAGGCAAAAATAAATAAATAAAGTCCAAAGGTTATGAAGGAGAAGAGTCATACATACACGCCTGATAACAAGAACTATCCACAAACTCAGGGAAAGAGGGAAAGGAAAAGAGAATGACAGAGCATCAGTAATATCATAAAACTAACATCTGTGAGGGTAGAGGATATAAGGATGCGTACTGAAAGCTGTTGAAAAAGGGTGGTGGGTGGGAGGTAAAGGGATAGGGAGAGCAATGGAAGGGGTTGAATGGGCCAAAGTAAAGTGTACCCACAGTGGGGATGCATTGAGACACCCCTTTGAACATCAACTTAAATATTAATAACGAAAGACAAGACTGTAATATAGGTACAGTGTGGGGGGTACTTGTGGGAGGGAGAAGGTTAATGAAGGAGATTAAGGCGAGGGAATATGGTGGATGGATTTCATATACTTATATGAAATAGAACAAAGAAACCTCTTGTAATTGCTTTAAGTGGGGAATGGGAGGGGGTAGTGGGGAGTGGTGATGGGGGCAATGTAACTAACATACAATATAAGCCTAATCAGAATTGTCACTATGAATCCTTCCATACAACAAATATATGCAAATAAAGAAAACTTTTTAAAAAGAAAACACAAAGATGTAATGGTTTCGCTGATGAATTCCACCAGCCATTTAAGAACAAGAAAGTAACAGTTACATCGGACCAAAGAGCTCTGAGGTGCTGTTTCACAATCTAATGACTGTAAATAATGAGGCGGTAGGGGTGACCTAACCAATGTGCACTATAAGCCTAACTGGAACTGTCACTATGAATCCCCCCATATATCGAATATATCCTAATAAAAATTTTTATAATAAAAAAAGAGCTATCCACAAAAGTCTCAGCCAGCACCATGACCTCACATAAAGGCCAGTACAACCTTACACAAAAAATGCTTCTTCGTCAGGCTCCAGTGGCTCTCACCTGTAATCTTAGTTACTTGGGAGGCTGAGATCTGGAGGACTGTGGTTCAAGGCCAGTTCAGTTCAAAACTTCATCTCTAAAATAACCAGAGCCAAGTGGGCTGGAGCTGTGGCTCAAGTGGTAGAGCACCTGCTTTGCAAGTGTGAAGCCCTGAGTTCAAATTCCAGACCCACAAAAACAAAAACAAAAACAAAGAAAATTTCTTCAAGAATGTCTGCCTGATAACTGTTTAATCTTGGACTGACATACTCATTATTGATTGCTGTGGGTTGGGATCGTTGTTTCAAACTATCTTATATAATCCACCTCATTTTGACTTTGAAATTTTCCCCTTGTCTCAAATATAGGCTCAAATTATCCTGTAATGCACATATCTGGAAAGGTTCTTCACATGCCTGGAATCTGGGCCTGGGCAGATGTCAGCTAGTGACATGGGAAAATGCACATAAGCTCCCAAGCTTCACTTGCTTTTAGTTGACTTTAAAAATCATAAGCAATATGTTATTAGTCTCCCACTAGCTGTGCTATAGATAATGCTCTGACTTGTGCGTCGTGATAACAACAATTGTCTGGGTTACTTTTCAGGGACTTGAAGGCTAGTTTTGTCAAAACCTCTGACTCTTCACTTGGGCCTGTGCTGGTGTCCAGTGGGCGACATTTTGACCAGAAGGCAGAAAAATCCATCTCCAGATGCTGCTGATGCTGCTGAAGACCCAAACTCCTGAGAGTCCATATGCCAGGTCAGGCCACCAGCCCCTAAATGCCAAATAAAGAGAGGCCTGGTGAAAGCAGAGAAAGGAGGTTTATTACACAATGGGGGACATGCCATGGGAAGATGCAGAGAGAGCATCAGCTCATCCTCAGCCAACTTTGGGGTACAGACATGAGCTATAGGTTTAAGTAGACAAAAGAACTGGGGGCAGGGGACACAGTTATGTATAGTTAAACAGTCCCAGTCACAGGTGTGTTCTGGTTGACCATTACCTCAGTCCAAGGGTTCTGGGAGAGTTTCCAGGGTTGTTATCTGGATTTATTGTCAATTGGCAGGTGGTCCATCCTGAGGAAGGTTTACTGTTGAGGGTAGTTTCTGTCTCTTGCCATGAAGATATTATCATCTGTCTTTCCTGGAATCCAAAGTGATTGCAAAATGACTGCAAAGAGAATGGAGGCAGGGATGCCAAGATTCTCCTGTTTTTAGTTAATTCATGTGCCCAAGGAGTCTGTGCTTTTTAGCAAAAGCAATTTGAGCGCCTCTTACACTGCCATGGTTTGATTGTGCACAGACCTTGGGTTGCCTTTCCTCAGGCCTTAAAGCACCTGCCTCCTTTATTTCAGAAATATGTCCAAATCTTCTCCTAACAGAGGCAGATTTGAGACTTGGGTCTCTTCCTTCACACTCAGCCATCTTGTGGAATAAATCTTTTTTCTTTTGAAAAACTCATCTCCAAGACTGACACACTATGCGGAGGACAAAATAGGCCTAGTTCATTAATACCAGGATGCAACTGTCATCAGAGTTCTGTCTGGAAAACATTCAATTCCCTTCCTTTTTTTTTTTTTTTTTTGGTGGCACTGGGGTTTGAACTCAGGGCCTCACTCTTGCTAGGCATGCACTCTACTATCTGAGCCACTCCACCAGTCCTTTTTCGTGTTGAGTATTTTCAAGATAGGGTCTTGAGAACTATTTGCCAGGGCTGTCTCGAACTGTGATCCTTCTGATATCTGCCTCCCGATTAGCTAGGATTACAGGTGTGAGCAACTGGTGCTTGGCCCTTCCTTGCTTTTTATGCCTGGGGAATTACAAGCAGAACAGCCAGGTGCACTCTTTTGCAACCCCCCTTTGCAATAAAACAAAAAGGTAGGCACATTCCCTAGGCTCAGCAAGCAGCTGCTCCTGCCCTGGTCACTTAGTCAGGTGCCAGGGAAACAAAGAAGCAGGTGCAGTGGGCAACCATTCCTGGTGGTTTTAGCTGTGCCTGCAACTGCAGTCCCAGAGGACAGCCATAGTTATGGCTCCAGCCCATGGTGGTGTCATTGGTCAATGCTGTGGATCTGGTGCCCCCTGCTGGCATCTGCAGTGTGTTCAGGAGACAAATGATCTTTGATGCAGAAAATGGTACAATGATTGTTTTTAGGTAACCATGGCTCAGGGAAATGGAGCGCTGTGAATCTGAGACTGGTTATGGGGCCAGAATTGGGCTGAAGGCAGTGAAAGTAGGGAGGTCTGACGGAATGCTTGTGGGTCTGGCATATAGCGGTGGGTGGAAATCTTAGCTGTATTGTCATTTGTGCCTGAATAGAATGAAATCTCACTGCAGGAAATATTTTAGGTTCCCAGTGGCTAATATTACAGAATAGTTTGAGGACATGAAGGATTCAAGGACCAAGGTCTGAGTTCAAAAGTAGTAGAAAGCTTAAAAAAAAAGAATAAACTCAGCAGCAGAAATTGTTGACTCAAATCACAGTCTGAAAATCGGGCAATTTCTATAATAGTGTCGAAAGAATCTTTTGTCTTTTGCAGTTGCAAGGATGAACAGGACAGAAAAAACTAATCATGTCTACTTATTGAAACCTAATAACAAATGTTGGGCGTGGTGGTTCCTGCCTGTAATCTCAGCATCTGGGAGGCAGAGGCAAGAAAGTTGTAAGTTCAAGGCTAGCTGGGGCTACAAGGTGAGAGTCTGTTTCAGAAAACCAAATCAAACTAAACCAAACCAAACCACCACTGTGAACCCCCCAATAGCCGAATATTAGGGGTGGTAATCTAGTTACCCAAATCGAATATATTTAATAACAAAATGTGGTTCAGACATTCCTAACATTTTTATGTGATGGTCTGGGCTAAGAATAGCTTCACTGATGAAAGAATTCATATCTGGAATGGCATCGGAAAGCTGCCGTGGGAGGTATTGTGGGTGAGTAGGACACTGGACAGGGACAGAATTTATGTTGGCAGATAGAAGGCAAATTTCACGAAGACAGAGATGCTATCTGCCATGTTCCTTTATTTGACTCCAGTGTTTAGCCCAATGAGAAAGTGGACAATTGATAAGCACACAAATAGATCAATGAATAAATGATCAAAGACAAAAAGAGAGAACAGCAGGACGTATGTGAGGGTCACTGAGACCAATTTGGTAGAGGCAGAGTTCATAAGAAGAATTGAAGAGTTGAATAGGCAGAGGTGATTCCTCTTCTCCCTGTCCCCTCGCCTCCCACTCTCCCTCCTCCTTTTTTGCCAGGCCAGCTTAGACTGTGATCTTTCTATTTAGGCTTTCTGCATAGCCTTTCTGCATGGTTGGTGACAGGCGCCAACCATGCCCCGCTTTTCATTAGTGGAGATGAAGTCTCCTGGCTGGCCTTGCACTGCAAATCTCCTGATCTCTGCCTCCCCAGAAGCTAGGATTGTAGCCACTGCACATGGCTTGGCCGCCTTATTTCTTTAGCTCAGCAGTTCTTGATCTCTTTGTGCAATTGACTCTTTTGCCAATTATTCTCAAGATAATTTTTTTTTCCCTTTCAGACAGGGTCTTGCTATGTAGTTCAGGCTGGTCTGAGACTCACTGTATAGCTCAGGCTGGTCTTGAACTCATGATCCCCCTGCCTCATGGTGTGTGTCACCATATTTGACTTCAGGATAATTTTTTAATGCATAAAATAAAATGTGCAGGATGCAGAGGAAACAAGTTTTTTGGTAACCGGGACTTCCTAAAACCATTTGGGGTTAATGGGCTGTTTGCACAGGGGTCCCCCAAGTACAGAGTGACTTGCTAGTCTCAGCTGACCAAAGAATTATTAAAGGAGATGATTTGTGGCAATGAGACACTCTTGGGGTAAGGCAATGTGAGGATTCACCTTGCACTTGAAGTTGGTTCCATACACAGAAGAATCTATTGGTGATACTTTGTTGAGTGGGCAGGAGGTGACCATGAAAGAACCCACATTTGGTTCTCTGGACTCCTCGGTCCTCCTGGTGTACTCAGTCAATGTCCATGGTCCAGCCTCACTCCCAGGCCACCTCCATTCCATGCCTTTGTGATGCTCCCTCTGAGCTATCTTACCACAACTGGTTAGGAACAATCTCTTTTTTCCTTTGGAGGGACTGGGGTTTGAACTTAGGGTTTCATGCTTGCAAAGCAGGCGCTCTACTGCTTGAGCCACACCTCCAGTCCATTTTTCTCTGGTTATTTTGGAGATGGGGTCTTGTGAACTATTTGCTGAGCTACCAGTGCTCAGCAGTTTCACAGTTTTAGATCTTACATTAAGACTTTTAATCCACTTTGAATTGACATTAGTACAGGGTGAGAGACTGGGATCTAGTTTCAGTTTTTCGCACTCAGATAAAGTTTTCCCAGCACCATTTGTTGAAAAGGCTGTCTTTTGTTCAATGTATGTTTTGGTTTCCTTTGTAAAAAATCAAATGTTTGTAGCTGTTGGATTTATTTCTGGGAGGAAGGAAGGTTTTTGAAACAAAACTTAATCGTCAGTGCAGGCTGGACATTTACTTAGGGTGGTGTTTCTCTCGTCTTAGAGGTAATATCATGTTTTGCCACAAGAAGGCAGACAGTGGGCTGGGAGAGGAAAATCAGATTTGCAGCTGCCTCTGGTTCCGTTGGGCAGGGTTTATTTCTTTGGATATCTTAAACAGTGAGAGAAGCACGCACAACAGCATTCATGAGTATTTCTAACACAAAATAAAATAACTTTTGCTCTATTTAGATTGTCACTTTTTTTTTCTTTTGGCACTAGTGGAGATTGAACTCAGGGCCTTGCATTGGCTTGTGCTCTACCACTTGAGCCACAGCCCCAGTCTTTTACTTTTTCTTTTGTTTTCTCTTTTGGTGGCAGTGGAGTTTGAACTCGGGACCTCATGCTTGCTAGGCAGCACTCTTACCACTGGAGCCACTCTGCCGGTCCAGACTTTTTCTTTTCATTTAAGATTTCATCTTCCTACGCTAGTGATTGTCGGGTGATCATTTCTCCTTGAGCTTGCTTTGTCATTCCTGTCCCAAATTCCTGATGCTCCCATCTCCCCCCACCCATAATAATTCCCCATCGTTTTTACCTTCCTGGACCCTCACATTCTGGGATGAACACAACCTCTACTTAGGGCTTCAATTTCTCCATCCCGAATATTCTTAACAGTAACTCCTAACTAGGGTTTTACCTAATATAATGAACATTATAGCTAATACCCAGGTTTTACAGGACAATGGTAGGTTTGACTCCCAGCTTCACCATTACTTGCTAAGTTTGTGACCTGAAACAAATTACTTAATTAATCTGTGCTTCAATTTCTTCATCATTAAAATAAATGTTCAAAAATAATATTAGTTTATTCCTTCTTACAGTAAGCATTCCAGTATTTGAGCCCTTTTCACATATATTTGATCATACATGTCTTTTTTTGGGGGCAGTACTGGGATTTGAACTAAGGGCCTTGTGTTTGTTGGCAGGTGCTGTACCACTTGAGTCACGCCCTCAGCTAAAATAGACCTTATAATACAGCAGAGTTTTTTGGGTGATAATTCACTGGATAACATGTACTTGGTACATAGTATGTCCTCAGTAATGTTATCTACTATAAATACCTAGTGTGCATCACCCTTGGTACTCATGACTTTGTCTAACTTTTCTGTTCCAATGTCCTAGATCCTCTGTGTCTTAGTCACCCCTGCTTAGAGGATAGTCTACACTGTTTTTCTGATCTCTCTTTCTGGAGTCAGATTCTCTGCATTTAGGGCATTTGTTCCCTAATCCTGTCCATTACCCTTTATTTTTACTTATTTGTTTTATGACTTGTATAAAATAATGGGTTTTCTTATGATATTTTCATACTTGTATTACTACTTACATCAATCATATTAACTCTTCCCATCACCCTCTCTTGTAACCCTCCCTTCTTCCACTGTCACTCTCCGCCCTCAGTGGTTTCCTTTGTATTTTAATTTGTTTTTGTTTTTTAAAATCTAGATTCCAAGAAAGAGGGAATCTGTGATATTTGTCTTTCCAAGTCTGGTTTATTTCCCTTAACATGGTGATCTCCAATTCTATCCATTCTCCTGCAAGTGATATGATTTTGTTCTTTTTTATGGCCAAACAACACTCCACAGTGGTGCGTATACCACCATTTCTTTATCCATTCATCTATTGATGGGCACCAAAGCTGATCCCATAACTTGGCTATTGGGAATAGTGCTGCAATAAACATGGGTGTGTAGGTGTCTCTATTGCATGTAGTCTTTGATTCCTTTAGGTATATACCTAGGGAATCCTTTATCTCTTATGAACAAGCACAAAAGACTTATTCTGAGCCTGTTTCCTCACATGTAAGTTCTACTAAAGGGCCCCTAGGGTTCCATATGGCTGTGTGCATCTGTGGAAAGAGAAACATTTGTGAGCACCTAGCACGGACTTTGAACTACAGATTGTATTTACTGAGCAAGTTCTAAATGTTGAACATTGTTCTGGAAGTGGGAAAGAAAGCAGACCAAGAGACACACCTTGCCTTCCCTAATGAAGCTCAGTTACCTAGGCTGCTTTTGTTACATTGAATTCTCCCAATAACAACGAGCAGACTCATTGATACAACACACCCTGGACAATCAGATCACTTGCTTACTGTGAAATCGCAGAACTATCACGTGACACCTTCTCCAGTAGGATCATCCTCAGACAGGTGGAGGAGAAAGATCACAGGTGCCTGGATAGGCAGTGACTCTGACATCACTTCCTGTGTGAGCTGAAACCTGGAGTAAGGACAGGGGAAGCCATGGAGGAGGAAGAAGATGTGTTGTGGGTGTGGGTAATGCACATCTATCTATGCATCTCTACTATTGCCTTTTATCCCCCTTATTTCAGAAAAATCCAGTCCTAGCTTACAAGAACCAGCCACCAAAGGCAGAAAGTGTCATAAGACTGAAGAAAGAGACAGCAAAAAGTGCAACAAGTTGGGGTTTTACATACAGAAGCATGTCTTGGGCAGCATCAAGACAAGTGTATCCTTCCACCTCAAGGCAGGAGAAAGGGGTCAGTATGCTAAGGCTGACAAAAGTGGGTCATAGCTAACTGGGATGTACCTGGCCTTTTTCAAAAAATGTTAACTTGTCCAATGTCATTTTAGAAATAGTCCACACACTTCAGTGACCAGCAAACATGCTTGTCTATCTTAATGACTTTGTTTTTCTTTGAATGTTTGGGGTGTATGCTGGAGTTTCCTGGTAGGATAAATGGTAATTATGACCAAGATGGCTGTAGTCATGTCAAGTTGCATCCTTATATGACTCTGTGGCTCTGATACTTTCTTTCTGCTAACATTCCTTTTCGTACCTCCTTTTGTGTTGCCCCATGTGATTGTAAAAACATCATATCCTTACCTTCTATCCATAACTCTCAGTCTACTGACCTTCTCTGACTTGAAAATGGTCTATGATGTTTTTCAGGTCATCAAGAAGAATTCCTCTCTGTTTTGTGAACTTGTCTCTCTATTCACTCTCCATCCTCACCACCTGGCTCTAAGGTCCTCCTAGGACTCAGGCATCCTTCCTGCCTTTTTAACCATAGAGGAAGAAAGCCTGGTTTTGGGGTGGACAGTAGCCTAAAATGTAGAAAAGAACTTCCCTGAGACAGGACATACATGCAAAACTAGAGAGACTTTTGAAGTGTGGTGTCAGCTGCAGAGTCCCACTGTAAGGAGGAAGGGGTCAAGAAGGAAGACCTGGTCACTGGGTCAACGGTTGCTCATTTCCTCCTGGCATTCAGCCTTTTCTTCTTGTCAGTCCCCATAGCTCTGCAGGCTTACATGAGCAGAAGGACTTGCCTTCATATGTTAGAAATTGCAGAAGGAATATTTACTAGAAAACTCAGACAGCAGGATAGAAGGGATCAGCATGAAGTAAAACATGCTGCCTGTGCATCATGAGTTCTTGGAGTTGAACTTGTTGTGAGTTGAATTTGGTGAGAAATGAATTTGATGACTATTTATAAATGTTACAGATTTAAAGTCTGAACAATCTTAAGAAATCATTGGTGTATATTTTTGTTTCCTCCAGATTTATTTGGGATGATGGGCCCAGGATCAGCCTGACTCCCTTCGTTCTAGGCCAGTGCAATTGTGTCTGGTTTTGTGGGGACATATTTCCTGCTGGTTCTGACACTTTCTTTCTGCTGTCCCTTTGTTCCACGTGTTTCCCATTCTCCCTAAAGCTAGGTAGATACATCTCATCGAGCGAGAGATAGGAGAAGGAGCAGAAGAAAGATCTCTCCTCCCATTGTTCTTGGCGTGCTGTCACACTTCTTTCTACTCCCTTTCCTTGGGTGATGTCTGCTCTCAGTGCTTGATTGCTCCAAGTCCTGGCACACTTCATCAACATATGGCTGTGGGAGGAGGCCAGTCTCATCTGGTGGGAAGAAAAGAGACAAGGAACACATTGTTGATGGAATAAAGAAGTGGAATGAGAACTCCCTTTGCCCCTGGGGGCTTCTCCTGGCACTGATCCCCAGAAAGTTACTGTGAAAGAGAAGTTTGTGTTGGTGATGTAGGGTCTTGACAACAGCTTAGAAATAGTTAGGCAGACCTCCCCTCCCTTCAGCCTCCAGCACCAACGTTAGCCTGCTCCTCTGACACCCACACTGACCCGGGCTGTGGACATTTATAAATGGAGCCTTTGAGGAATCAGGAGAAATTCATGCAATTTTGGAAAACGTCCCTATTGCCTGGCTCTGTCCATCTCCCCACTTTCCACTCCCTACCACAGACATTTAGACAAGGACTTCGGTCACTCTGGCTGGACCATCTGTGTAACCCTAAATGGTGGGGTCACAGTTCTTGGTTTCCAAATATATTTTGTTTATGTTTCCGTAAACAAAAATATGCTGAATATACCTGACTCAGTGCCTTCTCCCTGAAATGCAGCTTAGTAGAGGGGAAAAATATAACTCTGGAACCATCTATGACTACCATCTGTCTCTTCCATGCACTACACCAGTGACTTTTGCAGGAGATTTCACCTCTTTGTTCCTTAGTTTTCTTATTTTTATTTTCTTAACTTTTTTTCTTTTTGCAGTAATGGGATTGAACTCAGGGCCTCACACTTGCTAGGCAACTGCTGTACCACTTCAGTCATGGCCTCCAGCCCCTTTTCTGAGATAGGGTCTCACATTTTTTGACTAAGCTAAATCTCAGCTCAAGATATTCCTACCTCTGCCTCCTGAGTAGATGGAATTACAGGCATGAATCACCATGCCTGGAATCCTTACTCTTTTATAACACAAAGATACAATTAATACCTACTTCCTGGGATTATAATGAAGTCCAAATGAGTGTTTGACAAATGCTTAGAAAAGTATCTGACACGTCTTACTCTTCTTTTTACTACTTCTTCTTGGAGGAAAGGAGTTTGTTGTAAAAAACTGTCCCAGGGTAGACAATACCTACTCCCTAAATGGGACCAAATGGTCTGTGTTTGCATTAGCTCTCCAGAAGACCAGTGGAGAGGATATTTGGAAACACAGTCTGGGTGCACAGAGCTCTTAGCTGATGACTGAGCTATGTGGTGTGATTCACCTAGTGTGTTAGGCTTGCCTTTACATTTCAATTAATCAGAGAAAGAAGTTTTAGAAGTTTTCTGCCTTTCCTCACATCTGGGCTCTCTACTTGCCCTCTCTAGGAGAATGAGAATAACCTAATGCTATGCTAAATATACTCCACCAGCTCAGAAGACACCAGTTTGTCCAAGCCCAAGTCGTCCTTAGGGATGAATAGTGCAGTATAGTGGTATTTAAAAGGTTGACCCTTCCAACAAGATTGACTGATTCTTTTTGTTTTTGCTTTTTGTCTTTGACAGTCCTGGGGCTTGAACTCAGGACCTTGCATTTGCTAGGCAAGCACTCTGCCACTTGAGCCATGTCCCAAGCCCCAGACTGATTGTTTAAATTCCAATTTCTCCACTCACTAGCTAGTTGACCTCGAAAAAGTCACTTGATATCTCTCTTCTTCATTACCCTCCTTTGGAAAAAGAGACAACACTGCTTACATCTTAAGAGTGTTATGAGCAGTGAGTGAATACCCATGTAACACTTACTAAGTGCTGAACATTGTGAAGTTGGATATTAAATTAAAAAACTCCATTGGTATTTCAAAATACAATGCTTAAACAATACAGCACATGCAATATTCCAAAATTAATTTGCTAGTCTGATATGCAATGTTTCAAAGGAAAAACAAACACTCAGACTCTCAAATGCCACCTTTAAACCCTACACCCACATCCAGGTTGTACAAAATGGTATTGTGGCTGGAAATTAGAAGGAGACAGGATTAACTATGGAGAGAGGGTATCTGTGAAGAAGAGGTGTGTTGTGAGTTCTCCCTAACAGAAAGGGATAAAGGTAATTCCCTTCCTATTTCAAACCCACTGAGAGGGGCTCCAATATGTCTATTGACACCCGCCAGATAAATCAAAAAGGCAAGAGATTGGAGAGCCAGAAGGTAAATACAAGGGGATGGGGCTGCATTGGAATTGGCCTGCTTGCCCATGTAATAAAGTGTGCAGGTGTTCTCATTGCTGTGATAAAATACCTGACAAAACATCTTGAGGGATGAAATATTTATTTTGGCTTACAAATTTCAGAGGTTCTGTCCATGGTTGTGTGGATGTGCTTGGGAGGAACATCATGGCTGGTCAGGAAAGAGAGAGAGAGAGAGAGAATGAGAGAGAGAGAGAGAGAGAGAGAGAGAGAGAGAGAGAGAGAGAGAGAGAGAGAGAGAGGAGGCAGTGGCTATGAACAAGATGCCCTCAAGAACATGCTTCCAGTGACTTACTTCCTCCAACTAAATCCAGCTTCCTTAAATTTCCGTGAAGTTCAGATCAGAAGATAACTAGTTGATAAAAATACAGATCTTCTAAACTTTCAGAAGAAACACATACCTAAAATACCTAAAACAATAAACAAGACAGGTGCCAGTGGCTCATGCCTGTAATCCTAGCTACTTGGGAGGCTGAGATTGAGAGGATCATGGTTTGAGTGTTTCCTGGGGAAAAAAAGTTAGTGAGACCCCATCTCAACCAATAGCTGGGTGAAGTGGTATGCTTCTGTCATCCTGAGCTAAGCAGGAGGCTGAGATCCTGAGGATCATGGTTCTAGACCAGCCTGGGCAAAGAAGTTTGCAAGACCTCATCTCAAGGGAAGAAAGTTGGGTGTTGTGGCACTTGCCTGTCATTCCAGTGACTACAGGGTGTATAAAACAGGAGGATCTCAGACCAGGTTGACTTGGACAAGTAGCAAGACCCCATCTCCAAAATAAACAGAGCAAAAAGGGATGGGAGTGTGGCATAAGTGGTTATAGTATCTTTCTAACGAGCTCAAAGCCCTGAGTTCAAACCCCAGTATCACTAACAAAACAAACCATATAAACCACATGACAAAGGGTTTTCAAAACTATAAAAATAGGAAGAATACTGTAAAATAATAACAAGTTTTGTAAATTAAAAGAAAAAAGTATTCATATTAGGTCTACAAAGCAAAACCGAGCCTGTTATCAACCTATCAAGAGCCCCAGAAATTGAGAATAAAGGATAGGAGTGTGGTTCACTTAGCATGTGTGAGGTCCTGGGGTTTAATCACTAGCACCATGAAAAATAGTTTGAAAGTAAGAAAGGATGTATGAAGTCTTACCAGGCACAAATTCAAACTAAGTTGTACTAAACAAAGTAAAGAATATTTCATGATTTTAAATTGTGCAAAATGCAATGAGTAAGAATGATGCAAAGATACTGTAATAATATTCATTATAAAGAAAAAGGCAGGAAATACAAGGAAAAATAGATTAGGATACACTAATAAATTAGAATATAATTTGCCCTTCCCAGTCTGTGGACATTCAAAGAAACATGGATTATAGAAGATCTAAATAATAGGAGATATTAAAACTAGTTTAAACACATGTATGCATGTATATGTGTGTGCATGCCTATGTGTATATGTGTACCCATCACTTTATATCCTCAAAAGAGAGGATAAGTACATTTTGAAATGATTGGCTCAATGAATATGAACATAATAAAAACTTATGATAGAGCTTCATCTGCTCTCCTCCAGCTCCTCCCACACTGGAGTCTGTTCTTTCTCCTCCTTCCCTCCCCTCTCCCTCCCCTCCCCTTCCTCTCCCTTTGTTTCCCTACTATTACAACACCAGGATGGTGTCTCCTGGTTGGCTCAAGAAGTGATCAAAACCAGCCTCTGTATACAGTCAGAAAAATGGGTGTGGAATACAAATGTGGCATTAGGATTTGCACCAATCACAGCACAGCTTCCACTTCCACCAATAATAGGCCTTATATAAGGACTAATCAAAGGCCTCATGTCCCAATTACAAGCTTTCTGCTAAACTCCTCGTTTGCCTGTCTGTGAACAGATGCAGGGTAAGCAGGACTATCTGGAGTTCATGAAGGCTTATCTTGGAGTGATGTTTTCAAAGGCTGGTGCAGATGCTCTGGACCTCTCATGACTGGAGCAATGCTTTCTGATACAGAGGTCATTGTTGTCGTGGTCCCTACAGTGCTGTAGTGTTCTCAGAGTGATTTTAAAGTGTCCAAAAGGCCAGGGATGCCAGCTGGTTACTAAAGAAGGGGCCATGTGGCCGACAGTTCCTCATTCAAGGATGCCAGGGTCTGTCAGCTGCCATTTAAAGGATAAAATGGCCTACTGCTGACAGTTGCACTCATCCACAAAAGAAAACATTAAAGGGTGCTTATAGTAAAGATTTAATGACAGCTCAACACAAAGCTAACATTCTCAGTGACATGTAACATTGCTTAATTTCTAGCCAAATACCCTTAGGAAGAGTTGAGCCCTTCTGTTTCAGTAGCAGATTAGACATTTCAATGACTTAAAACTAGATACACATTTATTTCTCTCTCCTGTAAAATAAGTTCACAGGTAAGTTGTTCAGAGTAGGTGGCAGCTCCCCAGTGTTTCTGGGCTTACCCCCATGACTTAAGACTCCACTAAGAATACAATAGAACTAGGATAGCTCATCCCCTGCAGGAAACACAAGAGACAATTGTTGGCAACAGATCTTCGAGAAGACCTTAGATAAGAAGGTACCTATCAAAGTCCTGAACAGGGTCTGGAGGAAGGTGTAGGATGATGGGAAATGGAAGTCTGAGTTGGTGCTGGGTTACGAAGATGCTTTTGCACCTAAGAAGTGTTTGTTCTCATGAACAGAGAGAAGTGGCATGACTGGGTATCATTCCTGGCCCAGGGACAGTACCTGGAACTGAGGCTCCCTTCAGCCATCTCTCCTCTATGAAAAGTCCAATGCTGACTGTGTCAAGTACAAAGGTGACTGATCCCTCATACCTCAGCCTCTTAGCCTCTTGAGCTACTTTCCACCTGCTCACTAACTTGCCCAGCTTTGTCCTTTCCATTGTCAGTTGTATCTCTGGAGGGAATTCTGGTTCTAGCAATGGCAGAAGGAATGGGTGTGGGGAGAGGTGTCTCAATTCCTACTGGGCCTGGTGGGGAGGGATGGGGGATCCCTCGATTGCTGAGGGGACATGGAGCAGATTCCCATCATGCTTTGAGGAGAAATCTGTGCTATTTCTTCCAGCCAAGAGGAAAGGGTATCCTGAGGTCACCATGAATTATGTGATGGGGGCTTCCTGAGGAAAGAAAGCAAACACCACACCCCTCCCTACGCACCTGCACACACTCTTCTGTGGGTAAACTTTTTTGGATATTTTGGGTAGTTGAGTGGAGGGCTTAGCAGGGATTTAATGTTATCTGCTGTTGTCTGCAAGACACCATGCTGGAAACATACTGCAATCCCACTTGGATTGGTCTAAGAATCCCAGACTCCACTCACTTAGAGAACACACCCCTCACTCTCAATAACAGAGTTATTCTGTAGAGCTTGTGCCGTCACAGCAGGGCTGCCTGATCCTCAAGTTGCAATTCTTTTATTCTGCGCAGAGTTTGTCAGGAATGAAAAGGGGAGGGGGAAGGAGTGGGTGGCAGCAGGAGGCAGGGCTGGGGAAAGAGCCAGGACCATGCTTGGCTCCAGCCCGGGGACTCTTCTCTTGGTCTCTTTCCTCTTTGATGGGTGCTTCTGCTCTGGGCTTCCAGGTGAGTGCAGGTGAGTACCTGGTTAAAGAGAAGCCCTGTTGATTCAGGGCTTCAGTGGTGATGGGGGCTTCCCTGGCCTCTGGAGGCATTTCTCCAAGTCTGCTGCCCACAGGAGTCACTTGAGGGATATTATTAATTTTCTGATATGATCTCTGCCTGAGAGTCTCCATTCCTGCTGCTGCTTCATGCCTTCTCTTTGAATAGAAGCATCTAGAATGTTTTTCCAGAGCAATGAACCTGGCTCTGTCTTGACAGGTCCCACCCTCCTCATTGGACCCACTCTCCCTCTCCCCTTAATTCCCTGGGAGGGATTCTGCTACTGGTGGAATCCCGATGTTTTTCTCAAAAGAGCATGAGATGCTTTGAAAAATTCTTACTAAAATCATGATGGAATTAAAAAAAATCTGTTTAGATACTTGAAAATCTGCTTAAACTCTGGGATTTCCTTCCTTGTTCAACTGTCTTTTTTTTTTTTTTTTTTTTGGCAGGGTTAGGGATTTGCTGGGGTTTGAACTCAGGGCCTACAGCTTGAGACACTCCACTAGCCCTTTTTTTGTGATTTTTTTTTTCAAGACAGAGTCTTGCAACCTATTTGCCCAGACTGGCTTTGAATGTGATCGCCCAGCTTTCTTGCTCAACTCTTGAGTTCATATGTATTGCTCTGCTCACTAAAATCTTGAAAGGACTCAGATGCTACCAACTCCCAGACAAACTTACTTGCAGACTGTTCTCCCACTCTTGGAAAGCGAATGGTGTCCCCTAAGTTCAGATTTCAATAATGTAGAGCCAAGGACTCTGGTAGCAGCTCTGCTTCCCTCTCTGTCTCAGTTCCTGAAGCCTTGGGGTTCAGCCTGGGGGCCCTGGTCCCTCTCTGTCTCAGTACCTGAAGCCTTGGGGTTCAGCCTGGGGGCCCTGGTCCCTGTGGGGCAAGGCTGCAGCCTTGTTTGTGGGAAGAGGACAAGGACCTCAGGGAATGAGACAAGTGGCTGGGGACAGCTGAATCAGATGCCAGAGACCTAAGAAAGACCTCGCCAGGGTCCCAAGAAAGCAGGAGAGAGGGAGGAGAGGGTAGTGTTGTACAGGAAACTCCTTTCTTTTTAAAAAAAAAAACCCATTTTATTAGCATATATTAGTTGTACAGGGAGTATCATTGTGACATTTCCATATATGCTACAGGGTACTTTAGTTAGGTTCATTCCTACCATCATTCTCCCCCATCACCCTCCCCCTACTTAAAAATGATTTCAATGTTCTATTTTTAAACAAGTATATAAAGTACATAGATCATATTCACCCACATTTATCCTCTCTGTTTCCCCTCCCCCTCCCACTGGTACCCTCCCTCTAACAGGACCTGTTTTACATTTCTGTCCTTCATTATTTAAGTGTATCTTCATTGTTCAAAAGGGTTTCACCATGGTATTTTACCAGTGAGGATATTGTACTTTAATAGTCTGACTGATTATTACTCCTGCTTAGCTTTCCCACCTATCCCCTATTATTTAACATAGGAAACTCCTTTTGATCTGCAGACAGGGATATGGACCTTGGTTTTTTTCTCTATTTATTTATTTATTCATATGTGAATACATTGTTTGGGTCATTTCTTCCCCCTGCCCCCGCTCCCTCCCTCCCCCACCCCTCACTTCCAGGCAGAACCTGTTCTGCCCTTTTCTCCAATTTTGTTGAAGAGAAGACATAAGCAATAATAAGAAAGACAAAGCGTTTTTGCTAGTTGAGATAAGGATAGCTATACAGAGAGATTTCTAGCATTGCTTCCATGCACAAGTGTATTACAACCCGAATTGAGTCATCTCTACCTGATCTCTTCACTACTTCCTGGTCACCTTCCCATATTGACCTCTGTCGCTTTAAAGTTTCTGTGTTAGTTCCTCTGGAGTGGGGACATCAAATGCTTTCATATTTTGGGTTTTCTACCTATTCCTGTATCTCCTGTAGGTGCTCTACCCTTGTCTTGTGATCCAAGTCCAACCACATTGCTGCATTTGCCCTAGATCTAACGTCCACATATGAGGGAGAACATATGACATTTTCTTAATCCATTAGTCAGTAGTGGCTAATAGTAGTGGCTGTTTCCATAACTTGGCTATTGTGAATAGCGCTGCAATAAACATGGGTGTGCAGGTGCCTCTGGAGTACCTAAGTCGCATTCCTTTGGGTATATCCCTAGAAGTGGGATTGCTGGATCATATGACAGATCTATGTTTATTTTTTTAAGAAGCCTCCATATTGTTTTCCAGAGAGGTTGCACTAGCTTGCATTCCCACCAGCAGTGTACGAGGGTTCCTTTTTTCCCACGTCCTCACCAACACCTGTTGGTGGTGGTGTTTTTGATGATAGCTATTCTAACAGGGGTGAGGTGGGATCTTAGTGTGGTTTTGATTTGCATTTCCTTTATGGGCAGAGATAGTGAGCATTTTTTCATGTGTTTTCTGTCCATTTGAATTTCTTTTTTTGAAAAAGTTCTGTTTAGTTCAGTTGCCCATTTCTTTATTGGTTCATTGATTTAGGAGAGTTTAGTTTTTTGAGCTCCCAGTATATTCTGGTTATCAGTCCTTTGTCTGATGTATAGCTGGCAAATGTTTTCTCCCTCTCTGTGGGTGGTCTCTTCAGTTTAGAGACCATTTCTTTAGTTGTGCAGAAGCTTTTTAATTTTATGTAGCCCCATTTTGGACCATGGTTTTGTCTGAACACTCCAGAGGACTCAAATGTGTATAGAACAGGTATCATTTTGATGACAACTTCTGGGGGCAAGGACAAGGAAGGATAGTTAGGATTAGATAGTTGGGCACTAAATCAAGGGGTTCTCAGGTAAGAGGTCTGTAGTGAGCTGTGAGGGCTTCAGTTCAGTTCTGAGAAACTTTGGGAGGACATTTGTGTGCCTAACCTGGGCCTCAGGTGGGCACTGGACATAGAGGGGATGAGGCGCCAGAGATACTCTGGAAAGTACTCAAATTCCTGACACTTGATTATGACAGGCCTGTGCCTTGTTCAAGTCCTGGTCTGCTGGAAATGTGTTCAAAGGGTGATGTGTACTTTGAAGTAAGATGAGGCTGAGAACTAGAAGTGACAATTTACCAAATCAGTATTTGGTCTTATAACTCTCCAGGAATGCTAGCTAGGGCAGAAACCCTCAAAGTCCTGGAACTGCTTCCCTTCCATTCAGGGACTCCATAGACTTATACATTGGGATGGGGCTGTGGGTACCCTCACAAATGGAGTTGGTTGAGTGAGGATGTGTGGCTGACCATCCAAAGGTGGAAATGCTTTGAGATGCTCTTCTACTGACATCTTGCTTCGCAGAGCTGGTAACTGAGGCCAAGAGTGGAGAAATGATAGTGCTACCTTGAGGGGTAAATTTACATCTTAGGACAATTATCAATGTTGAGATATTTCTGGTTGCCACACTGTGGTGGGGGGAGAGAGGTGTGCTGCTGGTGTTTCATGGGTAGAGACCAGGGACACTGCTAAACATCCTAGAGCTCACTAGGACAGCACCCACTTCAAAGCACTATCAGGTTCCAAATGCAATAGTGCCAACACTGAGCAGTCTAGTGCCAGTGCTGGAACTTGACCTTTTTTTAGGTCCTCTGCGAGGACCTAAATGCCAACCCAGATAAAACTGAGTCAAACATTTATTAAGAAATTATTTTTTTTCCAGGCACTTCACTAAGTGTTTTCTCCCCTGAGGGATAACTACAGATTGAGTGTCATCCCTTATGTACAATGCTTGGGATCAGAAGTATTTAGGATTTTTTTGATTTTGTAATATTGGCATTATATACATGTATCTATCTATAGCTATGTATGTATCTATCATCTATATTTACATATCTATGTTTCTATGTATCTATGAATCTCTGTATCTATCTCTGTATGTATGTATGTTATCTATTTAGCACCTATATGATATTTTGGCATGGAACGCAAGTCTAAGCACAAAACTCACTTCTACTTCACACATACACCTTATATACATAGGCTGAAGATAATTTGATGTGATATCTTTGGTGCACCTGTGTTTCTTTTATTGTACAAAATAATGGGTGTCATTATGACAGTTCCACATGTGTATACATTGTACTTTGAGTCTATTCATCCTAATACCATCCCTTGTCCTTTCTCCCCATCCTTGGATCCCTCCCCCCAAAAGTAATCCCTCATTTAGGTTAATATTTTTTATTTGTTTGCTTGTATTTATGGATCTAGATTTTGCATATTTGTCTTTCAGAATCTGGTTTATTTTGCTTGATATCTTGACGTCCAGTTCCGTCCATTTGCCTGACATGACATAATTTCATCCTTTCTTATACTGAATAATATTCTACTGTGTATATATACCACATTTTCTTTATCCATTCATCTGTTGATGGGAACCTATATTGATTCCATAACTTGGTCATTGTACCTATGTTTTGACTGCATCTTTCTCACATAACATCAGGTACAGATTTTTCCTCTTGTAATATCATGTTGACTCTCAAAAAGTTTCAGTTTTTGAGCCTGGCACCATTGGCTCATGCCTGTAATTCTAGCTACTTGGGAGGCTGAGATTGGGAGGGTCACAGTTTGAGGCCCGCTTGGGCAAATAGTTTTTGAGACCCCATCTCCAAAATAACCAGATGAAAAATGGACTGGAGGTGTGGCTTAAGTGGTAGAGCTGCTGCTTTGCAAGTGCAAAGCCCTGAGTTCAAACTCCAGTCCCACCAAAAAAAAAAAAGTTTCAGATTTTGGAGCATGTCAGATTTTGGATTAGGATGTTCACCTATAGTGCTTTTTGTTTTTGAGGTGGAACCTTGCTATGTGGTCCAGGATGACCTTGAACTTGTGGTCCTCCTGCCTCCATCTTCTGAGTGCTAGGATTACAGGTTTGCACCACCATGCCTGGCTGTGATTTTGTTTTATGATTATCTTGTATTTCAAAATGGAAAACAGATTTTCTTGACATATATTCACCTTTTCTTCCTCCCTTCCTCCCTCTCTCCCTTCCTCCTTCCCTCCCTCCTTCCCTCCCTCCCTCCTCCTTCTCCTCCTCCTTCCTCTCTCTCTCTGTCTTGGCAGGCATTCTACACTTTAGCTATGCTTTAGGCTGGCCTAAAATGATCTTAAAGACATTTGCTTTGGGTATTTCATTGTAATTGTGCAAACCTGACTCATAAATACTTGGTCATTTGAGCTTCAGAGAGAAGCATAAAGGCTTTCTCCCCAGATCCTGGGGTTAGTAGTGACAAGGAGGCCTGGAGCTCCCTCTAAAGGACAGTATACCTTTATACTGTATACACTATAAAAGTGTATACCTGTACCAATCATTGTTTCTGCTCCAAGGCAGGATGTGTGGCAGGTTCCTGTGCCAGCTGTTGGCTGAGGGGAGCCAGCATTCCACCCCTGTGGGGCGTCTCCTGCTTCCTGTGCTCCTGGGATTCCGACTTGTGCTGCTAGCTGCCAATGGGCCTGGAGTCTATAGCGATGATCAGAGTGAATTCGTGTGTCACACCCAGCAGACAGGCTGCAAGGCTGCCTGTTATGATGCCTTCCACCCTCTCTCTCCACTGCGCTTCTGGGCCTTCCAAGTCATCCTGATGGCTGTACCCAGTGCCTTCTATGTGGGTTTCACCTTGTATCATGTGACTGGGCACTGGGAAGAATCAGAGAAGGTGAAGAAGGAGGAAGGAATCCATAAGGTGGAAAGCAGCAGGGGTGTCTCAGGGTCTGGAAGCCGCCAGCTGCTCTGGGCCTATGTGGCACAGCTGGGGGCTCGGTTGGTCCTTGAGGGAGCATCTCTGGGGGTGCAGTACCATCTTTATGGGTTTGAGATGCCCAGCTCCTTTGTATGTCGCCGAGAGCCTTGTCTTGGTAGTACTACCTGCACTCTTTCCCGCCCTGCTGAGAAGTCCATCTTCCTGAAGACCATGTTTGCGGTCAGTGGACTCTGTCTCTTGTTTACTTTTTTGGAGCTTGTGCTTCTGGGTTTGTGGAGATGGTGGAGGACCCAAAAGCACAAATCTTCCTCTTCTAACTACTTCCCAACTCCAGAGAGCACCTCAAGACACAAGGAACTAACTGATAAGCTCCCACGAATGGAAACTAAAGAGCAGTTTCGAGAAGCAGGTAAGAAGGACCCTAGAGACCCTCTCCATGCCCCCTGGCGTCTCTGTTCTGATGATCTCTACTCAGGCCAGGACCTTCATCCTCTTGGATGCACAAATTCCACACGTTACAAAGTAGATAACCGGTTTCCAGGCAGATATGTTCTGACCACTGCCTTCAACCCATCTTCCAATACTCATCTCCATCAATTGGATGGTTCCTTCCAGTGAATCAAGATGAAAGTGCCAGTTCGTTGGCTTGCCTAATCTTACTCCATTTAGGTCTTTCCTCACTTAGACCTTGCTTGATCTTTTCTTTTGCAGAGATATAAAGAGACCTGGACCTCTTGAAGGAAACACTATGATTGGGACTTCTTTGAAACATCCAGGGAATGGGGACCCATTTCCAGAACAAATTAGAGGCTGTTGAAGGATATCTAAAAGCCATGGTAGGCCATGCTGATGAAAGCATTACCTTGAAGAATTCCTGATTGTGCCTTCTCACCACAATTATCAAGTGTCAACTTCACAATTTTCATGAGCTTGGTTCAAGAGGCAACCAGCAGAAGCCTCCCTAAACCATGCCTCTCTCTTGCCATGCTCAATAAATATTGATGACTGATATTGGCATTCCTGTTGCTATAACCATGCTCTTTCCTGTCTCAGTTACTCCATTTACCTCTTTTCTGTTCCATATTCTCTTATCCCCTCAGCTTCAAAGTTGTATTGTCTGTGAATGCTATCCAGCCCACAGAGTGTGTCATAGGTAGAAACTTTTAATCTTCCAAGTATATGTAGAACACAAAGTCCCTTAATAGTAAGATGAGATTTACTTAATTACACAACCCCATTCTTGGGAAAATTACTGTGAATTCTGAGGCATATGTCCCCTTGACTTTTGGTAGCTTTGATTTCTGCTCAGTTCTCACTCCTCACTTGGGGCACTGCTTGTGTCCGGTTGTCTCTGGTACAGTATCAACTCAACTTGGAGGACCAAGTCCCTGTTTTTTAAACTCTCAACACTGCACAGCAACAGCAAGAGATTTGGGAGTTAACAGCAAGGGAGGTTTGCATTACAATGTGATTCGGCAGATAATTTAAATATGTTGGGATTCAGTTATTTCTGTAGGAGCATATTCCATCCTCCCACTTTTTTCAGAACCCTCTCTTTCTCCATAGTTATTTCTTGCCCACAAAGCCTCAATGAAGACCAATTACCTGGTTTCTTTTTTTTCCTGGAACTCTAAGTTACCCCCAAGTAAGTTAGGAAGTCTCATTACCAAGGAAAGTCATTTGATTCCCCAATAGAAAATTTGGCAACAATTAGGAACAACAACTTTTTTCCTGTTACAGAAATGTTTCATAAGAATCCCTTATTGGTGTAGCAGAGCCCAGCCAAAGTGATCAAGGAGAAAAACAAAGGCCATCATTTTATCATTATTCATTGTTTTTTATTTTTCCTGGTAGTTGAATTCAGGGCCCTGTGTTTGCTAACAGACACGCTACCTCTTGAGCCATGTCCCCAGACCTTTTTGTTTCAGGTGTTTTACAAACAGGTCTTGCCTTTGTGTCTATGTTGGCCTGGTCTGTGGGCCTCCTATTTATGTTTCCCATGTAGCTGGGATGACAGGGCCAGCACACACAGCTTTTATTGGTTGAGATGGGGTTTCATGAACTTTTTTGCTTGGCTTGGCCTTAAACCACAATCCTCCTGATCTCTGCTTCCCAAGTAGCTAATAGTACAAGCATAAGCCACCAAACCTGGCTCCATCATTTTTATTATTAATTCTTATTCCACTCCTTATAAAATAGCTTCATTGAGATACAATCCACATATCCTATTATTTACCTCTTTAAAGTATACAATTAAATGGATTTCAGGATTTCACAGGTTTGTACCCATCAACACAATTTCAAAACATTTTCCTTACCTCAAAAAGAAAAATAGAGGGGATGAAATAATTTGGTTATAATACATGTGTACATGGAAATGTCACAATGAAACCCCCTGTACAGCTATCTTAAACAAAAATGTCATGTTTTATTTTTACAAAAACAGAGAACAGAAAGGCAAAATAGGTCTTGTCTGGGGACTGGCACCAAAGGGAGGGTATAAGGAAAGGGTATAGGAGGGTGAATATGGTGGGAATATTATGTACTTATGTATGAAAATGGAAAAATGAGACCTGTTGAAACTGTTCCAGGAATGGGGGGAGGGGGGATAAAGAAGAATGATGAGGAGGTAAATTCAACATGATATATTGTGAGAACTTTTGTGAATGTTACAATGTACCCCCAGCACAATAATAACAGAAAAAGGAAAAAATAAAAAAAGAAACTAATATGGGTTTAAAGGTTGAAAAATGTAAATGGAAATGAATGGAAACTTCTCTGCCCAAATTTGTTTAATATAAAGTCTGCTGAAAATATCAGAAGTGGAGGTAATTGATCCCACTACCATGAGGTACTGGTAAACACCTTAAGGAGCTCAACTTGTTGTAAACAACAAAATACAATGAATGTTACATTTACATAAGGCCAAATATAAGATGCATTGTTTTATATACAATAACCAAGCCTAACCAAACCAAAACAAATGAAAATAAAACAAAAACTCCTAAACCCTAAACGGTTTAGCTGTTATTTTCAACTCTTCATCTCCCTTAAACACAAGCAATCCCAACCTACTTTCTATCCCTGTGGATTTTTTACACTGGGCTGTTTTTTTCAGTAGTGGGGGTTGACTTCAGGGCTTCGTGCTTGCTAGGCAGGGCTCTATCACTTGAACCACACCTTCAGCCCGTACTCAGGACTTTTTGTATGGATGGAATCATATACTATGTGATCTTTTCAGTCTGGATTCTTTCACTTAGCAGAATGTTCACTCACGTTGTGACACATATCAGCACTCTTCCTTTATGTGGTTGCATATTATTCCTTTGTAAGAAGGCACCACGTTTTGTTTATTTGGAAATTTGTGCTTTTTCAAGTTATGAACACAGCTGCTATATATTCATGTATACATATGTTTTCAGCTCTCTTGAGTAAATACTTAGGAGTTGCATTGCTGGGGCAGGTGGTAACTCTTGGTTTGACTTTTTAAGAAACTGTCAAACTGACTTCCATGGCAGCTGTATTATTTTTACATTCCTACCAGCAGTATGTGAAAGTTCCAACTTAGCCACATTCTTGCCAACTCTTGTTATTGTGTGTGTTTACATTCTAGCCATCCTAGCAGATGTAAGTGGTATTTCATTGTGGTTTTGTCAGCCTCTTTCTATGTGCTTATTGGCCACTTATACACCTTCTTTGGAGAATAACCCATTTAAATCCTTTACTAATTAAAAAAATTAGGTCATTTGTGTTTGTGCTGTTGCACTGTAAGAGCTCTTTATATATTATGAATATTAAATACATATCAGATAAATTGTTTCCAAATATTCTCTCCTACCCTGTGGGTTATCTTTCACCTTCTTCATAGTATTCTTTGACTCATGAGTTTTAAAAATTTTTGATGAAGTCCAATTTATTTAATTTTTCTTTTTTGTTTGTGATTTTTGTGTCATAACTAAGAAGACATTGTTAAATCCATGAAGATTTATACCTATGTTTCCATCTAGGAATTTTATAGTTTTAACTTTTGCAGTTTTTTTCTTTTTGAGACAGCATCTTGCTATGTAGCCAGGCTGGCTTCAAACTCACTGTCCTTCTGCCTCAGTCTCCCAAATGTTGGGATTACAGGCATAGGATACATGCTTGAATCTCTAATCAGTTTTGAATTAATTTTCACAGAGGAACAAAGACAAAGATGACATTACACTTCTCATCGGAAGTAACATAAGTGAGAAAATTCTTTATAAAACACTAAAAGGAGATTCCTAAAGTTCTAAAACTGGCAGGGACACACTTAGAAACAAAGGAGTTTATCTGGCTAGAGTCCTCTAACAAGGTTGCCTATAATTCCTACCAAGCAAAATCCAACTCTACCATGTTGGTGTTTACCTAGGTCATGGGGCTCGGAGCATTTCATTCTATACTGTTGTGGGTGTCCTTTTGTCTCACACCTCTGGCCATTTTTTTTGGTTGAGTCCATTAGTGTCTTTAGCCATAACACAAGTGATGGAGTGGAAAAGAGAGTACTGTGCCTCCCAAATCCCCCATGAACCTGAGCTCAGAGACACATCCTTTAGCCCACATCTTCCTCTTCATACCTGTTCACACTCCAGTTTCATGGTATGTTCATCTCCGTGGACGTCCTGCACTTAGATAGGGTGGGTGCACTGATTAACTTCCCAGTGGCCACTCCTCCACCTCTTGCCTTCTCTCTGGGTTCATCCTAATTCAACTGTTTGGTATTCTCTCTCTATGTACTTCAGAAGAGGAGTCCCATGTGAAGGAATTCTGATCAGTGCAGATGATACAAGAAATTTTCCAAGGTTCTTCTAAGGAATGCTTTTGTAGATCTTAAACAAGGGATGAGTGGATAAAGAAATCATGGCACATATACACAATTGTGTATTAGTCATCCATAAAGAAGAGTGAAATTATGTCATTTGCAGGAAAATGGATGGAACAGGAGCTCATCATATTATGTGACAAGTCAGGCTCAGAAAGACTACTATCACATGTTTTCTGTCATATATGGAATCTAGGTTTAAAATACAAAAAAAAACAGAGATATGAACGTAAAGGGAGACTATTTGGGAGAGGACTAGTGGGAGGATAAAAGAGGACAAAAGAGAGAGATGGTGGAGAATATGATCAAAGTACATTGTATACATGTTTGAAAATGTCAAACAAAACCCATTATTTTGTAAAATATAAAAGACAATAAAGTATAATGGAAATGTCACAAAAAGAGACATTTGGAAGTCATTGCCCAATGTCTGATGTTACCGGCTATATTGGAACTGAGGAAATGTAGGAAGGGTGGAAAGTTAGGAAAATACAGTCTTTGTTGCCCTAGTGAAACCATTAGAGCTCAGTTGGATAAAGTAGATCATTGAGACATACACTTAAACCAATCTTGGGACCATGACTCCATTCTCTCTCTCTCTCTCTCTCTCTCTCTCTCTCTCTCTCTCTCCCTGCCTCACCCCATAAAGTGATCAAATTTACACTGCCAAGTGATATTCACCATGATGTTTGGCCTTGGTGCTGCCAAAAGTTCAAAATAAATCTTTCCATCTTTTAAGTTTTTTAAATCTCAAGTATTTCCCCCCACAACAACAGAAAGCGGGTGACACAAAAAATTAGAATGAGAAATGGGGTTGTTGCTGTGACCATAGCTGACAATGTGGTTCAGAAGCCTTTGAATTGGTTTGTGGAGAGTTTGGAAAGGTTTGGAAATTAAGGCTAGAGAAGTTGTAATACATCATAAATGGATCTTAATGGGTAATTTTGATGAGGACTTGGAAGACCAGAATGCAACAGGAATGTGCTGTGCTGATGAATTTCAGATGGAAATGAGGATTTTATTGGAAAGAAGACTAGAAGATCTTTGCATTGCACTCTGTTAAAGAACTCATCTACATTTTGTTCATGTCCCAAGAGTTTGTGTGAGCCTGAATTCAAAGGTAATGGACTAATTAGAGGAAATTTCAAGAGAGCATTCAGGTTGAGGTGTGGGTATTGTTGGCTGCTTTTAGCCAGATTTACAATAAGAATCAGGAACAAAACCAGAGTACAAATATTTGAAAACTTGCAGTTTGGCCAGAAAAAACATTTGTAAATTTGTGGACAAGGAGTGTGTGGTTGCTGAAGAAATTAGCACCATTAAATAAAAGTCATGGATTTTGCAGTAGGATGATAGGAAAGAGGATTGATGGTCAGTTCAGAAGTCAGCAAGACCTCCTCCTGTCACAGGCTCAGGGTGTAAACTTGGTTTAAAGACTTTTCTTTGGGCAAAGAACCCCAGAGTAACTTTCTGACACAGGGCCACCTGGGGAATTATCTTCCTGAGTTCCTTTCACTGTATTTAGCTACCTAGGTACTCACTGATCACTGCAGCCATGGTTTGAGTGGTCCCTGGAAGTATAGTTTGAACTGGCAGCAGATCTTGGTATTACCCACGTGCTGCTGATTATGTAGCCAGGGAGATGGTAAGAGCTGTGGGATCTCAATGGCTTCCACCAAGATTTCAAAGGAATGCCTGAGAGGCCAGGCAACTACAATGGAGACTTCAGGAAGTTAGAAATGCCAGGAACATGGGCTGTTTGCTGAGGAAAGCCACATGCAGTGAGCGGAGCCAACTCCAGAGAGTGGCCATGTGGGCAACAGCTGACAATAGTTTTGAGTTGGAGATTCCCAAGTCCTTCAAAGTTGACGTCACACTCCCATGTGTCCCAGATGGAGGAGGTAGAGGTATAGAATTTGACGTTTGTCCTGTAGGATTTCAGCCTTGCTTTGATATGATCCTTCTTTTCTATGCACCTATCTCTCCATTTTAGAATGGGAATATTTACCCTGTGCCATTGTGTCTTGCAATTGTGTAAGTTTACTTTTAGATGTTTTCAGGGGCTCAGAGCTTGGAGTTTGCCTTGGGTCTCAGAAGAGATTTTTTTTTATTGTTGTGATGGATGAGGGTACATTGTGGCATTTACAAAAGTTCTTACAATATACCAAATATGTCATACTTGAATTCACCCCCTCCATCTTTCTCCTTTATCCCTCCCTCTCCCCATTCCAGTAATAGTTTCAACAGGTCTCATTTTTTTCATTTACTTACACGTGTATACAGTGTTTGCACTAAATTCATCCTCCCACATTCTTTCCTCACCTCCCCCCCTCCTTCTATTACCAATCCCCCCAGGCAGGACCTGTTCTGCCCTCCTGTTCTCCAATTTTGTAAAAGAAAAAAAAATGACATTTTTGTTTTTTTTAAGGTAGCTATACAGGGAGTTTCCTTGTGACATTTCCATGTATATATGTATTATAATCTGAATTGGTTCATCTCCTCTATTTTTCTCCTTTCTACCCCTGCTTATGGTGATTTCAGTAGGTCTAAAAATCCTATATTAATTCTTGTATAGAGAGTACTTCAACCGTATTCATCTTCTTAACTTCCTTCTTTTACCCTCCTTCTTTCTTAAGTGACCTCCCCTTAGTGTGACTTGTTTTTCATAATACTACTAAGTATTATGTAATACTATTAAGTATTATGTATTGTATTAAGTTTGTATTCCACATATGAGAGAAAACATGTGGCTTTTAGCCTCTCAGAAAAGAGTTTAAACTTGAACTTTTGAACAATGCTGAAACTGTTGAGACTTTGGGAACTCTTGGTGTTGGATTAAATTCATTTTTTATTAGGAAATGGACATCAGCCTTTTGGATGGGGGGCAGGGTGTTATAGTTTGGATCTGGAATGTCCCTTAAAGGCTCATGTGTTGAAGACTTGATTGCTACTTGGTGGTGCTATCGGGAGGTGGTAGAAGCTTTTAGAGGTGGAGTTTAGTTGGGTGGAGTTAGGTCATTGGGGGCATACCCATGAAGAAGGTATGGACCTTGTCCCTGCTCTTTCTGTCTTTGTTTGCTTCCTAACTGTCACGAGGAGAGCAGTTTTCCTCTGTCATGTACTCTCTGTCATTTTTTCTGCCTTGAAATGAGCCAGTGACCATGGAATGAAAAGTCTGAAATCATTAGCAAAAATAAAAATTCATCACATGAGATTGTTTAAATCAGATTTACTTATAGATATGAAATCCCTTGATGTGTTATATTCATGTAGTCTATAAAATTGGAATATGACCAAGAGACAAGAACTCAAGTCTTTTCTTGAGTTCCTTTCTATGATATGACACCTTGGGAAACCCTGGAAATGGTCCAGTGGAAAAGAGAGACTAGATATTTCTCAGATTTTTTTCTGAAAAGGGTTGACTGGAAAGGTTGGCAAGAAAGACTTGGGTTTGAAAATGAAAACCCAGTCATGGACTCTAGGGATGGTTTCTCTGCATAGTTAATTTCCCTCTAGAGCGAATGTTCCCATATTCCCACATTCATTGCCTTCAGAGCCAGTCTCTCCCTCCCAAATATCTCATTGCCCTCACCTCTGTAAAGTTTTTTGGAGATGCTTATATCCATGGATACAGCACAGATTAATTGGTATCTTGGGTAATGGCCCTCAGAATGGATTCAGGATGTATCTCCTGGATGTGTATCTCATTGACATCATCTACCTAGTGTTCCAGGTTTTCTTCAGCTGACATCATAGGTCCTTTGGATGAGGGGGATGCTTCAATTCTCACAGATTTTACTCTTGTATCCTCATGAAGAGAATTCCTTATGGTCCCAAACAACAGAAAATCCAAAGCAGATTTTCTTTTGACTCTGGCAGGTAAGACTAATGGAAAATCCTATTGTTCAAGCTCTGAAATTGGGATGAAAAATGTGTTTCAAAAATATGTTTAGAGTTAGAGGAAGCATTTGCATGTTTTCATGGCTCAACTAGGAGAGGTTAAAACATTTCAATTACATAATCTGCCCTGTGGTGAGCTGATGATAGAGCTCAAATCTGAGCACAAATCCCGAGAGTAACATCTCTTAATGCTCTTATGATGCTCTGTCTATAGGGTAATTTGTGGAAATGATGATGACTTGTGGTGGGCCAATGTCCTTTATTCTATTGCATTAGTAAATGGAGATTACAGGGTTTGAAAAAGAATTTTGATAAATCCCTGAGAAAAGTCTTGCTTAGATGATCAATAGCCAATGTGTGTGTCGAGTATGCTGCCTTGTTCATTCACTTCTATGCTTCTTCTGCCCACAGGTCTCTGCAGAGGAAATTCCAGGTAAGATAATGTTGGGACTAGAGGTATCCTGCAAGCAACTATTAGAATCTATGGCATTGTCCCATTATTCCTCAAGTCAGGAGGGAATGTTCAGTCAGCACACAATGAAAGCTCTTGACAAAGTAGAGAAAAAAAGTCATTTTAGGGTCACACATAGGAGTGGAGAATAATTAAGAAGATTGTGTAAGAGAGGAAGAGAGACAAGAGTCAGACGAAAATCCTCAGGTATGGAGATTTGCAAAGATAGTTGAACACTAGTGATGAAAGGAGTAGTCAATATACAATCAAGTAAAAGAATTATGTGCAGCTATCTCAAGAGCTTTCGAGTAATCAGGATCACTATAGGGGGAGTGGCACACAGAAAACTGATTGTGAAATGTCATTATGAGGTGACAGCTATAAAAAGCCCTAGGCAGTATCAGTATCCAGAGATAGTATATGTGACCTCTTTCTTCCTGACCAAATTGTATGGCAAAGAATTCACTTGGTGCTGAGTTCTTTGCTTTAAAACATAAGAGAACAATCTGGAATTGGTGGAGGTCTAGGGACATATTTAGGAAGAATAGCACAAGGAAGGATAGGGTGGGTATTTGGAGGATCAATTTAGATTATTGGGTTTTATTTAAGTAATGCGTCACCATGGAGGTCCAACTCTCCTTATGATTAATACTCACATGAGAACTAAGTAAAGGGGAGATTGGGAAATTCGGCTGATTAAATGTTAAAATTCTATTTTTGACTGGTTGCAGTGGCTCACTTCTAGAGTCCCAGCTATTGGAGAGGCAGAGATCAGGAGGACCACAGTTCGAAGCCAGTCTGGGTAAAAAAGTAGTGAGAACCCTATCTTAACAAATAAACCAGGTGTGGTGGAATGTGCCTGTGGTCTCAGGCTATACAGGAGGCTACAGGGAGGAGGATCATAGTCTGAGGCCAGCCCTGGTCAAAAGTGTTGAGACCCTACCTAAAAAATAACTAAAGCAAAGAAGGGCTGGGGGCATGGCTCAAATAGTAGAGTGTCTGACTAGCAAGCTTGAGGCCTCGAGTTCAAACCCCAGTAGCACCAAAAAATTCTTAGTTTTGTCCCTCCAGATTCATAATTTGGTGGCCACGAATATATGTAGGACATATCTCTGGTTTGTTTTAGTATACATGGATATGATTACTTTATTATGTGTCAACTTGGAACCTATACACATTTCTTTAAATTATATTTCATGTCCTAATGAAGACAGTACAAAATTAATCTGTTATGACTGTCCTATCTATAACCAAAACATGTTCTTCTTTGCCAATAGGGGAACATACAAACACATAAATCATTTCCATGTAAGAAGATACAATATCATTTTTCCTCTTTCACTGAAAATCATTCTATTTCTATCTGACCCATATTCTTCGTTTTATACCCATTTCCTGAAATACTGACAAATGAATTTAATTATTTCTCATACTACTCTTTTTGCGGTACTGGGGTTTGAACTCGGGGCCTACACTGAGGCAGGTGTTTTACCACTTGAGCCGCTCCTCTAGTTCTGTTTTATGTTGGGTATTTTTTGAGATAGGGTCTTGTGAACTATTTTCCCGGCTGGTTTTGAACAGGGAGTCTCCTGATTTCTGCTTCCCTGAGTAGCTATGATTACAGGTGTGAGCCACTAACGCCTGGCTCTTTAATCCTTTAATGTCTTCCTAATCTTTATCCTTCCCGCCATGGCTGCTCTGTTTATGAATTCATTGGGAAGTGAGTGGAGTGACTGAGGGAACGGGGGCTGATATGCAAAGAATGTTATACTTCTTCGAATGGGATAATCTAATCCACAGATGATAGCAATGAGAATTTCTTCTTTGTTTTCAAATGAATATTCTGTACATATGAACCAAACATTTTTGCAGTTCCAGGATATAAAAGGGGATGTATGAACCAGTTGGAGGAAGAATGAGTGCAAACAAAAGCCAAAATAAAGAACTTTGTATTGTCTTCTGGGGAGAGGGTTAGCATGTATTTGTCTGTATGCTGGATGGATTGTACTGTGTTATACAGATGACTTTGTTGTATTTATTTGGAGATTAAGCATGACTGCAGGAGATGTGTATGGGTGCCACATTGACAGAAGATGAACTCTGGTGGCTGTTGATGTGTCAAGTTGCCTAAGATTAACTACATTTCCCTGAATTGCCATTTTTTGTGCTCTGGTTAAGGTTGGCCACAGAGGAGATTCCTGGGAGATTTGGAAGGCAGCAGGGAAGCAGCTGTTTTTCAGTTTACACAGATCATTGCTGACTCATTGGTATGTAGCCACACTTGGACCTGTTGCTGCTCTGTGTTTTCTCAGAATCCTCCTTTATATTCGTTCCCTTTTGTACCAAGTGAGTGCATTCAGCTCCATTCAGAAAGCCTTTAGGATGCACAAGCAACAAAACCCTTCATCCCAGATGCCAAGTCTCTGGAGGTTCATTCTAAGGGCAGGGCGAGGCATGCATAGGCTCTTCCTGAGTCTGCACCTCATCTCTGCATGTCCTGGTCAGGCTACCTGGCTGGTTGGGGGGTGGCTGTCCATAACACTGCCTTGCTGCCATGGCAGCTTGGCTTACTGGCATACTTGTTACAATGTTTAGTGAAGCCTGCTTTAGCACTGCTATAAGGGTCACTTGTTCTGAAATTATTTTGAGGAAAGATGTTTTAGAAGATAGTTTCCACAGGTAGTGGATGGCTTAAGAAAATTTAAATGTAGATGTTGCCAACTATTTGTCCAAAAATCTGAAGTTTTCGTTTATCCTAGACAGGTTGTACAGTGGATTGTTTGCAAGCCTTCTTCCTGTGTGCTGTTACCATGTCTGGCTCCATAGTAAAGATGGAGAAATCTTTATTATGGTCAACAACCAAGATTTAAAAAAAATTTTTATTTTATTCATATGTGCATACAATGCTTGGATCATTTCTCCCCCCTTTCCCCACCCCCTATTTTCCTCCCCGCCCCCTCCCTTACCCTCCTACCCCCTCACTACCCGGAAGAAATTATTTTGCCCTTATCTCTAATTTTGTTGAAGAGAGAGTATAAGCAATAATAGGAAGGACCAAGGGTTTTTGCTAGTTGAGATAAGGATAGCTATACAGGGAGTTGACTCACATTGATTTCCTGTGCGTGTGTATTACCTTCTAAGTTAATTCTTCTTGATCTAACCTTTTCTCTAGTTCCTGGTTCTCTTCTCCTATTGGCCTCAGTTGCTTTAAAGTATCTGCTTTATTTTCTCTGTGTTGAGGGCAACAAATGCTATCTAGTGTTTTAGGTGTCTTACCTATTCTCATACCTTCCTTGTGTGGTCTCGCTTTATCATGTGGTCAAAGTCCAATCCCCTTGAACAACCAAGATTTATTGGTGTACTTTGACCAATAGTTCCCAATTTTGAAATTCTGGGGTCAGTCCAGCATTTTATCATAGAGCAGCATTTTGTACTTTGAAGAGTAAGGCTGTCTGCAAGTGGAAGAACTTGAAGTAGATCCATACTTAAGAATGGAACTACTGCTGGGTGCTGGTAGCTCACACCTGTAATCCTAGCTACTTGGGAGGCTAATATCAGAAGGATCAAAGTTTGAAGCCAGCCCAGGAAATTAGTGTGAGAGTCCTTCATCTCCAAAATAATCAAAGAAAAATGGACTGGAGGTGTGACTCAAGCTGTAGAGCACTTGCTTGGCAAGCTTGAAGCCCTGAATTCAAACTTTAGTCTCTCTCTCTCTTTCACACACACACACACACACACACACGTGACTGTAAGTTCCAGTGGGGCTGACTATGCACATTTCTTTTGTATGTTCTGTGACTCTGCTTGTTACAGTCTTCTGTTCTATTTTGATCCTTGTGGTTGTTTTTTTTTTAAACATGGCCATTTACCCCTGTAAGTTTTAAATGTTTCTCATAGACCCACTCATTTGTGAGTAGAGGTGTTCTTCTAGAATTACTTATAACTCTTGCCTTTGGACTGTATTTATGATTAAAATTATGTTTTCCAGAGGAATTTTTGGATCACTCTCAGCTAATTGCAAAATTTAGTGCTTGATTGTGTAAATCTTTGGTAGTAGTCAAACATCAGGTGCCAAGAAAGGAGGGTTAGTTCAGTGAAATTAATATTTTATGAGGTGTGATTTTTATCTTCAGGTGAGATAGAAAGATGAATTCATTATATATAGTAATAAATTTTTCTCATTTTGTAAATAATATAAGCAAAAATCCAAGAACATCTTAATAAATAAGAATAAAATAATTTGAATGACTATCAGGTTAATTTAAACCTTGATTTCAGGAGAATACTAAAACCACTTGTTCAGAGTTTCGAAGAAAATTCTGATATTAATGAACCTGCATTCTCCTTTTACTTTTTACAGTATTTCTTTTGGATGTAAGAAAGTGATAGAATTGAGCCAACATGTAGGACTGAGTTTGTGAGAAAGACAACTCAGATTGTCAGTTTAAAGCATACATTTTATGATGGAGAGGTTGTATTTGACTAAGATACATTGTAAGCATTTTTGTAAATGTCACAATGTACTCCAGTACAATAATCATATAATAAAAAAAAACAAAGAATTATTTATACATTTAAGAAAACCCCAAAACTTCAGGTGATTTTTTTCAAAGAAAGGGATCTTGAATTACCTTTTTACTGGGAAAAAAATAAAAAAATAAGGTGAGTGCCATTAGCTAATTTAAAAATAAAACTTTATGGCAAGCATGTTGCAAAACAGAAACTGGAGTGTACTAGAATCATTTGTTTTCTATAGAGTATTAGGAGATAATAAATGTTGATATATATTATCAGTGCTTATATTTGAATACATTTTGGTGCTTTTATGAGAACAAATCTTTCATAATTTGACATGTATGGCTTGACTGACCATAACAGTTCTCTTTGAAGGTTTGCTTGGACTGAAATATTATGCAATCCAATGCTGTAAAATCACAAATATTAGAGAGCTTTAAAAGGATTAAAATTTCAGCTAGTCTAGTTTCATACCTACTTTGGGTTTTTGTACAAGGAAGAATTCCATGTTTTAGAGCATTTACCTCAGTATAGACTACTGATGTGTTATTAAATGGGATTAAATGTCAGTTAAAATTCAGTAACATCAGCAAAATATTTTGGAGTATGGTTAGCTAGGTGGTGGAATATAATACTGATTAATTTCTTAAGAGTGTGTATGGGCATTTATGTATATACTTTTATTTTGCTCATCAACATTTAAACATATTAGGTTAATATTTAAGATTAGGGCTTAGAACATGATTTAGTCTTTTTTATTCATTTATATGGTATTTAGAAGTGTAATAAAAGTGTAAATGTGAATGAAGAAAAAAAAGAAGGGTCAAGTTTCTGCAAGATACCCACACCACTAATTCAAGAGGCAACAAGAACCAACAGGGGTTTCGGTTGGTCTTTGGTGGGGTTATAGCTCATGATGGTGGGCTCTAACCTATGCTTTATTCACCTTTCTATCTTTCTTTCTTCTTTTATTTTTTTGGTGGCATTGGGGTTTGAACTCAGGGCCTCATAATTGCTAGGCAGGTGCTCTACCAATAGAGTCCTTCTGCCAGCCCCACCCTTATTTCTATACATTTTTCTGACTGCTTATCCCATGGATTTTACGTTCTAGCATCAGACACGAAAGTGACACACAGTTCTACATAGACTGGTTAACCAGATTCCACAAGCTTGTAAGACCAAAGTTCTGTGAAGAAATTCATTACCCTAATATGTACTTATAGAAATAGCTTAGTAGTTCTGCTTCTGTGATTGGACACTGACTGATAGAATAAACAATAAAATTAAAAAGTCCCTAACACACAGTATATACACACAACATGCAAGTATACATATAAATACATAAATATTTCTAAATGAGAAGAGACTTAAAATTTAGCACTTAATGGAGTCTAGATACTCCGGAATTTTAGAGTGATCATGATTTTAGCTTCTCTTTCTAAAAATAGTATTTCAATAATTACAGGTGTTGAATGATTATGAACAGTGAAAAAAGAACTCTTTCAAATTCTGTCCTAGATCAAAAAGTGGTTATTGATCAAAAACCATTATTGTGTGGTATGCTGGACTCCAGTATTTCTAATCCATCTTCATCTCCACTCCCTGTTTCCCCAGAGACTGAGAAAGGGAACATGTGGCAGAAGAATCAGACCTCTCTGGCAGACTTCATCCTTGAAGGGCTCTTTGATGACTCCTTCAACCACCTTTTCTTTGTCCTCTTGATTATGGCGATCTTCCTTCTTGCAGTGAGTGGCAACACCCTCACCATTCTCCTCATCTGTGCTGATCCCCAGCTTCACACACCGATGTACTTCCTGCTCAGCCAGCTTTCCCTCATGGATCTGATGCACGTCTCCACAACCATCCCCAAGATGGCTGCCAACTACCTCACTGGGAAGAAGTCCATCTCCTTTGTCAGTTGTGCAATCAACACTTCCTCTATTTGTCTGTGGGTGGTGCTGAGTGTCTTCTCCTAGCTCTCATGTCCTATGACCGCTATGTTGCCATCTGTCATCCTCTGCATTGCACTGTGCTCATGAGCAGAAAGGTGGTTCTGATGATGGCTGTCATGTCATGGTTGGGTGGATCCATGAACTCCCTAGTTATCACAGTGCTCCTGATGCATTTCCCTTTTTGTGGGCCTCGGATAATTTACCACTTCTACTGTGAGTTTCCAGCTGTGGTGAAGTTGGTATGTGGTGACATCACTGTTTATGAGACCACAGTGTACATCAGCACCTTCACAGTTATTCTCCTCCCCATCATCCTGGTGTCTACATCTTATGGCTTTATTCTCTACAGTGTCATGCAGCTGCGTTCATCTGGGAGTAAGAGAAATGCCTTTGCCACTTGTAGCTCTCACCTCACTGTGGTTTCGCTCTTTTTTGGTGCTGGCCTCTTCTCCTATTTGAGGCCCAGGTCCCAGCGCACTCCACTGCAAGACAAAGTTGGTTCTGTGTTCTAGAGCGTCATCGCTCCACACTGAATCCTCTGATTTACACTCTCTGGAATAAGGATGTAGCTAAGGCTCTGAGGAGGGTGCTGAGGAGAGATATAATCACTCAGTGAGTGCTGTTGTAGTTGCCCTCAATACAGAATGGACTAGGATAAGCTACTTAGATTGAAGCCATCTGTCATTTCTGGTGAACATACAAAGGGGCAGCTAAACACCCCCACTCACATGAAGGCTCAGATGGGATATTGGGACGATGAAATAAAAATCTGGTTAACAGTCAGAATTCCTAACAAGGTCAGCTATCTAAAATCAGTCTGTTTGAAAGACTAAGGAAAACTTTTTTGCTGTCCCTCCCTTTTCAAATTCAAATTAGCAAAAGAAAAGGATTTGGTTGCTTTTTTTAAATCTCAAGTATACTTATCTTCTGGATTATTATTTATTAATCTTTTCTCTCCCACAGAGAGCTATTGCTTTTCTGTTTGTCTTGTTTTGTGCCCAGACAACGTGGCTGGACATTCTGCTCATTGAGGCAAGAACTTTGCTGATTTTATGTGTGCAGGTAGCCACTTTCAGTTTCTGAGCTCCAAGAATTTCTCCAAGCAGAAATGTGGTTTGTGTTCCATGTGTTCCTAACTCTGGCTCATGAAGGAATGGAGGAAGGGGATAATATTATTGTTGAATCTAAGTCTTGCCAGCACGTGAAAGCACTACTTGGATGATGAGAGCTGTCATCAGGGAAATCAAGTTTTATTAGGATGTTAGTTGATTGACAAAATGGCCAATCATAATACAGTCCTAATGATTGCTTCAAAAGAATTTGGGTACAGGAGAGGGCTTTTATGAGGTGAAAAGAGGGAAGGAAGGTGATACTGTAGGCATATATGCAAAATTCATATTGTTTCAACTAATAGGAAAATCCCTTAAAACCTATAAACCATGTACAAGCTCAGGGTCTGATTGGAACCTTCTGACATGGACTGAGACTGGTGTGACCTGACCAACACAATTTGGTCTCATCTAAAAGAAGCATTGCTCATTGCAAGCAATTACATTTGGATTTGACTTACTTAAAACCTGTGCCATCAGCCTCTGTAATGCAGCTTATAAAAAGGCCAATGTGTGATTCCTCTCATTACAGACCTAGTGGGTTTCTGCTCTCAGAAATCAGTGGATAGATTGTGGAGATCAAACTGTGTCCTGCTCCAAGTTACTTCATATTGCATAGAACAGTAGCTTTCTGGGCTGAGCCTTAGTCTGAGTAACTGCATTTTACAAAACATCAGCTTTCTCCATTGTGAGTGCAAATGTTAGGCAGAATGACGCTATATCTTGTTTGTGCAAACAAATAATCACCTTGTCTCTAGCACAAACCTTGAGGCAGACTGATAAATAACTTATTTACTCAAGCAAACAGTTAACATCTATGAATGTATCAAATTAAATCAAGAACACATGCACACATGAGCATACCTAAACCATATCAGAAAAACAAGGCATGTGACTTTATTGAACACATCAGACCAAGGATCGATGCATCTCCCTACCTGGATCATATAAGAGGAGGGGTATCTAACACTGGAGCAGGTTGGCATCCACTAACTAGTCATTAGACTAGTACATGCATCACAAATTGACCTCCACACTCTGTTTGGGGAGGGGGAGTTCAATTCAGCACAACCCCCAACCCATTTGAAAAGACTCACTCAAATTGCTGTCTATCATGACCCAGTAAGCCTGGAACTAGCTCAGCACCTGAACTGGCATTGAACCACGTCTGGGCTTTGATGCTACTGAACCCAACAGTCCTGTGACTGGGTACAGACTGCGTTTGTTATGTTAATATCTAATCTGCAGTGACCCTCCGCACCTGTATCTGTTCTCTGCTCTTGCCTTCAGTAAGGCCCCTTTGAGCCCTACAGTTACTTCAACTCTTTCTTGGCTATTCTGCAACCTATGTACATAAATGTGCAGTGCCATGTGTGATGTGAGAATTAATAACAGTAATTAAGATTGGAATAAAAGAACCTGTGACTGCCAATGGCCCTGGCTATTAAGTGAAATCAGTAGTACTTGTCAAATTAAGCCAACGAAATTGACATAGATAAAAAATTTATTGGTATTCAATAAATTCTGACATTGTGGAAAGACCCAAGTGTGTCCGTTTCTGACCTAGCCTGCTCACAATAGTCTTGTGATTGGAATACTGAGGACCTTAGACTTTTTAGGTGAATTCTGCTTAATTTCCCATATGACAAATAAGAAAACAGGCCCAAAGCCTCATATGTTCCATCCTTCAGGTCTTAATTCTGTTTTATTCAAATCATTATTTTATTTGTATTTCATTTGTATCATTAAAGCAACGAAAGAGTGGTCAACCATGTCAGCTTCTGCTAGGAGTGTCACTGAAATGTTTTTCTTCACTTCATAATGTTGATGTTTATTTGTAAGTCAATGTTTGCTTTCATGTTTATTCAATTGATGCCTCACTCCCCCATTTAAGATGGAGTTTCATGAGGGGACCATGGTTCAGACTTTTTTATATTTAGTGCTTGGTGCAAATTCTGACCACAGGAGGCATACAATCCAGCCAATATCCAACGGCAGTGAGGTGAGACACTCACTTCCTCCAATGCCAGGAGAGAAAGTTCCCAGACCTGCCATTCTCTTCACCATGTTAAACCATGAGGCCCAGGAGAGTGTATACTTCTGTCCTCTAGCCCCCAAATCTTAGATACCAGTTGTTCCCCCTATTAGCAAGATCAAGTTTGGCCTGAGTGACAAAAATGGGCACTTGAGAGCTGAGTTATACATTTTCTTATCTTTTTTCTTTTTGAATATTCAAGATTGTGAATTGTGAAATTTGAACGTAATGCACAAATCATTCGAGAGCCACACCAAGAGAGACTCAATAGTCGCCTCGAAATTAGGCTTACCAGAGGTGTCACTATTTGGGCTAACATAAATCTATGGAAATATCAGATGATGGTGTTCCTTGAATCACTTAAATCTAAGCTTTCCCTGTTTGCATGCATTCTGGTCAGTCTGTGAGCAGGGTTACAGACTTGTAAATCCCACTCAATACCTTTCATATCATCATAACATCCTTCTTTCTCCATGCTGAGATGTGACAGAGCCCTTAGGTCTGGAAAACCCATGGGGGAGCTGATATGGGAGTAAACATGGAGACAGGAGCCAGAGGAATCACCATTTCTGTTGCAGTCTTTGAATTTCAATATTTCTTGTGGTGACACTAATCATGGAATGACAGGTGTGCAATAACATGCCAGAGCCACAGAAGAATTTTTAAACTCCATTCGATTAGCTTTATATACAGTAATTTGTAATCTATAGCTTTTGGAAATGATTTGTAGTTATCGAGCTTTGGTGTTTACATCTCCAAACCTGAAGATCTATTGGCTTCTTTTTTTATTATATTCATATGTGCATACAATGTTTGGGTCATTTCTCCCCCCTAACCCCCATCCCCTCCCTTTACTCCCCCCCTTCCTTACCCCCCTAAACCCCTCACTACCCGGAAGAAACTATTCTGCCCTTATCTCTAGTTTTGTTGAAGAGAGAGTATAGCAATAATAGGAAGAAACAAGGGTTTTTGCTAATTGAGATAAGGATAGCTATACAGGGAGTTGACTCGCATTGATTTCCTGTGCATATGTGTTACCTTCTAGGTTAATTCTTTTTTTTTTTTTTTCCCATTTTATTTTATTTTATTTTTTTTTCATTTTTCTTTTATTATTCATATGTGCATACAAGGCTTGGTTTATTTCTCCCCCCTGCCCCCACCCCCTCCCTTACCACCCACTCCACCCCCTCCCGCTCCCCCCCTCAATACCCAGCAGAAACTATTTTGCCCTTATCTCTAATTTTGTTGTAGAGAGAGTATAAGCAATAATAGGAAGGAACAAGGGGTTTTGCTGGTTGAGATAAGGATAGCTATACAGGGCATTGACTCACATTGATTTCCTGTGCGTGGGTGTTACCTTCTAGGTTAATTCTTTTTAATCTAACCTTTTCTCTAGTTCCTGGTCCCCTTTTCCTATTGGCCTCAGTTGCTTTAAGGTATCTGCTTTAGTTTCTCTGCATTAAGGGCAACAAATGCTAGCTAGTTTTTTAGGTGTCTTACCTATCCTCACCCCTCCCTTGTGTGCTCTCGCTTTTATCATGTGCTCATAGTCCAATCCCCTTGTTGTGTTTGCCCTTGATCTAATGTCCACATATGAGGGAGAACATACGATTTTTGGTCTTTTGAGCCAGGCTAACCTCACTCAGAATGATGTTCTCCAATTCCATCCATTTACCAGCGAATGATAACATTTCGTTCTTCTTCATGGCTGCATAAAATTCCATTGTGTATAGATACCACATTTTCTTAATCCATTCGTCAGTGCTGGGGCATCTTGGCTGTTTCCATAACTTGGCTATTGTGAATAGTGCCGCAATAAACATGGATGTGCAGGTGCCTCTGGAGTAACAGTCTTTTGGGTATATCCCCAAGAGTGGTATTGCTGGATCAAATGGTAGATCGATGTCCAGCTTTTTAAGTAGCCTCCAAATTTTTTTCCAGAGTGGTTGTACTAGTCTACATTCCCACCAACAGTGTAAGAGGGTTCCTTTTTTCCCCGCATCCTCGCCAAACCTGTTGTTTGTGGTGTTGCTGATGATGGCTATTCTAACAGGGGTGAGGTGGAATCTTAGTGTGGTTTTAATTTGCATTTCCTTTATTGCTAGAGCTGGTGAGCATTTTTTCATGTGTTTTTTGGCCATCTGAATTTCTTCTTTTGAGAAAGTTCTGTTTAGTTCACTTGCCCATTTCTTTATTGGTTCATTAGTTTTGGGAGAATTTAGTTTTTTAAGTTCCCTATATATTCTGGTTATCAGTCCTTTGTCTGATGTGTAGCTGGCAAATATTTTCTCCCACTCTGTGTGTGTTATATTCAGTTTAGAGACCATTTCTTTTGATGAACAGAAGCTTTTTAGTTTTATGAGGTCCCATTTATCTATGCTACCTCTTAGTTGCTGTGCTGCTGGGGTTTCATTGAGAAAGTTCTTTCCTATACCTTTTAAATCCAGAGTATTTCCTACTCTTTCCTGTATCAACTTTAGAGTTTGTGGTCTGATATTAAGATCCTTGATCCATTTTGAGTTAATCTTGGTATAGGATGATATACATGGATCTAGTTTCAGTTTTTTGCAGACTGCTAACCAGCTTTCCCAGCAGTTTTTGTTGAAGAGGCTGCTATTTCTCCATTGTATATTTTAAGCTCCTTTGTCAAAGACAAGTTGGTTATAGTTGTGTGGCTTCATATCTGGGTCCTCTATTCTGTTCCACTGGTCTTCATGTCTGTTTTTGTGCCAGTACCATGCTGTTTTTATTGTTATTGCTTTGTAATATAGTTTGAAGTCAGGTATCGTGATACCTCCTGCATTGTTCTTTTGACTGAGTATTGCCTTGGCTATTTGTGGCCTCTTGTGTTTCCATATAAATTTCACAGTAGATTTTTCAATTTCTTTAATGAATGTCATTGGAATTTTGATGGGAATTGCATTAAACATGTAGATTACTTTTGGGAGTATCGACATTTTTACTATGTTGATTCTACAATCCATGAGCATGGGAGATCTCTCCAGTTTCTATAGTCTTCCTCAATCTCTTTCTTCAGAAGTTTATAGTTTTCCTTGTAGAGGTCATTCACATCTTTTGTTTGGTTTACACCTAGGTATTTGATTTTTTTTGAGGCTATTGTAAATGGAATTGTTTTCATATATTCTTTTTTAGTTTGCTTATTGTCAGTGTATAGAAATGCTAATGATTTATCTATGTTGATTTTATATCCTGCTACCTTGCTGTAGCTATTGATGATGTCTAGGAGCTTCTGAGTTTAGTTTTTTGGGTCTTTAAGGTATAGGATCATGTTCTTTGCAAATAGGGATATTTTGACAGTTTCTTTACCTATTTGTATTCCTTTTATTCCTTCTTCTTGCCTAATTGCTCTGGCTAGGAATTCCAGTACTATGTTGAATAGGAGTGGAGATAGTGGGCATCCTTGTCTCGTTCCTGATTTTAGAGGGAATGGTTTCAGTTTTTCTCCATTAAGTATAATGCTGGCTGTAGGTTTGTCATATATAGCTTTTATAATGTTGAGGTACTTTCCTTCTATTCCTAGTTTTCTTAGAGTTTTATCATGAAATGGTGTTTGATCTTATCCAAGGCTTTATCTGCATCTATTGAGATGATCAAGTGGTTTTTGTCTTTGCTTCTGTTAATGTGGTTTATTACGTTTATTGATTTTTGTATGTTGAACCACCCCTGCATCCCTGGGATGAAGCCTACTTGGTCGTGGTGAATGATCTTTTTGATGTGTTGTTGAATTTGGTTTGTCATTATTTTGTTGAGGATTTTTACATCAATGTTCATTAAGGAGATTGACCTCCACTTTTTGGAGGTGTCTTTTCCTGGTTTCGGGATAAGTGTAATACTGGCTTCATAAAATGTATTAGGCTGTTTTCCTTCCCTTTCTATTTCATGGAACAGTTTAAGGAGGGTTGGTATCAGTTCTTCTTTAAAGGTCTGACAGAATTCAGCAGAGAATCCATCAGGTCCTGGACTTTTCTTTTTGGGGAGACTCTTGATTGCTGCTTCAATTTCATTTTGTGTTATAGGTATATTCAGGTGCTTAATTTCCTCTTGGTTCAGTTTTGGATGATTGTATGTATCTAAAATCTGTCCATTTAAGATTTTTGAATTTATTTGAACATAGGTTCTCAAAGTAGTCTCTGATGATTTCCTGGACTTCCATGGTGTTTGTTGTTATCTCCCCTTTTGCATTCCTGATTCTACTAATTTGTGTTTTTTCTCTCCTCATTTTATTCAGGTTTGCCAGGGTCTATCGATCTTGTTTATTTTTTCAAAGAACCAACTTTTTGTTTCATTAATTCTCCTGCCTGTTTTGGGGGGCCATTGTCTTGGTAAATCTTCTTCCAGCCTTTCATCCTAATCCTATGCTTATTTCTGTTGGTGAGATGGGTCTCCTGTAAGCAACAAATTGTTGGATCTTCCTTTTTAATCCATTTCTTCAAATGGTGCCTTTTGATGGGGGAATTAAGTCTGTTAACATTAAGTGTTAGTACTGATAGGTATGTGGTGATTCCTGTTATTTAGTTGTCATAGTTGTTTGAAGGTTTGATTTTGTGTACCTAAGTTGAGGTTACTCTCTACTGTCTTGCTTTTTCTTTTCCTGTGGTTTGGTGCTGCCAACATAACCTTTCATGGTTATGTTGGGTTTCACTTTCTGCGTGCAGAATCCCTTGAAGAATCTTTTGTAGTGGTGGCTTTGTGGTCACATATTGTTTTAGTTTCTGCTTATCATGGAAGACTTTTATTGCTCCTTCTATTTTGAATGCTAGCTTTGCTGGGTAGAGTATCCTAGGGTTGAAGTTATTTTCATTCAGTGCCCAGAAACCTCACCCTAAGCTCTTCTTGTTTTTAATGTTTCTGTTGAGAAGTCTGCTGTGATTTTGATGGTTTTACCTTTGTATGTTACTTGTTTTTTTCTCTCTTACAGCCTTCAATATTCTTTCTCGAGTCTCTTACTTGTTGTTTTAATGATAATATGCCGTGGGGTAGTTCTATTTTGGTCAGGTATGTTTGGTGTTCTGGAGGCCTTGTACACCTGTATGGGCATAGATTTCTCTTGATTTGGGAAATTTTCTGTAATTATTTTGTTGAATATATTATGCATTCCCTTTGCTTACACGTCTTCTCCTTCTTTAATGCCCATGATTCTCAGTTTTGGTCTTTTGATGGAGTTGGTGAGTTCTTGCATTTTGTTTTCACAGGTCTTGCGTTGTTTAACTAATAGTTCTTTGGTTTTTCCTTTAATTACCATTTCATCTTCGAGTTCTGAGATTCTTTCTTCTGCTTGTTCTATTCTGCTGGATTGGCCTTCCATTTTGTTTTATATTTCTGTTTTGTTCTTTTTTCTGAGGTTTTCCATATCTTGAGTCACTTCCTCTTTAATATTGGCTATTTTCACTCTTAGTTCATTTATCTCTTTATTTTTTGTGTTCTTTGTTTCACTTCGGTGTTTATAAAGTGCTTCTATTGTTTCTTTTATTTGTTCTTGTGCTTTCTCAAATTCTCTATTTTTGTTGTCTTTGAATTTCTTACTGTCTCCTGTACATTTTGGTTGACCATATCCAGTATAATCTCTATTAAATTCTCATTGGTTACTTTCAGGATTTCTTCTTTCTGGTTGTTTTTGTGGGCTTCATTGGGTTCTTTGTCATAGTTTATCTTTGTTTTGTTGGAGTCTGGATCTGAGTATCTGTTTTTTTCATTTCCCTCTGGTTCTTGTATTAAGTTATTCTGGGGGGAAACTGGTTTCCCTCTTTTTTCTGTCTTCCCATCATTGCCCTTGCTATTGTTACTGTCCATTTACTGTGTGCAATTAAGTATTTTCTATCTTGTAATAATAACAATGGTGATATCTGTTAGGGTCTGAGAATCCTATTCCTCCGAGAGACAGAGTCATGCGTGAATGCAATCAACAAAGCAGAGTTTATTGAGCTGGCAAGCCGGGGTCAAGCTCCCACACAGACACACAGGTCCGATTGGGCAGACAAGACCCCGAGCCTCTTTAGGGAAGATCTTATATAGACCCCTACCGGCCGTTACAGCAAAAGCCCACACAGTACATAGCCAATGAGTTTGTAACACCACATACATTTCCAGCCTATCCATTTAAGAGTACATTGCTTCTTAGCCTATAGATTCAAGGGTCAGTATTTGCACACACGGTTACATTTAGCAAGCAGGCAGGGCACATCTTGCACGTACTTCTAGTCGTCTTTCACAATCTGCTCACATTCCTCACATTCCTCACATTTCACCTGCCCCCATTCTGTTTATCTTATCCTGCACGGGGCATCCTGTGCTGGCTTTACTGGTTTCTGCTATGGGGATATGCTGGGGCAAAGGGCACATCCTTTCAATATCTAGAATGGAAGGGTAAGAGGAGAGGGAAAGCAAAGATTGTAAAGAAAAAGGGAAAAACAAACAAACAAACAAACAAGTAAAAAAAACCAAAACAAATAAACAACTAAAAAAATCAGTGTTGAAGAAATAAACAGGGAGACAGTGTAGTAATCAACAGTAAGCTAAACAGGCATTAGAGAGACAGGGAGAGGATTAAAAAAAATCCCCAAGTTCAAATGCAATAAAGTTTCATTCTTAATAATTTTGGTTTTAGTCCCTCAGCCTTCAATCCTGGAGTTGGTGTCTCAGAAGTAGTTCTGTCGTTGTCTCATCAAAGGGGAAAAAAACCAAACCAAACCAAAACAAACAAGAAAAACAAAGCACAACAAAAATATCCCAAGTTCAAATGCAGTACAATTTCAGTAAGTCTTTCAACACGAGGTTGTAGTTCAGTCATCTCATCAAAGGAAGAGAAAAAGAAAGAAGAAAAAAAAAGGGTCTGGAGACAGTTCTGTGGATGTCTATCTGAGGCTGTGGCTCACGTGCCTGCTATTGTCAGCCAGCTGTTGCTGGAGGCTTTATTGATTGCAGATCTCAGGAGTGAGCTTAACACTCACCTAGCTCAGCAGGCTTTGTTTGCTCAGAGTTCTCCTGGGAACAACAGCCACTGTTACAAGGTTTCCCTTCTCCAAGCACACTGGGGGAGGTGGCGCTCCACCTCCCGGCCATCCTGTTTATTTACAATTCTCATGGGAAGTGTCCCTTCCCCCTCTCCAGTGGGGCTTTCCTCACACCACCACTTTTATAAGCTTTCCTGCTCCAAGGTTGCTGGGTGGGGGCTGCCACTCCTGCCTTCCCAGGCCGGCTTGTTTATTCACAGTTCCGTGAGGGATTGCCCCCCACTTCGGTGCTCAGGGTGCCCCCCCTTTGCTATGTGTCTTTTTTCGTTGTTTTGTTTAGTATTCAGTTTTTTTCTCTTTTTTCCCTGTGTGGGGGTCATTCTATCCAGGGGGTTATGCTGATCTGGCCCAGGGTTGTTTGTGAGAGTACCGTGCTGCTTAGCTCAGCTGGAGTTCTGCATCTCTCGAGCTGGGAGGAGCTGGCGTCTGGCAGTGCGGGAGCCCTCCTGGTTTCTCCGTTTAACATGGAGTGTGGATGCTATGCACGGGCTGGGGGTGTGGAGGAGTCAGAGGAGTCGGAGTTTTGCCTCTTCTCAGTGGTTTTTCTTGTAAGGTGTATCTCCAGTGTCTCTCCAAGATTTTACTTTAGGAAGAAAGCTTTCTGCTTCCTCCCTCTAGTTGTCATCTTGGAATCTCTCTTGGCTTTAATAAGGCTCCCTGCAATTTGTACAGGGCAACAGCCAGCTATGCAACGTGCTGTTTTACCCATATCATGGGTCTGAGAATGTCTTCTTCTGCAGTGCTATGGCTGTAGAGCACCTGTATACTTCTCCTTGTCCGTTTGTCTCACATCTCTGGCCATTTCTTGGTTTAGTGCATTTGCATCCTCAATTATGGAATTAATGACTTATGGGAAATAAGTCTATTCATCCTTTGCTGAAAAAATGCATCCTAGAGCCCCGTGTCTGAGATATATATCCCTGTCCCCATTCTGTACCTTCAATTTCATCCTAAATAGTTAATCATTACTGTCTACTAAGATTTTAATTTCATGTCACAATGAAACACCTTGCATAGCTATCTTAAACAAATAAAAATGTCATTAAAAAATAAAAATGGAGAACATACCAAATGGGATTTTTAAGGAAACTATTTTTTCATTCTTTTACTTTCTTTTATTAGGGTATATTAATTACACAAAGGTGCTTCACTGTGGTATTTCACATGTGTGTATATTGTACTTTGATCAGTTTAACCCTACTGTTGCTCTCTCTTTTCCTGGTCCTCCCACCATATTTTTTAACAGCTTTCAGTGGGTTACCTTATGCCATCTTCATACATAGACATGATTTATTTAGATATTATTCACCCTTTATCATTCTCTTCCCTTCTCCCATCTCCCTTGTTCTCCAATAGTTACATAATTACAATCATGTTACAATACACATACATCTCTATTTCTATATCTACATCTACATCTGTATCTATAGCTATCTTTCCATCTGTCTGTTATCTGTTTGTCCATCTATCTGTTGTCTATCTATCTATCTATCTATCTATTACCTATCTATCTATGTATCTATCATCTATCTATATCTATTAGGTCTAGTTCTGCACAGGAGAGAAAACATGTGACCTTTGTCCATCTAAACCTGGCTTGTTTCACTTAACATTATGATCTCCATCTTTTGTGGCAACAATTCTAAACCTTTCTCTAACTACTGGGAAGAACTTGTACCTGAGAAACAAAATTTCTCATCCAGAATCCATATTATTCACAATTCTTTGCCTGTGTTTTTTTGAGTCTTGATATTGATACTACTTGGTCTCATCAGATATGCAATGGAACTCAAGTGTCAGTATTAAAAAATGCAGAAAGAAAAACTAACTCCTTCGACATTTCTGAGGTACAAAATAGCATTGATAATAAATAACCCCTGACTTAGTAGTCAGCTTTCAATTTAGAGCTTTCTGAGTCTATACCATGGTATTGTGTGGTATGACTTATTAGGAGTGTTGGTCAGCAATTCATTGTATTCCAGACTTTTGGTCTGCTCCAGCAATTAGGACTGTCTAAAGATAGTACTCATCAGAGTACTATCTATTCTACATTTTCCCAGGCCACATTTGACAATCTAGAATTTCAATTTCTTGTATCCACAGGCCTCTGAGCTATTATTGCACTCCCAGTCCTATCAATGTTGGTGGTGACCTTGTGTTGGTGTTGTCAGGCTGCCTAGTCCCACCTGGCTAACTTTTAGCACCCCCAGGGTGCCACCCTGCCACCCAGGGGTGATCTGCTGTGTTGAGAAGGGTAGGGTACAGGGACTTATCTTGAGGAAAGGAAGACAGAAGAGTCAATTTCACTGGCCCAGTTCAACAAAGTCCAGGGGAATATGTCCTAGTTCACCATGGACTGCAGTCCAGAGATTTTGGAGGATACTAGAAGCAGAGTCCGGAAGTGCCAGGGTATGGATCTGGGAGAGGAACTGGGTGCCTGGGCACTCTCAGGGTTTCACTCTTCAGGTAGGGAAGATCAGGAGGCTTTTTTCTGGCAATGCTAATCTTCCTCACTGGGTTAAGATAGTATAGTTTTTTTTTTTTGAGACAGGGTCTTTTTATGTAGCCCCAATTGGCCTTGAAATTGCTAAGTACCCAGACTGGCCTCCAATTCCTTATCCTCCTGTCTCAGCCTCTCAAGTGCTGGGATTACAGGCATGTATCACCATGCCTGGCCTCATTGTCACTTTTAAAAGAGGTTTTCCTCAGGACCCAGTCTAATACTACAAGCACAAGGTGATTGCTTCAAAGAGTGGCTACCAGGCTTACTGTCTGTTGAAGATTTTTTCCTTGGAGTTACTTTTTTTCAGAGCTGGGGATTGAACCCAGGACTTCTAGAATGCTAGCTAAGCAGCCTACCACTCAGCCACATCTCCAGGTCGTTCCTTGGAATTTTTTTTAACTTAGAGGTGAGCAGTATTGAACTTCAGTCTTGAGTGTGGTGGCAGAGTTTCTAGATACCATATGCACCTTTTACATAGAAAGGCCTGAAAGAATCAAATTGGCATAGAGATCCAATCTAAGATGAAGGATGGAAAAACACTGACATTATTTAAGGTCCTGGAAGCAGCCAATTTTGACATTAGTTATGTATTACTCATTGCTGTGATTATCAACTCTTCCCACAAGAGTGTAAGTTTTCTACCATGTCATTTACATTTGAAGGGTAATGATTAATGCAAACCATCAACACAGCTTGATATAGTTGTTGTACCTGTAAATCTGATGGGAGAAAGGACTATATATTCTTGTTAATCACTGCTGATGGTAACCAATACAGTGCTTGGAGCATAGCAGGTGCTCATCAAATGTATGTGAAACAAACGAATGGATTATATAAGTATCACAGCTGTCTTAACTAGAGAGATATTATATTCTCATGTAAAGGAGAGTACTAGATTAAAGAATAAGACAGATGGTTTTGAAGAAAGTGATGAGACATTTAATCTACTCAAAGAAAGCGCAATAATACAGAGCCAAGATAAGCTTGACAAATAGAGCACCAAAGACTAACTCAGCATATCCTAATAATGATAAGATGGGAAGGGTAAGAAAAAGAGAGGGAAGTGAATAGGGAGCTATAGGGTTACAACATTATCGTATTTTACTTATAGATATGAACTACCTTGATGTGTTATATTAATTTCATCTACAAAGTTGAAGTGTAAACAAGAGCAAGGATATGTTAAGTAGACGTGGATGGAAAGGTCAAATTGGAGCCAAATAGTAATGCAAACAGGCTTAAAGCAAGCTTTATTGAGAGCGCGCTCTCCAGCGAGGTTCACCGTCCCAAAAAGTAGGGCCGAAGAAGTTGAGTGGAGAAATGGCAGCCCAGTTTTTATAGTTTGGGTGAAGTCAAGAGCTTAAGGTATTATGGAGCACTGGTATAGGTTGAGGCTTGGTGGGGAGGAACTTAGGGTAATATGGATCTGTAGGATAGGTCAGGACCCAATGCCCGCCAGCGGGAGTTGCCATGGTAACCATGAAAGGAAGGAGGGGGTGGAGTGGAAAATCGAGCAGAGAGTCCCTGATCACTGTGGGGTGGCTGCCCACCGGCCAAACAGGATAGAAATTACCTCCTTCTATTTCTTGAGTTCTTTCCCATGACATGACACATGGGAAGATCCTGAAAATAGTCCACTGGTTAAGAGAGACTAGATATTTTTCAGACTTTCCTTGAAAGGGTTAAATGGAAAGGACAAGAAAGACCTGAGTTTGAAAATGAAAAATGAGTCATAGATTTTTGGGATGGCTTCTCTGCATGGCTAATTATCCTGAGGAGTGAAAATATCCAGTGTTATATTGAGACAGACTTCCTGAAATATCTCATACCCTATTCCCTGCAAACAAAATCCAAGTAAATCCCTTTGGGGGAGGTTGATCTCAAAGGAGACAGTATAGATTTGTTGGTCTCTTGGGTAGTGGTCCCAGAAGGAATCCAGAATGTGTCTCCTGGGTGGGAATCTTTGATGCTATTTATATAAAGCCCTCCATTTTCCTCAGCTGACGTCATAACCCAGAGGCCATGAGGATGTTTTTTTCTCACATACTGTGCTCCTCTTCCCTTTTGACTGGCTCATGTCAGGCCAAGTCTGTTCTCATTCTTACCCCTTTAATTACTATTGAAGAAATATTTGTGCAGTCAGGAAGGAGCTTCCAGAGTGTAAAAACTGTATGTAGATTTTATCAAATTGGGAAGCAGGGAAAAGATATAAAGAGAGTTCTTTATGATCCATAACAACAGAAAATTCAAACCAGATTTTCTTTGGGCTTTGGGGACATTTATGATTAAGCTGGAACTATGTTTAGCATCTTAATTGGATAACATTAAGGGAAAATCTTATTTCTCAACCTCTGTGATTAGGATGGAAGTATGGCTCAACTGTATGTTTGGAGCCAGAGAAGACTTCTGCATCTTTCCAAGGCCTGACTAGAACGGGTTAAAACAACTAAGTTACAAAATCTGTCTTGCTGTGGGTTTATAGAACTCAAAATCTGAGCACAGATGGTGGGAGTATACTCTCTAGAGTAACATGTCTTGTTACTCCTATGATGGTGTATCACTAGGGCAATTGCTGTAAACAATGTTGACTGTGTTGTGCCACGGTCCTCTATTCTACCCCAATAGTAAATGGATATTTCCCAATTTAGAGAAGAAAGTCTGATAAGCACTTCAGAAAAGCATTGTCAAGATGTTCCAATGGCAATGCCTGTGTCAATGTCAGTATGGACTCTGCTGCCCTCTCCACTTCCATTCAATGCTTGTTCTGCACACAAATCTCTGCTGAGGAAATCCCAGGTAAGACAATGTTGGGGCTTGAGGTAGCCCAGAAACATTTATTAGAATCTAGGCCATTGTCACATTATCCCTTAAGTCAGAAAGTGTTATATGGCAGCCCACAATGAAAGCTCCCAAGAAGGCAGAGAAAAAAATCACTTAACAGTCATAAAGAAGAGTGGAAAGTTCCTAGGAAGTTTGCCTGGGGAGGGTGGGGGTAGGGATAAGAGTCAGATGATGAAGAACTTCTTTTTAATTGTAGTATTATTATTGTACTGGGGGTACATTGTGACACTGACAAAAGTGCTTACACTATATTTTGGTTAATTTCATCTCCTCTATCATTCTCCTTTATTCCCCCTCTCCCATTCTTAGAATGGGTTTCAACAGTCATTTTTCCATTTTCATTCATGAGCACCTATTTCCACTATATTCACCCTCCTGCATCCTTTTCTTATATCCTCCTCCCTCCCACTGGTACCAACCCCATAGACAGTTTCTGTTTTATCTTCCTGTTCTCTGTTTGTTTAAGATAGTTGTGTAGAGAGTTTCATTATGGCATTTCCATATATATTATATATATAATCCTGAATTGTTTTATCACATCCATTTTTCTCCTTTCTGTCTTAATCCTCTTTTTATGGTGATTTCAACAGGATTAAATGTTCATGCTTGTATAGAAAATACATCCCCCATATTTACCTTCTTTACTTATTTCTTTTACCCTCCCATTAGTGCTTTCCCCTTAGTGTAACTTGTTTTTCATTCTTGTTCTTTCCTGTTTAGGTTCATTGGTCAATAGGATTTTTGCCTGGTGTTAAACCTGTACATGCATTGTGCATAAGTCAATGTAACCCTCCTCCAATGTACTTCTTAACAACTTATGCTATGGACATTTATGGAGATAGTTGGACATTAATGAGGAAAGAAGTAGAGAAGTATATGGATAATTAAGTAAAAGTATTTATAGTAGGTATTTCAAAAGGGAGTAATCAGGATAAGCATGAAAGGAGTTGGTCTCTTAATCCAAGTCCAAAGAAACTGACTGTGAAATAGCAGTATGAGGTGACAGACATAAAGATGAACTCCTAGGCACCATTAACAGTCAGAGAGCTAATGAATGTGACCTCTTTATCCCTGGTCAAAGTATACTTTGAATGCAGTAAATGTATTCTTGGTGAATGAGGGTGAATACAGTCATGTGCTTTGTATACATGTATGAAAATGGAACAATGAAACCTGTTGAAATTGTTCTGGGGGAGGTTGGGAGGATGAGGGAGAGGGATAGAGATGTACCTAATCAAAATACATTGCAAGCAGATATGTAAATATCAAAATGAAACCCCTTGTATAACTAATATATGCTAATAGAAACATAAAGAATCAGGGGGCAATCTGGAATTGGTGAAGGTCTAGGGAGGTGTTAAGGAAGAAAAACAAAAGGAAGGATAGGGTAGATATGTGGAGCATCAATTTAGATTTTTTAATTTTTTTGTCATGCTTCGCCATGGAGATCAAACTCTCCTGATTAGTGTTCTCATGAGAACTGGATAAGGGGAAGATCAGAAAGCTTGGCTGATTAAATGTTAAAATCCTAGTTTTGTCCCTCTGATTCATGATTAGATGGCCGCAAATATATGAGGGACATACCTCTGGCTTGTGTTCAGGTACCTAAATTTTGTTCTTTTGTTATGTGCCAACTTGGCAGTCATACACATTTCTTTAAAGTATACTTAATCTCTAAATGAATGTAATACAAAATTATCACATCTAATCTTTTATGAATATGTGTATAACTAAAACATGCTAATCTTTCCCAATCAAAGGATTTACAACTCATCAATCAATTCCCCATAAGAAGATATAACATCCCTTTATCCCTCTTTCAGTGAAATTTATTTCTATGCAATTCATACTTCTCCTTTTATGTCTAGTTACTTCAATATTAAGTATTTAACCATTACTCATACCTCTTATGTGATAAGAGGGAATGAAGCAAACATATTTGGTTTCTATGCTATTAATATATAATATTGATATCAACAAATAGGAAGAAATACCCACATTATTACAGCTTTTATTCTTATAGTTGCTAATATTGTCCTGGCTATAATTAATTACTGTTTTCTCTCCCTATCCCTTCCATATTCCCTTTGTGTACCATTGGTCATGGCTCCTTGTGTGATGAGTTGACACAATTTCTTACTTCTAGAATATCTGAGCTATTAACAGACCTGTCTGAGTTGGGCATTAGTTTTCTATTGACCTGCATCACAGGACATGGAAGTACAAAGGGCACCTTTGAACATTTCTTACTGTGATATACTCTTCCTTATCCCTATTGTATAGTAGTAACCTAGTTTTCCTTGCTATTCAGGAACAACCACACCAGTCAGTAGAGCAACCTCCTTCTTTACCTGTTGAGTGTGTTAAAATGAGTCAGGGTGGCATTCTCAAGTCTCACTAAATGATATAATTTCTTTATGGCTCTGTGGAAGAATTCCCTTCTTGGAAGTAAGACTTCTAATTAACCAGAACCTAAAAGTGCGGGGACTTAAAGCTAAAATCTTGCTAGTGGATCATAGTTACAGAGGTTATAGTACGGGGACTCACTCCTTTTTCTCTTTAAAAATTTTTGGTAGGGGAAGCTTCTTAAAAAACTAAACATAGATCTGCCATATGATCCAGGAATCCTACTCCAAAGGAATGTGACTCAGGTTATTCTATAGATACCTGTATACCCATGTTTATTGCAGCACTTTTCACAATAGCCAAGTTATGGAAACAGCCAAGATGCCCCACTACTGACGAATGGATTAAGAAATGTGGCATTTATACACAATGGAATTTTACTCATCCATGCAGAAGAATGAAATCTTATCATTTGCAAGTAAATGGAAGGAACTGGAGAACATCATCTTAAGCAAAGTTAGCCAGGCTCAGAAGGCCAAAAATCATATGTTCTCCATCATATGCAGACTTTATATCCAAAACAAGTGCAGTAATATTATTGGACATGGGTCACACGCTAAGGGGAGAACACATAAACACATACAGGAGGAATAGGGAAAGGTAGGGAACCCAAAACTTGAAAGTGGTTGATATGCCCACTGTAGAGAAGCTAATATAGTAATCTTAGGAAGGTGACTGGGAAGTAGTGAAGAGGTCTGGTAGAGATGAACCAGTTTGGGTTGTAACACACATGTGCATGGAAGCAATGCCAGGAATCTCTCTGTATAGCTATCTTTATCTCAAGCTAGCAAAAATGCTATGTCTTTCATATTATTGTTTATGTCTTCTCTTCAACATAATTGAAGAAGAGGGCAGAATAGGTTCTGCCTAGAAGTAAGGGAGGTCCAGGGAGAGGGAGGAGGCAGGGGGTCGGGGGAAGAGATGGCCCAAACAATGTATGTACATATGAATAAATGAATAAATAAACCAAACAAAAATATTCGGTAAGGTAAATTAATTGTGTCAAGGGGTTTCATTGTGGTATTTCCATGCATGCATATAATGTACCTTGATCAAATTTATTCCATGAATTACTATTTCTTGACACCTTGTCCCTTCTCCTCCTCTTCTAAAACAGTTTTAGAAGATTTCATTATATTAATTGAAGTACATTATATATATAATCTCTATATAAGTTTATATAAGTTACAGCATCAGACACAAATTGACAGTCCCCTATAGATAGTACAATCAGCTTCCACAGTTGAATAAGATCAGTTTTGTAACAAAAGTCTGATGTGTTTGCAGATATCTCAGTGGTTCAGTTTCTGTGGTTAGACACTGATAAATAAGCAATAAAACCAAACAAACAATACATGCATAAAATATACACAAATAAATACATATATACATACATATGCATATCTATATTTCTTAGTGAGAAGAAACTTAAAGTTTGGCACTTATTAGAGTCTAGATATTCTGGAATTTCAGAGTGATCATGTTTGTGAAGACACAATTTAGGCTTATCCCTTTAGAAAAAAGTTATTGAATAGTTAGAAATAGAAAAATACTCTCTTCACACATTTGGTCTTAGATAAAAAAGTACTTATTGTGAATTATCCTGGAGTCCAGTAGTTTTGGTATCACACTTCACTCTACTGTTTCCACAGGGAATGAAAAAGTGAACATGTGGCAGAGGAATCAGACTTCTCTGGTAGACTTCATCCTTGAAGGGCTCTTTGATAACTCCCTCACCCACCTTTTCCTCTTCCTCTTGATCATGGTGGTCTTCCTTCTTGCAGTGAGTGGCAACACCCTCACCATTCTCCTCATCTGCACTGATCCCCGGCTTCATACACCTATGTACTTCCTGCTCAGCCAGCTTTCCCTCATGGATCTGATGCACGTCTCCACAACCATCCCCAAGATGGCTTCTAACTACCTTTCTGGGAAAAAGTCCATCTCCTTTGTAGGTTGTGCAATACAGCATTTCCTCTATTTGTCTGTGGGTAGTGCTGAATGTGTTCTTCTAGCTCTCATGTCCTGTGACCGCTATGTTGCCATCTGTCATCCTCTGCATTACACTGTGCTAATGAGCAGAAAGGTAGTACTGATGATGGCTGTCATGTCATGGTTGTGTGGCTTCATGAATTCCCTAATTCTCACAGTGGTCTTGATGCATTTCTCTTTCTGTGAGTCTCGGAAAATCTATCACTTCTACTGTGAGTATCCAGCTGTAGTACAGTTAGTATGTGGTGACATTACTATTTATGAAACCACAGTGTACATCTTGGGCATCATACTTCTTCTCCTCCCCATCATTCTAGTGTCTACATCCTATGTCTTCATCCTCCACAGTGTCATCCAGATGCGTTCATCTGGAAGTAAGAGAAATGCCTTTGGCACTTGTAGCTCTCATCTCATTGTGGTTTCTTTGTGGTTTGGTGCTGGCCTCTTCTCTTATATGAGGCCCAGGTCCCAGCGCACTCCACTGCAAGACAAAGTTGGTTCTGTGTTCTATAGCGTCATCACTCCCACACTGAATCCTCTGATTTACACTCTCCAGAATAAGGATGTAGCTAAGGCTCTGAGGAGACTGCTGAGGAGAGATATAATCATCCAGTGACTGCTGTTGTAGGCATCCTGAGCACAGAGTGGACTAGGATATACTTCTTAAATGGTCTGGATAAATCCCTTAAGACTTTTCCAGAATCCACATTCCTGAGGCTCTTTGATTAGTATATGAAAGATGTGGTTACTATATGATTTTATCACTCTAACTTGTTCTCTGTCATATAAGCATGATGAAATGTATTACATTAAACATTTAGTGAGTTATGAGTGACTTAGTAACTCCTTTAAAAGAGCACATATAAGGGCCAGGGACACTCTAAAAAGGTAGTATAATAAAGATATTCAGGAAAAGCACGCCCAATAAAGTATTTAGGGAGTAGAAACTGGAGTCTACTCATTATTATTGGAATCATGGGTCATAAAGGTATTTTAAGCTATAGAATGGATGAAAAGGACTGACCATTTATTGCATACAATAAATGCACCTCAATGACAATGACAAACCTTGGCTTAGAATGAAAGGATGGAGAAAGATTTTCAAGTAGATGGATACCCAAAGCAGGGAGGAGTAGCTATACTCATATCTGACAAAACAGATGTCAAACCCAAATTAGTCAGTAGAGATAAAAAAGGTTAGTTCATATTAATAAAGGGAACAATCTATCAGGAGGAGGTAACAGCTGTTAACCTGTGCACACCAAAGTATGCTCACTTATATAAAAAAAGACACAGTACTGGGCATAAAAGCACAGATAGAACTTCCAACACAATAACTGTAGGTGACTTCAACACCACACTTTCACCTATTATTAGGATATCAAGACAAAAATCAACAAAGGTGCTTCAGAATTAAATAAGACTATAAATAAATGGGCTTAACAGACATCTACAGAATATTTTATCTAGCAGCTGCATAATACATAATCCCATCAATCCATGGAACTTTCTTCAAAACACATCATAATTTAGGACAGAAAGAAAATCTTAATAAATACCCTGTGTATTCTATCAGACCACATATAATAAAACTAGAAATCAATAGCAAAATAAATTATGGGAAACATTCAATATGGAGACTGAACAATACACTTTTTAACAATGAGTGGGTCATTGAAGAAATAGGGGGGAAATAAAAAAGTTCCTAAAATCCAATAAAATGAGAACACAACTTGCCAGATCTTTTGGACACAGCAAAGAAAGTGTTGAGAGGAACATTTACAGCAATGTGTGCCTACATAAAAATCCCAGAGAGATCTCAAATTAATAACCAAAGGATGTAACTAAATCTCCTAGAAAAACAAGACCAAAATCCAACCCAAAATTGTTTTGGGGAAATAAATAGTAAATATTAGAGCAGAAATTAATGACATGGAAACTGAAAATAAGGCAAGAAACAATGAAAAGACGAATAAGATCAACAAACCCTTAACCAAACTAAACAAAAAGGAGGAAGACCCAAATTAATAAAATTAAAGATAAAAGGGGGGAGATCATGACAAATGCCAATTAAATCCAGAGAATCATTAAGGTATACCTCAAAAATTTATATCCTAAGAAGCTGGAAAATCTAGAAGAAATGGATAAATTTTTAGATTCAGCTGACCTAATAAATTGAACCAAAAGGACATATGGCAGTTAAGCAGAGCTATAACACATAATGAGGTTGAAACAGTGATAGTCTTATATTAAAAGAACCCAGGACTGGATAGATTCACTGCCAAATTTTACCAGCTCTTAAAGAAGAACTAACACCATTGCTTTTCAAACTATTCCATAAAATAGAAGGGGAAGTAATGCGACTGAACTCATTTTATGAAACCAGTATTACTTAGATATCAAAATCTGTTAAGGACATGACAAAAATAAAATTATAGATAAATTTCCCTGATGAACATAAACACAAAAATTCTCAATAAAATATTTACAAACTGGATTCAGCAACACATGAAAATGATCATAGGCCATGGTCAAATTGCTTTCATTCTAAGGATGCAAGGATGGTTCAACATACACAAATCAATAAATTTAATACTGCACATACACAGAATCAAGGACAAAAGTCACTAGATTATCTCAATTGATGCAAAAAAGTCTTTGATTAAATGGAACACCATTTCATGATAAAAACTCTGAAGAAAGCTAGGAATAGAAAGAATGTACCTTAACATAACAAAGCTATACTTGCTTAACCTATAGTCAGTACCATAATAAATGGGAAAAACGACAATCATTTCCTCTAAAGTCAGGAATGAAACAAAGGTGTTCACTCTTTCCACTGTTATTCAATGTAAGTTCTTGAATTCCTAGCCAGAACAATAAAGGTGTGATAAAGAAATAAAAGGAGTCAAATAGGAAAGGAAGAAGTTAAATTATCCCTATTTGCAGATGATATGATCTTATACTTAAAAGACACTGAACAGTCCACCAAAAACTTAGTAAATACTCTTTGAAACTGGGAGGGGGTGGAGCAAACATTCAGTACATTGTACGCATCTATGGAAATATCACAACAAAACCCTTTTGTGAAATTATTATATGTGATAAAAATGAAATAAAATTAGGGATGGATGAAATGAATGTAAAATTGATAGACCCTTAGAGTTCCTTTTAGTTACTGTGTAAGAATTCAGAATGGAAGGAATAATAAGTTTTATATATGTAGATTAACAATTATGTCTATGCAAAGATTTTGTAACACATGGTATATCTCACATATATTTCCTGAGTGCCTACTGTGAACTAAGTGCTAAACTAGGTATCTTAACATTCCTTCAGCATATGCTTTTTATTTCTTTGGTCTACATTGGACCTGCCACATCAAGTAGGATATTCACTTTCCTTATATCAAAAGAGATTTGTGTTTTCTGTACTCATATCTGACAAAATAGATTTCAAATCAAAATTAGGAGAGATAAAGGTCACTTCATATTAATAAAGAGAGCAATCCATCAAGAGGAGATAACAGCTGTCAACATAAGCACACCAAAGCCTGCCCACTTATTTCATAAAGGACACAGTACTGGGCAAAAAATCCCCACAGATAGACCCCTCCAACACAATATTTGTGGGTGTCTTCAATAACTAACTCTCAACAATCATTAGGTGTACCTCAACATAATAAAGGTTATATATATTTCAAACCTGTAGCCAACACCATACTAAATAGGGAAAAAACTGAAATAATGTCTTCTGGAAAATATAAAAGATACCAAGAGATACTTTCATAGCATCTCATGCCTAGGTATCAAAAGGGAAGCCAAGAGAAGGAGGTAAAAATGTTGCTTGGAAAGTTGGGACAATGGGATACTGGGTTGCAATTACACAAACTTGTCAAAGCTCATGTGAAGCTAATCACCATAGACCTGGCTTCATGGAGCGAGTGAGAAAGGCTCTAGAAACAGAAGGTACTTAGTAGATCTGAAGTGTTGATGCTGGTTTTGAGTTCCTTGGGTTCTTGCTCAGAGTTGATCGAAGAATGACAAGCCTGGACAACAGGTAAGTGGCAAGGAGAAAGACAGAACACCTGCTTAGGTGGGACTCAGAGAGTGAACCATGGCTACTACATTGCCTGGGAGTTTTTATCTAGTTGTTGGTGTGTTTTAGGGGCAGTCTTTGCAAGACCCTGGAGACAGCTTTCTGATAGGTGGGCCCTTGGGGAGACCCTTATCCTCGCCTTATCCTGAGTCCACATTTACATTCTCACAGCTGTCTTACCTCTGTTCTCTTGGCTAACATCTGTTTCTTATTGCCTTCAACAGCTCCTTGTGGCCCCCAGCCCTAACTGCCTAAGATCAAGCTAGCTCCTAACTGTGTCAAGAATGATGTGTGTAAAACAGGCTCCTTGTGAGAGGCTAGTTTGCACACTTCCTGCAACTGTCTTGTCATTAGTAGCCCCAACTTATCCAAAATCTCCAACCCCTTGGGTAAATGATTGGTTGCAAATCTTTTCCCCAGGCCATTTATCCTTTGGGGGAATGGAAAATGCATTACACTATCAGATTTTTTTCACAACCAGATGAGATTCTTTCTCCACTGTGCCTGAGAACACTGCTTGAGAAGAGATAAAACGCTGTATTATGTACTTTTGGCAGATCTGAGCTTTATATGAGTAATCACCTATAAACTGGGTTTCACTCAGAGGCCTGACATCTCACCAAACTTCCCTGGGGACTAGTGTTCTAAAGAATGGGAAAATGGAGAGAGGTAACAGGAGAAACTTTGTCTGTCTCTAGCTTGCTGGTTGTTTATGCAACACCCTTGTGCCTTCAGAAACAACCCAGTTTCTGTAAATATGAACTCCATTGTTGCTGCAGTGTTACAACCTAATTCCATCGCTTACAATTAGATTGGTTAGGTCACAACAAAGTGATGAGGGGTGGCTCATCTTATACAAAATGTCACAAAGATGTTTCTCATTTTGTAGCAGGGAGGAGGATCAGAAGAAAAAGGTCTAAGCATGAGTCCCAAGAAAGCAGGGAGGTAGGGATGGCATAGCAGAGAGATAAAACTTGAGAAATCTGAACATGAGGAAGGTCACGTAGCACTGGGCGGGGAAAGTCACATAGCACTGGGGTAAAGTAACCAATAAAATTTAATATAAGCATATATGGATCAGACCTTGCTTTTTGCTTCTGTAACCTGCTTGCAAGGGTATATAAGATGAGACCCCTTTGTTCTCGGGGCTCAGCCTTTGGACACGGTGCGCTGAGTCTGTGCTGGCACAATAAAAAATGCTTCCTGATAATCTGCCTCAATGTCCCGTATCTCAGCTAGCAACCTCCCGCAACAATTTCTCAAAGTGAAAATGTAAGAGATGCTTAAACTGCTTTTGCTGAAAAGCACATAGGACCTACAATAAACTAAAAACAGGAGAAAAACATGGCATCGCTCCTCCATATTGTATCTGTCTTTGCTCTAAACCATTCTCTCTGTAGTCACTTTGCAGTCACCTTCGATTCCAAGATAAACAGAACTGGTAGCATCTTATCTGATGAAGGATAGAAAGTACTCCTAACAGTATAGCCTCCTCAGGATGGAGCACCTGCCAGGTGACAATGACTCTGGATAACAACTCCTGAAACTGCTGCTGGAACAAGGACTTAGATAATGACCAACCTGATCACACCTGTGGCAGGTATTGTTTTAACTATGCATACTTTTTGTTCCTTGCCCCAGATCTTTGTCTATTTGAAGTTAAAGCTCATGTCTGTAACCTGAAGATGGCTGAAGATGAGCCGAGTGCGTCCTCTGCCTTTCCCACAGTGTCCTGGTAGTATAATAAATCTCCTTTCTCTGCCCTTCACCATGCCTCTTTATTTGGAGTATAGGGGCGAGTGACTGAACCTGACAAGTAGAAGTCCAGGAGTTTGAGCTTGGCATTCAAGACTCTAGTTTCAAAAATACCTGTTTCCAAACCTTACGGGTTATCCTTCACAAGCTGTTCCCAGGGCTTCATTTTCCCATTCTTTAGGACACTAGTCCCCAGGGAAGTTTGGTGAGATGTCAGGCCTCTGAATTTCTAAGGGATTAATTTCTGGCTTGCAGAGATGAACTTATCATAAACTACAGTGTTAGTGAGAAAAAGACTCTACTCCAAATCCTTTTGATTTCTAATCACAAGACCAGAAATCCTCAGAAAACACAAGTATGTTTTCATCATTAGAAATAAGGAAAGTGAATATCCCTACCTCATATGGCAGGTCCAATGTAGACTGAAAAAATCACAAGTATATGTTCAAAGAATGTTAAATTTCCAAGGAGAAAATTCCAAACTCTTAGCTTAGTACTTGGTTACAGTAGTCACTCAATAAATATATGTGACCTGTAACATATGAAACAAAAATTCTGTGTAGATATAATTGCTATTTCTGTATGCAAAATGTATTATTGTTTTCATTTTGAACTCTTACATACTGATTATATAGAACTCTAAGGGTCTATGGATATAACTTTTATATCATTCACCTTTTCTTTGAAAATACACTTTACTTCCCATATTCTTGATAATGAGCAATATTTTACAGCTTTATGCTCCCTAAATATACTCTGGAACATTATTTATATGTTTTTGTTAATAAAAACAATAGTGACAAAGGGCCCTTATATCTTTATTTTGCTATCTTTTTAAGAATCTCTCTGGCCTTTATATATCTTCTTCAAAAGAGGTTTAAGGTTATTCCCCAATTCTCTAAAGACTTATTGCAATGTACTCCATCATGGTTGGATGTCAGAGACCAAGTTAGAATAGTGAAGTTATATGATAAACATTTTATTCACATACTAAACAAAGAGAATCAAGGATCTAGATTCTGAAAAAATCTTAAAGGTTTACCCAGATTAATTAAAGGATTTCGCACTTGTCCATCTATTCAAAGCAACTACAGCTGCGCTCATAGGGCGATATTATCTCTCCTCAGCACTCTCCTCAGAGCCTTAGCTACATCCTTATTCCGGAGAGTGTAAATCAGAGGATTCAGTGTGGAGTGATGACGCTATAGAACACAGAACCAACTTTGTCTTGCAGTGGAGTGCGCTGGGACCTGGGCCTCAAATAAGAGAAGATGGCAGCACCGAAAAAGAGGGAAACCACAATAAAGTGAGAGCTACAAGTGCCAAAGGCATTTCTCTTACTCCCAGCAGAACGCATCTGAATGACACTGTGGATAATGAATCCATAAGATGTAGACACCAGGATGATGGGGAGGAGAATAACTGTGAAGGTGCTGATGTACACTGTGGTCTCATAAACAGTGATGTCATCACATACCAACTTCACCACAGCTGGAAGCTCACAGTAGAAGTGGTGGATTATCCAAGTATCGCAGAATGGGAAATGCATCAAGATCATCGTGTGAATTAGGGAGTTCAAGGATCCACCCAACCATGATGTGACAGCCATCATCAGTACTACCCTTCTGCTCATGAGCATAGTATAGCGTAGTGGATGACAGATGGCAACATAGCGGTCATAAGACATGAGAACTAGGATAAGACTCTCAGCACTGCTCAGAGACAGATAGAGAAAATGCTGAGTTGCACAGCCAACAAAGGAAATGGACTTCTTCCCAGAGAGGTAGTTGGCAGCCATCTTGGGGATGGTTGTGGAGACGTGCATCAGATCCATGAGGGAAAGCTGGCTGAGCAGGAAGTACATTGGTGTATGAAGCTGGGGATCAGAGCAGATGAGGAGAATAGTGAGGGTATTACCATTCACTGCAATAAGGAAGACCACCATGACCAAGAGGAAAAGGAAAAGGTGGGTGAGGGAGTTATCAAAGAGCCCTTCAAGGATAAAGTCTGCCAGAGAGGTTTGATTCCTCCTCCACATGACTTTCTCAGTCCCTGGAGAAAAAGGGGGTGGAGATGAAAGTTGATATCAGAAATAACGGGGTCTATCACAGCTCACAATAAGCATTTTTTGATGTAATAATGAATTTGTAAAGAGTTATTTTGTTTACCATTTAATCATTCAATATATGCAGTTATTGACATACCTTAAAAAATAAGATTCTAAAATCCGTCTTCACAAACATGGTCACTCTGAAATTCCAGACTATATAAACTCTACTAATTGCCCAACTTTAAGTCTTTTCTTATTTACAAATAAATATTTATATATATATATATATGTGTGTTCATGTTGTGTACATATGTTGTGTGTGTGTTTATTTTCTTGCTCGTTTTGTCAGTGTCTAATCACAGAAGCTGAAACACTAATGTATTTCTACAGATACATGTAAAGATGATGGATTTGTTTATAGAACTTTGATCTAACACACTTGTGAAAGTTGGTTAAGCTGTCTATGTAGGACTATCGTATTTGTGTTTGTTTTTTTTTTTGGTGGTACTGAGGTTTGAACTCAGGACCTTGCACTTGCTTGGCAGGTGCTCTACCACTTGAGCCACACCTCCAGCCCAGGACTATCGTATTTGTGTCTGGTACTGGAACTTATAGTCTATGGGAGAAGCAGTCAGGATGGGAAGACAGAAATAAGGGAAGACCCCCTAGCATGATCTGAAATCACACAAAGACTGACAGATCCATGTCAGTTCTTGTTGCTTCTGGAGTTGGTGACTGGGGATCTGCAGAAGCTGGTTTCCATCTTTTTTTGTTCTTCATTCCCACTTACTTTTTATTATACTTCTGAATACCTGTATAAAAGAATAAATGAATACCTATACCATTTTCTAAGGCACAATATTAAATACTGAATTGAAAACATGCTTAAATACCGATGAAACTTGGTTCTGATGAGCAAAATAAATATTATTTATGTGTATACTCATCAAACTGTCCCATGTTTCCCCACATGTCTAACCATCCTCCAAAATATTTTCTGGCAATATTATTGAATTTTAATTAACAAATAATGGCATGTTATGAATCTCATAGTGAAATAAATGGCTTTTAAAACATGAAATGCTTTCTTATACAAAACAGAAAACACGTATGTAATTATGTTGGTTGTATTTTCATTTTTGTACACATCACTAATGATTTTGGATTTATGGAATTGAGCTGCTTTTTCTAAAATGTAAGTCCCAAACACACCTTCAAAGAGAATTTTTATGACCAGCCAATCCATACATGTCAAATTATGAAAGATTTATTCCTATGAAAGCACCAAGATATTTTAGGAATACAAGTAATATTAACATATACAAACATGTGACTTCTATAATTCTATATAAAACAAAAAACTCCAAAATACTCTCAGGCTTTTGTTTTGGAACATACTTGTCCTAATGTTTTATTTTTAAAATAGCCTATAGTATTTATCCCTAAGTATAAAAGTAAATCAAGACCTTTTGTTTAAAAAAAATCACTTGAAGTTTACATTTTTCATAAATGTGTAACAACAAAATGCACTCTTTAAGAGTTGTCTTCCTGACTAAATTGTGATACTCATTTTCACCCATCCTTTTCTAGATCTCATATAGTCAAAAGAAATATTACAACTGGTAAAGAATGGATTGCTTTAAAGAACACCCAGTTTTGATGGCATCAATTTTTAACTGTCCTCCAATTATTTCCTTTGAAACTCTGGATAAGTAGTTTTAATATTCTCATCAATTTAAGGTTTAAATTAGCTTGATATTCATCCAAATTATTTGATTTTGATTTGTAAGGATTTTCCCAACTTTTAGCTTAAATTAAAAGATTTTTCTTCACAAAATGAGAATATATATAATGAAGTCATGAGAGTTCATTCTTGGTTGTTACTGGAAAAGATTTTTACTCTGAATATAGAGTTGCCTTCCTTGCCTGCAGTACTGCTGTCACTGTCATCTGTGAACTCACAGTGTGGTTTATTAATCAGTATGGTATTCCATGAAGCATTGCTTCAGATGAAGGAGCCATTTTACAGCAAAATAAGTGTGTGGAAATTGGCTTTGTCCATGGTATTCATTGATCTTACCAGAGCCCTGCAGTCTCCTGAAACAACTAGCTTGATAGAATGGTGATCTGGCCTTTTAAGACTTAACTACAGCAATATCTAGTCAGCAACACCTTGTATTGCTGGTCAATATCCTACAGGACGTGGTAAATGATCAGAATCTACATTTCACTTATGTTCCAGTAACTCCCGTAGCAAGGATTCATACAACTAGATTCTGAGTAGAGTTTGGGAGTGAGTCCTCTCACTATAACATCTATAACTGTGATCAGCAGCAAAGTTTTTGCTTCCTGTGTCTGCACTTTCAGGTTCTGCTGGTTTAGAAGTCTTGGTTCCTAAGGAAGGAATTCTTCCACAAGGGCATTCAACAATGATTCTATTTGTTGATATTTCTGAGTCAAGAATGCCACCCCCACTTTGGAATACTCATTTTGATACCATCAACAGGTAAAGGAGGAGATTACTGTACTGGTGTATATTGACCTGACTTGCCAGTTGAAACTGCACAATGAGGATAAGGAAGGTCATGTGTAGAATCAGGAGATTTTCTAAGATATTCACTTCCATGTCCTGTGAAGTTTCCAATATAAAAAACTAAGGCCCCACCCATAACAGATTGTAATTGTCCTGATCCTTCAGAAGTTAAGATTGGCATCATCTCCCCAGGCAAAGAACTGTGACCAACTCATACCAAGGGTCAAATGAAAGTCAAGTGACCTTGCAAGCATATGTATTACTCCAATGGTGGTTTTATAATCTCTCATTCTCCTAAAACCAGCGACTTGCTCGGGGAATGTCCCTGCTCTCACTCTAGGGCCGTAACATGGGGTTTCTTTCTAAAACTATTAATGACATCTGGTTGATACTTTAGGACCATTTTAACTAAGATTACCCACTGATTCCTCTTCTGTAAGATATCAGTGGACTAATGATCAATTAGCCTATCATCACAAATAACTACAACGCCATGTTTTTGCTATTTTTTTTAACTTTGGGAGGATGTTGTGATCTCGCCTAGCCATCAAGGGTTTGGTACAATCACTTACCTTGCAAATGAATTTTAGTTGAAAATAAACTGTAAGTGTTCATTAATCCATGCTTGGCAGACAATAACACACACCTATGCAAAATTAACTATGTGTACATGCAAAATGCTGCTTTAATTCCATGTTACAATTAATTCCAGAAACCATCCACACCTTATGTCATCTTCTTAATGTTCAAATCCACATGTTAATATCTTCAGACACTGATATATTATACAATCTAAGAAGGTTTTCTCTAGATTTGAGTATTTAATTATAATTTCAGCTAGAAACAAGTTTTTGTCCAACTTCATAAACACAGTAGTTAACTTTATCTGCACAGTTTATATAGCTTGATGATAAGCAAGACATTGATAATGCCTTGATGGGATTTTATAATCATACAAACATATAGGTTTTATGCTTGCCTTTTCATTAGTTTCAAATAAAATTTCACATGCAAATATCTACACTCAAGTGAGAATGACCTTTGGATTAAGAGGTCAAAAAGAAGAGGCATGGAGTACGTGATCCAGTAGTTCCCAATGCCTGGCTTAATCACACCCCCAAAGGAAATGGTATGATAAAAATTAAGCAATAAACAAAAGTTTGACTAAGCTATACTACTTTTGGATTGGAAAATATCGTGCCAGCAACTGTGGTCATAGATTACCAAAATTAATAACATAGCATAAAGCATGCTAAAGAGTTAAGACAATATTAAACTATATCTAGGAGTGGTGTAGATGACAATCCTATTTTAGAGTTCATATTGGCGATGAGATTATTATCTTGATGTTGGATCTGGACATCCAACCTTCATATAGAATTTGTTGTGGAAAGACTTAGTTATAAATACCAGCAAGACAATGTGAGCAGCTGTAAGAAAAACTGCAGCAATCTGGACCTTTTATGTAATACTAGTATGAATATTGTATAATGGTATTACATAAAGAAAATGTTTATTTCATTCCCTCTGTCATCCTTTTATAAAAAACAGAGGTATGAGTAATAGTTAAATTCGTTGGTCAGTATTTAACTAATTGGATATAGAAGGAGTAGGAATCAGATAGAAATAGAACAAATTTCATCCAAACACAAAAAAAGACTGTGTATCGTCTCATGGGGAAAGTGTTGGTGTGTTCTACATCCTCTTCTTGTAAAGATTAGCAGTGTATTTGTTCTATATTGGATAGTCACATCAGATCAACTGTAAAGATCATTTTGTATTGTATTTATGTGGAGATTGTGGCTTAAAGACACATGTAGGGATGTCAGGTTGACTGTAACAAAACAACCACACTTAAGTACATGAAAACGAACTGGAGATATGTCCTGGGTAGACATGTAGGCCACAAATTATGAATCAGGGGCACAAATGAGGAATTTAGCATTTAATCAGCCAAGTTTCCCAAGCTCTTTATCCATTTCTCATATGAACACTAATTACATTGGATACTTAATCTCCATGGTGAGCGTGGGTCACAAAAACTCAAATAATGTAGTTATTCCTCCAGATATCCATCTTGCCCTTCTTCGTGTTTTCCTTCCTGTCTCCCTTGAATTGTCATTATTCTAGATCATCTGCTTATATTTTAAAGCAAACAAATCAGAACTGAATGAAAAATGATCACCACCATCATCATCATAATTTAATCAGAAAGAAAGTGTCACAATTATTATTCTGCAATGCAGGGTGTGGTCACATGATCATGGCTGCCACCTTGCAGTGCTACTTCACACTCGCCATCTGTGGAAAGATGGAAACCTCCTCAGTACTACAACCTTGTTATGTTGATGCTAACAACCCCTTTATCAATCATACATATACTTCTCTTTTTCGTTCCTTATTAGTGTTCAACTATCTCTGTAAATCTCCACAGCAGAAGTTTTTTTTTATCATCTTACTTGACTCTGTATCTATTCTGGGCAACATTCCTAATAACTTCCTTTTGTGGCTATTGTTCCTGCTTTCTCAGGAAACTTTCTTTGATGCTGACCAAATGCCACCCTCTGTCTCAAGTGATAAGCCAACATTGCTCAACTTCCTAATAAAGATTTCCTGGATACCCCAAAGCCAACATTGTGTTACCTGGAGTTTCCTCTGCAGAGACTTCTGGGCAGAATGAGTACAGAAATGAAATGGAGAGTTCACAGTGACACACACATGACCTCTTGATCATCCAAGTAATCCTTTACTGAGGCATTCATCACATCAGATTCCTTCTTGGATGCTGCAAGACAAAGAAGCATTGTGATTATTCCTGATCAAATTATATTTTGAAGAGTGCGTTTAGCTCTGAATTCTTTCCTTTAGTCATAAGTAAATAATCTGGGAAATATGTCAATTCAAGGGAGACATTGAGGAGAAAAAACATGAAGAAGGATAAGGTGGATGTTAGGAAGATCAATTTGGAGTATTGAGTTTGCCCAATGTCATTAGTATTCATATGAGAAGCGGATAAAGGGAAGACTGGAAAATTAGGCTGATTAAATGTTATTGCACTAATTACACCAGCAGCACAGCGTCCCAGGAGCAGTGGGACATGAAATTCTGTAGCACTCTCATTCTGAGCTCTATCAATAAACAGCATGTCAATCTGTGCTAAAGCTTTGTTCTCTGTCAACCTACACTAGGACAGATTGAAAACGGCAGGACAGATTGAGTAACAGCAGGACAGACTGAGTAACTGACTTTCTTTAACTATTATATTAGGGCCCTGGATTCATGCAGATATTTCCTCTAGCTCTAAATATATTTCAGCCGCCTCTCCATCCCAGTTTGGGAGCCTGGTCAATAGCAACTTCAATAAGTTATACAATTAAGAATCTAAATGTAATAATAGTTTCCAAAGTCAAAAGAAAATACAATTTAGATTTATGTGATTTTGGATGAGCAAGGCACTGTTCTTATAGCTTTCTCCTCCTGTACTTAATGAAGCATAAATTTTGCATATACAGTTAGAAAGCCTCTTCGTGAACAAATGTTTCTTCAACACTAATCAGAGGAGTCAGAATAAGAACATACATGGCCTGACACTAGTCTGTCATGAGAGAAGAGAAGCACTATCTGTGAGAAATGAAATATCCCCCCTCCCCAGAGGAACTGTTATGCCAGCCAAGGCAAACTGAGGACACTAAATGGATGGTGTTAGGAATTCCCATGCAAAATGAACATCCTGGATCTCTGGAGACCACTACCTAAGATGCCAGTTTATCTGTGTTATGTGCAATGAATATGCACCCACAAAAGCATTACTGGGAGTTTGTAAGTAAGGGTCAGGGGAATGAGATATTTTGAGAGGCAGGCTTTGAAGGTAACATGGGAATATTTTCCTCAGGAGTCAATTAACCATGCACACAAACCATTGCTAGAGTTGTGACTTGTTTTTCATTTTAGAGCAAAGATCTCATTAGCCTCTTTCTATCAAACCCTTTTGGGAAATCCTGAGAAAGATCTAGTCTTTCCTGCTTACCAGACCTTTGTGGGTTCATTCTTGTGCTATAGGAATAGAGGCAGGTAATTCCCTCCCTTGCTCTCAGTCATGGTTAAATTTTATAGACTATATAAATGTAACATGTCAAGGGTCACATGTCAAAATGTAAAAGAAGATGCTATCATTCCTACATCTCCCATTCACTCACATCTTATCCTCATACCTTGCTTTACCTTTTTATCATAAAGATATATTGATATAATCATTCACCATCTCAACGCAGATACTAAAATGTCTCGATTCACTGAGCTTAACTCGGCTCTATATTGTTGCTCATTCTTTGAGTAGATTAAGTGTATCATCACTTCGTTCAAGACCTGCTATCTATTATTTGGTCTGTTTCTCTCCTTACTGCTACAATATAATATCTCTGTAGTTATGGCATCTGTGACATTTATATAATTCATTCATTTATTTGACAAATATCCAAGGATCACTTGTTGCATTCCAACCAGTGTATTGATGATCACGTGCATGGTGATTAAAAAGCTTGCATGATCCTTTACCCCATAGGACTTATAGCTACAACAAATACATAAAATTGGGTTAGGGGTTTGCATTAATCAATACTCTTCAAATACAAATGACAAGAAAGGAAACTTACACTCTCTTAAAAGAGGAGTCTAGAATCACAGAAATGAATAGAGCATAACTGATTTCAGACTCACCTAGATCCAGGAACCTGAATAATGTCAAGGCTTTCTTTTTCCATCCTCCCTCTTGGCCTCAGTCTCCGTATTGATCTCATTCTCTGAGGCTTTTCTGAATGAAAGATGCACAGGGTGTCTGGAAACTCTACTGCCCTACTCATGGTTTCCAATGCAATACTCATCTACCTCCAGGTTAGAAAACTCCAAGAAAGAAATCTGTTCAACAGATTTAGACTGGTGACTACTCCATGAAACAATCAATGTGTGATTGTTGTGCTAGACTGAGTCATAAGGAAAACTTCTTTAGAGAAGTAACACCTAAACTAAGATCTTTAAACTGTGGTAAGGGTTACCCAGGTCATAGAAGACAAAGTTCCAGATAAACAAAAGACATGAGCAGGGCATCTCTGAGCTGGAGGACAATCCATGTAAGTTGAGTTCGAAAGTGCAGAGATAGGAAGGACAGAAAAACATCTGAAGAAATTACAAAACAAACTGGGCACTGGTGGCTCACACCTGTAATCCTCGCTACTCAGGAGGATCATGGTTCAAAGGCAGTCTGGACAAATGGTTCGTGAGACCCTTCTTAAATGGCCCAGCACAAAAAAAGTGCTGGTGGAGAGGCTCAAGGTATAGACGCTGAGTTCAAACTCCAGTACCACAGACAAAATAAGAAATTACAGAACATTACTAGCCAGGTTAACCTAACTGACATTTTCAGGACAATCAACTCAAATAAAGCAGAATGTTTTTCTTTCATATGTGTGTATGTATGTGTGTGTGTATGTGTATATATATATATATAAATATTTATATTTATAAATATATACTCATATATATAAAATTTATTAACATAAACTATATTCTAGGCTGTGATAAGAGGATCAATAAATTAAGAGATAAGGGAAATATAATGGAAGGGGTAAAATTGTATGGAATTATCAAAATGCAGCTCCCTCATTCAATGCTAAATTAGAGAGAGAGAGAGAGAGAGAGAGAGAGAGGAGGAGGAGGAGGAAGAGGAGGAGGAGGAAAATAGAGTAAGGAACAATTTAAGAAGAAAACATGAAAGAACAGCAACAAAAAAGGGGTGTCTGGAAATTAATTTCAGACAAAACAGTGTCCATGTCAAAATGCAGTAAGCAAGAGAAAAGAAGCCCTTTATAATGTAAAACAAAGACCTCGGTAGAAAGAACTCCTATATCTAGAAGTCATGTAAGTTGACATTAGTAAAAACAGACCCTATGACCAAAAGTAAAGAAGGACAGGGATAATTTGCATAATACAATACATATAACTGTGCAGATATATATCCACTCTAGACTTATGTAACTTTGATATCCCATGTAGAATACTTCTAAAATGATGATTACTGTTCTTTTGTTTTTTTGGTGGCTCTGGGATTTGAACTCATTTTGCAAGTGCAAAGCAGGCATTCATAGCGCAGGTACTCTACCACTTGAGCCACACCTCCAATCTGATGATTATTCTATACTATATCAAAGTACATGTCTCAAACAATTTCTGACATACGAAGTTTTACAGACTACTTTGCTACTAATAGCTTAAGGTTAAACAATTCTCACCACTTCTTTCTCCCAAATAGATGAGAAGTGAAAGAAAAGCAGTTGTATGCCAAAGTTCAAAGTCTTTTGTAATTTTATAATCAAAGTAATTTCAGTTCAAAGAATAAATAAAGTTGAAATAACAAAACTACTTGGAAAATAAGAAAGATAATACCATGTTTCGAAGCTTATAAGATACAGTCAAATCTGTTTTGAGAGACAAACTTATGTTTGAGTGAAAAGAGAATTAAATCTAATACACAATCATAGAATGGAATACTATGTAGTAAATAAAGCAATGATCCAGAGTTCTGTGCATATAGGATAGTCTGTATCAATAGATTTACTATAATATATTCTACATGGTGGCTTTTATGGTAAAATACAACAAAATCTCACGGTGCTTGGAAGTATAAAATAAATGGCAATATGGAAAGATACACAGTAAACTGAAGAAGGTGGTTACCTCTGGGAAGGAGGAGAAGGGAGACTGGCTGTTAAGTAGAAATTCTACTCTTTGGAAAATTTTACAATTAGAATACAGTCATGTTCTGCAAAAGGTACATATAAGAATTCTCATACAGACTTTATTCATGAGTCAGATTTAGCAATATCTCAAGTGTCCATCAACAGTGCAATGGTGTGTCCATTATGGTTTGTGCAGACAATGGAACGCCAGGCAACAATGAGCACTGTGGATGCAATCATGTGGATGACTCTCTCAGACACAATTTTGAATGAAAGAAGATACAGAAAGGTATTCAGTGTCTAATTTTGTTTATACAAAGCTAAAGGTAGATGAAACTAATAAATGGTAATTACCAGCCAGAATAGGGATTACCAGCCAGATTGTCCTTGGAGATCTGAAAGACACAATCGTAGTCAGAGACTCGTGGATGAGCACACCGGGGACCTGCCTGGGCTGTTGACTTGTGTGGTGGTTATATGCCTATGTGTGAGAATTCATTGAGCTGCAACCCTTAAGATTTGTGCACTTTTTATAAGTTGTATCTGCATAAAAAGAATGCACTCAGGTATTATTTATGCAACAAAACTGAATAAATAATAAAAAAGCCAGAACAAAAGGACTTAAAGGTAAAATAAAAAGATTTTCACAAAAACTAAAATCTATAGCTATGTGCTTTCCACAGGGTTTACTGTGGTCTTGGATCCACCAAGTTAAAGAATACTATAAAAATTGGTCTATCACGATCACATTTCCCTGTACTACTGGACGGAAGCTCTCTTAAAAAGGACCTTCCTTCTCTTGTCTGAAATAGCAGGGTTACTCTGATGAAAGTTGATTTAAATGTTTCTACACATCCAAAATTATAAAATTACTAGAGTTCCACAAGTTTACGTAATAGAACAGTTGAATGAAAGGAGCATAAAATGTCTATGTGTAAGGTTACTTAAAGCGTATATAGAAATCGAAGTACTATCATGATCAGGATACACACAAGAGGGTAGACATTAGAAACAGAATCAAAGGAATCTTTAGAAAAGAAAACACAGGGTGCAAAATTATACTACCAGCTGATAGAATCAGTAACACACTTGATAAAGCAAAGGAAAATTAGGTAAATAGGAGATACATGTGAGTACTTCAAAGATTAAAGGAAAATATTTCAAGAACTAGGAAGGAGTACATTATTTAAAGTAGTGGCTATTTTAATTTTATTTAAAAATAGTTTTATTATATTATTAATAATGAGGGGCTTTCATGTATGTGTACAGTGTATTTGGAAGAAGTTCACCCATTTTTCTCCTCCTTTCTTCCCCCTTTTTAAAACAGCATTTTCTGGATTTCATTATGCTGTCTTTATAGCATCGCATACTTCAACCCTCCACCCCTCAGAATCCTTCCGATTCCCCCTCCCTCTCCATAAATCCTCCTCTAGACGCTTCCCCTTTCTTTTTCCTGTTTTTGGCAGTTCTGAGGATTGAACTCAGGGCCTCACACTTGCTAGGTAGGTTCTCTACCACTTGAGCCATTCAAGGGTCTTGTGAACTATTTTCTTGGAATGGCCTCCAAGTGCGATCCTTCTGATTTCTGCCTCCCAAGTAGCAGGATTACAGATGCGAGGTAGTGGTGCCTGGACAGAACACATTCATATCACATTATTACTGTTCTCATCTTTATCATTGTAGGTCTAGAAGCCACAAATGGGTGTTAACATGAGATTTTGAGGTTGACCTGTCTCATGCAACATGATGACCTTCAGTTCTATCCATTTTCCTGCAAATGACAAGATTTCATGTTTCTTTACGGCTGAGTAATACTCCATGGTATATATATATATATATATATCATATTTTATTTATTAATTCATCAGTTTGGGCACCTTGACTAATTCTACAGTTTAGTTATTGTGATCAGAACTGTAGTAAACATGGATATGCAGTGAATTGAAACATTTTAATATCTGAGTTGAGATAGAGGAACAAAGAACAGTTCAGAATATCTTTTTAGGATAGGATATAAGAGTGGAGTAAGTAAAGAGATGTAGTGATATGATATTATAATGTTTTATTTCTAGATATGAAAACTCTTGACATGTTATATTCATTTCATCCACAAAAATGAAGAGTGAGAGACCGAATTATTGTCTCCATTTTTTGAGTTCTTTTCTATGACATCACACCTGGAAAACCCTGAAAATAGTCCAGTGGGCAAGAGAGACTAGATATTTTTCAGAATGTCTTCCTGAGAGGATTAAGTGGAGATGGCAAGAAAGACCTGGGACTGAAAATGAAAAACAGACATGGACTCTAGGGATGGTTTCTCTGCATGGTTGATTGTCATATTGAGTGAAAATTCCCAAATGTCCTGAGAGTCAGACTCCCTGAAATATTTCACCTCCTAACCCCTGTAAACACACTCCAAGGAAAGCCCTTTGGGGATGCTCATTTCAATGGATATAGCACAAATTTAATTGGTATCTTGGGTAATGGGCACATAAAAGATCCAGATGTGTCTTCTGGGTGGGAATCCAGCTGATGCCATATATGTAGTGTCTAATTGGCCTCAGCTGACATCTTAGGTCCTCTGAGTGAGAGAGTTTTATTTCTCTCTGATGGTTCTCCTCTTTCCTTATGACTGGGTTATGTAAGGCCGAGTCTCTTCTCCTTCTTACTCCTTTGATTACTGTTGAGGAAACATTTATGCAGTCAGGAAAGTGCTTTCTGACTGTAAGAACTAATTTTCTATTTTATTCATATAGAAGCAGGAAACACTGTGAGAAGAGTTCCTTATCTGATTCTGAATATTGAAGATTAAGCTGGCATTATTATTATTATGTTAGCATGTTAATAAGATAACATTAATGAAAATCTATTTCTCAAGCTCTGTAATTGGGTTGGACTTGTGACTAATCTATACGGTTAGAGCCAGAGGAAACATGTGCATATTTTAAGGTCCAACTAGAAGGGTTTAAAGTGACTGAAAGAGATCAAAGTCTGAGCACAGATTGTGAGAGTATTACAGAATGATGTTTCATTGCTCTTAATGCTGTCACTATGGTAATTAAGGAAATGATGCTTGTGTTGGGTCAAGATCCTCTACTGGATTCCATTAGTAAATGGAGATTTTCAGGGTCAGAGAAAGAAACCTGCTGGGCATCTCAGAGAAAGGTTGTTTGGATGATGTAAAGCAATCAGAATGTCAGTGTTGACTGTGCTGCTGTCTCCATTTCCCTTCTACTCTGCACCATAAGTCTCTAAGTCTCTGTAAAGGGAATCTCAGGTAAGAGGAATCTGGATCTTGAGGTCACCTGGAAACATTTGTTAGCATTGACAGCATTGTGTCCTTATCCCTTAAGTCAGAAAGTGACATTTGGGCAGCCTTCTATGAAAGCTCCTAAAAGGCTGAGAAAAAGGTCATTTGAGGGTCACTAATAAGAGTGGGAAATTCCTGTGAAGTTTACTGTAGGGGAGGGAAGAGAGATAAGATTCAGAAAATTTAAAATGTTCTGCTATGTAGATTTGCAGAGATATTTGGATATTAACGAGGCAGGCAGTATAGAGTACATTAATAATTAAATAGAAGTGCTCTGTGTAGTTATTTAAAAAATAGTGGAATAATCAGGATAAGCATGGGGGAGGTTGGTTTCATAGTCCACAGCACTTATTGCAAAATAACAGAATAAGGTGTCTGCTATAAAGAAGAACCCTAGACATCATTAGTAGGCATGGAGATAATAAATGTCATCTCCTTGCACATTTAAGAATGCAAAGACCTCAATGTTGAGTTCTTTGTTTTGAAAATATAAGTAAATCATCAGGAAGGCATGATGGTCTAGAGACAAATAGGAAGAAAAACATCAAGGATAGTGTGGATGTTTGGGGGATCAGTGTAGTTTATTAGATTTTTTAGTCATGCTTCACCATAGAGATCAATCTTTCCTTCTGATTGACATTCACATGAGAATTAGACAAAGGGAAGATTTGGATTTTGGCTGATTAAATGCTACAATCCTAGTTGTGTTACATTGATTCATAATTTAATGGCCACAAGTGGGACATTTCTCTGGTTTGTTTATGGGGCTAAGTATGGTTGCCTTGTTATGTGTCAGTGTGACACCATATATATTTCTCATATTATACTTTACCTCCAAATGAATAGAATTCAAAATTGTCATTACACCTAATCTCTTCTGACTGTCTTATGTATAACCAAAACATGTAATTGTTCCACAACAGAAGATATGCAACGCATCAACAATTTTCCCATAAGAGGATACAACACCCTTTTCTATCTTTTGGTGAAATTAATTCTATTCCTTCTCATGCTTCCTCTTTTATGTTCAGTTACTTAAAACTGAGATATGAATCAAACATATTTGATTTATATAATATTATTATGTAGTATTTACATTAAAAATAGGAAGAAATATCCGCATTATTAAAATTTTTTATCTTTGCAGCCCTACATAATTATAACTGTCCTCTTTCCCTACATTTTTCATATTCCATTTGTCCAAAGTTGGTCATGATTCTTTGTCTGGTAATGTTACCCAAATCTTAATTTTTAAAGATTCTAAGCTACTAATACTCATGCTTGAATTGGAATGCAATTTGCTATTGACCTGTTTCACAGGACATGGAAGTACAAAGGGGCAACCCTACCAACTAGTAGAGTAATCTCACTCTTTACCTGTTGATTGTGTTAAAATGAGGACTTGAAGGCCAGGTGGCCTTCTCATGTCTTACTAAGTAAAATCATTTCTTTATGCCCTTGTAGAAGAATTCCCCTCTTAGAAGCAAGACTTCTCATTAAGCAGAACCTAAAAGCACAGGGACTTGAAGCTAAAATCTTTCTAGAGGAAATATTATAGAGGTTATAGTAACAGGACTCACTCCCATTTCTTTCCATTCAATCTTTCAAATTTTTTTCAGTGAATCAATGCTGTGGAAAAGACAGAGCCATGTTAGATTTATATTTCAAGTGTTTAGCACATCCTGGAGGACATTGCCTAAACAATGCAAGCAGTTGCTGACATTGAATCTTAAAGGTCATTCTACAGTTCTATCAAGCTACTTGCTTCATGATGCTGCAGGACCCCATGGAAAGATTAATAAATCCCATTGACTCTGGCCAATTTCCTTTCTTAGTTTGCTTTGAAATGACTTCCTTAATTAGAAGCAATGATGCATGGAATACCATGATGGTGAATAAAGCACACTCTCAGTTCATAGATGATAGTTTTGGCAGCACTATTGCAGGGAAGGAATGTGAATCCTTACCCAGAGTAAATGTCTGTTCTGGTGAGAACCAAGCATGATCCTTCCCATGTTGAAAGTGGTACAATGTATCAATCTGCTACAAAAATGCTGGTGGATCATCCCAGGGAATGGTGGCACTATGAGGACTCATTGTTGGTCTCAACCATTGGCAGATTGGGCATTTGGCCAAAACTTCTGCTAACTTGGTCTTGGTAAGCAGAAGCCATTTTGTGAAACTTGTGCCAAACTTTTATTCCTCCTACCATGGCTAATTTGTTTAAGGATCTTGAGTAATGAGAGGAATGATTGAGGAAAAGGGGTCTGATATCCAAAGAATAGTCATTAGCACTATCCAAGATGTGTTAGACTTCTTTGAATAGTATGATTCATTCTGTGGATAGCATTAGTGGTATTTATTCCTCAATTTCATAGGAAAATGTAATATGATATATATCAATATTATATATATATAACATGCACATATACACTGATTATATATATAATATTTATATATTATAATATATATATATAATATCAGTGAAGTACTTTTAAAGTACTAGGATATAACAGGGACATATGATCCAGTTGGAGGAAGAATGAATGCCACCCAAAGCCAAAATAAAGATCTTTCTATTGTCTTCTGGGTAAAGGGTTAGTTTGGCTGTGTGATGGATGAGTTGTACTGTTATACAAATGACCATGTATTATTTATTCGGAGTTAAAGGATAAGTAAAGGAGATGCATGCCACAATCAGAGAAGATGGACTCTGGTGGCTTTTAATGTGTCAACTTCCCTGAACTGACATTTTTTGTGTTTCTTGTTAAGGTGGGTTATATAGGAGATTTCTGGGGGATTTTGATGGCAGCAAGGATGTAGATTTAAAAAAATTTACATAGGTTGTCTCTGATCTGTGGACTCACCTTGCTGGTGTGGAGCCACAACCTGAATCTGCAGCTGTTCTGTGTTCCTTGACTTTAGGTTTTTGACTTGTGATCTAGGTGTGTGCATTCAGCCCTATTCAGAAAGGCTCCAGGGTGCCAGACCTAGGCCTCTGTCCCAGTTCCCAAGTCTGTGGCAGCACGTTCTGGGAGTGGTATAAGACTTGTGCAGCCCCTCTCAGGCATCTGGGCTGTCTTGGTAGTAGTTGTCTAGGCTACTGCCTGGCTGCTGGTTAGCGGTGTTGGGTTCACTCGAGTGTTTGTCAAGGTTTTTGTCATTGGAACAAGGGCCACTTGTTCTGAAATTATTTTGAGGCGAGAAGTTTGAAAAGTATTGAAAAGATGGTTTCCATAGTCAAGAGATGTCATAAAATTTAAATATAGAAGCCTCCAACTATTCGTACAAACAATCTGAAGTTCTCATTTATCTCAGTCAATGTGCACAGTGAGTTATTTCTAAGCCCTCTTCCTTTAAACTATTAGTATGACTGAATCCACAGTAAACATGGAGAAATCTTTATTTTGGTCAACAACCAAGATTTCTTGGTGTATTGTGATCAAGAGTACCCAATTTGAAATTCTAGGGTCAGTCCAACATTTTACTATTAGGCAACAAATTGTGCTTTGAAGAATAACAATGTCTGCCAGTGGAACATGAACAAGTACATAAGATGAAGAAAGAGAAGTAGGGGGTGCAGCAAGGATGTAGATTTAAAAAAATTTACATAGGTTGTTTCTGATCTGTGGACTCAACTTGCTGGTGTGGAGCCAGCAAGTACATAAAGTGAACAAGTACATAAGATGAAGAAAGAGAAGTAGGGGGTCAGTTGGAGAAATACTTTCTGCTTCCCATAATCAAAATGGGACTGAAGACTCTATAGACCATTTTTTTCCTTTATTCATTTATTCATATGTGCATACATGTTTGGGTCAATTCTCCCCCCACTCCTCATCCCTCCCCTCCTCCCAACCCTCCTCCCATCCCCTTGCTTCCAGGCAGAAATTGATCTGCCCTTTTCTCCAATTATGGTGAAGAGCAGACATAAGCAATAATAAGAAAGACAAAGCGTTTTTGCTAGTTGAGATAAGGATAGCTATACAGAGAGATTCCTAGCATTGCTTCCATGTACAAGTGTATTACAACCCGAATTGAGTCATCTCTACCTGATCTCTTCACTACTTCCTGGTCACCTTCCTATACTGACCTCTGTTGCTTTAAGTTTACTGTGTTAGCTCCTCCACAGTGGGGACATCAAACACTTTCAAGTTTTGGGTTTCCTACCTATCTCCATTAATCCTGTATGAGCTCTCCCTTTAGTGTGTGACCTAAGTCCAACAACATCACTGCATTTGCCCTAGATCTAAAAATCCGCATATGAGGGAGAACATATGATGTTTCGTCTTTTGAGCCTGGCTAACCTTGCTCAAGATGATGTTCTCCAGTTCCATCCCTTTACTTGCAAATGATAAGATTTCATTCTTCTTCATGGCTGAGTAAAATTCCATTGTGTATAAATACTACATTTTCTTTATATTTAAATCAGTTAATATTTTATTTTTTTATATATTTTTTTATTCGTATGTGCATACAATGTTTGGGTCATTTCTCCCCCTTCCCCTCAACACCTCCATTACCCACCCCCCGCCTCCTCCTTTCTCCCCCATCCCTTCACTACCCGGCAGAAACTATTTTGCCCTTATCTCTAATTTTGTTGAAGAGAGAGTATAGCAATAATAGGAAGGAACAAGGATTTTTGCTGGTTGAGATAAGGATAGCTATACAGGGAGTTGACTTGCATTGATTTCCTGTGCATGTGTGTTACCTTTTAAGTTAATACTTCTTGATCTAACCTTTTCTCTAGTTTCTGGTCCCCTTTTCCTATTGGCCTCAGTTGCTTTAAAGTATCTGCTTTAGTTTCTCTGCATTGAGGGCAACAAATGTTACCTAGTTTTTTAGGTGTCTTACCTATCCTCACCCCTCCCTTGTGTGCTCTTGCTTTATCATGTGATCAAACTCCAATCCCCTTGTTGTGTTTGCCCTTGATCTGATGTCCGCATATGAGGGAGAACATACAATTTTTGGTCTTTTGGGTCAGGCTAACTTCACTCAGAATGATGTTCTCCACTTCCATCCATTTACCTGTGAATGATAACATTTCGTTCTTCTTCATGGCTGCATAAAATTCCATTGTGTAAAGATACCACATTTTCTTAATCCATTCGTCAGTGGTGGGGCATCTTGGCTGTTTCCGTAACTTGACTATTGTGAATAGTGCTGCAATAAACATGGATGTGCAGGTGCCTCTGGAGTAACCTGTGTCACAGTCTTTTGGGTATATCCCCAAGAATGGTATTGCTGGATCAAATGGTAGATCAATGTTTAGCTTTTTAAGTAGCCTCCAAATTTTTTTCCAGAGTGGTTGTACTAGTTTACATTCCCACCAGCAGTATAAGAGGGTTTCCTTTTTCCCTGCATCCTCTCCAGCACCTGTTGTTAGAGGTGTTGCTGATGATGGCTATTCTAACAGGGGTGAGGTGGAATCTTAGTGTGGTTTTAATTTGCATTTCCTTTATTGCTAGAGATGGTGAGCATTTTTTCAAGTGTTTTTTGGCCATTTGAATTTCGTCTTTTGAGAAAGTTCTGTTTAGTTCAGTTGCCCATTTCTTTATTGGTTCATTAGTTTGGGGAGAATTTAGTTTTTTAAGTTCTCTATATATTCTGGTTATCAGTCCTTTGTCTAATGTGTAGCTGGCAAATATTTTCTCCCACTCTGTGTGTGTTATATTCAGTTTAGAGACCATTTCTTTTGTTGAGCAGAAGCTTTTTAGTTTTTTGAAGTCCCGTTTATCTATGCTATCTCTTAGTTGCTGTGCTTCTGGGGTTCCATTGAGAAAGTTGCCTATACCTATTAATTCCAGAGTATTTCCTATTCTTTCCTGTACCAACTTTAGAGTTTGGCGTCTGATATTAAGGTCCTTGATCCATTTTGAGTTAATATTGGTATAGGGTGATATACATGGATCTAGCTTCAGTTTTTTGCACACTGCTAACCAGTTTTCCCAGCAGTTTTTATTGAAGAGGCTATCTTTTCTCCATCCTATATTTTCAGCACCTTTGTCAAAGACAAGTTGGTTACAGTTGTGTGGCTTCATATCTGGGTCCTCTATTCTGTTCCACTGGTCTTCATGTCTGTTTTTGTGCCAGTACCATGCTGTTTTTATTGTTATTGCTTTGTAATATAGTTTGAAGTCAGGTATCGTGATACCTCCAGCATTGTTCTTTTGATTGAGTATTGCCTTGGCTATTCGTGGCCTCTTGTGTTTCCATATAAATTTAACGGTAGATTTTTCAATCTCTTTAATGAATGTCATTGGAATTTTGATGGGAATTGCATTAAACATGTAGATTACTTTTGGGAGTATAGACATTTTTACTTGTTGATTCTACCAATCCATGAGCATGGGTGATCTCTCCACTTTCTATAGTATTCCTCAATCTCTTTCTTCAGAAGTGTATAGTTTTCCTTGTAAAGGTTTTTCACATCTTTTGTTAGGTTTACACTTAGGTATTTGATTTTTTTTTGAGGCTATTGTAAGTGGAATTGTTTTCATATATTCTTTCTCAGTTTTTTCATTATTAGTGTATAGAAATGCTAATGATTTTTCTATGTTGATTTTATATACTGCTACCTTGCTATAGCTATTAGTGGTGTCTAGGAGCTTTTGAGTAGAGTTTTTTGGGTCTTTAAGGTATAGGATCATATCGTCTGCAAATAGGGATATTTTGACAGTTTCTTTACCTATTTGTATTCCTTTTATTCCTTCTTCTTACCTAATTGCTCTGGCTAGGATTCCAGTACTATGTTGAATAGGAGTGGAGATAGTGGGCATCCTTGTCTAGTTCCTGATTTTAGAGGGAATGGTTTCAGTTTTTCTCCATTAAGTATAATGCTGACTGTAGGTTTGTCTTTAAGTATAATGCTGGCTGTAGGTTTGTCATATATAGCTTTTATAATGTTGAGGTACTTTTCTTCTATTCCTAGTTTTCTTAGAGCTTTTATCATGAAATGATGTTGGATCTTATCATAGGCTTTTTCTGCATCTATTGAGATGATCAAGTGGTTTTCGTCTTTGCTTCTGTTAATGTGGTTTATTACGTTTATTGATTTTCGTAGGTTGAACCACCCCTGCATTCCTGGGATGAAGCCTACTTGGTTGTGGTGAATGATCTTTTTGATGTGTTGTTGAATTCAGTTTGCCATTATTTTATTGAGGATTTTTGCATTAATGTTCATTAAAGAGATTGGCCTATAGTTCTCCTTTTTGGAGGTGTCTTGGCCTGGTTTTGAGATAAGTGTAATACTGGCTTCATAAAATTTGTTAGGCAGTTTTCCTTCCCTTTCTATTTCATGGAACAGTTTAAGGAGGGTTGGTATCAGTTCTTCTTTAAAGGTCTGATAGAATTCAGCAGAGAATCCATCAGGTCCTGGACTTTTCTTTTTGGGGAGACTCTTGATTGCTGCTTCAATTTCATTTTGTGTTATAGATCTATTCAGGTGGTTAATGTCCTCTTGCTTCAGTTTTGGATGATCGTATGTATCTAAAATCTGTCTATTTCTTTAAGATTTTTGAATTTATTTGAATATAGGTTCTCAAAGTAGTCTTTGATGATTTCATGGACTTCCATGGTGTGTGTTGTTATCTCCCCTTTTGCATTCCTGATTTTACTAATTAAGGTTTGTTTCTCTCCTCATTTTAGTCAAGTTTTCCAGGGGTCTGTCAATCTTGTTTATTTTTTCAAAGAACCAACTTTTTGTTTCATTAATTCTTTGTATTTTTTTTTTTGGTTTCTGTTTCATTGATTTCTGCTCCTATTTTTATTATTTCTCTCCTTCTATTTGTTTTGGGATTTGCTTGTTCTTGTTTTTCTAGGAGTTTGAGGTGTATCATTAAGTCATTGATTGGCATCTTTCAGTCTTTTTCATATATGCACTCATGGCTATAAACTTTCCTCTCAGGACTGCCTTAGCTGTGTCCCATAGGTTCTGGTAGGTTGTGTTTTCATTTTCTTTGACTTCCAGGAACTTTTTAATTTCCTCTTTTATTTCATCGATGACCCATTGTTCATTAAGCAATGAGTTATTCAGTTTCCAGCTGTTTGCATGTTTTTTGTCTTTACTTTTGTTGTTGAGTTCTAGTTTTATTGCATTGTGATCAGATAGAATGCACGGTATAATTTCTATTTTCTTATGTTTGCTGAGGCTTGCTTTGTGCCCTAGGATATGATAAATTTTGGAGAGGGTTCTGTGGGCTGCTGAGAAGAATGTATATTGTGTAGAAGTTGGATGAAATGTTCTGTAGACATCAGCTAGGTCCATTTGATCTATTGTATATTTTCGACCTAGTATTTCTTTATGGATTTTTTGTTTGGATGACCTATCTATTGATGATAATGGGTGTTAAAGTCTCCCACAACCACTGTGTTGGAGTTAATATATGCTTTTAGGTCCTTCCTTGTATGTTTGATGAAATTTGGTGCGTTGACATTGGGTGCATATAGGTTGATAATTGTTATTTCCTTTTGGTCTATTTCCCTTTTTATTAGTATGGAATGTCCTTCTTTATCTCACTTGATCAATGTAGGTTTGATGTCTACTTTTTCAGAGATAAGTATTGCTACTACTGCCTGTTTTCGGGGGCCATTGGCTTGGTAAATCTTCTTTCAGCCTTTCATCCTAAGTCTGTGCTTATTTTTGTCAGTGAGATGGGTCTCCTGTAAGCAACAAATTGTTGGATCTTCGTTTTTAATCCAGTTCGTCAAACGGTGCCTTTTGATGGGGTAATTAAGTCCATTAACATTAAGTGTTAGTACTGATAGGTATGTGGTGATTCCTGCCATTTAGTTGTCTTATTTGTTTGAAGGTTTGATTGTGTATACCTAAGTTGAGGTTACTCTCTACTGTCTTGCTTTTTTTCCCCTGTAGTTTGGTGCTGCCTGCCCTTTCATGGTTATGTTGGGTTTCACTTTCTGTGTGCAGAATCCCTTGAAGAATCTTTTGTAGTTGTGGCTTTGTGGTCACATATTGTTTTAGTTTCTGCTTATCATGGAAGACTTTTATTGCTGCATTTATTTTGAATGATAGTTTTGCTGGGTAGAGTTATTTTCATTCAGTGCCTGGAAGACCTCATACCAAGCTTTTCTTGCTTTGAATGTTTCTGTTGAGAAGTCTGCTGTGATTTTGATGGGATTACCTTTGTATGTTATTTGTTTTTTGTCTCTTACAGCCTTCAATATTCTTTCTCAGGTCTCTGTATTTGTTGTTTTAATGATAATATGCCGTGGGGTAGATCTCTTTTGGTCTGGTCTGTTTGGTGTTCTGGAGGGCCTCTTGCATCTGTATGGGAATAGATTTCTCTAGATTGGGAAATTTTCTGTTATTATTTTGTTGAATATATTATGTATTCCCTTTGCTTGCACCTCTTCTCCTTCTTCAATGCCCATGATTCTCAGGTTTGGTCTTTTGATGGAGTCAGTGAGTTCTTGCATTTTCTTTTCACAGGTCTTGAGTTGTTTAACTAATAGTTCTTCAGTTTCTCTTTTAATTACCATTTCATCTTTGAGTTCTGAGATTCTGTCTTCTGTTTTTTCTATACTGCTGGATTGGCCTTCCATTTTGTTTTGCAGTTCTGTTTCATTCTTTTTTTCTGAGGTTTTCCATATTCCGAGTCCCTTCCTCTTTAATGTTGTCTATTTTCATCTTGAGTTCATTTATTTCTTTTTTAATCATGTTCTTTGTTTCACTTTGGTCTTTATACAGTGATTCTATGGTTTCTTTTATTTCTTCTTGTGCTTTTTCAAATTCTCTATTTTTGTTTTCTTGGAATTTCTTAAGTGTCTTCTGTTCATTTTGGTTGACCGTATCCAGTATCATGTCTATAAAATTGTAATTGATTACCTGTATTATTTTTTCTTTTAGATTATTCTTGTGGGCTTCATTGGGTTCTTTGGCATAGTTTATCTTCATTTTGTTGGAGTCTGGTTCTGAGTATCTTTTTTCTTCATTTCCCTCTGGTTCCTGTACTAATTTTTTGCTGTGGGGAAACTGGTTTCCCTGTTTTTTCTGTCTTCCCATCATTGCTCTTGGTGGTGTTATTATCCCTGTACTGTGTGCAATTAAGTATTTTCTAGCTTGTAATAATAACAATGGTGATATTTATTTATTTATTTATTTTTTCATTTTTCTTTTATTATTCATATGTGCATACAAGGCTTGGTTCATTTCTCACCCCTGCCCCCACCCCCTCCCTTACCACCCACTCCACCCCCTCCCACTCCCCCCCTCAATACCCAGCAGAAACTATTTTGCCCTTATCTCTAATTTTGTTGTAGAGAGAGTATAAGCAGTAATAGGAAGGAACAAGGGGTTTTGCTGGTTGAGATAAGGATAGCTATACAGGGCATTGACTCACATTGATTTCCTGTGCATGGGTGTTACTTTCTAGGTTAATTCTTTTTGATCTAACCTTTTCTCTAGTTCCTGGTCCCCTTTTCCTATTGGCCTCAGTTGCTTTAAGGTATCTGCTTTAGTTTCCCTGCATTAAGGGCAACAAATGCTAGCTAGTTTTTTAGGTGTCTTACCTATCCTCACCCCTTCCTTGTGTGCTCTCGCTTTTATCATGTGCTCATAGTCCAATCCCCTTGTTGTGTTTGCCCTTGATCTAATGTCCACATATGAGGGAGAACATACGATTTTTGGTCTTTTGAGCCAGGCTAACCTCACTCAGAATGATGTTCTCCAATTCCATCCATTTACCAGTGAATGATAACATTTCGTTCTTCATGGCTGCATAAAATTCCATTGTGTATAGATATCACATTTTCTTAATCCATTCTTCAGTGCTGGGGCATCTTGGCTGTTTCCATAACTTGGCTAACAATGGTGATATTCAGAATGGAAGGGTGAGCAGAGAGAGAAAGCAAAGAAGTTAAAGAAAGAGGGAAAAACAAATAAACAAACAAGTAAAAGAAAAAGAAAACAAACAAACAAACAAATTTCAAAGATATAAACAGGGAGAGATAGTGTACTAATCAACAGTAAGCTGAACAGGCATTAGAGAGACAGAGAGAGGATTGAGAAAAATAAAATAAAATACAAAAAAAAATCTCCAAGTTCAAATGCAGTAAGTTTCAGTCTTAATAATTTTGGTGTTAGTCCCTCAGACTCCAATCCTGGAGATAGTGTCTCAGAAGTAGTTCTGTCATTGTCTCATCAAGGGGGAAAAAAACCAAACCAAACCAAACCAAACCAAACCAAACAAAACAAAAACCCTCCATAAAATGTCCCAAGTTCAAATTCAATACAGTTTCAGTAAGTTTTTCAGCATGCAGGTGTAGTTCGGTTGTTGTCTCATCAAAGGAAGGGAGAAAAAAAAGTCTGGAGACAGTTCTGTGAATGGCTATCTGAGGCTGCGGCTTACCTGCCCAGTGCTGTCAGCTAGCAGTTGCTGGAGGCTTTATATGCAAATCTCAGGGGTGAGCTTAACACTCACCTAGCCCCTCAGGCTTTGTTTACTCAGATTTCTCCTGTGCGTCACTGCCACTACCACAAGTTTTTCCCTTACCAAACACACTGGGGGAGGTGACACTGCACCAGCTTTCTCAGGTTGGCATGTTTATTTACAGTTCACGTGGGAAGTGGGCCTTCCCCCCTCTCCTGTGGAGTTTTCCTCCCACCACTACTTTTACAAGCTTTTATGCTCCTGGTTGCTGGGTGTGTGTCACTGCTCCTGCCTTCTCTGCTTGGCTTGTTTATTTACAGTTCCGTGAGGGATTTCCCCTCCCCTCTCTTCAGTGCTCAGGGTGCCCCGCCCTCTTTGCTATGTGTCTTTTTTGTCACTATTGCTTATTATTCAGTTTTTTTCCCTGGGTGGGGGTCAGTCTGTCCAGGGGGCTATGCTGATCTGGACCAGGGTTGTCAGTGGGAATACCATGTGTCACTTAGCTCACTTTGTGTTCTGCATCTTCCCAAGCGGTCTGGGCACTGGCATCTGGCAGTGGCACAGAAACCTTCCTGGTTTCTCCATTTAATGTGCAGTGGAGATGCTATGCGCAGGCTGGAGGTGTGGAGGAGTCAAAGTTTTGCCTCTTCCCGGTGGTTTTTCCTGTAAGGTGTATCTCTAAGATCTCTCCAAGTTTTTACTTTAGGAAGCATGCTTTCTGCTTCCTTCCTCTAGCTGCCATCTTGCAATCTCTCTAGGGTAGATTTTTCAATCTCTGTGATGAATGTCATTGGGATTCTGATGGGAATTGCATTAGACATGTAGATTGCTTTTGGTAGTATAGCCATTTTTACTATGTTGATTCTACCAATCCATGAGCACGGGAGATCTTTCCACCTTCTGTAGTCTTCCTTGATCTCTTTCTTCAGGGGTTTGTAGTTCTTGTAGAGGTCATTCACATCCTTTAAGTTTATTCCTAGGTATTTGATTTTTTTGAGGCTATTGTAAGTGGAATTGTTTCTATATATTCTTTCTTGTTTTGTTCATTTTTGGTGTATAGAAATGCTAATGATTTTGGTAAGTTGATTTTGTATTCTGCCACCTTGCTGTAGCTGTTTATGGTGTCTAGGAGTTTTTGGGTAGAGTTTTTTTGGTTGTTAAGATATATGATCATGTTGTCTACAAATAGGGATATTTTGACAGTTTCTTTACCTATTTGTATTCCTTTTATTTCTTCTTCTTTGCTAATTGCTCTCATTAGGAATTCCAGGCCTATGTTGAATAGGAGTGGGATAGTGGGCACCCTTGTCTCATTCCTGATTTTAGGGTAAATGGTTTCAGTTTTTCTCCACTAAGTATGATGTTGGCTATAGGTTTGTCATATATAGCCTTTACAATGTTGAAGTAGATTCCTTCTATTCCCAGTTTTCTTAGAGCTTTTATCATGAAGTGGTGTTGGATCTTATCAAAGGCTTTTCCTGCATCTATTGAGATGATCAAGTGCTTTTTGTATTTGCTTCTATTAATGTGCTGTATTACATTTATAGATTTGCATATGTTGAACCACTCCTGCATCCCTGGAATGAGGACAACTTGGTTGTGGTGAATGATCTTTCTGATATGTTGTTGGATTTATTTTGCCATTCTTTTATTGAGGATTTTTGTATCAAAGTTCATTAAGGAGATTGGCCTATTGTTCTCCTTTATGGAGGTGTCTTTGTCTGGTTTTTGGATGAGTGTAATACTGGTTTCATAAAATAGTTAGGCAGTGTTCCTTTCCTTTCTATTTCATGGACAAGTTTAAGGAGGGTTAGTATTATTTCTTCTTTAGAGGTATTATAGAATTCAGCAGAGAATCCATCAGGTCCTGGAGTTTTCTTTTTTTGGGAGACTCTTTATTGCTGCTTCAATTTCATTTTGTGTTATAGTTCTATTCAGGTGATTAATATCCTCTTGATTCAGTTTGGATGGTCATAAATGTCTAGAAATTTGTCAATTTCTTCAAGATTTTCAAAGTAGTCTATGATGATTCCCTGGATTTCCTTGATGTTTGTTGTTATCTCCCCTTTTGCATTTCTGATTTTACTTATTTGGGTTTTTTTCTCTTCTTATTTTAGTCAGATTTGTCAGGGGTCTGTCAGTCTTGTTCATTTTTTTCAAAGAACCAATTTTTTGTTTTGCTATTTTTTGTGTTTTTTTATTTCTATTTAATTAATAATTTGATCCTTATTTTTATTATTTCTCTCCTTCTGCTTGTTTAGGGTTTTGCTTGTTCTGGTTTTTCTAGGAGTTTGTGACGTAGTATTAGGTCATTGATTTGAGATCTTTCTGCACTCATGGCTATAAACTTTTCCTCTTAGAACTGCCTTTGCTGTGTCCCATAGGTTCTGGTAGGTCATGTTTTCATTTTCATTAACTTCCAGGAACCTTTTAATTTCCTCTTTTATTTCATCAATGACCCATTGATCATTGAGCAATGTGTTGTTCAGCTTCCAACTGTTTGCATGTTTTCTGCTGTTGTTTTTGTTGTTGAGTTCTAGTTTTAATGCATTATGATCAGATAGAATGCATGGGATTATTTCTTTTTCCTTTTATTTGCTGAGGGTTGCTTTGTGCCCTAAGATATGATCAATTTTGGAGAAGGTTCCATGGACTGCTGAGAAGAATGTATATTGTGCAGAAGTTGGATGAAATATTCTGTAGACATTAGCTAGGTCCATTTGATCTATGGTGTAGTTTAGTTCTAGAATTTCTTTATTGATTTTTTGTTTGGATGACCTATCTATTGGTGATGGGGGGTATTAAGGTCTTCCACTACCACTGTGTTGAAGTCTATATATGCTTTTAGGTCCTTCAGAGTATGTTTGATGAAACTGGATGTGCTGATGTTGGGTGCATATAGGTTGATAATTGTTATTTCCTTTTGGTGTTGTCTCCTTTCATTAGTATAGAGTGTCCTTCTTTGTCTCATTTGATCAATGTAAGTTTGAAGTCTACTTTTTCTGCAGTAAGTATTGTTACTCATGCCTGTTTTCAGGGGCCACTGGCTTGGTAAGTCTTCCAGCCTTTCAGTTTTCCCAGTCTTCCCTTTGTCCACTTCTCATATAAATATTAATTGCATTGGTCACTTAATCTCCACAGGGAATTATGACTCACAAAAATGTCAATGATCTAAATTGATCTTCCCATTATCCTCCTTATCCTTTCTATATTTCCTCCAGATTTTCATGTTTTCCTGATTATTTACTTATGTTTTAAAACTAAACACTTAGAACTGAATGCATGCTTCAAAGTATAATTTAATCAGGAAGGAAAGTTCACAATGATTATTATTTCTGTTCATTGATTCAATAAATGGAGGTTTCCAGGGTTCAGGAAGGGAACTGATGAATGCCTCAGTAGAAGAGTTTTTGGATGAACAGAGGCAATGTGTGTGTCACTGTAGATGATACTGCCCTCTCTACTTCGTTTCTATGCTCTGTCTATGCAGAAGCCTTTGAAGAAGATATTCCAGGGCAGGTAATGTTGGCCTTGGGATATCCAGGAAATCTTTACTAGAAAATTGAGCAATGTCAGCTTATCCCATATGGTAGAGGGCTACATTTGGTCAGCAATTAAGGAAAGGTTCTGGAGAAAGCAGAGAAATAGGTCATTTGAAGGTCACAATAGGAAGGGAAGTTATTAGGAAAGATGCCTAAGATAGGTAGAGGGTCAAGTTAGTTGATGTAAAACTTCTGCTATGGAGATTTACTGAGACAGATAGACAGTAATCAGAAAAGAGATAGAGAAGCATATGTATGATCGAGTAAGAGGGCTATTAGCAGAAATGCCAAAAGGGTTGTAGTAATCAGGAGGATCATGGGGGATCATGCAGACCATAGATGGTGAGTATGAAATAGCATTGTGAGGTGGCACCATAATCACGTGACCACACCTTGCATTAGTCCCCAGAGAGAATGTCCTTGTAACCTTAAGTTATATTTTGAGGAATGCATTTTATTCTGGGTTCTTTGCCTGAAACTGTAAGTAAATAATCTGGAAAATAATTCAAGAGAGTCATTTAGGAAGAAAAACATGAAGAAGGTCAATGTGGATATTTGGAAAATCAATTTAGATTATTTAGATTATTTTGGTTTTTGTGAATCACGCTGAGCATGGAGATTAAGTACCCAATGTAATTAGTATTCACGTGAGAAATGGATAAAGAGAAGATAAGGAAATTTGACTGATTCAATGTGACCCTGATTCATAATTTGATGGCCTGCATTGTCTACCCAGAACATATCTATGGTTTGTTTTCATGTGCATAAGTATGGGTACTGTATTACAGTCAACCTGGCATCCCTATATATTTCTCCATTCCACAATCTCCACATAAACACAAAATGATCCCTACAGTAGATCTGATATGACTAGCCAATAAAGAAAAAAAGCATTGCTAATTTTACAAGAAGAGGATGTAGAACACACCAACACTTTCTCATGAGAGGATAGAAATTCTTTTTTTGTGTTTGGGTGAAATTCATTATATTCCACATGATTCATACTCCTCCTTTTTTACCCAGTTAATTAAATACTGAGCTAGGAATATAACAATTATTCATACCTCCTATTTATAAGAGGATGACAGAGGGAATAAAATAAACATATTTTGTTTATATAATGTCACTACATAATATTTATACCAGTATTACATAAAGTGTCCAGATTACCACAGTTTTTATTCTTACAGTTGCTTACATTGTCTTGTTGGTATTTATAGCTATCTCTTTCCACTAACCATTCTATGTGAAGGTTGGCTGTCCTGATCCAACATCAAGATAATAATCCCTCATAAATATGGTCATCAATATGGACTCTAACATAGGATTGCCATCTGTACCACTTCTGGGGACATAAAGTTTACTGTTGTTTTAATTCTTTAGCATGCTTTGTATGATTTTACTAGTTTATTGGTATAGCCCAATAAAAAGAGAGAAAGAAGCCTTTCAAATAAAGCTAAAATTATGATAATACTTATAAATCAAAATAAAATAATTTGGATGAATATGAGGATAATTTACACCTTAATTTGATGAGAATATTAACACCACTTGTTCACAGCTTTAAAGAAAATAATTGGAGGGCAGTTAAAATTAATGGTATCAAAACTGATTATTCCTTAAAGTAATCAGTTCTCCTTTAACAGTTATATTTCTTTGACTATATGAATATGGAAAATGACAGATGAAAATGTGTATTAAGATTTAATCAGGAAGACAACACAAATTGTCATTTGAAAGGTTGCATCTTATTAGGTTCCACATGTATGAAAATGTCAACTTCAAGTGATTTTTTTAAACAAAAGGTCTTTTTTTTATTCATATGTGCATACAATGTTTGGGTCATTTCTCCCCCCTTCCCCCACCACCTCCTTACCCCCCTGCCCCCTCCATTTCCCCCCCATCCCCTCGATACCCAGCAGAAACTATTTTCCCTTGTCTATAATTTTGTTGAAGAGAGAGTATAAACAATAAAAGGAAAGACCAAAGGTTTTTGCTAGTTAAGATAAGGATAGCTATACAGGGAGTTGACTCACATTGATTTCCTGTGCATGTGTGCTACCTTCTAGGTTAATTCTTCTTTTCTTTTGTTTTTTTAATTATTCATATGTGCATACAAGGCTTGGGTCATTTCTCCCCCTGCTCCCACCCCCTCCCTTACCACCCACGCCACCCCTTCCCTCTCCCCCTACCCCCTCAATACCGAGCAGAAACTATTTTGCCCTTATTTCTAATTTTGTTGTAGAGAGAGTATAAGCCATAATAGGAAGGAACAAGGGTTTTTGCTGGTTGAGATAAGGATAGCTATACAGGGATTTGACTCACATTATTTTTCTGTGCTTGTGTGTTACCTTCTAGGTTAATTCTTTTTGATCTAACCTTTTCTCTAGTTCCTGGTCCCCTTTTCCTATTGGCCTCAGTTGCTTTTAAGGTATCTGCTTTAGTTTCTCTGTGCTGAGGGCAACAAATGTTAACTAATTTTTTAGGTGTCTTACCTATCCTCACACCTCCCTTGTGTGCTAAAGCTTTTATCATGTGATCGAAGTCCAATCCCCTTGTTGTGTTTGCCCTTGATCTGATGTCCGCATATGAGGGAGAACATACGATTTTTGGTCTTTTGGGACAGGCTAACCTCACTCAGAATGATCTTCTCCAATTCTGTCCATTTACCAGCGAATGATAACATTTCATTCTTCTTCATGGGTGCATAAAATTCCATTGTGTATAAATACCACATTTTCTTAATCCATTCATCAGTAGTGGGGCATCATGGCTGTTCCCATAGCTTGGCTGTTGTGAATAGTGCTGCAATAAACATGGATGTTCAGGTGTCTCTGGAGTAACCTGTGTCACAGTCTTTTGGGTATATCCCCAAGAGTGGTATTGCTGGATCAAATGGTAGATCAATGTTTAGATTTTTAAGAAACCTCCAAATTTTTTTCTAGAATGGTTGTACTAGTTTACATTCCCAGCAGCAGTGTAAGAGGGTTGCTTTTTCCCTCAATCCTCGCCAACACCTGTTGTTAGAGGTGTTGCTAATGATGGCTATTCTAACAGGGGTGAGGTGGAGTCTTAGTGTGGTTTTAATCTGCATTTCCTTTATTGCTAGGGAGGTGAGCATTTTTTCATGTGTTTTTTTGCCATTTGAATTTCTTCTTTTGAGAAAGTTCTGTTTTGTTCACTTGCCCATTTCTTTATTGGTTCATTAGTTTTGGGAGAATTTAGTTTTGTAAGTTTCCTATATATTCTGGTTATCAGTCCTTTATCTGATGTGTAGCTGACAAATATTTTCTCCCACTCTGGGTTGTCTCTTCAGTTTAGAGACCATTTCTTAAACAAAAGGTCTTGATTTACTTTTATATTTAGGAATAAGCACTATAGGCTATTTTAAAGATAAAACATTAGAACAGCACATTCCAAAACAAAAGCCAGAGTGTGTTTTGGAATTGTTTGTTTTATACAGAATAATTGGAAGTGTTAAGTGTTTATAAATGCTACCATTACTTATATCCCTAAAACTTTTGGTGTTTTAATGGGTATAAATCCTCATAATTTGCCATGGGTGGCTTGACTGGTCATAACAATTCTCTTTGAAGAAGTGTTTGGGATGTAAATATTAGAAAAATGAACTCAATGCCATGAAGCCAGAATCATTAGTGATGTGTACAAGGACTAAAACTTCAACCAGTCTAGTTTCATTCCTGTTTTAAGTTGTCATATAAGAAAGAATTACATGTTTTATCTGCATTTATTTCACTATGGGATTGAAAATGTGGGATTAACATGTGATTAATTGTCAATTAAAATTCAATAAAGTTACCAGAAAATATTTTAGAGAAAGGTTAGACGTGGGGTAACATGGAACTGTTTGGTGAATATACATATAAACAATATTTTTTGTTTTGCTCACCAGAACCAAGTTTCATAAGTATTTAACTATGTTTCCAGTTTAACATTTAAGATTGTACATTGCTAGATGGTCCAGGTATTCTTTTATTCTTTCATACAGGTATTCAGAAGTGTAATAAAATGTAAGTGTGAATGAAGAAAAAGAAGGACCCAAGCTTCTGCAGATCCCCAACCACCAATTCTACAGGCAACCAGAACTGACATGGGTCTCAGTCAGACTTTGTGTAGTTTCAGATAATGCTGGTGGTTTTGAGTCAGTCCTTTCTCATCCTTTATTTCTGTCTTCCCATCCTGACTGCTTGTCTCATGGAGTGTAGTTTCAGTACCAGACACAAATATGACAGTCTTACATAGACTGCCTAAACAGCTTGCACGAATGTGTTAGATCAGAGTTCTGTAAAGCAATCCACCATCCTTACATGTACCTATAGAAAAACAGTGTTTTAGGTTTGGTGATTACACACTGACTGACAGAACAAGTAAGAAAATAAAAACACATGTGCACACAATACATGTACACAAAACACAAACACACATATACATATGGATACATAAATATTTATTTCAAAATGAGAAAAGACTTAAATTTGTCAATCAATGGAGTATAGACATTCTACAGTTACAGAGTGACCTTGTTTGTGAAAGCAGACTTAAGATTCTTATTTTTTAAGGTACATCAATAACTGTGTACATTGAATGATTACAAGTAGTAAACAAAATAAGACATTATGAATTCTGTATTAGTCAAACAGTGCTTATTGTGAGCTATGATGGACCTGGTTATTTCCAGAATCAACCTTCATCTCCACTCTGTTTCTTCAGGAACTGAGAAAGAGAACATGTGCCACAGAAATCAGACCCTTCTGGCTGACTTCATCCTCGAAGGTCTCTTTGATGACTCCCTCACCCACCTTTTCCTTTTCCTCTTGGTCATGGTGGTCTTCCTTATTGCAGTGAATGGTAACACCCTCACTATTCTCCTCATCTGCTCTGATCCCCAGCTTCATACACCAATGTACTTCCTGCTCAGCCAGCTTTCCCTCATGGATCTGATGCACGTCTCCACAACCATCCCCAAGATGGCTGCCAACTACCTCTCTGGGAAGAAGTCCATTTCTTTTGTTGGCTGTGCAACTCAGCATTTTCTCTATCTGTCTCTGAGCAGTGCTGAGAGTCTTATCCTAGTTCTCATGTCTTATGACCGCTATGTTGCCATCTGTCATCCACTACGCTATACTATGCTCATGAGCAGAAGGGTAGTACTGATGATGGCTGTCACATCATGGTTGGGTGGATCCTTGAACTCCCTAATTCACACGATGATCTTGATGCATTTCCCATTCTGCGATACTTGGATAATCCACCACTTCTACTGTGAGTTTCCAGCTGTGGTGAAGTTGGTATGTGATGACATCACTGTTTATGAGACCACAGTGTACATCAGCACCTTCACAGTTATTCTCCTCCCCATCATCCTGGTGTCTACATCTTATGGATTCATTATGCACAGTGTCATTCAGATGCGTTCTGCTGGGAGTAAGAGAAATGCCTTTGGCACTTGTAGCTCTCACTTTATTGTGGTTTCCCTCTTTTTCGGTGCTGCCGTCTTCTCTTATTTGAGGCCCAGATCCCAGCGCACTCCACTGCAAGACAAAGTTGGTTCTGTGTTCTATAGCGTCATCACTCCCACACTGAATCCTCTGATTTATACTCTCCGGAATAAGGATGTAGCTAAGGCTCTGAGGAGGGTGCTGAGGAGAGATATAATCACTCAATGACTGCTGTAATAGTTCCTCTAAATACAGAGTGGACTAGCACAAGCTCCTAAACTGATCTTGGTAAGCCTCTAAGACTTTTTCAGAATCCACATCCTTGATTCTCTTTGTTTAGTATGTGAATGAAATGGTTATCATAAAACTTCACTATTCTACCTTGGTCTCTGGCATCCAAGTGTGATTGAGTACATTTCAATAAGTCTTTAGAGAATTAGGTAATAAGTTAAAACACCATTTGAAGAAGACATATAAAGGCCAGTTACATTAAAAATGACAGCAATATGGATCGGTAGAATCAATGTAGTAAAACTGGCTATACTACCAAACACAATCTACATGTTTAATGTAGATTAATTCCCATCAAAATGTCAATGACTTTCATCACAGAGATTGAAAAATCTACCCTAAAGTTCATTTGGAAACACAAGAAACTGCAAATAGCCAAGGCAATACTCAGCAAAAAGAGCAATGCTGGAGGTATCACAATGCCTGACTTCAAACTATATTACAAAGCAATAGCAATAAAACAGCATGGTACTGGCACAAAAACAGACATGAAGAACAGTGGAATAGAATAGAGGATCCAGATATGAATCCACACAACTATACCCATCTCATTTTTGACAAAGGTGCCAAAAATATACAATGGAGAAAAGACAGCCTCTTCAATCAATGTTGCTTGGAAAAGTGGTTATCCATCTGCAAGAAACTGAAACTAGGTACATGTCTATTACCTTGTACTAGTATCAACTCAAAATGGATGAAGGACTTAAATATCAGACCTGAAACTCTGAAGTGACTACAGGAAGGAACAGGAAACACTCTGGAACTAATAGGTATAGGCAAAGACTTCCTCAATAGGACCCCAGTAGCCCAGCAACTAAGAGAAAGGATGGACAAATGGGACTTCATAAAATTAAAATGCTTCTGCACAACAAGAGAAATGTCTCTAAACTGAAGAGACCACCCACAGAGTGGAAGAAAACATTTGCAAGCTATACATCAGACAAGGGACTGATAACTAGAATATACAGGGAACTTAAGAAACTAAACTCTCCTAAAATCAATGAACCAATTAAATAATGGGCAACTGAACTAAACAAACTTTCTCAAAAGAAGAAATTCAAATGGACAAAAAAACACATGAAGAAATGCTCACCATCTCTGGCCATAAGAGAAATGCCAACTAAAACCACACTCAGATTCCACCTCACCCCTGTTAGAATAGCCATAATCAAAACCACCACCACCACCAGGTGTTGGCGAGGATATGGGGAGAAAGGAACCCATGTACACTGCTGGTGGGCATGCAAGCTGGTGCAATCACTGTGGAAAAAAATTTGGAGACTTCTTAAAAATCTAAACATAAACCTGCCATATGGTCCAGAAATCCCACTCCTGGAGACATACACAAAGGAGTGCAACACAAGTTACTCCAGAGGCACCTGCACACCCATGTTTATTGCAGGTCTATCACACTAACCAAGTTATGGAAACAACCAAGATGCCCCACTATTGATGAGTGGATCAAGAAAATGTGGTACTTGTACATGATGGCATTTTACTGAGCCATGAAGAAGAATGAAATCTTATCATTTGCAGGTAAATGGATGGAACTGGAGAACATCATTCTGAGTCAGGTCAGCCAGGCTCAGAAGACCAAAAATCATATGTTCTCCCTCATATGTGGACTTTAGATCTAGGGCAAATGCAGCAATGTAGTTGGACTTAGATCACAATACAGGAGATATAGGAATAGGTAGAAAACCCAAAATATGAAAGCCTTTGATGTCCCCACTCCAGATGAACTAACACAGAAACAGAGGTTATCATGAGAAGGAGATCAGTAACCAGTGTAAAGTTCAGTTAGAGATGAATCAACATGGATTGTAACACATGTGTACATGAAAGCAATGCCAGGAATATTTCTGTATAGCTATCCTTAACTCAACTAGTAAAAATGCTTTGTCTTCCTTATTATAATTATGTCTTTTCTTCAACAAAATTAGTGATAAGGGCAGAACAGGACTGGCCTGGAACTGAGGGGTGGGAGGGGAGAAGAGTAGGGGAGGAGGGAAGAGTGGGAGGGGGGAAGGGTGGGAGAGGGGGGCAGGGTGGATAAATGACCCAAAAAATGTATGCACATGTGAATGAAAGCACAACAACAAAAAAGAAAACTACATCAGCATAATAATGGCTGTGTATTAAAAATACTCCTGAGTAACACAGTAAATGCTAAAAGACTGGAAAATTTCCTCCAAATTTCAGAAATAAAAAGGGTTAAGATAGCTAATTTTACGTGAAATTTTCACTCTTAAAATTTATGTAAAGGTATGCTGTCTTGGGTTGAATACAAGGCATTCCCATTATGAATGAGATGTTCATTTGGACTTTTACAAAGGTGTGAATCAAATACTTACTGTAAAGCAATAATTTTCATGTAAAGAAATTTCTAATACAGCCAAGTAGAATACAATATACAAAACTTATAACTATTACTGGTTTTAAGCATTGCACGAGCTAACATGGCCAATATATTAATATAGTGGTGGACAAGTAAGGATAATGGTTGAGCAAAAAGAAGTGTGTTATTGTATTATTTTTCATACCTTGTAGTCCCAGAAAGTCAACTTTTTAAAAAAAATTTTATTTATATGTGCATACATATGAATTTCTCCTCCTTCCCCTTCTCCCTTCCTTACCCCCTGCTCGCTCCCTTAAACCCCCAACCCCTCGCTACCAGGCAGAAACTATTTTGCCCTTATCTCTAATTTTGTTGAAGAGAGAGTATAAGCAGTAACAGAAAGGACCAACGGTTTTTGCTAGTTGAGATAAGGATAGCTATACAGGGAGTTGACTCGCATTGCTTTCTTGTACATGTGTGTTACCTTCTAAGCTAATTCTTCTCGAACAAACCTTTTCTCTAGTTCCTGGTCCCCTTCTCCTATTGGCCTCAGTTGCTTTAAAGTATCTGCATTAGTTTCTCTGCGTTGAGGGCAACAAATGCTATCTAGTTTTTTGGGTGTCTTACCTATCCTCATACCTTCCTTGTGTGTTCTCGCTTTATCATGTGATCAAAGTCCAATCCCCTTGTTGTGTTTGCCCTTGATCTAATGTCTGCATATGAGGGAGAATATATGATTTTTGGTCTTTTGGGCCAGGCTAACCTCACTCAGAATGATGTTCTCCAGTTCCATCCATTTACCTGTGAATGATAACATTTCATTCTTCTTCATGGGTGCAAAAAATTCCATTGTGTATATATACCACATTTTCTTAATCCATTCGTCAGTAGTAGGGCATCTTGGCTGTTTCCATAACTTGGCTATTGTGAATAGTGCCGCAATAAACATGGGTGTGCAGGTACCTCTGGAGTAACCTGTGTCACAGTCTTTTGGGTGTATCCCCAAGAGTGGTATTGCTGGATCAAATGGTAGATCAATGTTTAGATTTTTAAGAAACCTCCAAATTTTTTTCCAGAATGGTTGTACTAGTTTACATTCCCACAAGCAGTGTGAGAGGGTTCCTTTTCCCCCGCATCCTTGCCAACACCTGTTGTTAGTGGTGTTGCTAATGATGGCATTTCTAATGGGGGTGAGGTGGAATCTTTGTGTGGTTTTTAATTTGCGTTTCCTTTATTGCTAGGGATGGTGAGCATTTTTTTTCATGTTTTTTTTCCTATTTGAATTTCTTCTTTTGAGAAAGTTCTGTTTTGTTCACTTGCCCATTTCTTTATTGGTTCATTAATTTTGGGAGAATTTAGTTTTTTGAGTTCCCTATATATTCTGGTTATCAGTCCTTTGATGCGTAGCTGGCAAATATTTTCTCCCACTCTGTGGGTGTTCTCTTCAGTTTAGAGACCATTTCTTTTGATGAACAGAAGCTTTTTAGTTTTATGAAGTCCAGTTTATCTATGCTATCTCTTAGTTGCTGAGCTGCTGGGGTTCCATTGAGGAAGTTCTTTCCTATACCTATTAATTTCAAAGTATTTCCTACTCTTTCCTGTATCAACTTTAGAGTTTGGGGTCTGATATTAAGATCCTTGACCCATTTTGAGTTAATATTGGTATAGAGTGATAAACATGGATCTAGTATCAGTTTTTTGTAGACTGCTAAGCAGTTTTCCCAGCAGTTTTTTGTTGAAGAGGCTGTCTGTTTTCCATCATCTATTTTTAGCACCTTTGTCAAAGACAAGTTGGTTATAGTTGTGTGGTTTCATATCTGGGTCCTCTATTCTGTTCCACTAGTCTTTATGTCTGTTTTTGTGTCAGTACCATGCTGTTTTTATTGTTATTGCTTTGTAATATAGTTTGAAGTCGGGTATCGTGATACCTCCTGCATTGTTCTTTTCACTGAGTATTGCTTTGGCTATTTGTGGCCTCTTATGTTTCCATATAAATTTAGCAGTAGATTTTTCAATCTCTTTGAAGAATGTCATTGGAATTTTGACGGGAATTGCATTAAACATGTAGATTACTTTTGGAAGTATAGATATTTTTATTATGTTGATTCTACCAATCCATGAGCATGGGAGATCTCTCCACTTTCTATAGTCTTCCTCAACTCTTTCTTCAGAAGTTTATGGTTTTCCTTGTAAAGGTCGTTCACATTCTTTGTTAAGTTTACACCTAGGTATTTGATTGTTTTTGAGGCTATTGAAAATGGAATTGTTTTCATATATTCTTTCTCAGTTTGTTCATTATTAGTGTATAGAAATGCTAATGATTTTTCTATGTTGATTTTATATCCTACTACCTTGCTATAGCTATTGATGGTGTTTAGGAGCTTTTGAGTAGAGTTTTTTGAGTCTTTAAGGTATAGACCATATCGCCTTTAAATGGGCATATTTTGACCATTTCTTTACCTATTTGTATTCCTTTTATTGCTTCTTCTTGCCTATTGCTCTGGCTAAGAATTCCAGTAGTAAGTTGAATAGGAGTGGAGATAGTGGGCATCCTTGTCTCATTCCTGATTTTAGAGGGAATGGTTTCAGTTTTTCTCCATTAAGTATAATGCTGGCTGTAGGTTTGTCATACATAGCTTTTATAATGTTGAGGTACTTTCCTTCTATTCCTAGTTTTCTTAGAGCTTTTATCATGAAATGGTGTTGAATCTTGTCAAATGCTTTTTCTGCATCTATTGAGATAATCAAGTGGTTTTTGTCTTTGCTTCTGTTAATGTGGCTTATTACGTTTATTGATTTTCATATGTTGAACCACCCCTGCATTCCTGGGATGAAGCTACTTGGTCATGGTGAATGATCTTTTTGATGTGTTGTTGAATTTGGTTTGGCATTATTTTATTGAGGATTTTTGCATCAATGGTCATTAAGGAGGTTGGCCTGTAGTTCTCCTTTTTGGAGGTGCCTTTGCCTGGTTTTGAGATAAGTGTAATACTGGCTTCATAAAATATGTTAAGTAGTCTTCCTTCCCTTTCTATTTCATGGAACAGTTTAAGGAGGATTGGTGTCAGTTCTTCTTTAAATGTCTGATAGAATTCAGCAGAGAATCCATCAGGTCCTGGACTTTTCTTTTTAGGGATAGTCTTGATTGCTGCTTCAATTTCATTTTTTGTTATAGATCTATTCAGGTGATTAATGTCCCCAAGATCAGTTTTGGATGATCATAAGTATCTAGAAATCTGTCCATTTCTTTAAGATTATCGAATTTATTTGAATATAGTTTCTCAAAGTAGTCTCTGATGATTTCCTGGGCTTCCATGGTGTTTGTTGTTATCTCCCCTTCTGCACTCCTGATTTTACTAATTAAGGTTTGTTTCACTCCTCATTTTAGTCAGGTTTGCCATGCATGTATCAATCTTGTTTTTTTTCAAGAACAAGCTTTTTGTTTCATTAATTCTTTGTATGGTTTTTTTGGTTTCTATTTCATTGATTTCAGCTCTTATTTTTAAATATTTCTCTCCTATTTGTTTTGGAAATTGCTTGTTCTTGTTTTTCTAGGAGTTTGAGATGTATCAGTAGGTCATTGATTTGAGATCTTTCAGTCTTTTTAATATATGCAGTCATGGCTATAAACTTTCCTCTCAGGACTGCCTTTTCTGTGTCCCATAGGTTCTGGTAGGTTGTGTTTTCATTGTCATTGACTTCCAGGAACTTTTAGATTTCCTCTTTTATTTCATCAATGACCCATTGTTCGTTAAGCAATGAGTTATTCAGTTTCCAGCTGTTTGCATGTTTTTTTGTCTTTATTTTTGTTGTTGAGTTCTAGTTTCATTGCATTGTGATCAGATAGAATGCTTGGTATAATTTCTATTTTCTTTTATTTGCTGAGACTTGCTTTGTGCCCTAGGATATGATCTATTTTGGAGAAGGTTCCATGGGCTGCTGAGAATAGTGTATATTGTGTAGAAGTTGGATGAAATGTTCTGTAGACATCAACTAGGTCCATTGATCTATGGTATATTTTAGATCTAGGATTTCTTTATTGATTTTTTGTTTGGGTGACCTATCTATTGATGATAATGGGTGTTAAAGTCTCCCATGACCTCTGTGTTTGAGTTAATATATGGTTTTAGGTCCTTCAGGGTATGGTTTGATGAAATCGGGTGTGTTGACATTGGGTGCATATAGGTTGATAATTGTTATTTCCTTTTGGCCTTTTCCCCTTTTATTAGTATGGAATGTCCTTCTTTATCTTGTTTGATCAATGTAGGTTTGAAGTCTACTTTGTCAGAGATAAGTATTGCTACTCCTGCCTGTTTTTGGGGGCCATTGGCTTGGTAAATCTTCTTCCAGTCTTTCATCCTAAGCCTATGCTTATTTCTGTCGGTGAGATGGGTCTCCTGTAAGCAACAAATTGTTGGATCTTCCTTTTTAATCCATTTCATCAAATGGTGCCTTTTGATGGGGGAATTAAGTCCATTAACATTAAGTGTTAGTACTGATAGGTATGTGATGATTACTGTCATTTAGTTGTCTTAGTTGTTTGAAGGATTGATTGTGTATACCTAAATGGATGTTACTCTCTACTTTCTTTTCCTGTAGTTGGTACTGCCTGTCCTTTCATGGTTATGTTGGGTTTCACTTTCTGTGTGCAGAATCCCTTGAAGAATCTTTTGTAGTGGTGGCTTTGTGGTCATATATTGTTTTAGTTTCTGCTTATCATGGAAGACTTTTATTGCTCCATCTATTTTGAATGATAGTTTTCATGGGTAGAGTATCCTAGGGTTGAAGTTATTTTCATTCAGTGCCCAGAAGACCTCACCCCAAGCTCTTCTTGCTTTGAATGTTTCTGTTGAGAAGTCTGCTGTGATTTTGATGGGATTACCTTTGTATGTTATTTGTTTTTTTTTGTCTTTCAGCCTTCAATATTCTTTCTAGAGTCTCTTATTTGTTGTTTTAATGATAATATGCAGTGCGGTAGTTCTATTTTGGTCATGTCTGTTTTGAGTTCTGGAGGCCTCTTGCATGTGTATGGGCATGAATTTCTCTAGATTTGGGAAATTTTCTGTAATTATTTTGTTGAATATATTATGCATTCCCTTTGCTTGCACCTCTTCTTCTCCTTTTCAGTGCCCATGAGTCTGAGGTTTTGTCTTTTGATGGAGTCAGTGAGTTCTTGCATTTTCTTTTCACAGGTCTTGAGTTGTTTAAATAATATTTAAGCAACTTTGATTTGTTTAACTAATAGTTCTTTTTCCTTTAATTACCATTTCATCTGTGAGTTTTGAGATTCTGTCTTCTGCTTGTTCTATTCTGCTGGATTGGCTTTCCATTTTGTTTTGCATTTTTGCTTTGTTTTTTTTTTTCTGAGACTTTCCATATCCTGAGTTGCTTCCTTTTTAATATTATCTGTTTTCGTCCTGAGTTCATTTATCTCTTTATTAGTTGTTTTCTTTGTTTCACTTTGGTGTTTATACAGTGCTTCTATTGTTTCTTTTATTTGTTCTTGTGCTTTCTCAAGTTCTCTATTTTTGTTTTCTTGGAATTTCTTAAGTGTCTCCTGTACATTTTGGTTGACCATATCCAGTACAATCTCTATAAAATTCTCATTGATCACTTGCAGGATTTCTTCTTTCAGGTTGTTCTTGTGTGCTTGCTTCATTGGGTGTATTGGCATAGTTTATCTTTGTTTTGTTGGAGTCTGGATCTGAGTATCTGTTTTTTTCATTTCCCTCTGGTTCCTGTACTAATTTATTGCTGGGGGAAAACTGGTTTCCCTCTTTTTTTTGTCTTCCCATCATTGCCCTTGCTATTGTTACTGTCCCTGTACTGTGTGCAATTATGTATTTTCTAGCTTGTAATAATAACAATGGTGATATCTAGAATAGAAGGGTGAGAGGAGAGGGAATGCATAGAAGGCAAAGAAAGAGGGAAAAACAAACAAACAAACAAACAAACAAGTAAAACAAAACAAACAACAACAAAAACAACAACAGTAAAACCATTGTCAAAGGGATAAACAGGAAGAGACAGTGTACCAACGAACAGCAAGCCAAACAGGCATTAGAGAAGCAGAAAGAGGATAAAAAACAAACAAAGAAACCAAAAAAATCCCCAAGTTCAAATGCAACAGAACTTCAGTCTTAATAATTTTGGTGTTAGTCCCTAAGCCTCAAATCCTGAAGATGGTGTCTCAGAAGTAATTCTGTCATTGTCTCATCAAAGGGGAAAACCAAAAAAACAAAAACAAACAAAAGAAACAGAACAAAATATCCCACATTCAAATGCAATACAGTTTCAGTTAGAGCTTCAGCGTGCAGTTCTAGTTCAGTCATTGTCTCATCAAAGGAAGAGAAAAGAAAAGAAAAAGGGTCTGGAGACAGTTCTGTGAATGTCCATCTGAGGCTGTGGCTCACCTGCCTGCTATTGTCAGCCAGCTGTTCCTGGAGGCTTTATTGATTGCAGATCTCAGGAGTGAGCTTAACACTCACCTAGTCCCACAGGCTTTGTTTATTTAGGGTTCTCCTGGGCATGACCGCCACTGCTACAAGCTTTCCTCTTTCTAAGCACACTGTTGGAGGTGTCGCTACACCTGCCTTCTCCAGCCTACTTGTTTATTCACGTGGGAAGTGTCCCTTCCCCCCTCTCCAGTGGAGCCACTTTTACAAGCTTTCCCACTCCAACATTGCTGCGGGTGGGTTTTCACTCCTGCCTTCTCAGGCTGGCTTGTTTATTTACAGTTCAGTGAGGGGTTGCCCTTCCCCTCCTCTTTGGCGCTCAGGGCACCCTGCCCTCTTTGTTATGTGTCTTTTTTTGTTGTTTTTGTTTATTATTCAGCTTGTTTTTTTTCTCTTTTTTCCCTGGGTGGGGGTCAGTCTGTCCAGGGGACTATGCTGGTCTGGTCCAGGGTTGTTTGTGGGAGTACCTCATGCCACTTAGCTCACCTGGTGGTCTGTGTCTCTCGAGCTAGTAGGAGCTAGCATCTGGCAGCACAGGAGCCCTCTTGGTTTCTCCATTTAACATTTAGTGGAGATGCTATGCGTGGGCTAGGGGTGTGGAGGAGTCAGAGTTTTACCTCTTCTTGATGGCTTTTCCTGTATGGTGTATCTCCAGTGTCTCTCCAAGATTTTACTTTAGGAAGCAGGCTTTCTCCTTCCTCCCTTTAGTCACCATCTTGGAATCTGCCAGAAAATCAACTTATAAGTAGGTATAGTAAAGAAGCAAGTTCAAGAAACGTAGAAGAAACACAATTTTTCAGAACTAAAAAATATTTATTATTTGAAGAGTTGTTATAAATTGATTAGAAAAAACACACTTGAAAGAAACCAACTATGCAAAACAGAAAAGAAAAAAATAAATTGGGTAGTAAATATTAGTCAATTTCACAAGCAATGAAAGAAAAAGCCAATTAAAAGTAAAAAAAAAAAAAAAGGGTCAGTTGTCTGTGGCTCACGCCTCTAATCCCAACTGCTCAGGAGGCTGAGATAAGGAGGATTGTTGGTTCAAAGCCATCCTGGGCAAATAGTTAGTGAGACTCTAACCTGAAAAACCCATTACAAAAAAGGGATGGCAGAATGGCTTATGGTGGAAACCCTGAGTTTAAGCCCTAGTACCATAAAACAAACAAACAAATGAATAACAAGTAGATAGGATATATCAATTATCAAAGTTTAAAGCATGATCATGTATTCTAATTGAAAGGCTTTAGACATGAACTGATGCCACCTATTGTGGTACAGGAGGGGAATTTGGAAAAATATAGAAATTTTAAGTAAGCACAGTAGACCCAGGAAGTCTACTACAAATTTATCTTCAGGAAATAATGTGCAGAAATAGCTACACATGAATATTCACAGATATTTGCAAAGTGTTATCTATAACAAATTTGAAGCATCCTCAGTCTAATGAGAGTGGGTCAGAGAAATGTATGTTTGTGTAAACCACAGGACAATATGCTATGTAACCATTAAAAATAATGGTGTAGGAGGGGCTGGAGGTGTGCTTTAAGTGGTAGAGCACTTGCTTGGCAAACACTGTTGAGTTCAAACCCCAGTACCACTAAAAAAAATGGTATAATGTCAGAAATAGTTACTTTGCTTTAAGTGAAAACAAGTGATGAAGCCCATTATTCCAAAAAACATTGGCTTTTTTATTTTTTCAACTAGTCAGGGTCTTGTTAATGGCCCAACCTGCCCTCAAACTTTCTGTCATCCTGCCTCAGCCTCTTGAGTGCTGGGATTGTAGGCTGAATGATCTGTTTATTGGATTCGGATGATACTCTCTGTGTTTGAGTTCTTTCATGAACTCCTACCTCTGTGATGCTGAAATTTACTGTTTTCATTTGTGAACTAAACTCTTCCCCAGACATCTTCCATACCCTTTAACTGTATCATTCCTTGTTTACTCTGTCATGCCGATTTTATGGACATATTAGTGGTATTTCCCTTAAACCTTCATGTCTCTGGCAGAGAAATGGCAGTGATGGGCATATCCAAGATCTTGTGTCTTCCAGTTGATGGAGTTTAGGACATGTCACCCCCCAAAAATATGACACTTCACCATTTACAAAAACAACACAAAGAATTCCTACATGTTGATAGAAAAAATTAATCCATTTAAAATGGGCAAAGAAATTGAATAGACCTTTTTTTTAAAGACAAAGGGCCAAGTGGTATATGAGAAGGTACTTAACATCATTAATTATATGAAAACCACTAGGAGATATCATCTCACACCTGTTAGGATGGCTACTACTTAAAAAACCCCCAAAGATAACAAGCATTGCTAAGGATGTAGAGAAAAGTGAACTCTTATATATTCTTGGTAGAAATACAAATCGCTGTGACCCTATGTGGTCCCTAAATTAGTAAAAATAGCAGGACCACATGATTTAATATTCCTAGCCACCCAGAGGCAGTGATATCAGCTTGTTGAGGAAGAATCTACATCTTGATGTTCTTTGCGGCACTACTCACAGTAGCCAGTTCATGGAAGCAATGCATGTGCCAAACAGTGCATGAATAGATAAAGATATTTGGTGTATACATTGAGAAAGATAATGTTCACATTTAAGAAAGAAGGAAATCTTTCCACTTACGAAAACGTAGATAAACCCAGAGTCGATTATGCAAAATTCAATAGCCCAAAAAAGACAAATACACATTACACTTATTTGAGGACTGTAAAGCAGTCAAAGTCATAAAATCAAAGTGTAGGATTGTGGTTTCCCATGGTCTGGGGGTCAAGAAGCAATGAAGTATTAGTCAAACCTATAAACTTGTAGTTATACAAGATGAATAATTCCTAGAGATCCTATTATACATCATAGAGCCTATAGCTAACAGTACTCTGTTGTATGCTTAAACACTTACTATAAAAGGTCAGTCTTCTATTAGGTATTCCTTTCACAAGCAAAAATAATGATTAAATAAGGAGGCTGGAAAAAATTTTTGGAGGTGATGAATATGGATCTGGCACGATTTTTGTGGAGATTTCTAAGATACATTTATCTCTAAGGTCACCAAGTTTTATGCATTTAATATGCACTTTTTGTCCATCAATGTTACCCTAGTTATTCATTTTTATTAACTAAATCAAATTCTTTCTTATTTCTCCTTTGGTTTCTATTTGGCCATGGGTTATTCAGAAGTTTGAAATATTTGGAGCTTTTCAGGAGATATTTGTAACACAGTGGAGCTTTATTAAGCCATATAGAAGAACAAAATTCTGTCATTTTGTGGGAAAAATGGGTGGAACAGGAGTTCATCATGATAAGTGAAATAATCCAGATTCAGAGAGAGAAATATTGTGTATGTTCTCTTGTATGTAGAAACCAGATTATTGGTTTCTAATTTATTGTGGTCTGAGAACATACTTTTCATAACTTCAGATTAATCTTATTGATGCTTTTGTTATGGCCTAGAACATGGTTTACCTTGGCAATTATTCCACATAATATGAATTTATGAAAGAACTGTATTCCGCTTTTGTTGAGTGTAGCATTCCCTAAGTATCAATTAGGTCAGACTGGTTAATATGGTTCTGTTATTATTTCAGATTTTTTTCTGTCCCTCTGCTCTTTCAGGTCCCTAGTTAAATGTGTATTAGGTTGTCCAAGGCTCCCAGAAGCTCTGTCAATACCTTTTCCTTTACCTGATCTTTCTTTGCCTTTTCTTACGCAGATGACCCTTACTTTAAAGATTTTAGCTTAGGCATCACTTTTTGTTTCTTTTTGAGATAAGACAGTTAAGGAGGCTGGGAATAATCTTGTTTTGTAGTCCAGGCTGATCTTAATGTCACTATGTATACCAGGCAGACCTTGAACTGCTAATCTTTTTGCCTTAACCTCCCAAGTGCTGGGATTAAGGAGCTGAGCCACCATATAAAGTTTGCCACTTATTTAAAAAGGTTTTCCTTACACCTCTGTCAATACTGCAAGCACAAAGTGATTGCTTCAAAGAATAGCCACGAGGCTACGTTTCTTAAAGATTTCCTCCTTGTAGATTGCTTGATTCACTGGTTTTGCAAAGCTGGGTTTTGAACCCAGAGCCTCTAGCATGCTAACCAAGCTAACCAAGCAGTCCACCACTGAGCCACATCCCCAGGAGTGAGGAGTACTGGGTTCAGTCTTAAGTATGACAGTAGTGTTTCCAGATACCACATGCAGCTTTCAAACAAAGATGTATGGTAGAATAAAATCATGGATGGATGGACAAAGAAAGAAATGGCATTATTCTGGTTCCTGAATCTAGTTATTTCTGAGATCATGTATGCCCCATTCCTTACTGTGATATTAGATGCCTCCCTTAAGATAATACAAGTTTTCTTTTATTTAATTTGAGATTTATCTTGTTTTCTTTTGGTGATACTAGGGTTTGAACTCAGGGCTTTGTGCTTGCTAGGCAGGGGCCCCATTGCTTGAGTCAACACATCCAGTCTTTTTACTCTGGTAATTTTTTGAGATAGCATCTTGCTTTTTCCAGGGCCAGTCTAGACTGCAGTTTTCTTATTTATGCTTTTTACTGTATCTTGGATGACAGGTGTTGTCCAGCTTTTTCTGTTGAGATGGGGTCTTACAAACCTTTTTTTTTGTTTTCTTTCTTTCTTTCTTTCTTTCTTTCTTTCTTTCTTTCTTTCTTTCTTTCTTTCTTTCTTTCTTTCTTTCTTTCTTTCTTCTCTCTCCCTCTCTCTTTCTTTCTTTCCTTCCTTCCTTCCCTACTTCTTTCTTTCTTTTTTCTTTACTGGCATTAAACTCTATTCCTATGTCTTTGACTCCTGCATGGCTGGGATGGCATGCACGTGCCACTGCTCCCAGCTATTGGTCTTGAAAACTTTTTGCCCAGGATGGATGCAAACCCTGATCTTCCCAATCTCAGACTTCTGAGTACCTAGGATTACAAGCACAAGCCATTGAGCCTGGCTCTTTGCATTTAAGTAGTATTGACTAATGTAAAATACCTAACACAACTTGATATGCTTGTTGCATCTGTAAGTCCTGAGGGCGAAAAATCATGTGTACTTGATAATCACTGTGCCAATATCATGCTTGGACATAGCAGGTGCTTATCAAATACTTGTCAAATAAATGAATGAATTAAACTTGACAGTTGTTTTAACTAGAGAGATAGTATAGTGTAAAGAAGAGTGCCAGATCAAAGAATGAGATAGTAGGTTTTGAAAAATGTGATAATACATTTAGCCAACTCAATATTGTTTAAGTTGTTTAAGATTAACCCAGTGAATAAAGACATTTCAGTATCTAAGTTGAACTAGAATAACAAAGAATAGAGCAGCCTATCCTTACAATGAGAGGAAGGGCAGGGCATTAACGAGGAGAGTAAATAAAGAGATATAAGGATGTGACATAGTCTTCTTTTACTTCTAGATATGAAATCACTACATGTTATATTCATGTAGTCTAAAATAATTAAAGTCTGACCAGAAGTGAAGTGAGATTTACCTGCCTCCATTTCTTGAGTTTTTTTTTTTTATCATATGTCAACAGGGTGAATTCTCAAAACAGCCCAGTGGGCAAGGGAGGTTAGATTTTTCTCAGACTTTCTTCTCAAAAAGGTTGAGTGCAAAAAAAGGGCAAGAAAGATTTGGGTTTGAAAATGAAAAACAAGTCATGGACTCTAAGGATGGTTTATCTGCATGGTCAGTTGGCCCCTTAGAATGAATATTCCCACGTTATCTTGAGAGCTCCTTGAAGTATCTCATTAATCTGACCCCTGCAAGCAAATTCTAAGTAAAGCCCTTTGGGGATTCTTGTTTCAGTGGATGCAGCACAGATTGATTTGTATCTTGGGTAATGGTCCCAGAAGAGCTCCAAGATGTTTGTCCTGGGTAGGAATCTCTGATTCTATTATTTAGTGTCCTAACTGGGCTCAGTGTACATCATAGGTCCTGTGGGCTATGGGGTGCTTCATTTTTCACAGATGGTGCTCCTCTTCCATCACGACTGGCTCATGTCAGGTCGAGACTTTTCTCATTCTTAGTCCTTTATTACAATTGAGGAATCTGTAAAAACCAAATTTAGATTTTTTTAGGAGGTAGTGAAAAGTTGACAGGAGAATCCCTATGATCTGTAACAATAGAAAATCTAAAGCAAAGTTTTTTTTGATTTTCAAAACATTAACAATTAAATTGGTATTATGTCTAGCATCTTAATTAGGTGACATTACTGGGCAATCATATTGCCAAAGTCTATATTTGGGATGGAAATGTGTGGCTCAACTATATGTTTAGAATCAGGGAAAATTTCTGCATGCTCTAAGACCTGAGTAGTAGGGGTTAAAGCAGTTCAGTTTCATAATCTACCTTACTGTGGGGCTCCAAAATCTAAATCTGAGCACAGAGCGTTAGAGAATAAAATGTCTTGTTGCTCTTAATGTTGTCACTAAGGTGACTGCTGCAAGCAGTGATGGCTGTCGTGGGCCAATTCCTCCGCTCCTTTCTATTGGCACATTGAGATTTCTAAGGTTAGAGAAGTCAGTATGATGACAACCAGAAAAAGGCTCGTTCAGAAAATAAAGAAGGAATGTGTGTGTCAGTGTGGACTCCACTGCCTTCTCCATTTCACTTCTGTGCTTGTTCAGCGCACAAATCTTTGCAGAGGAAATTCCAGGTAAGACAATGTTGGAGCTTGAGATAGCCTGGAAACATTTATTAGAATCTAGTGCATCATTAGATTATGTCTTAAGTCAGAAGGTGGTATTTAGTTAGCCCATAATGAAAGCTCTTGAGAAGCCAGAGAAAGAAGTCATTTGAGTGTCTCAAATAAGAACTGGAAATTACTAGCAAAGTTGCTTATGGTAGAGAGACAAGAGTCAGATGATAAAAAAATTCTGGTATGAAGATTTATAGTTTTATACAAACAAGGAAAGAGGTAGAGAAGTGTGTGTATGATTAAATGAAAGGGTTGAGTGTAGATATCTTAATAGGCTTGGAGTAATGAGAGTAAGCATGGAGAGAGATTGGTTTCACAGACCCCAGAAACCGATTTTGAAATAACAGTATGAGATGTCAGCGATAAAGATGAAACCGAGGCAGCATTAATAGGTAGAGAGATAATGCTGTGACCTCTTTCTTCTTGACTAAAGTCTACTTTGGAGAATATACTTGGTGCTGAGATCTTTGCTTTAAAATGTAAGTACCCAGTCTAAAATACGTGAACTTCTAGAGAGATGTGTACAAGGAAAAACACAAAGATGAATTGGGTGGCTATTTGGAGGATCAATTCAGTTTATTTGAGGAGATCAGTTTTTAAGGAGATCATGCTCTCCTTCTGATTATTATTTATATGAGAATTGGACAAAGGGAAGATCAGTAAGTTTGGCTAATTAAATGTTAAAAATCCTAGTTTTGTCCCATGGATTCATGCTTAGGTGGTCAAAAGTATATTGAGGACACATCTCTGGTTTGTGTTAGGTTCGTAAGTATGGTTGCTTTGTTAAGTGTCAAGTTGGCACTTCTACACACTTCTTTTTTTTATGCTTAAACTCCAAATGAAGACAATACAACATAATCATCACACCCAGTCTTTTATGACTGTCATATATAATAAGAAAACCTGCCAATCTTTCCCCAGGAAAGATGTACAATGCAGCAACCATTTCCTCACATGAGGACACAACATCTTTCATGTCTTTCTGTGAAATGCTCTCAGTTTTTATCTGATTCATATTGTCCTTTTTAGGTCCCGTTACATAAATTCTGAGATATGACTTTAACTATTACTCATAGTCTTAGGTTTGATAAGACGGTGACCTATTATACCTTAATGAAGCAAACATTGGGTTTATATAATATGAATATGTAATACTCCTAACAATGTTAAGGAGAAATGCCACATGGTTATAGTTTTTATTCTTGCAGCTGTTCACATGACCCTGGCTGGTATTTTTAATTACTCTCTGCCCCTACACATTCCATATTTAATTTTCCACAGTTGGTCATGATTCCTTGTCTGAAACTCAGATCCTTCTAAAGTATCTGAAGCATCAATACTCCTTTCTTTTTAATCATTGTTGTGTTGAGGGTACACTGTGACATTTGCAAAAGTTCTTACAATATAAAACATATCATAGTTGAATTCATACCCTCATCATTCTCCTTTATCCCCCTTGTTCCATTCCTGGAATAGTTTCAATAGTTCTCATTTTTCCATTTACATATGTGTATTTGTACCATATTCACCCTCCTACACCATTCTTCCCCTCCACCTTCCCATTGGTACCAACCCCTCCCAGACTGGACCTGTTCTGTCCTCCTGTTCTCCAATTTTGTATAAGAAAAATAAAAATAACATTTTTAATGGCTATTTTCTCCAATTAATGAGCCTCATGTAGTAGATTAAAAAAGGGTTGTGTAACCTCTGTACAAACATCAAAGGAAAAAAAGATGCATTTTATTTTTTATTTAATTCATTTTATTTTATTATTCATATGTGCATACAAGGCTTGGGTCATTTCTCCCCCTGCCCCCACCCCCTCCTTTACCACCCACTCCGCCCCCTCCCTCTCCTCTCACCCTCTCAATACCCAGAAGAAACTATTTTGCTCTTATTTCTAATTTTGTTGCAGAGAGAGTATAAGCCATAATAGGAAGGAACAAGGGTTTTTGCTGGTTGAGATAAGGATAGCTATACAAGGAGTTGACTCACATTAATTTCCTGTGTGTGGGTGTCACCTTCAAGGTTAATTCAAAAAGATGCATTTTTTACCTTATGCTTTTTTAAAGCACAATGCTTTTCTAAAGCACAATGCTTTTCCCTGACCCCTATGTGTTCCTTCATTTTTAAACTCTGTGTAACTTCATTTGTGTCTATTGGAAGAGCCTTCATAGCCCTCAGTCTGGCTCAACATATGTCTCTTTCTAGTGTGAACATAATTAAAAGTGATAAACTAGGGTTACAAGGTAGGTCTGTCTAAGCTCTGATGATGTATATTTTTCTTTTCTGTAGACTTTCCATGTGACTTCAGCCAATAATACAACTGCAAGTTAAGTGAGCATTAATCTGGAGGAAAGTCTTCCAGAAACAAGTGTCAGGGCTCTACGTAGGACCTTATCAAGCTACTTATTGAAGACCTGTGTGATGACAGTGAGAGAATGCTGAGGAGGTTTGTAAGTGACACAAAGCTAGGCTGAATATCTAACATGTCAGGTAAAAATAAAGGTTGAAAGTGGTCTTCAGATGCCGAAGTAATGGCCCAACTCCAGGAAGACAAAACTTACAGGGAATAATGTGAAGTCTTTCATATCAGTTGGAAAACTCAATTTCATAGTACATCTATGAAAACAATCTCAGGGGGTCCTTGAATGACTATAAACTTGATATGAATTCATAGTAATAGGATTTTTCAAAAAGAGAAGTTGTACTGTATCCGTGATGTTTAGTATAGGATGAAGATGATAATCAATCTGGTTTTTGTGCTTGCTGGACAATATCAGACTTTTAAATTCTATTTTGGGTGCTGCACTTTAAGAGGGAAAGAGATTATATCTATTATAAGATAAAAGCATTTGGAATCATTCATTCACTTGCTTACTTATTCAGTATATCTTTTCTGAATGTCCACTATGCTCCAGGCACTTCCCTTGACACAAGAGACCCAATTAGTGAAATAGGCAGGCAATCTCTGAAGAAACCCAGAAAATCTAATAAATGTGGTAAATAGGCACTATTTATTTTCTATCTTTGACAGGTCTAGCTTCTTTCTGGAAGCTCACAGAGCTAGTTCTAGTTGTACATGTTCTAAAATGCAGTAGCATCTAGATTGTGACTTTATGCTGATTAAACATATTCAAGGATGGAATGCTTGTTTTGCAACTTGGTTGAACAAGCAGAATGGATCTCTTATAAGTCATAGGAGGATGTGAAGCAGAGCAGAGCAAAATCTGTGATAATGAACCTCATGGAGACTTTCATTTAATGTACTTGGCAACTGGTTCCTCTATCTATTTTATTCTTCAAAGAAACTGACTAATTTTTTATCTTATTAGGAGTTGGGTACATGGCATGGCTCAGTGGGATATGAATAGAGTAGTGAGGTTAAGTAAAGAAAGAGCAGACAGCCCCATCTGAGGGACTAGGCCTGTATTGTCCTGGCCTGAGACCTCTTAATCTGGCATATGGAAATAGTTTTATTTAATTAAATGATTCTTGGAGTTGTTAGAGTAATCCTAGAAATTCCAGATAGCTCCAAAGCCCAGAATGGCCCCATTAATATTAATCTGGGATAGATAACTGATATAACTTGGATCCAGATTGCAACACTAAAAGACATGCCAAACTTGTTATTTCATGAATTGAACAGGAATGCACCTAGGCATCTTAAGTGACTAAATTTTTTGAAATCACTTTTTGAAATGATAAAGGGATTTTTACTGTATCAAAAGTATTACTGGACTGTATTACTACCAAACTTCCATCCAGTCCTATGTTTATCCAACTATAGCTACCCTAATTCTCCAGTGATCCATTCATCCATCATGGCCACTTCAAATGTTTTATTGTAATGTCTAGTCTGATGCCTCCAGTCAGAAATAAAGTTTCTTTCTCTGTATTTCTATGGATTTTTTCATAGTTATTCTCAGTTATTAAATTATGTTTCAATTTCCCAGCCCAAATATATTTATCAGTAAATATTTGTTAAACACACGCTCTGGCACAAAGACAGGTAATTGAACCTGATCTTAAGGGACTGTCAGGACAATTGGGCAGATCAGATTAGACCAACATGGGCCCTTGGTTTTGTGAATTCTTGCTGTAGCAACAGAAACATAAGTCAGATGCAGACCTAGAACATTTACCACATCCTGGGGGACATTGCTTCAGCAATGCAAAGTGTCACCAATTAGCTGTTGCTTTAACCGAGTCTTAAAAGGTCATGTCACCATTCTTTCAGGTAGTTGTTTCAGAATGCTGTAGGATCTACAGTGAGATCAATGATTCCCATGGATGAGGCCAACTTCCACACTTGTTTGCTTTGAAATGAGCTTCTTGGTCATAGGCAATGCTACATGATACTATGATGGTGAATAAATCATATCATGAGTTTACAGATGATAATTTGGGTAGCAGTACTGCCAGAAAGGAAGGCAAATCCTTATCCAGAGTTAGTGTCTATTCTGGTAAGAAGCTACCAAATAGCTGGCTGATTACCCCAGGGAATGGTGCCATATTGGGGACCCAGTGTTGGTTTTGGCCATTGGCAGATTGGGCATTTGGCTTCATTTCAGTTAGCTTGATATTGGTGAGAGGAAGTCCATTTTGCAAAATCCATGCTTAATCTTTATCTTTTCTACCATGGCTGCTTTGTGTATGGGTTCATTGGGAAATGAGTGGAGTGACTGAGGAAAAGGGAGGCGATATGCAAAGAATGCGTTAGCACTATCCAAAGAATGCATGAGATCCTTTTTGATAGGATGATCAATTCTGTAAATAACAATGAGTATTTCTTCCTCATTTTCATGTGAATATTCTACCATATGTATCAATGAACTATTTTTATTCCAACATATAAAAGGGGATGTATGAACCAGTTAGAGGAAGAATGAAAGCCAATCAAAATCAAAATTAAGGACTTTGTATTGTCTTCTGAGGAAAAGGTTAGTGTGTATTTGGCTCTGTACTGGATATATTGTATTGGGTTATGCAGGTGGCTTTATTGCATTTATTTGTAGATTAAGCATGACTTTAGGAGATTTTTATGTGTGCCACATTGACAGGAGATGAACTCTGGTAGCTTTGAGATGTATTAACTTGCCCAAGATAAACTACAATTTCCCTGAATTGCCAATCTTTTTGCATTTCTGATTAAGGTGGGTCATACAGAAGATTCCTGGGAGATTTGATGGCAGCAGGGATGCAGATGTTTTTTTATTCAACAGGTTGTTGTTGATCTGTGGACTCATCTTAATGGCGTTTAGCCACACCTGGACCTGCAGCTGCTCTTTGTTCCCCAGATCCTCCTGTAGGTTCTTTGACTTCTGGGCCAGGTGTATGCATTCAGTTCTGTTAACAAGTAACTCATGGGGCTGGAGTGAAGCTCTAGTGATAGAGGGCTTGCTTGGAAAGTGCTGGGCTCTGAGTTCAATCTTCGGTTGCACCAAAAAGACGAAATAAAAATAGAAAAATGAAAACATGTAGAAGGGCCCTAGGTAACACCAACCAAGCCTTCTGTTTCAGTTGCCAAGACCATGGCAATGTGATCTAAGAACAGCTTACTGGCTCTCCCACTGTCTGCATCTCATCCCTGCACATTCCTCCTGGGGTTTTAATAACAAAACTCTAGGCCATGGATAGTGGCTCATGCCTATAATTCCTATCTATTGGGAGGCAGAGACTAGGAGGATTGCACTTTGAGGTCAGTCCATGCAAAAAGTCTGTAGGGGACCCCATCTCAACCAATAAAAAAAAACTGGAGTGTGGTGGCATGCAGCTGTCATCTCAGCTACCCAAGAAGCATAAACAGGAGGATTTCAGTCCAGGCTGACCAGGGCAAATATGTGATAACCTATTTGAAAACTAAAGCAAGAAGGACTAGGGGAGTGTCTCAAGTGGTAGAATGTCTGCAGTAACAAGTACAAGGCCCTGAGTTCAAACCCAGAATCACCAAAGAACATCATCATCAAAAACATCTGTAGGACAAGCATGTTCCAAAACTCCAGAGTGTAGTGATAGTGAAATTGCTTGTTATATTATAGGCTAATGGGAGTTAATAGATGTTTACATATGCTGTCATTGCTTATTTTCCTAAAACATTTGGGTGTTTTTTTTGTGTAGGAATAAATCTTCACAATTTGACACATATGGCTTGACTAGTCCACCAATTGGTGTCTTTGGCACTTGACTATTAGGAAGGGTGACCCCATACTATAAAATTAGAAGTATTGTAAGTCTTCAAAATGACTAAAATTTCATCCCATCTAGTTTCACGCCTGTTTTGTGTGTTTGTATAAGAAACAGTTCCATGTTTTACAACTGTTTCTTTCACTGTATGATTAATAATGTGGAATGAAAATGGGATGATAGGTCTGTTAAAATTCAGTAACATTGACAGAAAATGTTTTGGAAAATGGTTAGACAGACAGTGGAATGTGGTACTGTTTAACGTATTAAGAGCACTCATGTGTATATCTAATATTTTAAAATTTTCCTATTATGAGCAAGCTTAACCATTATTTGAATACATCTTCAAGTTAATATTTTAGAAGTGTCTTAAAAGATGGACCAGGTATTCATTTATTCATTTATATAGGTATTCAGAAGTATAATAAAAAGCATAAATGAGAATGGAGAAAATAAAGGGGCACTACTTTCTTTTTTTATGATTTTATTAACATATAATAGTTGTACAGGGTTTATACTGTGATATTTACATATGTGTTTAACATATATCTTAGTTGGATTTACTACTTCATTATTCTCCTTCTTCCCCCTTCCCCTCCTTCTTAGTACTATTTCAACAGGTTTCATTCTGTTATTTTCATATATGGATATAAAATACACCCATCATATTCACCCTCATTCCCCCTTTCCTTGTGCCCACTCCCTCCCATGGATACCTACTCCTAGAAAAGATTTATTTTTCCCTCTTGCCCTTCATTTTTAAAAATTAAGTGTACATTGGTAGTCCAAGGGATTTTTGCCTTGGTATTTCAGGTCTTTTTATCACATTAACCCCTCTCATCCATTAGTTGCTCGTTCTTTATCACAATGTTCCCCTAATATTCAACAGTTTACTGTACAGTGCATTATATTATATTCATGCATAGATGGTTTGTTTCAATATTTTTCATTCCCTCACATTTTCTTTCTTTCTTCCACCTCTCAGAGCAGAGAGCCCTAGTTTCTTCAAGATACCCAGAGCACCAATTCCAGAGGCAACAAGAACAGAGGTTTCAGTCAGGCTTTGTGTGGTTACACCTCATGCTGATGACTCCAACCTGCTTTTTCTGTCCTTATTTCTATCCATCTTCACATTTACTTTCAGTTCTACTGTCAGACATAAAATGACAGGCCTTATATAAACTTCACCAGCTTCTACAAGTGTGCAAGACCAAACTTCTGTAAAGAAATTCACTAGATTACATGCACATGTAGAAATATATTAGTGGTTTAGCTTCTGTGATTAGACACTGACTGCTAAAATCAGCCACAAAACAATTCATATGGACATAGATACAGGAAATGTATTTCTAAAGGAGAAGAGACTTAAAGTTTGGCACATAATAATTAACTTATTGTGGAACTTCAGAATGATCATGCTTATGAAGATACCTCTTTTTCAAAACAGGTATTTCAGTAATTGCAGCTGTCAAGTGGTTACAAATAGTAAATAAACTGTCTTCACAAATTCTGCCTTAGATCAAAAAGTGCTTATTGTGAGCTCTGCTTGACTGCAGCGTTTCCAATATCATCCTTCATTTCCACTCTCTTTCCCCCCAGGAAATGAGAAAGTGAATATGTGGAGGAGGAATCAAACCTCTCTGGCAGACTTCATCCTTGAAGGGCTCTTTGATGACTCCCTCACCCACCTTTTCCTTTTCCTCCTGATCATGGTGGTCTTCCTTATTGCAATGAGTGGCAACACCCTCACTATTCTCCTCATCTGTGCTGATCCCCAGCTTCATACACCAATGTACTTCCTGCTCAGCCAGCTTTCCCTCATGGATCTGATGCACATCTCCACAACCATCCCCAAGATGGCTGCCAACTACCTCTCTGGGAAGAAGTCCATTTCTTTTGTTGGCTGTGCAACTCAGCATTTTCTCTATCTGTCTCTGAACAGTGCTGAGAGTCTTATCCTAGTTCTCATGTCTTATGACCGCTATGTTGCCATCTGTCATCCACTATGCTATACTATGCTCATGAGCAGAAACTTAGGGCTGATGATGGCTGTCATGTCATGGTTGGGTGGATCCTTGAACTCTCTAATTCACATGATGATCTTTTTTTTTTTTTTTATGTTTTCTGACTCTGGAGATACTGTTTTTTCTACTATTCAATCCTATATTTCTTTCTTTTTTTTTTTCATTTTTCTTTTATTATTCATATGTGCATACAAGGCTTGGTTCATTTCTCCCCCCTGCCCCCACCCCCTCCCTTACCACCCACTCCACCCCCTCCCGCTACCCCCCTCAATACCCAGCAGAAACTATTTTGCCCTTATCTCTAATTTTGTTGTAGAGAGAGTATAAGCAATAATAGGAAGGAACAAGGGGTTTTGCTGGTTGAGATAAGGATAGCTATACAGGGCATTGACTCACATTGATTTCCTGTGCGTGGGTGTTACCTTCTAGGTTAATTCTTTTTGATCTAACCTTTTCTCTAGTTCCTGGTCCCCTTTTCCTATTGGCCTCAGTTGCTTTAAGGTGTCTGCTTTAGTTTCTCTGCATTAAGGGCAACAAATGCTAGCTAGTTTTTTAGGTGTCTTACCTATCCTCACCCCTCCCTTGTCACACAATGATCTTGATGCATTTTTCTTTTTGTGAGCCTCGAATAATCCACCACTTCTACTGTGAGTATCTAGCTGTGATGAAGTTAGTATGTGGTGACATCACTGTTTATGAGACCACAGTGTACATCTTCACCATCATACTTCTTCTCTTCCCCATCATCCTGGTGTCTACATCTTATGGCTTTATTCTCTACAGTGTCATTCAGATGCATTCAGCTGGGAGTAAGTGAAATGCCTTTGCCACTTGTAGCTCTCACCTCATTGTGGTTTCCCTTTGGTTTGGTGCTGGCCTCTTCTCCTATTTGAGGCCCAGATCCCAGCGCACTCCACTGCAAGACAAAGTTGGTTCTATGTTCTATAGCATCATCGCTCCACACTGAATCCTCTGATTTATACTCTTTGGAATAAGGATGTAGCTAAGGCTCTGAGGAGAGTGCTGAGGAGAGATATTATTACCTAATGACTGAAGCTTTAGTAACCATAATATGAAGTGAAATAGGATGAAATTCCTGAAATTGGTCTGGGTCATTTGTAAGATTTTTTCCAGACACCAGATCCCTGATGTTCTTTTACTATCCCACAACTGAAGTAGTTACTACACAATTTCAGTATACTAACTTAAACTCTGGTCTCCAAGCACGATGGAGTACATATCAGGAAGTCTTGATAAAATTAGGGAATTTTTTTTGTAATGTTGACAATTGAATTCTGGGTGTCATCCTTCCTAGGCATGTGCTCTATCACTTGAGCTATGCTCCCAGTACTTTTGCTTTTTTAGTTTAAGACAGGGTCTCATGCATTTGCCTAGGCTTGCCTTGCACTACGCTTTTCTTGCTACTACCTTCTGTGTAGCTAAATACAGGCATCCTCCACCATGCCCAGCCCTGGGAATAACTTAAAAAATCCCTTTAGTGGACATAAGATGACAGAATAGAGATACCCACCACACTTATGTGGTTCCATGGATCTGAAAAACATCTCAGGCACATGACTACAAGGAAAGATGGATGACTTAGAAAGGCAGGGGAGGATACTCATAAACAGTAAACAAAGCAGGTGAAGTCTCAAAAAAGATTTGAAAAGCTTGAAGTTTGGGCAGAAATGAACATGTAAATACATGGTCCAGGAAACTGTGGTTGGTCAAAAGATGAACACCACAAAAGAGACCAAATACTTTTCACTGGAGTAATAGTAAAGTTGCTGAGGCCATCTCAGAAGTCAACAAGATCCCTATCCCTCTCAAGTTCAATGATATTAAGGGGAAGTCTTGCTTCACAGACTTTTGCTTAGGTAGACAGCCGTAGATGATCTTTCTGGGATAGGGCACCTAGGGAATTCTCTCCCTGAGTTTAATTTCCTGTGTTCAGCCATGCAGGCTCTTGGAGGCAGCTGGAGCTAATGGTTGGATGGGCCCTGATGTTACAGTCAACCTGGTAGCAGAGCTTGGCAATATCTACATTGTACTGATGTTGCAAGCATGTAGAATGTAAGAGTTGTGGGGTCAGAGAGGCTTCCACTGAGAATTACAAGGAAGTAGTGGGAGGCTGGGCAGTTTGTGGAAAATATGGAGTCCCCACAAGCAGCACTTGAGGGATATTGTGTGAAGCTGGGAGAGTGTAGTTGAATCTACAGTGGAGAATCCAGGGAGTTAAAGATGCCAGGAACATGGAATACCTGGTGAAGAAAATCACAGGCAGTGAGTGGAGCCAACTCCAGACACTGACCTTGTGGGCTATAGCCAGGATGGCCATAGGGGTTGGCTGCTTAAGGTCTTTGTAGCTCACATGAAACCACCATGCACCCCAGATACCAGATATGGAGTGGCAGGGTTTGGGCCTTACCTGCTGGGTTTAGGCCTTACTTTGGTCTGATCTTTCCTTTCTCTACTATCCCTTCCATTTGTAATGAGAATGTTTACCTGTGCTCTTATTTCTTGGAATTATGTGTCTTTCTTTTTGATTTTTATAAGAGCTCACAGCTAAGAGAGAGAGTTTGTCTTCAGTCTTAGGGGAGACTTTGGAATTGAACATTTGAAAAATGTTTGTTGAACTTTTGAGGGTTTGGTGTCTCCTAGATCTGGACAAAATTGATTTTACATTGTGAAATGGACGTGAATCTGTGGTGTCAGGGGTGGAATGTTATAGTTTGGGTCTGAATGTCTGCAATGTCCCCCAAAGCTAATGTGTTGAAGTAATGTCCCTAGCTTGTGGGGCTTTTGAGAAGTGGGGTCTGGTTGAGTGAAGTAGGTCATTGGGGACACAACCTTGAATGGTACATTGTGATTCTGGTCCCATTGTATTTTCTCTCTGTGCTTCTTGACTGTCATGAGTTCAGCAGTTTTCCTTTGCCATGTGCTTCTGCCATGATATTCTACCTTGGAATAGTCTCAAAAGGATGGGGTCAAGTGACCATGGATTGTAACCTCTGAAACTATGAATGAGCATAAATGTTTCATCCTTTCAAATTGTATGTCCCAAGTATGTTGTCAAATAGACAGAAAAGTGACTAGTACAGTACTTAGGTTCAATCCATGAGAGTTGAGTGAATGGATAATGTCATTATCAAGGGAGTAAGTTTGTTATGAATGTATGCATTTGCCTCTTTTTTCTCCATCTGTCTTTCTCTTTGTCTCTCTGTCTCTCTCTGTTTCTTTCTCTGTGTATCTCTGTCTGCCTTGTTCTTTTTTTCTGTGTGTCTATGTCTGTCTTGCTCTCTCTAGCCCTCTCTTTGCCTTCAACCATGGGCTTAAGTTACAAGAAGTCCTTTATTGGATATTGGTCTTCCCAGCTTCCAGTACTGTGAGCTAGTGAATTCACATTTCATTATAAATTATCCATTCTGTGGTATTCTGGTGTAGTAGCACACAATGCACTAATACAATAGTCAAGCTCGTATTCAACAAGGGTGCCAAGAATACACCATTGTGTATTTGTGGGAGAAAGGATGATAGGTTTAATAAATTTTGTCTGGAAAACTGGGTATACACTTGCAGAATGGAAGTAGATAACTGTCTTACTTTATAGACAAAAATCAAGTGGAAATGAATTAAAGATGACAACATAAGATATGAAACCACAAAATTTTAAAAAAGACACAGGGGAAATCCTTATTTATCTCGGCCTTGCAGTGATTTCTTGGATATGACATGACAGGCACAGCAGAAGAAGAAATAGACAAATGAGATTACATTATACTAAAAAATTTCCACATAGAAGAGAAAACATAAAACAAAATGAGAAGAGGATCTAGGTAATGGAAGGAAATATTATCAAATCTCATCTGATAAAAGGTTAATATCCAAATATATAAGGAACTCATCCAAATCAAGAAAAAACAAACGAATAATTTTTAAAAGTCAGAAGAGGAATTGCCAACACATTTATGCAAAGATGACATTTAAAGGCCCAACAGATATTTAAAAAAGGTGCTCAGCTCGTGAATCTTCAGGGACACGCATATCAAAATCACAGTGAAGTATCACCTCAAGCCTGTCAGGATGGCTACTACTTAAACAAATCCCCAAAGATAATGGGTTGCTGAGGATGCAGAGAAAAGTGAACTTTTGTATATTGTTGGTGGACATATAAATTCATGTGGTCACTAGAAAGAAGCAGCATGTAGGTTTCTCAAAAAATTTAGAAAATACCACTGCCATATGATTCAATAACTCCAATGCTTTCTGTATGTAAAGGAAATGAAATCAGCATTTTGAGGAAATACCTGAACTTTGTTGTTCATGGTAGTAATGCTCACTATAGCCAAGACATGGAAGCAAATTAACAACCCACAAATGGAAGAATGGATAAAGAAACTTTGGTATATACTTAAACTGGAATATTATTCAGCTATAAAGAAAGAAGGTAATCCTGCTATTTAAGAAAATACACATGAACCTGGAGGAGGTTATGCAAATTAAAATAAGCCAAAATATTCCCCCCTAACTGCCCCAAATGATAGAACACATGCAATATTGTCATTGTGGGACTGGCACTTTCAGTTTATATGATGATTTCCAAAAACAAACAAACAAACAAACAAACAAAGAAGGTCATGAAAATAGAGTGGGGACTAATGTGGAGATGGATGGAGGAGGGACAGGGGGAGGATGAAGGAGGGTAAGAAAGAGTAGTAGGGGAGTGAATATAATCAAAGTATGCTTTGTGCATGTATGGGGATGTCATAATGAAATCTTATTTTGTACAATTTAATGTCATAAACACATAAAAAGGAAATAAACCAAAGTACAAATCCTATATAAAATTTTATAGGAATTTAAAATAGTCAAACATAGAATTGGGGAGGAGAGCTGTGGTTGCCAAGGGTCTGGGGTAGGGAGAAACCATGAATTATTAGTCAAATGGTACAAGGCTGTAGTTATACAAGATAAGTAAGTACTAGAGAACTCTATGGCATGAACCCTAGAATAGACAATACTGTATACTGAAACATGGCAGAATGGCTCAAGTGGTAGAGCCCCGGCCTAGCAAGTGTGAAGTCCTGAGTTCAAACTCCAGTACCACCAAAAATACATTGGTTAAGAAGGTAAATCTTATATAAGCGATCTTTTCACATGTAGAAATAATAATGGTGAGTGAAGAGGGTGGCGGTAAGCATTTGGACCTGATGAACACTGTATAGACTGCAAGGATGATTTCGTGGGTGTACGTACCTCCAGACTCATCAAGTTTTATGCATTATACATGTACAATTTTTAATGACAATTCTACCTTACCAATGTATACCAAGTACTTTGTTACTTCTTTGTTTTCTACTCTGACCCATGGTTCATTAAGAAGCTTTAAATATTTGGAATTATTGAGGAGATATTTATATTATTGATTCTAACTCTTGTCATCTGGAAACATACTGTGTGTGTATAATTTTAAATTGATTGACTCACATAATATGATGTAGAATATGGCCTGTACTGATAAACTATATATATGTACATATATATATGAAAGAAAAATATTCTCCTTTTTAAAAATTTGTTTTGGGCTTGAATTAGCATACATTAATCATATGAGGGGTTTTCATTGTGACAATTCCATACAAATATATATGTGGAATACAAATATATATATGGAATACAAATATATGTATATATATATGATTGCATATTAGGTTATAGAATTTGAGCAAAGTGATGATATACGTACTGCTCAAAGAATAAGAGACATTGTAGAGCTACAAGTAGTCTCTGAGTTGAGATAGAAAATGATTAGCTTAACATATTCTTATAATAGAGAGAAAAGGAAAAGACAGGGTATGAACATAAGATGGGAGTGAATAAGGAGATGTAGGATATGGTACTTTCTTCTTTTACTTTCAGATATGTGATTCTTGACATGTTACATTCATGCAGTCTGTAACATTGGCGTATGATTGATAGCAAGGGTAGGAATTAGCTACGTCCATCTTTGACTGAGTTTCTATGATGTAGCACCTTAGTAAACCTTCCACAGAGTCTAGTAGGAAGCAGAGACTGGATCATTCTCAGGCTTTCTAAAAAAGGTTGGATAGAAAGGGGCTACTGAGATCTCTGTTCTAAAATGAAAACCCAGTCAGGACTCTAGGGATGGCTTGTCTTCCTGGTTAATTGATTTCTAGAAAGACTATTCCCATGCTATCTTCAGAGCTAGCGGCCTCTCCAAAATATCTATTTCCCCCACCTTATACGAATTCCAAAGAAGCCCTTTGGGAAGGCTTACTTATCTCAGTGGATATAGCCCAGATTTGTTGGTATCTTGGGTAACAGTTCCCAGAAGAGACCCAAGATGTGTCTCCTGGCGGGGAAATCCCTAATGCCACATATTTAGTGTCCTCATTTTGTCTCAACTGACACCACAGGTTCTGGGGACGGGGAAGGTTTCATTTCTCACAGATAATGCTCCTCTTCTCTCTTTCCTGGTTCATGTTTGCTTGAGTCTGTTTTTATTCTTACCCCTTAATTACTGTTGAGGAAACATTTGTGCATTCAGGAAGAGGCTTCCTGAATTTGACTGTGTAAGTCAATTTTTCTTTTTTAAGTATAGGAAAGGAAATCTACGAAAAGAGTGACTTAGTTATCCAAAACAATATCATAAAATAGAAATCATAATTTTTTTGAATTACAAAATTTGACTATTAAACTTTTATTGCATTTATCTTTGCTAATCACATAATATTAATAGAAATTCCTATTGCCTAAGCTCTCAAACTGGGATGGACAGGTGGCTGAAGTATACGTTTAGAACCAGAGGAAACATCTGCATGTTATAATCTATCCTGCTGTGGGTTGATAGAGATCAAAACCTGAGCATGGATTGACCTGTTGTTTGCTGATAGAGCTCAGAATGAGAGTGCTACAGAATTTCATGTCCTGCTGCTCCTGGGATGCTTGGTTGCTAGAATAATTGTGCAAGGAGAGTTTACTATATTGAACCAGTGTCCTCCATGCCACTCAATCAGTAACTAGAGATTTCCAACTGTAAAGAAGGAACTCTGTACATCAGAAAATGTTTGTTTGGATGATCAATAGACAATGTGTGTGTCACTTAGAATCTCCTGCCCTCTCCATTTCACTTCTATGCTTTAAGTACCTGCAAGGGAAATTCCAGGTAAGATAATGTTGGCCATGGGGTAACCAGGAAATCTTTAATAAAAAGTTGGGTATTGTCAACTTATCCCTTAAGCTAGAGGGTGATATTTGATCTGTACTTAAGGAAAGGTTTCCAAGAAAGCAGAGAAATAGGTTATTTGAGGGCTGCAATAGAAGGGGGAAATTATTAGGAAAGTTGCCTAGAATAGGTAGAAAGTCAAGTTAGATGATGAAAACCTTCTGCTATTGAGATTTACAGTGACAATTGGACATTAATGAAGAACAAGATGAGGAAGTATACGTATGATAGGTGAATGATTTGTGTGCAGAAATATCAACAGGGTTATAGTAATCAGGGGAGGACATGGGGGAAGTTTCCATATTTTCCACAAATGGTGAGTGTGAAATAGCATTTTGAGGTGGTAGCCATGATCTTGCAACCATACACTACATTAGTTGCAGAGAGAATAATTATTATGACCCTTTCTTTCTGATTAAATTACACCTTTTTAAGAATGCATTTTGTTCTGAGTTCTTTGCTCACCATCTCTAGCAATAAAGGAAATGCAAATTAAAACCACACTAAGATTCCACCTCACCCCTGTTAGAATAGCCATCATCAGCAACACCACCAACAACAGGTGTTGGCGAGGATGCGGGGAAAAAGGAACCCTCTTACACTGTTGGTGGGAATGTAGACTAGTACAACCACTCTGGAAAAAAATTTGGAGGCTACTTAAAAAGCTGGACATCGATCTACCATTTGATCCAGCAATACCACTCTTGGGGATATACCCAAAAGACTGTTACTCCAGAGGCACCTGCACATCCATGTTTATTGCGGCACTATTCACAATAGCCAAGTTATGGAAACAGCCAAGATGCCCCAGCACTGACGAATGGATTAAGAAAATGTGGTATCTATACACAATGGAATTTTATGCAGCCATGAAGAAGAACGAAATGTTATCATTCGCTGGTAAATGGATGGAATTGGAGAACATCATTCTGAGTGAGGTTAGCCTGGCTCAAAAGACCAAAAATCGTATGTTCTCCCTCATATGTGGACATTAGATCAAGGGCAAACACAACAAGGGGATTGGACTATGAGCACATGATAAAAGTGAGAGCACACAAGGGAGGGGTGAGGATAGGTAAGACACCTAAAAAACTAGCTAGCATTTGTTGCCCTTAATGCAGAGAAACTAAAGCAGATACCTTAAAGCAACTGAGGCCAATAGGAAAAGGGGAACAGGTACTAGAGAAAAGGTTAGATTAAAAAGAATTAACCTAGAAGGTAACACCCACGCACAGGAAATCAATGTGAGTCAATGCCCTGTATAGCTATCCTTATCTCAACCAGCAAAACCCCTTGTTCCTTTCTATTATTGCTTATACTCTCTCTACAACAAAATTAGAGATAAGGGCAAAATAGTTTCTGCTGGGTATTGAGGGGGGTAGCGGGAGGGGGTGGAGTGGGTGGTAAGGGAGGGGGTGGGGGCAGGGGGGAGAAATAAACCAAGCCTTGTATGCACATATGAATAATAAAAGAAAAATGAAAAAAAAAAAAAGAAGAAAAAAAAAAAGTAGAAGTATATAATCTGGAAGATATGTCAATCTAAGGTGACACTTGTGAGTAAAAGCATGAAGAATGATAAGGTGGATATTTGGAAGGTCAATTTAGATTGTTGTTTTTTTTGAGTCATGCTTTATCATGGAGATTAAGTGGCCAAGCGATTGGTTAATATTGGTGTAAGAAATGAATAAAGGGAAGATTGGAAAATTTGGCTGATTGTCAAATTTCTGATTCATAATTGGCTGGCTTACAAGTCTACCTGGGACATAGCTGTGGTTTGTTTGCATTTACATATGGTTGCTTTGTTATGGCCAACTGGGCATTTCTACATATTTCCTTGACCATAATTTCCACATAAAGACAATAGAAAATTATCCTTCCACTCAATGTGCTATGACTATCCAGTATAGAACAAATACAATGCCAACCTTTTATAAGAAGAGGATGTAGGATACACGAACATTCCCATGAGAGGGTACAGAATTTGTTTTTTGTTTTTGTATGAAGTTCATTCTATTCCTAATTTATACTTTTACCATTTATATTAAATTACTTAAATACTGAGATAAAAATTATTACTCATATATCTTATTTTTGATGAGAGGATGACAGAATGAAACACACCTATTTTGTTATGTTCATATAAATATAGGTAGAAATGCTTAAATTATTACTTGTTTTAATTCTTGCATTTGCTCACATTGTTATGGCTGGTGTATAACTATCTCTTTCTACTAACCATTACTTTTGGAATCAAGGTTGGATCCAACATTAAGATAATAATCCCATAGTTAATATGGACTCTAAAATAGGATTGTCAATTATATGATTCCTGGGCATATTCTTTTAATTCTTTAGCATGCTTTGTATCATTTTATTAATTATGGCAAATTGTATGACCACATGGGCTGTCATGAAATTTCCCAACCCTATGAGTAGCATAACTTACTCAAACTCTGTTTGTTGCTTAATTTTTATCACTGCTGTTTTTTTATGGGTATGCTTAAGTCAGGCATTGTAAGCTACAGCACTTGATGCCTGTTTCTGATCTCTGTAATCCAGAGATCATTCTTACTGGAATGTGGATATTTGCATGTGAATTTTTTAATGTTTTATTTTTTATTTATTCATTTATCCACATGGGCATACATTGGGCCATTTCTCCCCTGCTGCCTCCTGCACCCTTCCTCTTCCTCCCAATCCCACTCGTTCCCAAGCAGAACCTGTTCTGCCCTTTTCTCCAATTTTGTTGAAGACAAGACATAAGCAATAATAAGAAAGACAAAGCATTTTTGCTAGTTGAGATAAGGATAGCTACACAGAGAGATTCCTAGCATTGCTTCCATGCACATGTATATTACAACCTGAATTGATTCATCTCTACCAGATCTCTTCATTACTTCCCAGTCACCTTCCCATATTGATCTCTATCATTTTAAGGTTACTGTATTAGCTCCTCTGCAGTGGGGACATCTAATGCTTTCAAGTTTTGGGTTTCCTACCTATCCCCATTCTTATCTTAACAGAGGTGAGGTGGAATCTTAGTGTGGTTTTGATTTGCATTTCCTTTATGGCCAGAGATGGTGAGCATTTTTTCATGTGTTTTTTGGCCATTTGGATTTCTTCCTTTGAAAAAGTTCAGTTTAGTCCAGTTGCCTATTTCTTTATTGGTTCATTGATTTTGGGGGAGTTTAATTTTTTGAGCTCCCTGTATGTTCTGGTTATCAGTCCTTTGTCTGATGTATAGCTGGCAAATATTTTCTCCCATTCTGTGGGTGGTCTCTTCAGTTTAGAGACCATTTCTTTTGTTGTACAGAAGCTTTTAATTTCATGTAGTTCCATTTGTCCACCCATTCTCTTAGTTGCTGGGCTGCTGGGGTTCTATTGAGGAAGTCCTTGCCTATACCTATTGTTTCCGGAGTATTCCCTGCTCTTTTCTGTACTACCTTCAGAGTTTTGGATCTGAAATTAAGGTACTTGATCCATTTTGAGTTGATACTAGTACGGGGTGATAAACATGGATCTAGTATCAGTTTTTTTTTTGCAGGGAGATAACCACTTTTCCCAGCAACATTTGTTGAAGAGGCTTTCTATTTTCCATTATATGTTTTTGGTGCCCTTGTCAAAAATAAGGTGGGTATAGTTGTGTGGATTCATATCTGGGTCCTCTATTCTGTTCCACTGGTCTCATGTCTGTTTTTGTGCCAGTACCATGCGGTTTTTAGTTCTATTGCTTTGTAATATTGTTTGAAGTTGGGTATTGTGATACCTCCGGCATTGCTCTTTTTGCCAAATATTGCCTTAACTATTTGTGGTCTCTTGTGTTTCCAAGTGAATTTTTCAATCTTTGTGATGAATGTCATTGGGATTTTGATGGGAATTGCATTGAACATGTAGATTGTTTTTGGTAGAATAGCCATTTTTACTATGTTGATTCTACCAATCCATGAGCACGGGAGATCTTTCCACCTTCTGCAGTCTTCTTTGATCTCTTTCTTCAGAGGTTTATAGTTCTCCTTGTAGAGGTCATTCACATCCTTTGTTAAGTTTACTCCTAGGTATTTGATTTTTTTGAGTCTGTTGCAAATGGAATTGTTTTCATATTCTTTCTCAATTTTTTTTGTTGGTATATAGAAAAGCTAATGATTTTTGTAAGTTGATTTTGTATCCTGCCATAGTGCTGAAGCTGTTTATGGTGTCTAGGAATTTTTGTGTAGTATTTTTTGCTCTTTGAGGTATAGGATCATGTAGTCTGCAAATAGTGATGTTTTGACAGTTTCTTTACCTATTTGTATTCCTTTTATTTCTTCTTCTTGCCTTATTGATCTGGCTAGGATTTCCAGGCCTATGGTAGATAGAAGTGGGGAGAGTGGGCACCCTTGTCTTGTTCCTGATTTTAGGGGAAATGTTTTCAGTTTTCCTCCATTAAGTATGATGTTGGGTATAGGTTTCTCATATAAAGCCATTATAATGTTGAAGTAGATTCCTTCTATTCCTAGTTTTCTTAGAGCTTTTCTCATGAAGTGGTGTTGGATCTTGTTGAAAGTTTTTTCTGAATCTATTGAGATGATCAAGTTGTTTTTGTCTTTGCTTCTGTTAATGTGCTGTATTACATTTATAGATTTGTATATGTTGAACCATCCCTGCATCCCTGGGATGAAGCCAACTTGGTTGTGGTGAATGATCTTTCTGATATGTTGTTGAATTCAGTTTGCCATTATTTTCTTGATGATTTTTGCATCGAAGTTCATTAAGGAGATTGGCCTATAGTTCTCCTTTTTGGATGAGTCTGTCTGGTTTTTGGATGAGTGTAATACTGGCTTCATAAAATGAGTTAGGGAGTATTCCTTCCCATTCTATTTTGTGGAAAATTTTAAGGAGAGTTGGTATTAGTTCTTCTTTAAAGGTCTGATAGAATTCAGCCGAGAATCCATCAGGTCCTGAACTTTTCTTTTTTGGGAGGCTCTTGGTAGCTGCTTCAATTGCATTTTGTGTTATAGATCTATTCAGGTGGTTAATATCCTCTTGACTCAATTTTGGATGGTCTTATCTAGAAATTTGTCCATTTCTTCAAGATTTTCAAATTTATTAGAATATAGGTTCTCAAAGTGGTCTCTGATGATTCCCTGAATTTCCATGGTGTTTGTTGTTATCTCCCCTTTTGCATTTCTGATTTTACTGATTTGGGTTTTTTATCTCCTGATTTTCGTAAGATTTGCCAGGGGTCTGTCAATCTTCTTTATTTTTTCAAAGAACCAGGTCTTTGTTTTGTTAATTCTTTGTATGTTTTTTTTCGCTTCTATTTCATTCATTTTAGTTCTTATGTTTATTATTTCTCTCCTGCTTGTTTTGGGTTTTACTAGTTCTTCTTTTTCTAGGAGTTTGAGATGTAGCATTAGGTCATTGATTTGAGATCTATCTGCCCATTTAATGTATGCACAAAGGGCTATAAACTTCCTATTAGGACTGCCTTTGCTGTGTCCCATAGGTTCTGGTAGGTCATGTTTTCATTTTCATTAACTTCCAGGAACCTTTTAATTTCCTCTTTTATTTCATCGATGACCCATTGTTCATTAAGCAATGTGTTGTTCAGCTTCCAATTATTTTCATGTTTTCTACTGTTGTTGTTGTTGTTGAGTTCCAGTTTTGTTGCATTGTGATCAGATAGAATGCGTGAGATTATTTCTATTTTCTTATATTTACTGAGGCTTGCTTTGTGCCCTAAGATATGATCAATTTTGGAAAAGGGTCCCTGGGTTGCTGAGAAGAATATATATTGTGCAGAAGTTGGATGAAATGTTCTGTAGACATCGGCTAGGTCCATTTGATCTATGGTGTAGTTTAGTTCTAGAATTCCTTTATGTATTCTTTGTTTGGATGACCTATCTATTGGTGATAGATAGCAGGGGGCTTACTACCTCCCTACCACTGTATTGGAACCTGTATGTTCTTTTAAGTCCTTTAAAGAGTGTTTGATGAAATTGGGTGCATGTGTTGATAATTGTTATTTCGTTTTGGTGTATTTCCTCTTTTATTAGTAGGGAATGTCCTTCTTTATCTCATTTGATCAATGTAAGTTTGAAGTCTACTTTGTCTGAGATAAGTATTGCTACTCCTGCCTGTTTTGGGGGGCCATTTGCTTGGTAAATCTTCTTCTAGCCTTTCACCCTAAGCCAGTGTTTGTTTCAGTCAATGAGATAGGTTTCCTGTAAACAACAGATTGTTGGATCTTCTTTTTTAATCCAGTTTGGCAAACAGTGTCTTTTGATGGGGGAGTTGAGTCCATTGACACTTAGTGTTAATATTGATAGGTATGTGGTAATTCCTGTCTTTTAGTTGTTTAAGGGTTTGATTGTGTGCAGCTGAATCAATGTTGCTCTCTGATTCCTTGTCTTTTCTTCTCCTGTGGTCTGGTACTGCCTATTCTCTCATGATTTTGTTTGCTTTCATTTTCTGTGTGCTGAATTCCTTGGAGAATCTTTTGTAGTGGTAGTTTGGTGGTCATATATCATTTTAGTTTCTGCTTATCTTGAAAGACTTTTATTGCTCCATCTATTTTGAATCATAGTTTTGCTGGGTAGAGTATCCTAGAGTTGAAGTTATTTTCATTCAGTGCCCAGAATACCTTACTTCACTCCTTTCTTGCTTTTAAAGTTTCTGTTGAGAAATCTGCTGTGATTTTGATGGGTTTACCTTTATATATTATGTTTTTTCTGTTACAGCCTTCAATATTCTTTCTCTATTCTGTGTGCTTGTTGTTTCAATGATAATTTGTCATGGGAAAGTTCTAATTTGGTCAAGTCTGTTTGGTCTCCTGGAGGTTTCCTGTACCTGAATGGGCATAACTTTCTCTAAATTTGGAAATTTTCTATTATTATTTTATTGAATATATTACAAATGCCTTTTCCTTGCCTCTTCTCCTTCTTCACTGCCCATGATTCTCAGGTTTGGTCTTTTGGTGGAGTCAGTGAGTTATTGCATATTCCTTTCACAAGTCTTGAGTGTTTTGAATAAGTTCTTCAGTTTTTCCTTTAATTCTATTTTATCTTCAGATTCTGAGATTCTGTCTTCTGCTTGTTCTAGTCTGCTGGAGTGGCCTTCCACAGATTGTTAGATCTGGAACAATCCAACAATCTGTCGTTTTGTGTTTCTGTTTGATTCTTTTTTCTGAGGCTTCCCATATCATGGGTCACTTCCTCTTTAATATTGTCTATTTTTATCTTTAATTCATTTATCTCTCTATTTATAGTGTTCTCTGTTTCATTTTGGTATTTATTTAGGAATCCTATGAGTTCATTTATTTCTTTCTGTGTCTTCTCACATTCTTTATTTTTGGTGTCTTGAAATTTCTTGAGTGTATCTTGTACATTTTTGTTAACCATGTCTTGTATCATCTCCATGAAATTCTCAGTGATTTCTTGCAGGATTTCTTCTTTGAGGAGATTTTTGTGGGCATTGCTGGGTTCCTTGGTGTCATTTTTCTTTGTTTTGTTGATGTCTGGAACTGGGTATCCATTTCCTTCATTTCCCTCTGAATCCTGTATTAAATTATTTTTTGGGGAAGAGTGGTTTCCATCCCTTTTACTTCTTCCCATTGCTCCACTTGGTACTGTGTAACTATGTTCTTGATAGGTTAGTTGGTGGTTTTAGTCACCTGTTTTCTTTCCCTTGATTTAATTTTTGTTGGGTGTGCAGGTGCCTCTGGAGTAACCTGTGTCACAGTCTTTTGGGTATATCCCCAAGAGTGGTATTGCTGGATCATATGGTAGATCAATGTCTAGCTTTTTAAGTAGCCTCCTAATTATTTTCCAGAGTGGTTGTACTAGTTTACATTCCCACCAACAGTGTAAGAGGGTTCCTTTTTTCCTGCATCCTCACCAGCACCTGTTGTTGGTGGTGTTGCTAATGATGGCTATTCTAACAGGGGTGAGGTGGAATCTTAGTGTGGTTTTAATTTGCATTTCCTTTATTGCTAGAGATGGTGAGCATTTTTTTCATGTGTTTTTTGGTCATTTGAATTTCTTCTTTTGAGAAAGTTCTGTTTAGTTCACTTGCCCATTTCTTTATTGGTTCATTAATTTTGGGAGAATTTAGTTTTTTAAGTTCCCTATATTCTGGTTATTAGTCTTTCGTCTGATGTGTAGCTGGCAAATATTTTCTCCCACTCTGTGGGTGTTCTCTTCAGTTTAGAGACCATTTCTTTTGTTGAGCAGAAGCTTTTTAGTTTTATGAGGTCCCATTTATCTATGTTATCTCATAGTTGCTGTGCTGCTGGGGTTCCATTGAGAAAGTTCTTTCCTATACCTACTAATTCCAGAGTATTTCCTATTCTTTCCTGTACCAACTTTAGATTTGGGGTCTGATTTTAAGATCCGTGATCGATTTTGAGTTAATATTGGTATAGGGTGATATACATGGATCTAGTTTCAGCTTTTTGCAGACTGCTAACCAGTTTTCCCAGCAGTTTTTGTTGAAGAGGCTGTCTTTTCTCCATCGTATATTTTGTTTAGCACCTCTGTCAAAGACAAGCTGGTTATAGTTGTGTGGCTTCATATCTGGGTCCTCTGTTCTGTTCCACTTGTCTTCATGTCTGTTTTTGTGCCAGTACCATGCTGTTTATGGTTATTGCTTTGTACTATAGTTTGAAGTTGGGTATTGTGATGCCTCCAGCATTGTTCTTTTGACTGAGTATTGCCTTGGCTGTTCGTGGCCTCTTGTGTTTCCATATAAATTTAAAGGTAGATTTTTCAATCTCTTTGATGAATTTCATTGGAATTTTGATGGGAATTGCATTAAACATGTAGATTACTTTTGGGAGTATAGACATTTTTACTATGTTGATTCTACCAATCCATGAGCATGGGAGATCTTTCCACTTTATATAGCCTTCCTCAATCTCTTTCTTCAGAAGTTTATAGTTTTCTTTGTAGAGGCCATTCACATCCTTTGTTAGTTTTACACCTAGGTATTTGATTTGTTTTGAGGTTATTGTAAATGGAATTGTTTTCATATATTCTTTCTCAGTTTGTTCATTATTATTGTATAGAAATGCTAATGATTTTTCTATGTTGATTATATATCCTGCTACCTTGCTATAGTTACTGATGGTGTCTAGGAGCTTTTGAGTAGAGTTTTTTGGGTCTTTAAGGTATAGGATCATATCATCTGCAAATAGAGATATTTTGACAGTTTCTTTACCTATTTGTATTCCTTTTATTCCTTCTTCTTGCCTAATTGCTCTGGCTAGGAATTCCAGTACTATGTTTAATAGGAGTGGAGATAGTGAATGTCCTTGTCTAGTTCCTGATTTTAGAGGGAATGGTTTCAGTTTTTCTCCATTAAGTATAATGCTGGCTGTAGGTTTGTCATATATAGCTTTTATAATGTTGAGGTACTTTTGTTCTATTCCTAGTTTTCTTAGAGCTTTTATCATGAAATGGTGTTGGATCTTATCAAAGGCTTTTTCTGCATCTATTGAGATGATCAAGTGGTTTTTGTCTTTGCTTCTGTTAATGTGGTTTATGATGTTTATTGATTTTCATATGTTGAACCACCCCTGCATTCCTGGGATGAAGCCTACTTGGTCGTGGCGAATGATCTTTTTGATGTGTTGCTGAATTCGGTTTGCCATTATTTTATTGAGGATTTTTGCATCAATGTTCATTAAGGAGATTGTCCTATACTTCTCCTTTTTGGAGGTATCTTTGCCTGGTTTTGAGATAAGTGTAATACTTGCTTCATAAAATGTATGAGGTAGTTTTCCTTCCTTTATATTTCATGGAACAGTTTAAGGAGAGTTGATATTAGTTATGTGGGCTGCTGAGAAGAACGTATATTGTGAAGAAGTTGGATGAAATGTTCTGTAGACATCAACTAGGTCCATTTGATCTATGGTATATTTTAGATCTAGGATTTCTTTATTGATTTTTTGTTTGGATGACCTATTTATTGATGATAATGTGGTGTTGAAGTCTCCCACAACCACTGTGTTGGAGTTAACATATGCTTTTAGGTCCTTCAGGGTATGTTTGATGAAATTGGTGCATTGACATTGGGTGCATATAGCTTGATAACTGGTCTATTTCCCCTTTTATTAGTATGGAATGTCCTTCTTTATCTTGTTTGATCAATGTAGGTTTGAAGTCTACTTTGTCAGAGATAAGTATTGCTACTCCTGCCTGTTTTTGGGGGCCATTGGCTTGGTAAATCTTCTTCCAGCCTTTCATCCTAAGCCTATGCTGATTTCTGTAGGTGAGATGGGTCTCCTGTAAGCAACAAATTGTTGGATCTTCCTTTTTAATCCATTTCATCAAATGGGGTGCCTATTGATAGGGGAATTAAGTCCGTTAACATTAAGTGTTAATACTGATAGGTATGTGGTGATTCCTGTCATTTAGTTGTCTTAGTTGTTTGAAGGTTTGTGTGTAGCTAAGTTGAGTTTACTCTCTAGTTTGTTGCTTTTTCTTTTCCTGTGGTTTGGTGCTGCCTGCCCTTTCATGGTTATGTTGGGTTTCACTTTCTGTGCACAGAATCCCTTGTAGAATCTTTTGTAGTGGTGGCTTTGTGGTGACATATTCTTTTAGTTTCTGCTTATCATGGAAGACTTTTATTACTCCATCTATTTTGAATAATAGTTTTGCTGGGTAGAGTATCCTAGGGTTGAAGTTATTTTCATTCAGTGCCTGGAAGATCTCTCTCCACGCTCTTCTTGCTTTGAATGTTTCTGTTGAGAAGTCTGCTGTGATTTTGATGGGTTTACCTTTGTGTGTTATTTGTTTTTTCTCTCTTACAGCCTTCACTGTTCTTTCTTGGGTCTCTGTATATGTTGTTTTAATGATAATATGCCATGGGGTAGATCTATTTTGGGCTGGTCTGTTCAGTGTTCTGGAGGCCGCGTGGATCTGTATGGGAATAGATTTGTCTAGATTTGGGAAATTTTCTGTTATTATTTTGTTGAATATATTATGCATTCCCTTTGCTTGCACCTCTTCTCCCTCTTCAATGCTCATGATTCTCAAGTTTGGTCTTTTGATAGAGTCAGTGAGTTCTTGCATTTTCTTTTCACAGGTCTTGAGTTGTTTAATTAATAGTTCTTCGGTTTTTCCTTTAATTACCATTTCATCTTCGATTCTGAGATTCTGTCTTCTGTTTGTTCTATTCTGCTGGATTGGCCTTCTGTTTTGTTTTGCAATTCTGTTTCATTCTTTTTTCTGAGGTTTTCCATATCATGAGTCCCTTCCTCTTTAATGTTGTCTATTTTTGTTCTGAGTTCATTTATCTCTTTATTAATTGTGTTCTTTGTTTCACTTTGGTGTTTATACAGTCCTTCTATGGTTTCTTTTATTTCTTCTTGTGCTTTCTCAAATCTCTATTTTTTTGTCTTGGAATTTCTTGAGTGTCTCCTGTACATTTTGGTTGACCCTATCCAGTATTATCTCTATAAAATTCTCATTGATTACCCATAGTATTTCTTCTTTTAGATTATTCTTGTGGGCTTCATTGGGTTCTTTGGCATAGTTTATCTTCATTTTGTTGGAGTCTGGATCTGAATATCTGTTTTCTTCATTTCCCTCTTGTTCCTTTACTAATTTTTTGCTGTGGGGAAACTGGTTTCCCTGTTTTTTCTGTCTTCCCGTCATTGCCCTTGGTGCTGTTATTGTCTCTGTACTGTGTGTAATTAAGTATTTTCTAGCTTGTAGTAATAACAATGGTGATGTTTAGAATGGAATGTGAGAGGAGATGGAAAGGAAAGAAGTTAAAGAAAAAGGGAAAAACAAATGAACAAACAAGTAGCGAAAAGCAAAACAAAGAAACAAACAAAAAAGTTTCAAAGATATATACAGGGAGAGATAGTGTACTAATCAACAGTAAGCTGAACAGGCATTAGAGAGCTAGAGAGAGGATTGAAAAATAAAACAATAAAGAATAATAAATAAATGAAAAAAAAAAGAAATCTCCAAGTTCAATTCAATAAAATTTCAGTCTTAATAATTTTGGTGTTTGTCCCTCAGCCTCCAATCCTGGAGATGGTGTCTCAGAAGTAGTTCTGTTGTTGTCTCATCAAAGGGGATAAAAACCAAACCAAACCAAACCAAACAAAACAACAGAAAACAAACAAAAAAAACACCACAAAGTGTCCCAAGTTTAAATGCTATACAGTATCAGTAAGTTTTTCAGCATGCAGGTGTAGTTCGGTTGTTCTCACCAAAGGAAGAGAGAGAGGGAAAAAAAAGAGTCTGGAGACAGTTGTGTTAATGGTATCTGAGGCTGTGGCTCACCTGTCCTCTGCTGTGAGCCTGCTGTTGCTGGAGGCTTTATTTATGCAGATCTCAGGGTGAGCTTAACACTCATCTGGCCCCACAGGCTTTGTTTACTTAGAGTTCTCCTGTGCACGAGCCACTGCTACAAGCTTTCCCCTTTCCAAGCACACTGGTGGAAGTGACACTGCACCAGCTTTCTCAGGCCTGTGTGTTTATTTACAGTTCATATGGGAAGTGGGTCTTCCCCCCCTCTCCTGTGGAGTTTTCTTCCCACCACCACTTTTACAAGCTTTCCCGCTCCTGGTTTCTGGGTGTGTGCCACTGCTCCTGCCTTCTCCTGCCAGCTTGTTTATTTACAGTTCTGGGAGGGATTTCCCCTCCCCCCTTCTTTGGTGCTCAGGTGCCCTGCCCTCTTTGCTACGTGTCTTTTTTTTGGTTATTGCTTATTATTCAGTTTTTTTTTCTTTTTTCCCTTGGGTGGGGGTCGGTCTGTCCAGGGGGCTATGCTGATCTGGCCCAGGGTTGTCTGTGGGAGTACTGCATGCTGCTTAGCTCACCTTGTTGTCCACATCTTCCCAAGTTGTCTGGGTGCTGCCATCTGTCAGTGGTGTGAGAGCCCTCCTGGTTTCTCTATTTAATGTGAAGTGGAGATGCTATGTGCAGGCTGGAGGTGTGGAGGAGTCAAAGTTTTGCCTCTTCTCAGTGGTTTTTCCTGTAAGGTGTATCTCCAGTGTCTCTCCAAGATTTTACTTTAGGAAACACGCTTTCTGCTTCCTCCCTCTAGCTGCCATCTTGGAATCCTTGTTTCAACTCTTGAGGTATAACTTGGAAGTATATTTAAAATTCAAATAAATTCAAATTGATTTCCTATGTTTTCAAGCTCCAAGCAGATTATATATAAGGGGAGAAATAAATCTTTATACTGATGATAACTTCATAGAGTCTGGAAGGAAAAAATAAAAGAAAAGATTAAAACTTCAAGATTTCTACCAGGTCTCCTTTGCTCTTAAGAGTCTCCATTTAAAGCTGAGTAGTTCTGCATGTTACAAGGTGAAGGAATTGCCTATTATAAGTGGGGGAAGAGGGAGCTTCCTGAAAAGCTCTACATTTGCTTCAAGAAGGCAAAGATAATGAGATGAAACCCAAGTCATCTCCTCCTGACTCCAGATCCCCAAAGCTTTGGAAGTGGGTAAGGATTCCACTGCACATGGCAGCCAGTCACTTATAATTTGCCTCTACTGAATTCTGGTTGATTAGGCTAGGTCCAAACTGAGAGTCAGTTAGACTATTAGTTATTTGGTCTCTCCTAAGACCAAATAATTTCTTGAAAACCTCATAATCACAGAAATTGAGAGTTGTACTGGGTAAGTCCAACTTCAAGGGATATGCATGAAATCAATAATAACCTTTCATGTGTTTGTAGCATCCAATACTTAAATAACTTCCCCTTAATTTTCTGCTTTAACTTCCAATCAGATAAGGTAAAGAAGGGCCTAATAAGCCCCCCAAGTCCTAGATTACAGAGGAGAAGAATGTAGCAAGCTACTCACAAGTAATAGGCTCATAGACAGAAGCACCCAGGTTTTCATGGAAAAGTTTGAGTTCAGGTCCAATTCCAATTTCCCTCTGCAATTCTGAGTTTCCCTTTAGCTGAGTGTGCTGCTCTTTTCAGGGCTGTGCCTGACAAGTTTCCCTTCTTTGTCCAGGGCTGTAATGCTATGAAAAGGACATGTGCTATGAAAGGACATGGAACTGAAGTTACAACCAGTAGAAGAGACGCCTGTGCTCAAACTGCAGTCGAATTAATCAAGTGACCTCTACATTGGCATTTGACAAATAATCATGAGCACCAGTAGTTCTATTTCCTTTGAGTTTGTAGTCTTTGGGAAATTAATAAACAACTCAATCAATGTTGTCAGTTAGAGCAAAGGTTATTTATCCTTTTCAGAAACTCAAATGAAGTCATTGACACTGCCTCCTCTAAACTGCCTTTGTCTACATGGATAACCTTATTCCAAAACACTTGAAATCCATCCAAACAAGCTAATGCACAGATCTTTACCATTAAAATTCCTTCTTTCTACACCGATCTTATGCCCTCAAAAATACTCCTACTAATCCTTCAAAACAAAACTCAAACTGAATCTCTAAGTGTGTCTTTCCACATCAGTGTTCTCAAATTGATAGAACCACTCCCTTTCTGGGAAACTTCTACCCCTCAAATTCTATTATTATCCTATCTACTCTCTATCACCATTGTTTGTTTCCAAGAGTATTTCTATTACCAGACCATGAGCTTGACAAGGGCACAGTCTGTATTATTCAGTGTTATGACCCTAGACTAACAATGTGCTTTATGCAGAATGAGTGTCTACAAAGGCTGTGTGAGTTGAGTTGGATGAGATTGCTTGGTCTCTGCATGTCCTTTTCTCTCACTCTTTCCAAAAGTATTAATATAGCAAGAATTCTTAGCTCTGCCTCAGTCACTATCTCTGCATGTTTAGACTGATTAACTGAGTTTTTTTTGCAATATAGTCTCTAAACTGGAGAAAAAACATGAACAAGAGGGAATAGATACCTGTACCATTCATATCCATTCATGCTGATTCCTATAAAATCCCTTAGTGAGTCCCATAGTCGACATCAACTTAGATAGATTCTTTTTTTTTTTTTCATTTTTCTTTTATTATTCATATGTGCATACAAGGCTTGGTTCATTTCTCCCCCCTGCCCCCACCCCCTCCCTTACCACCCACTCCACCCCCTCCTGCTCCCCCCCTCAATACCCCGCAGAAACTATTTTGCCCTTATCTCTAATTTTGTTGTAGAGAGAGTATAAGCAATAATAGGAAGGAACAAGGGGTTTTGCTGGTTGAGATAAGGATAGCTATACAGGGCATTGACTCACATTGATTTCCTGTGCGTGGGTGTTACCTTCTAGGTTAATTCTTTTTGATCTCACCTTTTCTCTAGTTCCTGGTCCCCTTTTCCTATTGGCCTCAGTTGCTTTAAGGTATCTGCTTTAGTTTCTCTGCATTAAGGGCAACAAATGCTAGCTAGTTTTTTAGGTGTCTTACCTATCCTGACCCCTCCCTTGTGTGCTCTCGCTTTTATCATGTGCTCATAGTCCAATCCCCTTGTTGTGTTTGCCCTTGATCTAATGTCCACATATGAGGGAGAACATACGATTTTTGGTCTTTTGAGCCAGGCTAACCTCACTCAGAATGATGTTCTCCAATTCCATCCATTTACCAGTGAATGATAACATTTCGTTCTTCTTCATGGCTGCATAAAATTCCATTGTGTATAGATACCACATTTTCTTAATCCATTCGTCAGTGGTGGGGCATCTTGGCTGTTTCCATAACTTGGCTATTGTGAATAGTGCCGCAATAAACATGGATGTGCAGGTGCCTCTGGAGTAACAGTCTTTTGGGTATATCCCCAAGAGTGGTATTGCTGGATCAAATGGTAGATCGATGTCCAGCTTTTTAAGTAGCCTCCAAATTATTTTCCAGAGTGGTTGTACTAGTCTACATTCCCACCAACAGTGTAAGAGGGTTCCTTTTTCCCCGCATCCTCGCCAACACCTGTTGTTGGTGGTGTTGCTGATGATGGCTATTCTAACAGGGGTGAGGTGGAATCTTAGTGTGGTTTTAATTTGCATTTCCTTTATTGCTAGAGATGGTGAGCATTTTTTCATGTGTTTTCTGGCCATTTGAATTTCTTCTTTTGAGAAAGTTCTGTTTAGTTCACCTGCCCATTTCTTTATTGGTTCATTAGTTTTGGGAGAATTTAGTTTTTTAAGTTCCCTGTATATTCTGGTTATCAGTCCTTTGTCTGATGTATAATTGGCAAATATTTTCTCCCACTCTGTGGGTGTTCTCTTCAGTTTAGAGACCATTTCTTTTGATGAACAGAAGCTTTTTAGTTTTATGAGGTCCCATTTATCTATGCTATCTCTTAGTTGCTGTGCTGCTGGGGTTTCATTGAGAAAGTTCTTACCTATACCTACTAACTCCAGAGTATTTCCTACTCTTTCTTGTATCAACTTAAGAGTTTGGGGTCTGATATTAAGATCCTTGATCCATTTTGAGTTAATCTTGGTATAGGGTGATATACATGGATCTAGTTTCAGTTTTTTGCAGACTGCTAACCAGTTTTCCCAGCAGTTTTTGTTGAAGAGGCTGCTATTTCTCCATCGTATATTTTTAGCTCCTTTATCAAAGATAAGTTGCTCATAGTTGTGTGGCTGCATATCTGGATCCTCTATTCTGTTCCACTGGTCTTCATGTCTGTTTTTGTGCCAGTACCATGCTGTTTTTATTGTTATTGCTTTGTAATATAGTTTGAAGTCAGGTATTGTGATACCTCCTGCATTGTTCTTTTGACTGAGTATTGCCTTGGCTATTCGTGGCCTCTTGTGTTTCCATATAAATTTCACAGTAGATTTTTCAATCTCTTTAATGAATGTCATTGGAATTTTGATGGGAATTGCATTAAACATGTAGATTACTTTGGGGAGTATCGACATTTTTACTATGTTGATTCTACCAATCCATGAGCATGGGAGATCTCTCCACTTTCTGTAGTCTTCCTCAATCTCTTTCTTTAGAAGTGTATAGTTTTCCTTGTAGAGGTCTTTCACATCTTTTGTTAGGTTTACACCTAGGTATTTGATTTTTTTTGAGGCTATTGTAAATGGAATTGTTTTCATACATTCTTTTTCCGTTTGCTCATTGTTAGTGTATAGAAATGCTAATGATTTTTCTATGTTGATTTTATATCCTGCTACTTTGCTATAGCTATTGATGATGTCTAGAAGCTTCTGAGTAGAGTTTTTTGGGTCTTTAAGGTATAGGATCATGTCGTCTGCAAATAGGGATATTTTGACAGTTTCTTTACCTATTTGTATTCCTTTTATTCCTTCTTCTTGCCTAATTGCTCTGGCTAGGAATTCCAGTACTATGTTGAATAGGAGTGGCGATAGTGGGCATCCTTGTCTGGTTCCTGATTTTAGAGGGAATGGTTTTAATTTTTCTCCATTAAGTATAATGCTGGCTGTAGGTTTGTCATATATAGCTTTTATAATGTTGAGGAACTTTCCTTCTATTCCTAGTTTTCTTAGAGCTTTTATCATGAAATGATGTTGGATCTTATCAAAGGCTTTTTCTGCATCTATTGAGATGATCAAGTGGTTTTTGTCTTTGCTTCTGTTAATGTGGTTTATTACGTTTATTGATTTTCATATGTTGAACCACCCCTGCATCCCTGGGATGAAGCCTACCTGGTCGTGGTGAATAATCTTTTTGATGTGTTGCTGAATTCGGTTTGCCATTATTTTGTTGAGGATTTTTGCATCAATGTTCATTAAGGAGATTGGCCTATAGTTCTCCTTTTTGGAGGTGTCTTTGCCTGGTTTTGGGATAAGTGTAATAGTGGCTTCATAAAATGTGTTTGGCAGTTTTCCTTCCCTTTCTATTTCATGGAACAGTTTAAGGAGGGTTGGTATCAGTTCTTCTTTAAAGGTCTGATAGAATTCAGCAGAGAATCCATCAGGTCCTGGACTTTTCTTTTTGGGGAGACTCTTGATTGCTGCTTCAATTTCATTTTGTGTTATAGGTCTATTCAGGTGATTAATTTCCTCTTGGTTCAGTTTTGGATGATCATATGTATCTAGAAATCTGTCCATTTCTTTTAGATTTTCAAATTTATTTGAATATAGGTTCTCAAAGTAGTCTCTGATGATTTCCTGGACTTCCATGGTGTTTGTTGTTATCTCCCCTTTTGCATTCCTGATTCTACTAATTTGGGTTTTTTCTCTCCTCATTTTAGTCAGGTTTGCCAGGGGTCTATCGATCTTGTTTATTTTTTCAAAGAACCAACTTTTTGTTTCATTAATTCTTTGTATGGTTTTTTTGGTTTCTATTTCATTGATTTCAGCTCTTATTTTTATTATTTCTCTCCTTCTATTTGTTTTGGGATTTGCTTGTTCTTGTTTTTCTAGGAGTTTGAGATGTATCATTAGGTCATTGATTTGGGATCTTTCAATCTTTTTAATATATGCACTCATGGCTATAAACTTTCCTCTCAAGACTGCCTTAGCTGTGTCCCATAGGTTCCGGTAGGTTGTGTTTTCATTTTCATTGACTTCTAGGAACTTTTTAATTTCCTCTTTTATTGCATCGATGATCCATTCTTCATTAAGTAATGAGTTATTTAGTTTCCAGCTGTTTGCATGTTTTTTGCCTTTACTTTTGTTGTTGAGTTCTACTTTTATTGCATTGTGGTCAGATAGTATGCATGGTATTATTTCTATTTTCTTGTATTTGCTGAGGCTTGCTTTGTGCCCTAGGATATGATCTATTTTGGAGAAGGTTCCATGGGCTGCTGAGAAGAATGTATATTGTGTAGAGGTTGGATGAAATGTTCTGTAGACATCTACTAGGTCCACTTGATCTATTGCATATTTTAGATCTTGGATTTCTTTATTGAGTTTTTGTTTGGATGACCTATCTATTGATGATAATGGAGTGTTAAAGTCTCCCACAACCACTGTGTTGGAGTTAATATATGCTTTTAGGTCTTTCAGGGTATGTTTGATGAAATTGGGTGCGTTGACATTGGGTGCGTACAGATTGATGATTATTATTTCCTTTTGGTCTATTTCCCCTTTTATTAGTATGGAATGTCCTTCTTTATCTCGTTTGATCAATGTAGGTTTGAAGTCTACTTTGTCAGAGATAAGTATTGCTACTCCTGCTTGTTTTCGGGGGCCATTGGCTTGGTAAATCTTCTTCCAGCCTTTCATCCTAAGCATATGCTTATTTCTGTCAGTGAGATGAGTCTCCTGTAAGCAACAAATTGTTGGATCTTCTTTTTTAATCCATTTTGTCAAACGGTGTCTTTTGATGGGTGAATTAAGTCCATTAATATTAAGCGTTAGTACTGATATGTATGTGGTGATTCCTGCCATTTAGTTATCTTAGTTGTTTGAAGGTTTGATTGTGTGTACCTAACTTGATGTTACTCTCTACTGTCTTGCTTTTTCTTATCCTGTGGTTTGGTGCTGCCTGCCTTTTCATGGTTAAGTTGGGTGTCACTTTCTGTGTGCAGGATCCCTTGCAGAATCTTTTGTAATGGTGGCTTTGTGGTGACATATTGTTTTAGTTTCTGTTTATCATTTAAGACTTTTATTGCTCCATCTATTTTGAATGATAGCTTTGCTGGGTAGAGTATCCTGGGGTTGAAGTTATTTTCATTCAGTGCCCGGAAGATCTCTCCCCACGCTCTTCTTGCTTTTAATGTTTCTGTTGAGAAGTCTGCTGTGATTTTGATGGGTTTACCTTTGTATGTTACTTGTTTTTTCTCTCTTGCAGCCTTCAATATTCTTTCCTTAATTTCTGAACTTGTTGTTTTAATGATGATATGTCGTGGAGTAGTTCTATTTTGATCTGGTCTGTTTGGTGTCCTGGAGGCCTCTTGCATCTGTATGGGAATATCTTTCTCTAGATTTGGGAAATTTTCCGTTATTATTTTGTTGAATATATTATGCATTCCCTTCGCTTGCACCTCTTCTCCTTCTTCGATGCCCATGATTCTCAAGTTTGGTCTTTTGATGGAGTCAGTGAGTTCTTGCATTTTCTTTTCACAGGTCTTGAGTTGTTTAATTAATAGTTCTTCAGTTTTTCCTTTAATTACCATTTCATCTTCAAGTTCTGAGATTCTGTCTTCTGTTTGTTCTATTCTGCTGGATTGGCCTTCCGTTTTGTTTTGCAGTTCTGTTTCGTTCTTTTTTCTGAGGTTTTCCATATCCTGGCTGTTTTCTTTTTTATTGTTGTCTATTTTTGTCCTGAGTTCATTTATCCATTTATTCATTGTGTTCTCTCTTTCACTTTGGTGTTTATACAGTGCTTCTATGGTTTCCTTTATTTCTTCTTTTGCTTTTTCAAATTCTCTATTTTTATTGTCTTGGAATTTCTTGAGTGTCTCCTGTACATTTTGGTTGACCCTATCCAGTATCATCTCTATAAAATTCTCATTGAGTACTTGTAGTATGTCTTCTTTTAAATTATTCTTGTAGGCTTCATTGGGTCCTTTGGCATAGTTTATCTTCATTTTGTTGGAGTCTGCCTCTGAGTTTCTGTTCTCTTCATTCCCCTCTGGTTCCTGTACTAATTTTTTGCTGTGGGGAAACTGGTTTCCTTGTTTTTTCTGTCTTCCTGTCATTGTCCTTGGTGTTGTTACTGTCCCTGTACTGTGTGTAATTAAGTATTTTCTAGCTTGTAATAATAACAATGGTAATATTTAGAATGGAAGAGTGAGCTGAGATGGAAAGCAAGGAGTTAAAGAAAAGGGGAAAACAAATATACAGACAAGAGGGAGAAAGCAGAACAAGGTATCAGACAAGAGAGTCTCAAAGGTATAAACAGGGAGTGTTAGTGTACTAATCGACAGTAAGCTGAACAGACAATAGAGTGACAGAGAGAGGATTGAAAATCAAAGATAAAAAAAATAAAAAATAAGTATATGAAAGTAATATCTATTTATAAAAATGAATTAAAATAAAATGGAAAATAGAAAATTAAAAAAAAAAACAAAAAACCAAAAAACTTCCAAGTTTATATGCAATGCAATTTCAGTCTTAATAATTTGGATGTCCGTCTCAATCTCCAGTCCTGGAGTTGGTGCCTCAGATGTTCTGTAGTTGTCTCATCAAAGGGGATGCATAAAGTAGAACAAAACTACACTCACATACACACAGAAGAAAGGAAAAAAAAAAAAGCCCCACCAAGTGTCCCCAGTTCAAATGCAATACAGTTTCAGTAAGTTTTTCGGCTTGCAGGTGTAATTCGGTTGTTCTCTCATCAAAGGTAGGGAGAAAAAGAAAAAAAAGCGTCTGGAGGCAGTTCTGAGAGTGGTATCTGCAACTGTGGCTTGCCTGCCTGCTGCTCTCAGCCTGTAGCTGGAGGTGTTATTTATGCAGATCTCTGTGGTGAGCTAGCACTCACCTGGTCCCACAGGCTTTGTTTGCTCAGAGTTCTCCTGTGCGGGGGCCTCTGCTACAGGCTTTTCCCTTTCCAAGCACTGGGAAAGGTGACACTGCCCCGCGTTGTCAGGCCTGCGTGTTTATTTACAGTTCACGTGGGAAGTGGGTCTTCCCTCCTCTCACAAGCTCCCCGCTCCTGGTTGCTGGGTGCGCCCCACTCCCGCCGAGCCTCTCCGGCCCGCCCGGCTCATTTATTTACAGTCCCGGGAAGGATTCCCTTCCCCCAATCTTCAGCGCTCAGGGCGCCCCACCCTCTTTCCAGCGTGTCTTAACTGTTCTTCTTGCTTAGTACTCAGTTTCTCTTTTTTTCCTGGGTGGAGGTCAGTCTGTCCAGGGGGCTATGCTGCTCTGGCCCAGGCTTGTCTGTGGGGCTACCGCGGTACCACGAAGCTCACCTGGTCCGCGTCTTCCCAAGCCGAATGGGCGCCGGCCACTGGCGGCCCCGGGGGCCTCCTCGGTTCTCCGTTTAACGTGAAGTGGAGATTCTCTGCGCCGGCTGGAGGTGTGGAGGAGTCAAAGTTATGCCTTTTCTCGGTGATTATGCCTGCAAAGTGTGTCTCCAGCGTCTCTCCAAGATTTCACTATAGGAGGGTCGCTTTCTGCTTCCTACCTCTAGCCGCCATCTTGGAATTCCAACTTAGATAGATTCTTGACCACAGAATGTCTCTTATCTCTGGAAAGACCATATATGCAAGATCAATGATATAAAATATCAGAAAAAGAGACGCTTGGATGGTAGACGAGTTCCAACTGACTTAGTCACCAATAATGTGATAGATATTACTATGGACATCATATGCAATGTCCAAATCTCTAAAAATATGATTTGAACTTTTTGTACAGTAATTGTCAGAGCATACAGCTCCTTTCTTTCTATTGAATGAGGCATATTTTTTTTCTTTTGTATATCAAGTGAGTAAAATTTACGGCTTTTGAACTTTGAGGTAAGATAGAAGAACAAAAGGTTACTCCATGTGACTCCATGAATGAAGAGATTCAGGATAATAAAGGATAGACTATGTGCTAAAGAATGAAAGTGAGAAAGAACATTGGAAATCCCCAAATGGATGAGAGATCAGGTAAAAATCCAGGAAGAAACAGAAATTTTACAAAGAGAAAAGCCACCTGTAGCTCCAACCTTGGCTACCTGGGGAAAGGGAAAGCCAAAGTCACAACCACAAGGTAGGCAAGGAAATCTTGGTGACAACAGACTGACAGTATTAGCTGAAGAATAGAGCCACTGTCCTTACAAGCCTTAAATACAGTGATGGGATTTGGTGTGGGTGTGATTTCTCCTGTGTGGCAGGCCAGCATTGGAGTAGAAATCCATTTTGTCTCTCCCCATATCTCAGAGAGCTATACCCCAGCACCACCTTGAGAGAGGGTCTATAGCTTGAGACAGATTTACTCTGGGGACCTGAAAACCAGGAATAATCATAGGTCATGGAGACTTGGGACACCTCCCACAGCACCTCATGGGTCATAGCCACAGACGCAGTTATGCAGAGGGGAGGGTCCCACATGGATCCACTGAGAACTTGAGGTAGTGGGGAGCTCAGACTGTGAAAGATATGTTGTTTGTTGGTTTAGTCAAGAAGTGAGCCCCATTACTTGTTGTTCTCAGCACACACTGAGAATTCTGAGTGCAAGGGCATGGTCAGTGGGTGGATGGACCCAGAGTTGCTATCTTGCCGAGTGTGATTTGTTGCTTGGAGATTGAGCGCTGTATCCCAGGCCAACCCTCTCTCTCCTGCAAGATGCTTTTACTGTGATGTGGTTCTGAGACCTACAGGCAGAGTGAAGAACTCAGTTCTCTGTTAACTTTCCCTTCTCTCTTATACAAACAGGTGATGCCCCTAGGCTTCATCATTTGCTGTCCCTGAGTACACAAACGGGGATGTCTGTGTGGTTTCTAGAGAACTGCATGACCTGTAGACTATAAACCTTATTGAGGCCAGCAATGGCTCTGGGTAGGCAAAAAACAAATTTCTAAAGTAAATGTAACCTTGAATCTTACAACTAACCTGTGACCAACCCAGCACTCAGCCTGCATACAGTACCAACCTGAACAGTGTTGTTGATGTTAAACCACTTTGTTTTCTTCACTCTGTGTGGTGCTGGGGATTGAGCCCTCATGAGAAGACCGCTCATAAAAAGTTTCCTGAATAAAACCAGCAGAGATAGCTATCCCCAAAGATTCACAAATCACAACCCAGAAACACAATAAATATAAAAAGCAAAACAGTAAGACTCCTCCAAAATCTCATAGCTCTTCAATAATGAAATATAAAGATTCTGAGATGGCTGAAATGTCAAAGTCTCGTTTTAAAAATTATCAATGATGTCAAAGAGAAAAAAACAAAAAAATGAATGAAGTAAGAAAGATGATTCATGATGTGGGCAAAAAAGTGCTCAACATGGATGGGAAATTTAGTAAGGCAACTGAGAATCTGAAAAGAAAACCAGATATGTTTCCTTGATCCTTTCTATTATTGCTTATACTCTCTCTTCAACAAAATTAGAGATAAGGGCAAAATATTTTCTGCTGGGTAGCGAGGGGGTGGGGGGGAGAGGGAGGGGGCGGGGGGGGTAAGGGAGGGAGTAGGGGGGAAGGGGGGGAAGGGGGGAGAAATGACCCAAACATTGTATGCACATATGAATAAAAAAAATAAATAAATAAAAAGGAAAAAAAGTGAAACATTGGATTAAATCAAATAAAAAGATAAGTGGTAAGCATAATCCACAGCCTAGGTCAAGCAGAAGAGAGACTACTGAGGATTGGATAAAAGTAGAGGCTATATTACATTTAGTCAGCAATAAAGAAAAAATAATAAAAAATGACTAAAACATTTAAGAACTTTGGGATATGATCAAGAAACCTGTTCAATGAAATAATAATGGAAAAATCCCCAAATATAGGGAAAATATGGACCTTCATGTACAGGAGGCATTGAGAATCCAATTAAATATTACCAGAAAGCAACCTATTCACAACACATTATAGTTAAAATGCCAAGACTACAGAACACAGAATATCAAAAATTGCAAGAGAAAAAAAGCCAGTTTACAAAGGGAAACTCATCAGAATTAAATCAAATCTCTCAGCCAAACACTAAAATCCAGGAAAGCTTGGAATGATTTATTTCAAGCTCTGAGGTTAAAAACTGTCAGCTAAGATTACTATATCCAGCAAAGTTATGAAGATGTTCCAAGAGAAGCAAAATCTAAGGCACTCCATAGTCACTAATCCAGCATTGCAGAAGACATTCAAAGAAATCCTACTCAGAGATGAGAAAGAAACAAAGCCATAAGCATGAGAGCTCATGAAGAATAAATTTCATGAGGTGAATAGAAAAAAATGAGGACAGAATCAGATATACTCAACTCACTAAATTATCAAAGTTCTAAGATGAACAACAAAGAAAGAAAAGAACAAACAGTACTTGAAACAAGTAGGAAAAAAGACAAAATTCTCACAGCAAATACCTCTTAATAATAATCCTAAATGTAAATGGTCTTAACAATCCAATTTAAAGATGCAGACTGACTGATTTGATTTCAAAAAACAAGGTCAGTTTGTTGTCTGCAAGAGACACACCTCACTCACAAACACACATGGATACCGAAAGTGAAAGGATGGAAGATTATGTATCAAGCAACTGGAAACCCAAAAAGAAAGTGGGTGAATCAGTACTCACATTTGACAAGATAGACTTCACGTCAAATTTCCTAGAGGAGATAAGGAAGCTTACTACAACACTATTGGACATAAAGAGACAGATATAATAATAGTTACTTCAATAATAATAATAATAATAATAACTTCAATGCCCACTTTCAACAATAGATTGGTCATCCAAGAAAAACTTAACACAGAAATGTCAGAGTTAAAGTTCACTATAGAGCAAGTGGACTTAACAGACATCTATAGAGTATTCCACCCAAGAACCACAGAATACACATTCTTCTCAGCAGCCCATGAACTTTCTAAAAATAGATCACATTTTAGTCCACAGAGCAATCGATAATTTCTTGAATCTTATCAGATGATAATGAAATAAAATTAGACATTAGTAACAATAGGAACTACAAAACTATAGAAACACATGGAGATTGCATAACATAATTTTGAGAGATCCCTGGGTCATTGAAATTACGATGAAAAATTCAAATATCCTAGAATCAAGTGAAAACAAAAATACAACATACCAAATCTATGACAGGCAGAAAAGGCATTCTAAGGCATTCTATAGGCACAGGCAACAGCTTTCTGAATAGGACTCCAATGCTTAGCCTCCTTCTGTTAAATGAACTGAATCAGTAAGACTAACCTAAGAGATAAGGGAGAACTACATAAACTAAGTGCCTGTGTGCCCTTTCCCCATAAACTGGCAAACTAACAAAGAATTTTGTTCAAATAACTTCTCCTGAACCACCTAAAACTAAATTGGCAACCTGATCTTTATAACCCTTTATATCTCTACAAATGGCAACATTCCCCTACCACAATATGGCCAGTAAATCAGGAAATTAACATTGATGCAATGCTGCCATTTAGTGGCCAAATCTCACTTATGTTCTGCCAGTTGTCACGATAATGTCCTTTGTAGCAAAAGGGGGCAGATCAAGCCCTCTGTTTAGTTGTCTTGTCTCTTCAGTGTTCTGGGGAACAGTTCTCAGTCTGTCTTTGGTTTTCTAAGCATTGACTACTTTGAACATTACAAACTACCAGGAGAGGAATATTCTTCACTTTGGGTGTGCCTGATGTTTTTTTATAATTTTGTGTAGGGTTACCTTCTTGGTAGGACTATCACAGAGATGTTACTGTGTTCCTCTCTTTTTGCTCCATATATGGACATATCATATCAAATCCCCTTTGTACAATTAATATGCACTAATAAATAAAAGAGAAAAAGAGCATACTATTTAAAAATTTTTATTAGGATATATTTGTTGTACGGGGGGGTTCATTGTGACAATTGTGAATAGGCTCACAGTGTACATTAATTACATTGCATCCACCATCTCCCCCCTCGAACTCCTCCCCTGCCCCATTTAAAGCAATTTCAAGAGGTTTCTTTTTTCTAACCTTTTAATATTTTATTACTCAAAAAAGCCTTTTGCATTTTCAAAACAGCTTTTTTCCCCCCTTGAGGAGTTGGAGACTTAATATACTTCATTTTTGCTAGGCAACCAAAAAAAAAAAAAAGCTTCACGTTTTCATTTAGCTTTCTGACTCTGTGCTTGTGCCTTCACACTTTCACAGCGATTTTCTGCTCCTCGGTAAGGAACACACACTTGACCCTGTCTCACACACATTTGGCACACATGGACCCAGCACAGGCCCTGCTGACGTGTGTTTTTGTTTTAGACACTGGCATAAGGACTTCAGGTCTCACAGCCCGAACCCCACAAAGTCAGCCTGGGCACACACCACAAGCAGATTTTGGTGTTTTTCCAACCTTTTAGGTATAAAGGTAAACAATTCTATTGCCAGGGGTTCGGGATAGCCTAGTTTTGTTAGAGGCTGTATCATAGGAAAGCCTATGATGATATGTCAACCGATAGACCATTGTGAGCGCCTCTGAACACCATCCCCGGAAGAGAAGAGGTTTCTTTGTTCTATTTCATATATGAATTTGAAGTCCATCAACCATATTCCCTCACCTTAATCTCCTTTACTCACTTACCACAAGTATCCCAATATATACACTGTACCTGTTTTACAGTCCTGTCTGTTGGTATTGATTCCTACGTCAAAATTCAAAGGGGTTTCTTGATGTATCCTCTCTGTAAGTTTACTTTACTTTGATCAGTTCAACCCCTTCCATTGTTCCTCTCCCTTACCCCTACCCTCCTACCCCCTATTATTCACAACTTTCAATACATATTGTTGTATCCTTTACCTTCACAGATGTTGTTCTACAGTATTGTTGATGGTCTATCACTCGCTTTTCCTTTCCCTCCTCCCCTGAGTTCCAGAGTAGTTCCACTATTTCAAACATGAGCATACCATTCTTACTAACTTACAGATTAACATTTCTTTTTTTTATGTAGAAATGTTCTCAGATTTTTTCGCTGGAATCTCTTTCAATGGATTTGAAACCTTTGTTCCTCCTTTTCCTTCTTTTCCTCCTCCTTTTTTTCTCCTCCTCATTTATTTTTGTTTTCCAAATAGACTTTTTTTTTTTAGTACTTTTAGGGTCATGGCCCATTTGAGCAAAGGGTATAGAGATTTTCCATATACTTTCTCATCTGACATAGACATAGCCTCCATCACTATCAACAATCCCCCACCACAGTGGTACATTTATCACCATGGGTAAACCCATATTGTTACACCACCTTTGGTGTTGTACTCTTTATGGTTTTGAAATATGTGTAACAATAGCCATTCTCCATTATAATATGACACCAAATACTCTATCATATTTAATCTACCATTTTCTGTTCACTTTCTGGCACGATATATTTCAGGATTATCTTCTATTTCCATTGAGCAGTCCTTTAACAGTCATTTTTCCAAGTAAGCTTTTTTTCATTTTTAGTGAAAAATGGCATTTAGAAACCCAAATCTGGTAGCTAGTTTGACCATGGTTATAGGAATGTTTTTACATCTACATTCTCTTAGTGGAGCATGCTAATAAAATCAAACATATGATGCTGGGTGCCTGTGGCTTATGCCTGCAATCCTAATTCCTTAGGAGAAAGAGATCAGGAGGATCACAGTTCAAAGCCAACCATAGGCAAAAGTTCTGTCTCAAGAACTATTTCGAAAAATGTTATCACAAATAAAAGACTGGGTGGCTCATATACTAAGCATACCTGCCTAGCATGCACAAGGCCCTGAGTTCAAACCTCAGTGCCACCAAAACAACAACAAAACCACATGTACATAGAACTGAGAAGTACGAATATTTCTATGTCTATCCATATACAAAGATATAAATAGGTAATATAATCTCTCTCTTCACCTTTCCGTCTGTGTCTGCCTCTTTCTTTCTTTCTCCTTTCTCCCTCCATCTAGTAAAAAAATCTCTGATTTATATCATATCTTCATGACATAAGTGCTCTGCTCTAAGAGTTGTGTACACATCTTACAAAATTCACGAGTATTTAATAAACAGATCTGTAATAAGGATGGGGTGACTCCAGCACACCTCTGCAAATATATCTTGCCCTCTATGTACACAAATTAAATTAAATTCCAGTTAATGAAACTTCAGATTTTCATTTGGTTGATCTAAGATTGGATATCCTAGATATGTCTGAGATTGATTGAGAGGTTCTAAAAGCTCCCAAATGATGCTGATGCATGCTGTGGGTTCATGGACCACAATTTGAGTAGTAAGAGTTTCTTGGTGTATATCCCCCTTAATTTCAATCAAACATATTTTGAAGAAAGATCAATTAACTTTCTGTACGCTAGAGTCCTTCCAAAGTGTTTCAAGCAATGTTTTAACTAGAATAATTTAAACACTTCTAGAGGGAGAATGCAAATTCCTGTTTTACTTCTTCCTGAAGTCGCTTTGTACTTATCCAAGGGCCATACTGAAAACTCTGCCTTCTTCTGGCAGAAATAGTATCTCTTCAAATTACCCAGCTGTTGTGGTGGTGATTATTGTGGTAATTTAGGATCACTACTCCTCAGTTGAGAGGTGTAGACTTTGAGAAAACTGTATTGAAACAAAATTGCCTTTCTCTGCCTGTGTGAGATTGACATCAGAGTGGAAAACAGTCTCAGTGAGACTCTGAATTGCTTTTCCACTTTTCTTCCTAGGCATTTGGGAGCTTCATTTGGACTTTTCTCCATCTAATCTGTGATGCTCTACATGTATCTGCTTTACCTGAAGTGTTTCCTTTCCTTTTAGCATAATGTGACCTGAAGATTATGGCCCAATTAACTAACTTTATTTTTGCTGGCTGTGAGACCACTAGGAAGCCTCTCTCTTTCATCATTGTATGCAGTGACCACTCACCCTGCTGTCCAGAAGAAACTGCAGAAAGATATTGAAATAACTTTTCCTAATAGGGTGAGTGAATAATAGAGAGAAAGAGAGAGAGAGAGAGAGAGAGAGAGAGAGAGAGAGAGAGAGAGAGAGAGAGAGAGAGAGAGATAGCGATAGAGAGAGATACTTCAACATCAGTATTTCACTTCTATTTGGAATTGTTTACAAGTGTTAATTTTTTTCACCTGCACTGTTGATGAAAGATCTAAAGAATGAAACAAGGGAAAAGCATAGAAAATGAATATTACTGAGAGAATTAGAAGACTTTTGTGAGATAGCTCTTGTTCAATTGTATCTGCTACCTGTTATCAAAATAATGCCATGTAATAAACAGCCATAAAATCTCTATGGCTTGTTACAATGGATTTTTCAATTGTGTGTCTGGAGAGTTATCTCTCACGATACCACTGGAGACGTACTTTCACTTGACTGTTGACTGAGCAAGACTGAGCTTGACTGGGCTGGACCATTGACTCAGCGCTGCAGGACATAATCTCATACCCCAGTTATAGATCTAGAAGTGAAGAAGCCAAACTGTGAACCAGAGTGTTTGTCACCTCAGCCAAATTCTTTTTAAAAATAAATTTTATCAGTATATGTTAATTATACAAAAGGGTTATGCTGTGTTGTTTCATATACATATATTATACCTCAACCAAATTAGCCCCTTGTTTCTCTAACTTTTCCTCATCCCCCTTCTACAGCTTTCAGTGGGTTGCCTTGGTCCTAGCTAAGCTATTACCTGCTATATTGTGACCATGTTACACTAAGTTATAGCCACATATCCTCCATGTTGTTTTCTTATCTCTGTATAAACTGATATTCTCTTGGGATGTGAAGAGTCATGGCCTCTGGATACAGCATAGCTAGTTCGACAGTGAGAAGGACAGAGTGTGTTACCTTCAGACATAAAAGTCAAGCCCTTAAGCAACAGCCAGTAGATCGGTCCTAGAGCAGGTACTTAAATTGTTTATGCTGAAAAACATCGCTGACTCCTTACTTTGACCTATGAAATAACTGAAAACAGAATGAAATGTGGCAAGCCTCCATTTTGTCTGTGTCTCCTTCTCACTGACTCTCTCTCTGTCTCTGTCTCCCCCACCTCCTCTCTTTCCTCTCCTGTAATTACCTTGGGTACCAGGAAAGACAGGATGGATCTGTTAACATCTTTAGAATGGAAACTACTCCCAAAGAAAGGAAAAGCAGAGCCTCCACAGGAAAGACCTGGAAAGAGTAGCCATTGCTTAAACATGGTGTGGATAATTCAAGTAAGGTGAGATGAGTATCCATGCGGAAGACAGTATGAAAGGATGTTGGCTACATAAATAAGGATTTATCAAATAAATGTATCTAATAAGGATAATAAAAGCCAACTTTCTCACTATTGTCAAAGGGTGTCACTGACTCAGAAAGTGAGAATGTATGAATGATCCACATGGAATCACACCAGAATGGGTGTGATTTCATACTTTTCAATATAGACATATATATATATATATATATATAGTCAGATGTGTGTGGATATAAAACATGTTACCCATAATTATCTGTACTAGCAGCACTTAGAAACAGTGACATTCCAATATCAACTATCATCTCCAGTGTCCAGATCTTGGATAATTAATACCATTTTCTGCTGTTGCAAACAGGGTCTTAGAGAAATGGCTGGTTCCAGGACAAGGTCTGGGAAATTCCAAGATGAACTGGAATAGTTTTTGCAAAAAAGGAAGAAAATGCTAAAAAGAAGAGGATAGGGATATGTTTATGGACACTGAAGCTAGCCTAGGGGGCTTCCAATGGCCAATTGGAGAAAAATTCATCATCATTATAAATATTAAGAGAGTTTATCACCTTGAATAAAATAGGAAAATATCAGCATATACAGGCATGTATAAGGAAATGAATAAGTTGAAAGTTTAATAAAGGCATTAACACAATTTCACAGTACTATTCTAAAAATGTCCACTAAATACAAAAGGCAAGTAATAATGTAACAGCGGAGATACAGTACAGATACACTCTGAATCAAGTGATGAGGGAAAACATCACAAGAGTGGGCTATATCCATGTGGGACACCTGCCAGAAGAAAGAGTGAAGAACATGGTTCCATCTGTGTCATATTTCTACCAAGAAGGCAAATCTAAATAAAATCATAAAACAATAAAACAAACTCAGACTGCAGAATACTCTACACCTGGCCTTCACTGGTTTGCAGTTTTCAGAAGCGTTGACATCATGAAAGCCACAGGCAGACTGAAAGTGTTCTAGACACAGGATACTAAAGAGAGAAGACACGACACTGGGCTTAGGTCCTCCTGCTCCAGAGAGTACTTACTGTAACAACTAGGGAATGCAAACGAGGTCTGAGGACTAGCGGGCAGTATTGTATTAGTGATCCCTTCTTCATTTCAATGACTGCATTACGGTGATGTTGGGGAGTACTCCCATTTGTAAGAATATAAGGGGTAATAAATATTGACTTGGTGATTTTGTCTCAGATAGCTCAGGAAAAGTTCATTGAACAAGCTTCTCTGTTAGTTGTTTGGGTGGAAGATGTCACAAAAGAAGTTGCTGGCTTAAACATCATTACCCCATTTCTCACGTTAGTTATATTGGCTATGTTCTTTTATTATCAGAAGGTAGCACCACACAATGATTGAGGACATCAACCCTAAAGCCGGAGCCTCTGACTTTTAAATAGTGGCTCAGTCTTGAGTCAATTCCTGTCTAACAAATGGTTTTGTTCAATACAAAATGGTGCCTGTTTTCATAGCTTTATCTTCACAGTTTGGGCTGAATTTCATCATCTAGGTGCCTCTCAGCTGAATGCCACTGAGCAAAGATTATCTCTGTTTTTGCCACTTTATCATGCTGATAGCTTTATAGGTAGGAACTGGATGAGGATTCTAGGGCACATGGTTTCTTGAAAGAGTACTGCTCTCAGGAGCAGTTGAGCAAAAATGTCTGGGTAGGGTAGGGGGAATATCTGGGTGAATATGTGATCTCAGGGCAGCATTACTTTAGTTTCATCCCCTAGGGAGCTCTGGAGTCTGAATTGTGTTATGGAGGTGAGTTCAATTTGAGGCAAGAGTGCTAGACTACTGGATACTCCCAGGTTGTCATAGAATGGCTTCCCAAGCCTATGGGAGGCATAGCCACAGTGGGTTTAGTTTACTCAGACAAAGGGACAGTTGAGACATATGGGCATCTGGTACTCACAGCAACATGAATGATCTAGTCAAAGGACCCACTACTTTCCTTCACTACAGATGCCTATAAGCTCCATGACACTGAGTGAGGTAATTGATACCTTTGACAAAGTCAATGATCTAGTCTTTAGCAACCCAAACTTGCCATCCACAAAGCAAACTGACAAATGCTGGCAACTGTGTCAAGTTTTAATGAAATAAGATGATGTGTGTAAAGTGATTCAGACACAGACCATGGAGCATCTAGTGATTGTTTAATAAGTGTCAGTTAATATTTCAGGTACACATTAGCCTCAGTCTTCAGGAGGCCAGTGTTGGTTGTGAACTATAGGTTCAAGCATCATCAATTCCAGATTTATCTACCATTTTGGAAGACAAAACTCCAGGCCACATTTCATGGGGTTTTAAATATGAAACCATTGGTGTCACAGCTAATACAATTTAATGATTTCTTAAAGGACAAGAGGAGTGTCTCTAGGGGTACTTGTTTCATCACAGTCTTGGTGGATAGCCTGCAGAGGACCAAGGGAAACTGTCTATCTGAGTTAATGTGGACTCTTCCCTCTCATTGGAATTGTTTTCTGGCCTCAGAGTTTTGAGAATTCCCTATGGTGGTTTTCAGTCTGTGCAGTGTCTAAGATGCATGAAAAGCTACATTGAGAGTTGTGTTTATTACTTTGGGGGTTCTTGTGGTTTGAATGTGAAATGTCCCCCACAGGCTCATGTTTTGGCCCTCAGGTGGTACCAAGAACATTGTAGAAACTTTAGGTAATGGATCCAAACTGGAGGAATTAGGTCACAGGGTAGGAGTATAGTGGGGTTGGAGGAGAGGTCATTGGAGGTTTCTTGTCTCTAGTTCCTTCTGTTACATGCTGGTGTGAAATGTTGTGGGCCAGTGTTGAGGGTCCTTGCCTTTACAGGCCAGAGAACGGACTCTTGAGGCAGCTGATTGACTTGTGAGCCAAAGCCAGTACACAAAGTAGGATTTATTAGAAAGAAAGGAAAGGCTACAGCTAGAGCAGTGTAGTGGAGCCTGGAAATTGGTGGCTCCCTGCTCAGGTGAAGGCTAGGGCTTTTATGGCCACTTTAAGTCTGGGTTAGGGTATTGGTTATGTGGGTTTTTTTCTATTGTCAGTGGATTTGTGTGTGTGTACTCTCTTATATGAGGGTCTGTTTGTCCCTTATTTGGGGGAGATAATCTTGAGAGCATTTTGTTTATCAGATTTGTGGCAGGTTTATAAGACCCTGTATCTCCTCCTCAGGGTGCAGGAATGCAGGTTTATAACTCCTTCTCAGGGTACAAGGCTAATAGTGCTCTCCATGGTGGATGGGATACTCACTCATCTGTCCTTTATGTTCCCAGACCCAATAAGTACCCCGTCTGAGACAAGTACCCAACTGCTGTTGGGAAGAGGGGTGATGATTCATCTGGCTGCTTCATGCTGGAAATGGGGCAATGGGGTAGGGGTGGTGTCACTTGTCTCAGGGGTTGATGCATGTAATCTCCAGAGGCCCCCCATAGAACTGGATGGAGGGCTCATGGGTAGGCAGAGGTGAGTATTCCTTAACTAAGGGCTGGAATTTGATCCATTGGACCTGTTGAGAGTATTTATTAACAAAGCCCAAATAGGAATATTAGAAGGAGCATAAAAAGGGGGCCAGCAGAGATAGTGCCCAAGGGGCCCAGCTCCATATATTGTTCCAGAAGGACCATTAATTGGCTAGCTCTTGTCTCCTTTTTGTAATGTGTTCTTTTAACTGTTTGGTCATGTCTCTGACCACCCCAGATTTGTTAGTATAAACACAACATTTCTTATTTAGGAAAAGGCATGTTCCACCCTTTTTAGCAGTTAATAGATCAAGTGCATGCCTATTTTGAAGCACTACTGATGCAAGCGAATCTACCTCATCTTGTAAAGCCTCTATGGATGGTGCAACCCGTTCTATGTCATGATTAATTTCTGTTGACAACTGCTTCATTAATGAGTCAGAGGTCTTGAATCAACCTCCATTTATTTGGCCCCTTATGGACAGCAAGAATAGGAGCATTGTAGGGGCTGGAGCAACTGATTAGTAGCCATTGTTTTTTTAAAGGAATTTATGATAGGTGAGAGACCTCATTGTTCCTCAGGCTTGAGGGGATACTGTTTTTTGTTGTAGAAATTGTGAGGAATCTTTGAGTTTTATCTGAATTGGGAGGACCATTTTGGCTTTCCCTACAGTAATTCCATCAGTCCACACTGTGGAATCTACTTGGTCTTGAAGAACGGGGCAACAGAGATAGTCATGGGGTGGGGAGTACGATTTGAACCTTTAGTTGAGATAGTAAATCCCGTCCCAGTAGGAGCACTGGAGTTTTTGGGACTATGAGAAAAGAGTGACAGAAGTGGAGGTCTCCCCAAGAGCAGGCCAGAGGCTGAGTAAAATAGTGCTCTAGGGGCTGGTCAGATATGCACCAAACAATAACCTTGTTATTGGACCAGGGACAGAGGAGAATGGTAAGACAGAGAAATGGGCTCCACTGTCTAGGAGGAAGATGACCTTTTGCTTCTCTACTATTATGGCTACCCAAGACTCCTCAACATCAATGCTAAGAAGTGGATCCTGGACAGGAGGCTCCTGGACCCATCAATCCATAAACAGTTGCACCCCACCTTTCATCTGGAGATGGGGGCACTTAGACCTCCAGTGGTTACCTTTGCAGAGAGGGCAAGGTCCCAGTGGGGAACCAGAGCTGTCTCCTGTGCTGTCCCCCTTTTAGGCATTCTCTGCAGAAGTGCCCCTTCTGAGGCCCCCATTGGGTGGGGAACTTCCTGAGAGCTGCTATTAGGTCATGGTGTTTTTTATCTTTTTCTTTCTTTTTAGTGATGTCCTGGTTATAGTATGCAGACATGGCTAGTTGCATTAGTTGGTCCAATGATTTTTTTCCCCTTCAGCCACAGACTTTTGGAGTTTTCTACAGATATCTGGGGCTGAGTTAGAAATTTATCTTTGAGGAGAATCTGTTCTGCCAGTGACTCTGGGACCACTGTGCTATGCTTTTGGATAGCATCCTTAAGATGCTTTAGAAAGGTAAGGGGGTTTTCATCAGGGACTTGTTGTACTTCAGTCACCTGGGAATAGCTTAGAGGTTTAACTTTGGCCCTTTTTAGCCCTTCCACTATAAGATGGATGAAGTGGCATTGACTCCATTCATCCTCCTCACCATTTTGATCCCAATGTGGATCTGCCAAGGGGACTGCCTATGCCCCTGTGGGCATAGGCATACTTATTCCCTCATTTCCAGGTGCCATGGGTATTGGGGATCATTGTAGATAGAAATAGTCTACAACCTGAGTGGCCTAGTCTAGGGCCCATTGCTTTTCTAATGAGGAAAAAGTCTGGTTCAGGAGAAGCATGATGTCCTTCCATGCCAATTCAAAGTTTTGGATCACAGAAATAGAGGCCTGGATATATTGGTCTGGGGCATCAGTGTAGCTACCCAGATCCTTTTTAATCTCCCTTAGATCTGATAGTTAGAAGGGGACATAGACTCTGCCTCTTCCTACCACTGCCTGTTGAAGGGGAAACATCCATTAGGAGGTTCCAAATATTGGTGTGGCTTACAAGGTAGGGAAGAGGGTGGAGCAGTAAGGATGGGGGTCTTGTCATGGTAAGGAGCTTTTCTGGTCTTCCTTCCCCATGTTTATCCTGTGGCTTACAAAGAATGGCCAGTGTTTGAGTATCTAGATAGCAATTATGGAGCCATTCTTGGTTGTCCTAGAGATAAAAGAAAAGCTGTACATAGGGGAACTCAGTCCACTTTTCCTCTCTTTTACAGAAAAGGTCTACTTGGAGTATGGTATTATAATTTAAGGAGCCTTCTGAAGGCCAGTTCTCTTGGTTACCCAAGGAATATTGAGGCCAGGCCTCAGTACAAAGAAAGATGAGGTTTTTTTTTTTCTTGAGATTAATAAGGTCAAGGTCCTTCCAACGTTTTAGTAGACAGACCAGCGGAGATTGCTTGGGTACTGAGGCAGGAAGACTGGAAGGGGCAGGTCCCATCTAGAAGAAGAAGAACAACAACAAACTGGGTCATTTCCCCTTCTTGTCAGTGTCCCAACTAGGGATTGGCCTAACGAAAGCAGGTGTCCCTGTCTTGTGATTTCCTTCCAAAGGAAATGCAGTGCCTGGTAGGATTGCAGTCACCCTTACCTATGCAGTGAAAAAACCTCTAGGATCCTACCTTTTAGCCTTATATTACCAAAAGCAGGCAGCCTGTTTAACAAAGGCTACTTCTTTAACAAAGGGATGCATCATCTGGAGAAGTGCCTGTAAAGTTATAGAAGGGTACTCAGAGGGAATCCCAGTGTCATAAGGGATGACTAGTGTCAATATTTGGAGGAAATTTTTTCTATGCTGAGGCCAAAGGTGTGGGAAGTTCTTAAATGAGAAGTCTAGAGAACATAGTAATGCACATTTTTTTTGGCTGCTCCCAGCAGGTTATGTTAGTGCTTCTTGTGGACCATAACCTTGAGATAAGAATTGGCTCCAAGGGCTGGGTTGGTCAGGCTTGGGCAGGCATGAAGTGGGGCTGGGAGCAGGGCTTGCACAAGGAACCGCTGCCCTCCCCCATGTCCGGGATGAGTGACCCTGTCTGCCTAGGCTCACCCCTGTAGTCTGTCACTCCTCCTCCTGTGTATGTGTGCTTGCATGTGTTTTTTTTTCTCTTGTCCCTTTTTGGGGGAGTGGCAGTGGGTCGCAGTCACTGCCACGTATGCCTGGTGGCTTTGGATGTATGCTGGGCCTTTTATATGGATTACCTTAGCTGTGGCCAGTGTGACTGGACCCAGGGGGTCCAGTGGGATGGGGTGGCATCCTTGTGCATGTGTGTACCTGTTTTCCCTCATCAGATGGGAACAAGGACTCTACTGGAAATTGAACTAATGACCATTCATGTTACATTCTAGCAAAGAATTTCTCTACTTTAGTCTATGTCCTGAAACATTAAATGAGGTTGAATTTAAAAAGAATGGATGCAATAATTTGCTGGAGGGAATTCCAAGAGAGCATAGCATTCAGGCTATGACATGGTTATTTTGCTTCCTGCTATTAGAAAGATTCACAGTGGAAATTGGAAGCAAAGAGCAGAGCAGAATTGAAAAAGATATAGTCAGAAAAGAAGCAAGTTGAAAGTTTTGGACAAGGAGGGTAGTAAAGAAATTAGCGCCATTAAGAAAAAGAGAAGAACTTGGAAATGGAAAGATGCTGAGGGCATCTTAGGAATTGGCTGGATACCACCCATTGTTGGCTCAAAAGTGTATAAAGGGTTAAATTCATTTTGACCATGGCCACTGCAGCCATGGTCAAAAGGGGCTGGGTTACTGCACAAGGTTGTGGTAGACCTTGGGATATCCAGGTGATGATGGTTTGTTTACACGCATGCAGAATGGAAAAGTTATGGCATTGTAGAACCTTTCACCAAGATTTCAAAGGAAAGGCAGGTTGGAATCCCTGCAGGCTGTCCTTGAGAGGACAGTGTGTGAAACTATGGGGGTCAACCCTAAGCTACAATGAAAACCCCAGAATGCTTTAGAGGGAGGGACATTTAGGAAAATCTCATTTATTTATTTATTTATTTATTTATTTTTCTTTTATTATTCATATGTGCATACAAGGCTCGGGTCATTTCTCCCCCCTGCCCCCACCCCCTCCCTTACCACCCACTCCGCCCCCTCCCTTTTCCCCCCCACCCCCTCAATACCCGGCAGAAACTATTTTGCCCTTATTTCTAATTTTGTTGTAGGGAGAATATAAGCAATAATAGGAAGGAACAAGGGTTTTTGCTGGTTGAGATAAGGATAGCTATACAGGGCATTGACTCACATTGATTTCCTGTGTGTGGGTGTTACCTTCTAGGTTAATTCTTTTTGATCTAACCTTTTCTCTAGTTCCTGGTCCCCTTCTCCTATTGGCCTCAGTTGCTTTAAGGTATCTGCTTTAGTTTCTCTGCGTTAAGGGCAACAAATGCTAGCTAGTTTTTTAGGTGTCTTACCTATCCTCACCCCTCCCTTGTGTGCTCTCACTTTTATCATGTCCTCATAGTCAAATCCCATTGTTGTGTTTGCCCTTGATCTAATGTCCACATATGAGGGAGAACATATGATTGTTGGTCTTTTGGGTCAGGCTAACCTCACTCAGAATGATGTTCTCCAATTCCATCCATTTACCAGTGAATGATAACATTTCGTTCTTCTTCATGGTTGCATAAAATTCCATTGTGTACAGATACCACATTTTCTTAATCCATTCATCAGTGGTGGGGCATCTTGGCTGTTTCCATAACTTGGCTATTGTGAAAAGTGCCGCAATAAACATGGGTGTACAGGTGCCTCTGGAGTAACCTGTGTCACAGTCTTTTGGGTATATCCCCAAGAGTGGTATTGCTGGATCAAATGGTAGATCAATGTCTAGCTTTTTAAGTAGCCTCCAAATTTTTTTCCAGAGTGGCTGTACTAGTTTACATTCCCACCAACAGTGTAAGAGGGTTCCTTTTTCCCCGCATCCTCGCCAACACCTGTTGGTGGTGGTGTTGCTGATGATGGCTATTCTAACAGGGGTGAGGTGGAATCTTAGTGTGGTTTTAATTTGCATTTCCTTTATTGCTAGAGATGGTGAGCATTTTTTCATGTGTTTTTTGGCCATTTGAATTTCTTCTTTTGAGAAAGTTCTGTTTAGTTCAGTTGCCCATTTCTTTATTGGTTCATTAGTTTTGGGAGAATTTAGTTTTTAAAGTTCCCTATATATTCTGGTTATCAGTCCTTTGTCTGATGTGTAGTTGGCAAATATTTTTTCCCACTCTGTGGGTGTTCTCTTCAGTTTAGAGACTATTTCTTTTGATGAACAGAAGCTTTTTAGCTTTATGAGGTCCCATTTTTCTATGCTATCTCTTAGTTGCTGTGCTGCTGGGGTTTCGTTGAGAAAGTTCTTACCTATACCTACTAACTCCAGAGTATTTCCTACTCTTTAGGAAAATCTTCTGAGGAAAGTCCCCCAGGCAATAAGTTGAGCCAGCCCAAGAGAGAGGCCATGTGAACTGCAAAGGGCAAGACCATGTGGATGGGGATTCCCAAGCATGTTGGAGATCATGTCATGCTACCATGTGATCCAGGTGGCTGGCATGGATGCATGGGCTGTAATGCTTATCCTACTGGGTTTTGGTCTTGTTTTGGTTACATTAATCCTTTCTATGCCTCCATTCCTCCATTTTAGAATGGGAATGTTTACTTTGTGTCATTGTATATTGTAAGTATGTAATTTCCATTTTGGATTTACAAGGGCTCACAGCTAAGAGTTTGCTTTGAATCTCAGAGACTGAATTTGGACTTTCATTTTGTTTATTAGCATATTATAGTTGTACTGGGGGTACATTGTCATATTCACAATACTGCTTACAACGTATTTACTTACATTCATTCCCTCCATCTTTCTCCTTCCTCCTACCCTTCTTAAAACAGTTTCTACAGGTCTCATTGTTCCATTTTCATACATGAAAATGTAGCCCTTCCACTGTATTCTCCCTCCTTTACCCTTTCCTTTTGCCCTCCTCCCTCCTGCTGTTACCAACACACTGGTCATTTTCATTTTTTTAAAAAAAGACTTTTTTATGATGGTTATATAGGGAGTTTCACTGTGACATATACATACATATTGGTTCATCCCTCCATTATTCTCCTTCCTACGTTAGTGAGTTTCCTTCTTACAGTGATTTCAACAGGCTTAATGTTCCATATTTATACTTGTATAAAAAGTACATCAACCATATTCACCTCCTCTACTTTCTTCATTTAGGCCCCTCCCATTAGTGCATTCCCCTTAGTGTGTGGTCCATGTTCCATTCTTGTCCTTCATTGTTTTGGTTCAAGTGTCCATTTGTTGCCTTGTGGGACTTTTCCCATGATATTTTATCTGTAAATGTATTTCATCTAAAGTCAATTTAACCCCACTCCACTGCACTTCCTCACCCTTTTTCTCCCATCTTGTGTTGTTCAACAGTTTCAATGTGCTTCATTTTGTCTCATTTCTACACAGATGGGATATATTTAATCATTGTTCACTATCTTTCCTTCCTTTCCTTATTCCTTAGACTCCTCTACAACACCTGCATTTGGATACATGCTCTGCATATATTTACATTCGTATATGATATTGCTTATATTTGTATTGGATCTATATTTCACATTTGAGAGAAAACATGTGGCCTTTGGTTCTGAACCTGGTTAACTTCACTTAAATTGATGTTCTCCAGCTCCATCCTTTCACCTGTCCATGATGATATTTCATTTTCCATTATGCCTGAATAAAATTCCATCATATATAAATACTGCATTTTCTTAATCCATTCACCAGTTGTGGGGCATTTTGGCTATGTCCATAGTTTGGTTATTGTGAATAATGCTGTAATAAACATAGATGTGCAGGTGTTATTATTGTAACTTGACTTACATTCCTTCAGGTTTTTGCCTATTAGTGATATTGCTGGTTCATATGGTAGTTCTATTTTTAGTTTTTTGAGGTGCTTCTATACCATTTTGAGAGTGGTTGTACTAGCTAAAATTCCCACCAACAGTGTATGAGTGTTCCTTTCCCCCTACATCCTTGCTAACACTTGGTGTTTGCTCTTGGTGATAGCTGTTCTAGTAGGTATGAGGTGGACTCTTAATGTGGTTTTGATTTCCATTTCCTATGACCAGGGGTGTTCAAAATTTCTTCTTTTTTTTTTTGGCAATTTGGACTTCTTTGAAAGAGCTGTGTTCAGTTTCTTTGCCTATTTCTTCATTGGGTCACTGATTCTTTGGGAGTTTAGTCTTTTGAGCTCCATGTATATTCTGGTTATTAATCCCTTGTCAGATGAATAGCTGACAAAGATTTTCTCTTATTCTTTGGGCTGCCTGTCCAACCTGGTGACCATTACCTTTGCTTGTCAGAAGTTTGTTAGTTTCATGCAGTCCCACTTGTCAATCCTTTCTCTTAGTTGGTCAGTCACTGGAGTTTTATTTAGGAAGTCATTGCCTATGCCTATATGTTCCAGTATTTTCTCTACTCTTTCTTGAACTAGTTTCAAGTTTTATATGAAGGTCCTTAATTCAATTTAAGTTGATATTTATACAGGGTGAATTACATGGATCTAGTTTCAGTTTTCTGCACACAGATATCTGGTTTTCCCAGTAACATTTGTTGAAGAGACTGTCATTTCTCCATTGTATGGGATGACTTGTCAAGAATCAAGTGGGTCTAGCTTTATATCTGGCTCTCCTATTCTGTTCCATTGGTCTTTATGTCTGTTTTTGTCTCAGTCATCCCAGGGGTCCAGACCTTAGGGTCCCACTCCAAACCTGTCTCACACCCTTGACAATGGAATGATGCTTTCACTCTTGGTTTACATGCCTGTCCCTTAGCACTTCAGGGTCTTAGTTCTCAGGTACTGGGAACTTATGAAACAAGTAAAAATATTACAATGTTGCAAATGCAGAAGACACATATTGAAGGCAGGGCCAATGTGACTGAGAACAGCAGCCAGCTAGAACATGTTGCAATTCACAAAAAGCCACCAATATTAACTCTTATCTAATGTTTTCCTACAGTACAATCTCACTTGCTTAAATCTTATTAAACATTAAGCAAAAATCTCAAATGACCACATAAACTTGAAGAAGTTCAAATTATAAGCAGCCTACTTCAGGAAGGCAATGAGTATTAATTGACTTATCCCAGGAATACACCAGTAGGGACTACACTAGTACCTGCCACAAAATGTCAACATTTCTTTGAGAGTTTCCATTCTCTCACAAAACACCTAACAAATTAGAACCTAAAAAGCCAATTTCTTGCATGCTATCAATAATAACATTTATCTGGTATTTTCTTAGCATTGCTCTGCTGACATGATCTTTGTTGAATATTAAGCAAAGACCTTGACTGAACACATGAACCCTAACAAGTTCAAATTATAATCAGACTGTTTTAGGCAGGTTGAGATTATGAAATTGGCTTCTCCCAGGTGTACATCATTAGGGACGGATCTATTTTTCCTAAACACAGTCACTTGGATACCCAGAAAACATATCTTTTTAAAAAAGGCTCTGTGTAAGTTTCTTGAAATATGATGGGTTCATACATATTGGATATTTGGGAGAACTTTAGTTAATAAAATCCAAGTCTAGTGAAGTTGCTTTAGCAACAACAAAAATGAGAAATTTTCAAATACCAGCAAACCATCAGGGAATGTGTAGTATTCTGTCAGTTGTATAAGGAGGTGGTAAAGATGGGTTTTTTCTCTCTCTCTCTGTCTTTCTCTCTCTCAACAGTGAGTTGAAGCCATATGAAAATGTAAAGTTTGTTGATAATATAAAATAACTCAATACCATAATGTATGTATTGTTATAATTTTGGTGTGAGGCTCCACTTTTTTTGGGCAGTAGTGGGGTTTAAACTCAGTATCTCATGCCTTGTAGGCAAGTGCTCTACCACTTACACCACTGCACCAGCCTATATATAAAATATCTTTCCAACAAAAATGAAATGACAATAGAAATCAATAGACCAAAATCTTGAAAATGTACAAATATGAAATTTTATGACATACTCTTCAAGAACCAGGTCAAAAAACAAATTAGAATATTATGTGAAGAGAAATTAAAATGAAAATAAAAATGCCAACCTTATGTATGCAGCAAAGAAGTGCTAAAAGGGAAATATATAGTTGTGAATATTATCATTAAGAAAGAAGAAATATCTGAAGTAAAAAACCTGTTTTCATACTTTAAGTAGAAAAGAATAAAGTAACCCAAAGCTGGTGCATTAGGATAGAAATGAATGAACTAAAGAATAATAAAACAATCTAGAAACTCAACAACACTAAGAATTGGTTTTTAAAAGCATTAACAAAATGGGCCAAGTTTCAGTGTGTTAGTCAGCTTCCTGTCACTGTAACAAAATAACTGAAGCAATTGACTTAAAAAAAGGAAAGGTTAATCTTGGTTCAAGTTTGGGCAGGGTCAGGACCTGTTGCAAGGAAGTGCATCATGCACAAGGGAGGGGTGAGGATAGGTAAGACACCTAAAAAACTAGCTAGCATTTGTTGCCCTTAACGCAGAGAAACTAAAGCAGATACCTTAAAGCAACTGAGGCCAATAGGAAAAGGGGAACAGGTACTAGAGAAAAGGTTAGATTAAAAAGAATTAACCTAGAAGGTAACACCCACGCACAGGAAATCAATGTGAGTCAATGCCCTGTATAGCTATCCTTATCTCAACCAGCAAAACCCCTTGTTCCTTCCTATTATTGCTTATACTCTCTCTACAACAAAATTAGAAATAAGGGCAAAATAGTTTCTGCTGGGTATTGGGGGGGAGGGGGCAGGGGCGGAGTGGGTGGTAAGGGAGGGGGTGGGGGCAGGGGGGAGAAATGAACCAAGCCTTGTATGCACATATGAATAATAAAAGAAAAATGAAAAAAAAAATAAAATAACTTAAAAAAAAAAAAGGAAGTGCATCATGGCAGGAAACAGATGGCTGATCAAAACATTCCTCTCAAGGTGAGGAAGTGAAAGACAGAGACAAGGAAAGAGGCCACAGTCCCACAATCCCTTTCAATGCCACACCCCAATAATGGGAAAATTGTACCACTAGGCTCCACCTCTCAACGATCCCACCACCTCCAAATAACATCATGCTCTTCAACAGGTGGACCTTTGGGGGACAAATCCAAACCATGGCAGGTGGATAGATGAAGAAACAAAGAGGAGACTCAACTGAATTCAGAAAAAAGGAGGGGATATGACTAACATTACAGAAATAAATAGATTGTAAGAGTCCTAGGAATAATTGTGTACCAACAAAGTAGGTACCCTAGGTAAAGTGTGCAATTTTTAGAAACACATGGCATACTGAAACAGAATCTTAAAGAAACAATCTTTGCTAGTAAGGAGACTGAATCAGTGATCAAAAACTTCCCAACAAGCTGAGCATGGATATGGGGAACTGTAGTCCCAGATACTCAGGATGGTGAATCAGAAAGATGTGAGTTCAAGGCCAGCTTGGGCCAAAGACAGAGAAACTGTCAAAAAAGAAAAACTCCCAACAGAGAACAGCTTAGGAAAGATGGCTTCTCTGGTGACTTCCATCAATATTTAAAGAATAATTACCCAATCCTCCTCAGACTCTTCGAAAAAGTTAAAGAGGAAGAGATGGGGAGGTTTGGGGCATTGTAGTGTCTAGAAATAGCTCTAGAAAATGCCAGTGCTTTATGTGAAGTGGCTGTGGTGCCTAGAACACCCAAAATTGAATGAAAGATGTACATATTTCCAAATATTTTTGAAATAAAAAAAATCATATGGTGTTTTCCTCATCTATGCACTTTGCTGTGGAGTGACAAGACATTTGAAGATGTTTCTGGCATATTTTTCATTTATAAGTTAGTGTTAATTACATGGTTATCAGCTAGAAATTCTGAGCTATCAACTGTACATATCAATAGTTTATGAAAAGAACAAAACAACTAGGGCAAATTATTTGTGGATGGGTGGTGCTGGGTGCTGAACTCAGGGTCTTGCACTTACTAGGCAGGCACTTTGTCACATGAGCCCCTGGAGCAGCCCTATAAATTCTTGATGCCCCTTGCTTGGAATTGAGGCTGTGGGGGAATGCGCCTTTTGGAGTAGCCTTAGCTCAAGGTGTGCACTCAGAAGCTGGGCCTGTTGCCACTGTGGTGGGCTCCATTTAGCTTCTAGTTACCTTGTATTTAGTGACATAGTTTCCTGCTGCCATTTTGTTGAAAAATGGGAGTCAGCTACTATAAGAAATATTTTTTTTTACTTAAAAGTGGTACATTATTAGTGCATATTAAATGTACAAAATATTTGGATTCATCACAACATTTTCATTTGTGCATATAATACACTTTGATCATACTCACCCCTCTGTAATCCTCTGTCATCTTCCCTCCCCCTTTCTCCTTCCAGTTTTTAAGCAAACTGTAGAACTTTTTACTGTTAGCAGTCATTGCATCAACAAATGTTCTAGAACCTTATGTGACTAAACACAATTTACAACATTTAGTTACTTCTTTGTATGTTTAAAAGGCAGAAATGTTTTCCAAATTAAATAAACAGTATCACACTTTTAAAAAATGATGTCAATCATGCCCAAAGTGATCCATACATTTTCCCTAAGTTCTATCAAAATTTGAATTTTTTCTTGTGCAGAAATGTAAAATCTGCCAAGAAATCCAGTGGATTTGATGTAACTGCAAATGGTGGCTCAAACTCCAGAGATGATTTCCAGATAAAGAGAGACATGGGGACAATTTGCTGTAGTGTTTTCTCCCCATTCCTGCAGACCCACATGTCCCAGAGAAAAGATAGAAATCCAGGTCATTCAAAATAAGGTTTCTTGGGTTCTGGGAGAAGATGGTAAATATCACTGGTGGCCAATGGGAGCCAACCAGAGTGGACCCTGATCCCACTGAAAAGTCAACTATAAGCATGCCAACAGTGTTAGCACTCACCTGATATTTTCCTATACTGCCTTTGTGTCATATCATTGTTAAATATTAAACAAAGACCTCAACTGACCACATGGACTTTCAAGTGGGTGAAGACAGAAAGCACTGAGAATTTAGCAGTAAAAAAGTACAACCAGACTTCAAAAACAGCTCAGTGGTGAGTGTAGGGTTGGTGCCTGCTGAGGGCAGAGACTAGGAAAAGGAAGAAAAGAAATACACATACATGAGAGGGAGCCAAGATAGCAGACTGATGATAGACCCCAGAAGACTAAGCTATCACAAGCCTGAAAGAGAACTTTAGGCTCAGGGTAGCAAGGGTAGGGATAGGCACACCAAAACTACAACAACCAAATTTTAAATAAGCGTTTTAAAAGTTGAAGTGCAAAACATCCCCAAGACATGTGGGCTTAGCTATGCCAGCACACTACTGGGGAACAGTTTCTTTTTTTCTTTTTCTTCCCCCACCTCTTTGAAGTGCAAAAAACCAATGCACAGGACTGCAAACTGAGCTCTGAAAAGAAGTAGTGAGTTAAAACTCTTTGGCTTTCTAGAGAAGAGCATTTGACCAAACAGCCTAAGCTATAGTTTCAAGGTTTGTTTGGTGGGTGGGAGGTGACCACACATTGGCTCCATATGGGAACACTTCAGAGAACCTGAGTGCCTAACCACTCAAACTGAACTTGAATGCCCTTTCACCACTCCAAGAGGAGTCTGAGCTTAAACAATCTGAGTGGAACCCCTTTAAACTTCCTTGGCTGAGAGAGATATCCCTAACTGACACACAGCACAGAATATCTATCCTAAGGATGGGCATGGACCCACAGAAAGACCCTGCTTAAAGGGACAGCATCTAGAATGAAAGTGGCCAGCTAAAACCTGAGGATCAAAAATCAGAGGGGAGGTGTCGAGTGTATTCATTGAACATAGAGGAATCCACTCCTCATCAAGGAATAAATTAGGACTTTTAATACTTTTTTTTATTCTTATCTTTTTTCTCCATTCTGTTGAAATTTTAGTTTGCCTAGTCCTTTTTGTTCCATTTTCTTTTTCTCTAACCCTTTTCCTTTTTTCTTCCTCCACTCTCCTTATCTTCTTTGTTCCTCCTAGTACCATTCCCTCTACTGTTCCTATGTCCTCTGCACAAACCACTCACAAAAGTACTTTATTATATCAACTTTATACGTAACTTCCTCCTTTCTATCCCTGGGTAATCCCTGACAGTATCACCCTCATCCACAGTGACTGACTACACTTTTACCCACATTACAGTCTTATTACCCTGTATTCCCCATATCTTACACTTCTTATTCTCCTCTCCTCACTCCCCATGTTCCTCATCTCCTCTTTCAAAACCATTATTTTTAGTATCTAAGGTTAAATCTTTCTACAAACAACTTTCCCCCCCAACAACCCTGTATTTATAGATAATACTGCCAAGGGTTTTATATATCACGTAAATAACTGGATTGGTATTGCATCCATGACTTTTTAAAAACTAAGTTATACCTCCAGATAAGTGAACAGAAACCATACAAGAACCTAGCTAACAACCAAGCTAGCCAAAACATAGAAGTTAAATCAAAGGAATGATAACAGATGAGCAAACCTCCCCAACCAACCAGTCAACAACCATAACAAATCTCAAATGGAAGCATGGAGAATAGAAGTCAGGGATTGAATAAGACTTCTCAAATATTAAAAATCACAAAAAGGGGATTTGATGTACAGTAAAGGGAATGAAACCTCAGTTTCTCAGTTCAAAAGAATGTTCATAAAAATGTTTAAGGAGCTCACAAAGGACATACAAAAACAACTCAATGAATTCCAAGAGAGTTCAGATATAAAATTGGAGAAGACCCAGAAACAACTAAATGAACTCAAAGAGGATATTAACAAACATTGGAATGAAGCCAAGAAAATATGGAAAAAGAGATAAATGAAACAAAGAAGGTAATACAAGATGTGAAAGAGGAGTTTAACAGAGATATGAAAACTCTCAAAACCAAACCAAACCAAACCAACCAACCAAACAAACAAAAAACCAGAATCAAAGGTAAACCCTCGAAATAAAAAGTGCCTCAAGTCAAATAAAAAATACAGTTGAAAGCCACTCCATCAGACTGGAACAAGTGGAAGACAGGATTTCATTAGCTAAAGACAAAGTAGATATCAAGAAAAAAGAGATGAATATATAGATTGAAGATTAAAGAGTTATGAAAGGAGTATTGAAGAACTGATTCCATCAACAGTCCAGAACTATGAATCATGGGCATTGAAAAAGGATAAGAGGTGCAAACCAAAGGTATTGGAAACATAATCAATAAATTAACAATAGAAAATTCCCCAAGTCTCAAGAAAGAGACATCCATCTAGGTACAGGAGGCCCCCTAGGATACCAAACAAACATGACCAAAATAGACCCTCTCCACAGCATATTATAGTTACAGCAATTAGCAGAGAGAACAAGAAAAGCATATTCAAGGCTATAATAGAGAAAACCAAATAACACATATAGGTAAATCCACAAAAATAACAGCAAATTTTGCAACAGAAACCTTAAAAGCAAGAAGGGCACGGAGTGAGGTATTTTGAGGATAATTGAAAACAATTATGAACCTAGAATATTATACCCATGGAAGCTATTATTTGTAATTGGAGAAATAACTTTTAATAATAAAGAGAAACTAAAACAATCTATGACCATTAAACTAGCATTCCAGAAGATACTCAAAGGAATTTTAAACATAGGCATGAAAAGATGGGAATTTTGAAATCTCAAGAGAGGAGTAGTAATCAGTTATAGCATAATATAGAATCAATTGCACACAAATTTTTATACACCCAAAACAACAAAAGACAGGAATTGCCACACACCTCTCAGTATTGACAGTAATGTTAACAGTGTCAATGTCCCCACCAAAAGAAATTGATTCTCAAGGTGGATTAAAAAGGAAGATCCAACAATTTGTTGTTTAGAAGGAGCACATCTCACAGGCAGAAACAAACATTGGCTTTGGGTGAAACGATGGAAAAAGATTTTCCTAGCAAATGAACCCTGAAAACACAGGTAGGTGTAGCTATACTTATATCAGTGAAAGTAGATCTCAAGCCTAAATTAATCAGAAGAGACAAAAGAGGTCACTTCATTCTAATAAAAGTAGCAATGCATCAAGGAAATAACAATTGTTAACTTACATGTGCTCAATATTGGTGTAACCCAACTTTATTAAACTTACACTGCTGGAATTAAAGAACAGATAGACTATAATACAGTGGTAGTGGGAGACTTCAGTACCCTATACCAATAGATAGGTCCTTTGGACTAAACAATTAACAAATAAGTTCAGAATTGAATGACACCAAGACCAAATGGACCTGATAGATATCTACAGAGTATTTCATCCTGCAATAGGACACTGTACATTTTTCTCAGCAGCCCATGTAACTTTCTCCAAAGCATATCATATTTTATTATACAAAGCAATTCTTAACAAATAAAAGAAAATTGAAATAACCCCCTGCATACTGACTGACCACAACAGAAAAAAAGTAGAACTCAATAACCACGAGAAACAGAAGAAAATTCTGAAACACCTGGAATTGTTTCATGACCAGAGGGTCATCAAAGAAATAAGGTAGGAAATACAAAACTTCCTGGAATCAAATGAAAAGGAAAATACAAACTACCAGAATCTATGGGATACAGCAAAGGCATTGCTAAAAGGACAGTTTATAGTCATTGGTACATGTACTAAACACACAGGGAGATCTCAAATGACCTAATGCTGCATTTCAAACACCTAGAAAAACAAGAACAAGAGAAACCTCAAACTAGCAGAAGGAGAGAGGTAATAATGATAAGGGTTGAAGTCAATGAAATAGAGACCTCCCTAAAAACTGTACAAAGAATCAATGAAACAAAAAGTTGGTTCTATAAAAAGATAAATAAGGTTGATAATCCCCTAGAAAACCTGAATAAAATGAGGAGGAAAAGACCCAAATTAATAAAATTAGAAATGAAAGAAGGGATACCATAACAAATATCAATTTGTATTTTTGAACAATGCTAGCATTACTAGAAAGTTTGTGGTGATGTATAACAGTTCTTGTTCTTATGGTGAGAAGACTCAGGAAAGACATGAATATCTAGTAAAAAGTAATAATAAAGTTTATTAGGAAAGGAGTTTAGTATAACAGGATAAAAGTGGGGAGTAGTGTGGGAAAAAAGGGAAAAAATTTCTTGCTCTTCATGCACAAAACAGGAGTAGAGAGCCAATGGTGGTCCTCATCACTTAATTTTATATTTTCCTAGTTTGAATACATGTGGTCAAGTCTGACATTCTCTAATCATTAGGATAATGATTCTGGATGGCAGATGCCATCCAGGCCTACCCAAAACACAGGGACAGTAGGTGTGCTTTAGAACTTCCCTTGTGGGTGAATATGGTGGAAATATTACATCCTCATGAATGAAAATGGAAAAATGAAACAATTCCAGAATGGAGGAAGTGGGGATAAAGAAGAATGATGGAGGGGGTGAAGTTAGCTTTGATATATTGTAAGAACTTCTGTAAATGTCATAATGTACCCCCAGTATAACAATGATATGATAATTTAAAAATAAATTAAATAAATGAAAAGAAAGAACTTGCCTTTTGCAGACAAGCCATTTCAAGGATCCTTGTAATTCGTTCACATCTGAAAGAGGAAGACAGATTCAGGTAGCTCCTTTATGTCTCCCTATTCTTGTAACTTAGCATCTAAAAGGAGATGGGAGGGGTGGCTAGCGGCTCTGGATTTTCATTTCTACTTTCTGGTTTCAAAGTCTGAGTCTGGCTTCTTTACTATATATTAAAAGGGTAAAATTTCCCTGTCTCCTCATTTGTCTATCCTGCTTCTCCTATCACTCATGACTAACTGCTACCTAACGTTGGAAGTGTTAAGATTTTGGGGACTCTTGGAAGTGGACTATTTAATGCACTTTTCACTATGAGACGGCAATGAGCTTTTGGCGGTCAGGACTGGAATGTTACGATTAGATTAGTTTCAGCCTCAGCATCAGGTCAATGGGCTGTTTGCACCACCAATCCCTGCTATCACCAAGTCTGTGCTCACAGACTTTTTCTAGAGCTGCCCCACTACCACACCCAGATCTGTGACCCAGTGATATGGACTTTTCTATTAATCTGCACCAATATGAGATGTGGCATGGACCTTGGTGTACCCTAAGATTTTGCAGATCCTTGCCATTGTAAGTCTCAGATGTAACCCAGATTAGCATCAACCTAGGTAGCCAGGGGATTGCCTACATTAACACCACCTCAACATTGGTAACACTGTGTGATAAACGACCACATATTCTGAGGACAACTACCAGATTTTGACTTGGTACATAGTGCTGGGATAATGAAACCTAATCATTGCAAGATCCTAACAGCCCTTAAACCTAGGTCTGCCCTCAGATGGGGTCTTTGGCACTGGAACAGGTCCAGTGCCAGAGCAGATATGTGCTCTCAGTTTATTTTACCTCTGTTCCATGCACCATCATCTGTGGTTGTCTTTAGCCACGAGTCCCCTGTATCAATAGGCAACTCATAGCAATGTGGACCTTGATCCTACCTGTTGGAGGATGTTGGGCTCAGAGTGTGACATAGCTCATAGGATTCATGGTGAAAAGTGTGATATAGGACCCTGGAACTGGTCCATTCATGGTAATTCTGAAATATTCTATAGCGATAAATCATAGGCTGGTCACTGTGGATGAAGCATTGAACCTACCCTGGTCCCCTCAAAGGATTTTTGTATGTACTTTTCTGAACAACACACAAAGAAATATGTGGGAAAAATCTGGGCTTGGATTGTCCTGTAGTACTGAAACAGTGGCAACACACCAACAGCTGACTCCTGGCAAATACAGACCTGGGTGATATCCAATACTGAAATAGTGGAAGTCACTTTAGGCTGAGAAAAAATAAACATCCAGCTTCAAATTTCTGAAAAGGCAGGTAGAGTACTAGTGAAAATCACTTAACCACAAATAAAGGAACCCTGGAGAGAGAGAGAGAGAGAGAGAGAGAGAGAGAGAGAGAGAGAGAGAGAGAGACAGAAAATTGAGAGAAAGAAATCAGATGAAGTTGTGTAATGACTGTAGTAACTCCTTACCTGTTATAATTACCTCTAATATAAATGGATTAAGTTCTCCAATTAAAAGACATAGTGATTGGTTAAAAAGCAAGACCTAATGATCTTGTTTATAAAAAACTCATTTCACTTCTAAAGACAGATTAAAAGTGAAGGGATGGAATAAAATAATTCATGAACATTATATAAAAACAACAAAGTAATAACCATATTTATATCACATAAATAGACTTCAAATGAAAATTAGGAAAAAAAGAAGGCCATCATATAATTATAAATGGGTCAGTTCACCTAGAAGAAATAACAATTCTAAATATGGATGCTCCCTGGTACTGGCACAAAAACAGACATGAAGACCAGTGGAACAGAATAGAGGACCCAGACATGAAACCACACAACTATAACCAACTTGTCTTTGACAAAGGAGCTAAAAATATATGATGGAGAAATAGCAGCCTCTTCAACAAAAACTGCTGGGAAAACTGGTTAGCAGTCTGCAAAAAACTGAAATTAGATCCATGTATATCATCCTATACCAAGATTAACTCAAAATGGATCAAGGATCTTAATATCAGACCACAAACTCTAAAGTTGATACAGGAAAGAGTAGGAAATACTCTGGAATTAGTAGGTATAGGTAAGAACTTTCTGAATGGAACCCCAGCAGCACAGCAACTAAGAGATAGCATAGATAAATGGGACCTCATAAAACTAAAAAGCTTCTGTTCATCAAAAGAAATGGTCTCTAAACTGAAGAGAACACCCACAGAGTGGGAGAAAATATTTTCCAACTACACATCGGACAAAGGACTGATAACCAGAATATATAGGGAACTTAAAAAACTAAATTCTCCCAAAACTAATGAGCCAATAAAGAAATGGGCAAGTGAACTAACAGAACTGTCTCAAAAGAAGAAATTCAAATGGCCAAAAAACACATAGATGCTCACCATCTCTAGCAATAAAGGAAATGCAAATTAAAACCACACTAAGATTCCACCTCACCCCTGTTAGAATAGCCATCATGAGCAACACCACGAACATCAGGTGTTGGCGAGGATGCGGGGAAAAAGGAACCCTCTTACACTGTTGGTGGGAATGTAAAGTAGTACAACCACTCTGGAAAAATATTCAGAGGCTACTTAAAAAGCTAGACATTGATCTACCATTTGATCCAGCAATACCACTCTTGGGGATATACCCAAAAGACTGTGACACAGGTTACTCCAGAGGCACCTGCACACCCATGTTTATTGCGGCACTGTTCACAATAGTCAAGTTATGGAAACAGCCAAGATGCCCCACCACTGACGAATGGATTAACAAAATGTGGTATCTATACACAATGCAATTTTATGCAGCCATGAAGAAGAACGAAATGTTATCATTCACTGGTAAATGGATGGAATTGGAGAACATCATTCTGAGTGATGTTAGCCTGGCCCAAAAGACCAACAATCATATGTTCTCCCTCATATGTGGACATTAGATCAAGGGCAAACACAACAATGGGATTGGACTTTGAGCACATGATAAAAGCGAGGGCACACAAGGAAGGGGTGAGGATAGGTAAGACACCTAAAAAATTAGCTAGCATTTGATGCCCTTAACGCAGAGAAACTAAAGCAGATACCTTAAAAGCAACTGAGGCCATTAGAAGAAGGGGACCAGGAACTAGAGAAAAGGTTAGAGCAAAAAGAATTAGCCTAGAAGGTAACACACATGCACAGGAAATTAATGTGAGTCAACTCCCTGTATAGCTATCCTTATCTCAACCAGCAAAAACCCTTGTTCCTTCCTATTATTGCTTATACTCTCTCTTCAACAAAATTAGAGATAAGGGCAAAATAGTTTCTGCTGGGTATTGAGGGGGTCGGGGGGAGAGGGAGGGAGCGGAGTGGGTGGGGGCAGGGGGGGAGAAATGACCCAAGCATTGTATGCACATATGAATAATAAAACTATAAAAAAGTAAAACAAATAAATATGTATGCTCCCAATATTAGACTTCCAAATATATCAAGAATATATTCATAGACCTAAAGGCAGTGATACACTCTGGTAAAATAATAGTTGGAGCCCTTAACACCTCAATAGACATATCATCCAGACAGAAAATCAAGAAATGGCAGAGTTAAATTGCACTCTAGAACAAATGGACCTAATAAGCATCGATGAAACATGTCATCAAAGAGTTGGTGAGTACACATTTTTCTCATAAACTCATGGAACACTATCGGGAAATATCATATGAAAGGCCACAAAAGCATCTCAAAAATGTAAAAACTTAAGATCCATGGGAAGATGACAGATTAGCAATCCCCAGAACTTTCTTGGTTCTCCATGAGTCCAAAAGTAAAGTTTAGGGGCCTGACTTTAGGGAGAAGTGGATGGAAAAGAAAGGCACAGGTACAATAGTAGACAGTGGACATAGACAAGGTATAATCCAAAAATCTTAACTTAGATTTGTAAAAGGAATGAAAGAAGCCTAACATTGGGTGCTAGTCAATAAGGTATGGAAGGGGCAGTATTTCTCTCAACTAAGTGGGGCTTTAAGCTAAAGAGGAAAGTAAGGCTTTGCCAAGCTCAATGGGCACACAGTATAACATTCTGAAAAGTAATAGTTTAAGACAGGTTGTCTGTAATCTTTTCAGTAAGAAGTCACTGGAGAAGGGGTCCTCTACAACTCCTAGCTTGTTCGCTTGTATTGTACTGTGAGGACATCTTAAGAGAGGTCTTACCATCATCTTTTCCAGCTAAAGGTTGCAGAAGATATTGGATTTCTACATCTAGAATCCACTAAGTCTCACCTCTTCATTGGCTAAACAAGAAACCACCATAAGAATCAACACATGGGCCCAGGAAAATGAGTGTGACTTTGATGGAGACTTTGTGGCACAGGTCTGTGTGGTAGGAACTGTGGGATACACTGCAGAGGGAGATGGAGAGCACCTTAATGCTGAAAAGGAGGAATGAGCCCAGAAGTGTGTGCATATGATTGGAGGAAGGTATGGTTGGGATGGAGACTGGCAAGACCTTGCAGGATCACCCAGTGGCTGCACCTCACCCACACAGCACAGATTAATTTGGTTTGACTGATATCCATGCTCAGAGCCCAAGAAATATTAAATGAAAATGTAGCCACCGCTGAGACATTGCTAGGCCCATGCATGTTTTGGCAGAGTGCCTCTGGTGAGGTTATCTATGTGCTCAGCCAGCAGGAGTGGCTTGAGCGTGGCTCCTGGACTCACTGCATTGCCAGGTCTGTGTGCCAAGGACACTCATAGTAGCTTGCCCCTGTGGTTTGAAAGGCAGGGTGTTGCCAATCTGCAGACCGCTCTCTCTGGTCTGACCTGTTTACACCTCAGAGAGAAAACTGTTCACTACATGCTGTAAACTGTAAAAGGAAACTGTAAAACGGGAATCCTGGGAGGAAAGGCAAATCATGTACACCCCCCACCTCTGCAGCAAGGGGAACTATTGACTGGTCTTTCTTATTGTCTTGTTCTGTATTTTCTGTATCCTTCCTTTACTTTGTTTTTCCTCACTATTATCTCTGTAATCTTCATGCCATATGCTTTTGCTCTCTTCCCTATCTGTGTCTTCTCCCGTTTTTCCTTTTTCTGTCTGCTTTTAAAAAATTACTTATTTATTAATACCTTTAATACTTTAATAATAATTTAAAATCTTTAGTTTATCCTATATGTATCATAGCTTCTTTCTTTTATATCCTTACTAGGGGGCATAGCTATTTTTTCCAGTTATATTTTCCTATACTGAGATATTTGGTTTATTTTTGGTGGGGCTGGGGTTTGAACTCAGGGCTTCACGCTTGCAGAGCAGGCTGCTCTGTCACTTGAGCCACACTTCCAGCCCTTTGGTTTATTTTTGAATTGTTACTGTGGGCTACATGCTCTTCTCTGAGTGATAATAAAGAGTGAGAACTCAAAAGAAGACTACTCACTAAGAAGACCATACGAAAACTGGGAGAGATACCCATTCCCAAAAGATGCCCAAATTGCAATGCAGAAACACAAGATATGAAAATGCAAGTCACATGATTCCTCCAGAAGTTCCAAGCTCTTCAATAACCAATGTAAAGATAGCAAAATGGCTGAAATACCAGACAAAAATTCATAAAAGACAAATGACCACCAAGAGGAGAAAAATACAGACATGAATGAATAAAGGGTCAGTTCAAGACTTGGCTGAAAAAATTGTCCAATAAATAAAGATTCTGAAAAAAACCTTGGTAATGAAAATCACAATAAATGAAATAAAAACTCAGTTGAAATGTCCAACAGTAGACTAGACTAAACAGAAGAAGGAGTATCAAGGATTAAAGATGAGATTGAGAAATTGTTACATTCAGTTGGTAATAAAAGAAGACATGAGAAGTAAACAATCCTAAAACTTGTATGGAAATAAAAACATCCTGGATAATTAAATCAATCCTGAGCAAAAGAGCAATGCTGGATGTACCCCACCTTTTGCCAAATTATGCCACAGAACCATATTAACAAAAATGTATCTGCACAAAAACAGACACATAGACAAAGGGAATATTATAGAAATCCTAGAAATAAGCCCAGTTACCTACAGCCATCTGACTCTCAACAAAGGGGCCAAAATCGTATGTTAGAGAAATGGCAGCCTCTTTAACAAATGGTGGTGGGAAAACTGGATCTCCAATGTAGATAACTAAACTAGATCCCTATCTCTCATCCTGTGAAAAGTCAAATCAAAATGGATTAAATACCTCAATGTAACACCTGAAACACTGAAACTAGTAGAGGAAAACAAAGGGGAAACACTTAAGGATTCAGGCATAATGATTGATTTTCTGGATAGGATTCCAATAGCTCTGAATATTTGTCTGAGAATTGACAAATGTCTTTGCATCAAAGAGCGTCTGAGCAGTTTGCCTAGCATAAAGACCATTAGTGTTAGTTACTTCTTAAGTTTTTCTTCAAGCAGATGAAATCCATCTTATCCTTGGTTTTCTTTATTGGTAGATGTTGTCATTTCTTGTAGATATTTTTGTTGATATTTCAATTTTTTCAAATGTTTTTTTCAAACAGTCCCTAGTGGTACTCTGTATTTCAGTAATATTTGTTGTAATATCCCTTCTTGTCAGCTTTAATTTTATTTGTTGGGTCTCCTCTCTCTTTCTTTTGGTTAGTTTGGCTAAGTATTTGTCAGCATTGTTTATTTTTAAAGAAACGTTTTTTTCACTGATCCTTTATATTGTTCTTCTAGTTTAGTCTTATTTCATTAATTTCTGCCATGATCTTTGGCATTGATTTGGGGTTGGTTTTGTTTTTATTTTCTAAGACCTTCAGATGCATTTTTATGTTTTATATTTGAGATCTCTTTGATAGTTTTAATGTAGATACACAAATCTATAGATATCCCTTATGGTAGTACTTTCATTGTATCTGGCATTTCTTTTTTGTATCTGGTATATTGTGCTCACAATTTCATTTGATTCTTGGAATGTTTTAAATCCCCCCTCAATTTCTTCAGTGACCTATCACTTATTCAAAAGTATATTGTTCAATATGTACATGTCTGTATTATTTGTGTATTTTCTGTTTCTGTTGATACTCTAATTTCATTCCATGTTAAACTGATAAAAATTAATTGTTTTATGTATTTGTTATAACTTGCTTTGTGGCCTCAAATATGATCAATTTCAGAAAAAGTTCCATTTGCACAGTGAAATTAAAAAAGTAAAATATTTTTAAAAGATGATATGCCATGACTAAGTTTGATTTAATCCTGGAACTCAAAGGTGGTTAGCTCAGAAAAATATATTTTACGTGTATCAGGTTCTTGGGTTGACTGAGACTCACCTTCTAGTGGTCTACACCTCACCTCTTGGGTTTCCTCCCTCAAATGCTGTGATAAAATACTTGTTATTAAATTTCATTCAGATAAGTTTAAATATTAAACGTGATGTTATACCACTTACCACATTGTAGGAAGTTGTTTGGTATGGAATATGTTCTGTGAACAATCTACTTGAAAAATTATAATCTGTTTTAGACTTCAGTAGCAATAAGATATTGGATATTATTCCTCAAAATTAAAGTTATAAAAGGAGAAAGAATTTTAAAAATACAGATATCAGTTATCTTGCTAACAGATCAAAGGGGCAAATCATATTTTCTCAATAGTTTTATAGAATACATTTTATAATATTTGACTCTTTTTTATAATATAAAAATCTTGAAATGCAAATAGCAGGGAATTTACTTTATCATATAAAATTGTTTACCAGAAACTTGAAGAAAACATCATCCTAGTAGAATAAAAGCATTATCATTTTATACTATTTTTATGTTTTACCATTGTGGTATATGACATTAATAAAAGTGAAATTAAAAAAATAATGAAACTCCAATCAACTAACTTATTTCTTTCAGTAAAGACTACCATTGTGTGTGTGTGTGTGTGTGTGTGTGTGTGTTCAGGAATCCAGTTTGTGAATTAAACAAAAGGATAGTCTGAAAATCCCTTAAAAAAGTTAATTTTTTTCTACTGCACGGAGCTACATGAACTGACCTTATCTCAAGGCCGGCAACGCACAGGGGAAAGAGGACAGCCCTGGGGTCATTCACCTTAGTTCCCATCTGTACACAAGCTGGAGTTTTTGATCATTAATTAGAACAAGAGCTTCTGTGATAATCAGATTGAAGTCATGAACCATCTTCCCAAAAATAAACAAGCATTCACCCCTTCTGCATGCAGTTGAAAGGGCTTCTGATGGAGGCTTGTCACTATGGAGCCTGCCAATTACAGTTTGTGCAAGGGTTCTGCCCAGCCTAGGTCAGTACACTCCTGACCTATAGCACAAGATACCCTTTTCTGATTGATTATGTTACCTCCAAAACCTTTGGGTCCACCCTACTAGTCAGAATTGGGTCTTCTGTTGGGTTCTATGATGATCCCGAGGGATAGAACAGTAGGCACAGTGGGCACAAGAGTATCACAAAGTGAGCTATATCTAGAAACCCTAGGTGGGTACTCCACTGCAAGCAAATACCTACAGAGGCACCAGGAAATTAGGAAAGGCAGAGATGAGAAGAAGATCTGGACTGGGGCATAAGGACAGTAGAGAAAGAGAGAGGGCATTTCCCAACAGTGAGAGTAGTCTAGTTATACCACCATCATTGCCTTGTTTATTTGGTGCTATGTTAACAATACTTGAGACTGGGAACATATAGAGTTTTATCATGTACAGTTCTGAGAAGTACGTTGAAGGGTATACCTCTGATGAGGGTCTTCTTGCTACATTAATCATGGCATAAAGCAGCCGAACACATTTTACAAATTAGGAACCCACTTCTGCAATAACTAACACAATATCACAATAGAGGGACTAATAAGCTCATGGTGATAGACCTTTTCAGGGATCACCCCTTATATGTCCCACCTCCCAAACCTGTTGCATTGAGGATTAAGTTTCTAGCACAGGAACATTGGGGGACACATTCAAACCGTAGAGAATTTCATTGTTGAGTGTGTATGACATTTCTATGTTACAAGTCACACTGTACACACTTTTAGTTTCTGCTTTCTTGCCTTTTCTTTTCCTGTAGTTTGGTGCTGCCTGCCCTTTCATGGTTATGTTGGGTTTCACTTTCTGTGTGCAGAATCCCTTGAAGAATCTTTTGTAGTGGTGGTGGCTTTGTGGTCACATATTGTTTTAGTTTCTGCTTATCATGGAAGACTTTTATTGCTCCATCTATTTTTTTATCTAAATTTTTTTTCAAGTAAAACATATTCAAGGGAAAGATTTTATACAATAGGCAACAATTTCTTTTTTAAAGGAAGTATGTTTCCTTAAATTACAATTTTTTTCCAAATAAAAAAATCAGATCTTTTAATTTTTTTCAGCATAGCTTTGTTATGTATCATAAACCTGCAATGAAAATTCCATAAAGGGACTAAATTATGGAAGAGACATAGACTATCAGTATAGCTACATTACATGGGTATGAAAAGATTGAGAGTTGTTCTTCTTAATCTCAGGATTATATTGGCTCCCGGTTTTATTTTCAGAAACATTTTCCAATATTTGCTTCAAATATTTCCCCCAATCTTTTAGATATTTTGGAAGCTTTTTATTTATTTATTTTTTTCTTTTTTATTCATATGTGCATACTAGGCTTGGTTCATTTCTCCCCCCTGCCCCCACCCCCTCCCTTACCACCCACTCTGCCCCCTCAATCTTCCCCCCCACCCCCTCAATACCCGGCAGAAACTATTTGCTCTTATTTCTAATTTTGTTGTAGAGAGAGTATAAGCAATAACAGGAAGAACAAGGGTTTTTGCTGGTTGAGATAAGGATAGCTATACAGGGCATTGACTCATATTGATTTCCTGTGCGTGGGTGCTACCTTCTAGGTTAATTATTTTTGATCTAACCTTTTCTCTAGTTCCTGGTCCCCTTTTCCTATTGGCCTCAGTTGCTTTTAAGGTATCTGCTTTAGTTTCTCTGCATTAAGGGCAACAAATGCTAGCTAGTTTTTTAGGTGTCTTACCTATCCTCACCCCTCCCTTGTGTGCTAAAGCTTTCATCATGTGCTCACAGTCCAATCCCCTTGTTGTGTTTGCCCTTGATCTAATGTCCACATATAAGGGAGAACATATGATTTTTGGTCTTTTGGGCCAGGCTAACCTTACTCAGAATGATGTTCTCCAATTCCATCCATTTACCAGTGAATGATAACATTTCGTTCTTCTTCATGGCTGCATAAAATTCCATTGTGCATAGATGCCACATTTTCTTAATCCATTCATCAGTGGTGGGGCATCTTGGCTGTTTCCATAACTTGGCTATTGTGAATAGTGCCGCAATAAACATGGGTGTGCAGGTGCCTCTGGAGTAACCTGTGTCACAGTCTTTTGGGTATATCCCCAAGAGTGGTATTGCTGGATCAAATGGTAGATCAATGTCTAGCTTTTTAAGTAGCCTCCGAATATTTTTCCAGAGTGGTTGTAGTAGTTTACATTCCCACCAACAGTGTAAGAGGGTTCCTTTTTCCCCGCATCCTCGCCAACACCTGTTGTTGGTGGTGTTGCTGATGATGGCTATTCTCACAGGGGATAGGTGGAATCTTAGTGTGGTTTTAATTTGCATTTCCTTTATTGCTAGAGATGGTGAGCATTTTTTCATGTGTTTTTTGCCCATTTGAATTTCTTCTTTTGAGAAAGTTCTGTTTAGTTCACTTGCCCATTTCTTTATTGGTTCATTAGTTTTGGGAGAATTTAGTTTTTTAAGTTCCCTATATATTCTGGTTATCAGTCCTTTGTCTGATGTGTAGTTGGCAAATATTTTCTCCCACTCTGTGGGTGTTCTCTTCAGTTTAGAGACCATTTCTTTTGATGAACAGAAGCTTTTTAGTTTTATGAGGTCCCATTTATCTATGCTGTCTCTTAGTTGCTGTGCTGCTGGGGTTTCGTTGAGAAAGTTGTTACCTATACCTTCTAATTCCAGAGTATTTCCTACTCTTTCCTGTATCAACTTTAGAGTTTGTGGTCTGATATTAAGATCCTTGATCCATTTTGAGTTAATCTTGGTATAGGGTGATATACATGGATCTAGTTTCAGTTTTTTGCAGACTGCTAACCAGTTTTCCCAGCAGTTTTTGTTGAAGAGGCTGCTATTTCTCCATCGTATATTTTTAGCTCCTTTGACAAAGACAAGTTGGTTATAGTTGTGTGGCTTCATATCTGGGTACTCTATTCTGTTCCACTGGTCATCATGTCTGTTTTTGTGCCAGTACCATGCTGTTTTTATTGTTATTGCTTTGTAATATAGTTTGAAGTCAGGTATTGTGATACCTCCTGCATTGTTCTTTTGACTGAGTATTGCCTTGGCTATTTGTGGCCTCTTGTGTTTCCATATAAATTTAACAATAGATTTTTCAATCTCTTTAATGAATGTCATTGGAATTTTGATGGGAATTGCATTAAACATGTAGATTACTTTTGGGAGTATAGACATTTTTACTATGTTGATTCTACCAATCCATGAGCATGGGAGATCTCTCCACTTTCTATAGTATTCCTCAATCTCTTTCTTCAGAAGTGTATAGTTTTCCTTGTAGAGGTCTTTCACATCTTTTGTTAGGTTTACACCTAGGTATCTGATTCTTTTTGAGGCTATTGTAAATGGAATTGTTTTCATATATTCTTTTTCAGTTTGCTCATTGTTATTGTATAGAAATGCTAATGATTTTTCTATGTTGATTTTATATCCTGCTACCTTGCTATAGCTATTGATGATGTCTAGAAGCTTCTGAGTAGAGTTTTTTGGGTCTTTAAGGTATAGGATCATGTCGTCTGCAAATAAGGATATTTTGACAGTTTCTTTACCTATTTGTATTCCTTTTATTCCTTCTTCTTGCCTAATTGCTCTGGCTAGGAATTCCAGTACTATGTTGAATAGGAGTGGAGATAGTGGGCATTCTTGTCTGGTTCCTGATTTGCTCCATCTATTTTGAATGATAGGTTTGGTGGGTAGGGTATCCTAGGGTTGAAGTTATTTTCATTCAGTCCCCAGAAGATCTCTCCCCAAGTTCTTCTTGCTTTTAATGTTTCTGTGATTTTGATGGGTTTACCTTTGTATGTTATTTGTTTTTTCTCTCTTACAGCCTTCAATATTCTTTCCCTAGTTTCTGAACTTGTTGTTTTAATGATGGTATGTTGTGGGGTAGTTCTATTTTGATCTGGTCTATTTGGTGTTCTGGAGGTCTCTTGCATCTGTTTGGGAATAGCTTTCTCTAGATTTGGGAAATTTTCTGTTATTATTTTATTGAATATATGACTCATTCCCTTTGCTTGCACCTCTTCTCCTTCGATGCCTATGATTTTTGTTTGGTCTTTTGATGGAGTCGGTGAATTCTTGCATTTTCTTTTCAAAGGTCTTGAGTTGTTTAACTAATAGTTCTTCGATTTTTCCTTTAATTACCATTTCACTTTGAGTTCTGAGATTCTATCTTCTGTTTGTTCTATTCTGCTTGATTTGCCTTCTGTTTTGTTTTGCAATCTGTTTCGTTCTTTTTTCTGAAGTTTTTCCATATCCTGGGGTCTTTTCCTTTTTAATGTCTCTTTTTGTCCTGAGTTCATTTATCTGTTTATTAATTGTGTTCTCTGTTTCACTTTGGTGTTTATACAGTGCTTCTATGGTTTCCTTTATTTCTTCTTTTGCTTTTTCACATTCTCTATTTTTGATGTCTTGGAATTTCTTGAGTGTCTCCTGTACATTTTGGTTGACCATATCCAGTATCATCTCTATAAAATTCTCATTGAGTACCTGTAGTATGTCTTCTTTTAAATTATTCTTTTGGGCTTCATTGGGTTCTTTGGCATAGTTTATCTTCATTTTGTTGGAGTCTGGATCTGAGTATCTGTTTTCTTCATTTCCCTCTGGTTCCTGTACTAATTTTTTGCTGTGGGAAAACTCATTTCCCTGTTTTTTGCTGTTTTCCCGTCATTGTCCTTGGTGTTGTTATTGTCCCTTTACTGTGTGCAATTAAGTATATTCTGGCTGTAATAATAGCACTAGTGATTTTTAGAATGGAAGTGTGAGAGGGGGATGGAAAGCAAAGAAGTTAAAGGAAAAGGGAAAAACAAATATCAAGTAGAAAAAAACAAAACAAAGAAACAAACAAAAATGTTTCAAAGATATAAACAGGGAGAGACAGTGTACTAATCAACTGTAAGCTGAAAAGGCATTAGAGAGACAGAGGGAGAATTGAAAATAAAAAATAAAATGAATAAAGATAAGAATAAAAATAAAAAATAGTAAATGAAAGAAAAAAAACTCTCCAAATTCAAATGCAATGAAGTTTCAGTCTTAATAATTTTAGTGTTTGTCCCTCAGCCTCCAATCCTGGAGATGGTGCCTCAGATGTTGTTCTGTAGTTGTCTCATCAAAGGGGTGACATAAAATACAACAAAACCACACAAAACAAGAAAAAAAAACCACCCAGTGTCCCAAGTTCAGATGCAATACAGTTTTAGTAAGTTTTCAGCATGCAGGTGTAGTTCAGTTGTTTTCTCATCAAAGGTAGGGAGAAAAAAAAGAGTCTGGAGACAGGTCTGTGAATTGCTATCTGTGGCTGTGGCTTGCCTGCCCACTGCTGTCAGTCTGCTGTAGCTGGAGGCATTATTTATGCACATCTCTGTGGTGAGTTTAACACTCACCTGGCCCCACAGGCTTTGTTTACTCAGAGTTTTCTTGTGCGTGATGCCACTGCTAGAAGCTTTCTCCTTTCCAAGCACACTGGGGGAGATGACTCTGCACCCGCTTTCTCAGGCCTATGTGTTTATTTACAGTTCACATGGGAAGTGGGTCTTCCCCCCTCTCCTGTGGAGTTTTCCTCCCACTGCTGCTTTTACAAGCTTTCCTGTTCCTGATTGCTGGGTGTGTGATGCTGCTCCTGCCAGCCGGCATGTTTGTTTACAGCTCACGTGGGAGGTGGGTCTTCCCCCCTCTCTGTGGAGTTTTCCTCCCTCCACCACTCTCACAAGCTTTCCCGCTCCTGCTTGCTGGGCGCGTGCCCCTGCTCCTGCCCTCTCTGGCCAGGCCCAGCTTGTTTATTTACAGTTCTGGGAGGGATTTCCCCTCCCCCACTCTTCAGCGCTCAGGGCGCCCCACCCTCTTTGCAACGTGTCTTTATTGTTCTTATTGCTTATTACTCAGTTTCTCTTTTTTCCCCGGGTGGGGGTCAGTCTGTCCAGGGGGCTATGCTGATCTGGTCCAGGGATGTCTGTGGAAGTACCATGTACCACTTAGCTCAGTTTGTGGTCTGCGTCTTCCCAAGCCATCTGGGCACAGGTGACTCATGGCCCAGGGGCCCTCCTGGCTTCTCTGTTCAATGTGAAGTGGAGATGCTCTGCACAGGCTGGAGGTGTGGAGGGGTCAAAGTTTTGCCTCTTCTTGGTGGCCTTGCCTGCAAGGTGTGTCTCCAATGTCTCTCCAAGATTTCACTTTAGGAGGCACACTTTCTGTTTCCTCCCTCTAGCTGCCATATTGGGAAGATCTAGTTTCTGAAAATCAAGAAGTAAATTGGTTCCACTCCAGGCTATGGCTTTATTGCTTCTGTGGCAAAGGCTCAACCATTGACTAGTCAGCAGAGACTTGAGTTTGGGCAAAATCTCTAGATAAATCACTGGGTTTTCTAATCACCACAGGACATATTTTATACTTATATAGTTCTAAGACCTGGATGAGGTTTGCATTCCAAGGATTCATATGTTACAAGATTAGCCCATATTTTGGCAAAATTGAGATGGCGTGAGACCCTCTAGCGGCCTAGCTTAGTGCTTATTACCCTATCACTCTTTGGTATCCCACCTCTCCCTATCATATCTCCCCCTTGCCAGAACTCCCCTCATGATGTCAACCATCATGAGGGAATCTAGGTAGCCTGGCCAAAACCACTGCTATATTATTTGGACTTTCAGAATTTATAACTCTGAGTTAAATATCCACCTTCCTTTGTATATAAATTTAAATTATCCAGACTCATATATTTCATTATAGTAGTGAAGAATAGACTAATAGAGAAATTAGTGGGATGAGTGCAATCACTATACTTGAAAATATTGTAGCAATGTTGGAATGGGGTTTTGGGAAGAAGATTGGAGGAGCAGATGGAAATGTCCATACTGATGACACAATAATAACCAATAAACAGAATCAGCCTAGGTGCCCATCAACTGATGAATGGATAATGACAGTGTGATATATGTACATGGTGGAGAATCACTTAGCTATAAAGAAGAATGAAATCATGTCATTTGTAGGAAAATATGTTGGAATTGGTGATCAGCATGTCAAGCAAAATAAACCAGGCTTAGAAAGACAAATATCACATTTTTTTCTCTCATATGCAGACTCTAGGGCTAAAATACACATACACACATACACTACATAAATGTAAATGGGGAACAGTTTTGGAGGGACAAGTAGGAAGAGAGAGGGAGAAAGGAGGAAGACAGAGTGAATATGACCCAAGTATATTATATGTATGTGTGAAAATATAATAAGACCCATTAAAATTGTAAAAATAAAGGGGGGAGGGGAAAAGAAAGAGTAATAGTGTGAATATGATCAAAGTACATTTGTTCATGGTAATGCCACAATAAAACACAATGTGAGTGATATACGTTCATAAAAACAGTTTTTAAAAGAAAATGCCTATAATGCTGTAAGTATAGAAGTATGGGTAATTCTGATGATAGCTTGGAAAACCAGGAGTCTAGAGACTATGCTCAGGTGGAAATGAGGATCTTCTTGAGAATCAGGGGACAGGTCATCCATGCTACACCTTAGTCATGGACTTGACTGCACTCTGTACATGTCACATGGCTTTATAGAAGGTCAAAATTAAAAGTGGTGGACTAGTTTATTTAAAAGAGCTGAACACTGAAGCTGTAGCACAGGTATTACCATGAAACTGAGACTTGACTGAGATCACATGGGCAGTTCTTGCTTGGGGTCTCCTATGGGTGTAAACAGGCTAGGGCTAGTGTCACCCTAATCGCTGTCTTCACATGCCTCACCAGGAAAGACAGATGATTTATAGATTATATATTAATAAGTGGGTAGGTAGATAGATGTAAATAGATGACACACAGGTGCTAGAAAGATACATACATAGATACGTAAATACACAGGCAGATACATAGATAATGAATAGAAACATACAACTACCTGAATACATAATACAGTTCCATACTTTGAAGATTTTGCATCATCACACTAGATTTTGTGAAGAGAGCAATTCATTTTTGCCTTTTCTTTTTTGGTACTGGGATGGAACCCAGGGCCTTAATCACACTAGGCAAGCAGTCTGCCACTGAGCTCCATCCCAGCCCACAAAGAAGACAATTTTTGGTGTAAGAAGCGAGTATAGAACTTGAGAGAACTGAGGATCTTCCAGGCCCATCCACAATGACCCAGAAAGAAGTATCCCAAGAAGGTGTCAGCCTGCCTGCCACAAGACAGGAAGTGTCCTTGAACTAATGTGCACTTGACCTTGTCCTGGTCCTGTCTGGTATCTTTGACTTGCAGAGGCATAGGCTGATCTCCGCCTAGCATTTCATGTATCCTGAACACAACACAGCCTGTACACACAGGAAAGACTTTCCATAACTCCAGAAGCAGAAAAGAAAGTTCTTAGGGAGAACAGGAGTGAGCCCAGGTTAACTCAGGTGGAAAGTTTAGCTTCCAGCCCCTTCCCAGCCCACTCTGATTTTGACCCCAATCAGAAGTGATCACAAATGAACTCGTTGAGTATAAACATTCATATTACCCTCTGGGAAAATATAAAAAAGCATTCAGTGTGACACCAGTGATTTCACATTTAAATCTCCATGAAGAGTTTCTGAAATTTTACTTTCTAAATTTTTTTGGCAGTATTGGGGTTTGAACTCAGGGCCTTCCACTTGCTAGACAAGTACTGTTCCACTTGAGCCATGTTCTCAACCCTTTTTGCTTTACTTTATTTTTTAGAAACACACTCTCTTTTTGCCTTGGATCATGATCCTCCCCCCTATGCCTTTCATGTAGCTGGGATTACAGATGTGAGCCGCCATGCTCAGTAAGAGTAGAGGATTTCTAAGCCCCAGTGTCTCTGATGTCTCTTCATGGTTTTGTTCAGAGTTCCCTCACTGACAGGAATATTACAGAAGAGATCCTGTGTTCTTTTGACTTTGTCCTGTGAACAATTATCCCACTTTTGAGGCATTCTTTCTGCTTCCTTGATTCATGGGGGTGTCTGCCAGCTGTGTCCACTGTAAAGTTACTCTTTGCCTTTTTACATTTAACTCCTATTCTGAAAAAAGTACACTAAAACTGTGTAATATATTTATCAAGATTGAAGTTTATTTAGTTGTTTACACACTTGCATATGCGCATGTCTTACTATTTAATTCAATGGGCTATACTCTTTTATTTTATACATGGTGTGTTATTAGGTCAGTGGAGGCCCCTTGGTCTCATCTTAATGTCCTTTCTATATGTTTCTGTTCTTTTTGAGCATTTTCATGCGTTGGGGACAACAAAGTATTCCAGGATCATTTTGGATATCCCTGCCCTGGACCTGGAATCAGTCATTTATCTAAATACCCTGCTTCTTAGACTAGAGAAAGAATTCATAATCCAAAGTCTGGGAAGTTGGTGTGCATATAGCTGTTAGAATGACATTATTACCTAACCCTGGCAGTGTAAAGAAGCAGGGAATTTATTATTTATATAGCCAAACATACACACATTTACATCTATCTATCTATCTATCTATCTATCTATCTATCTATCTATCTATCATCTACTATCTCTATCTATCTGTCATCATCTCTATTTATCTATCTCTAGCATCTCTTTATTTCTCTCTCTCTCCCTCCCTCCTTTCCTTCCTTTCTTCCTTCCTTCTTTCTTTCTTCCTATTATCTCTCTCTCTTCTATTATCTATCATCTATCTATGTAACATCTGTCTACTTTCTCCCCCACCCCCTGTATCTCTCTCACTGAAAAAACATAAGTTTGAACAGGCAAATTGCCTTAAAGCAGGTTATGAGACACGAGTTAATTTTATTGCTAGTTAAGCCATAAAATGAGTTTAGGGCCAAGATAAAAGGCCCCATGTGAAGATAACCACCCATTACCACTTCTCTTTGTCTTCTTCTGCAAACAGACTTTCTGCTACAGATGCCCTGCTGCCCATTCCCACCTTCCTTTGTCACCTTCTATAAACACTTTCCAATATAGGCTTCCCTGCTGCTCCTACCTAAAAAATCCCAGGTCCCTAACCCCAGAGTGAGCCCACCTATTAGCAACCACTATGTTCCCTGTAATCCAATCCCCTGCACTGCCCTTTAGGAATCCTATGATTTCACTGCTTGAGGCCCAGAATCTTCAGTACAAGCTCATCTGGGACCACTGGCATAAAACAAAATAAAAATCTGAGTTCTCCTACTTCTCTGAGTGTCACTTAGTTTCTTGTCTGAAAATATTTCCACAACATTTCTGGAGGTCCCAGCAAGATACCAACCATTCTGGCTCCTTGAACCAGCTGGTGGCTGGACAGCACCAGTGTAGGGAGGGACTCGGGGCCAAACAAGGTGGTGTGCCACCCAACGGTATTCTGTGTCCTCCTTTGCCTGGAGTTCCAACACTCTGAGTAGTCTTGCCCCAACTGGACTCCAAGAAGAAGTGTGCCAACTTGCCTGGCAATTTCATCCAAACTCAGTAAGCCTTCAGAGAAAGTCAGCTCTCAGTCAGGTCCCATCCCACTGGGCAGAACTGGAGTCTGATCAACTCCTGGGAATCTATGAGAGGAATTCCATAGATCAGGGACTTCCTCAAAAGGGGGAAGGAAAACTGTAATAACTTCTGGTATGAATGGGTGTGTGAATGTGCAGCCTGATTTGTCCTTGCTTCAGGATTGAGTTTGTGGCTGCATTGCTGAAAGGCTATGGAGTCCAAGTGGGTCTGTCCTTTAGTTCCATGGTGATCCTCGTACTGCTTAGGGTGGCGTTGGGGAAACCCAATCTAAAGTCACAAGACTGACCCTGCCATTGATGCTAAGAGGCACCTAAGGTCCTTTGGGATGTGGCCAGGCAGACATCTGATTGATCTAATCTCTTGAAGGGGCACCCACCCTTGTTTGTCTTTGCACCACTGAAGCGTGCAGGGGAAATACATAGGGTCAATATAGAGGACACCTCTAACTGCCATGGGCCTCAAAACCCACAGTCCTATAGTGTATGCTTAAATATTTTAAGAAGGAATTCTTGGAAGATTATGGGATCAAAATGTCTCCTGGAAGGAGGTGCGCATGCTGTGAGTTGGAGTGGCTCACTTTTGGGATCAACTGGCCCCCTGAAGGTATCCATTTATTGGGTTATAATAGGAACCTCCAGACACCCTGATCAGTTCCCCTCTATTAGCTCCTGGATTTAGGTGGCCCAGACCATGCCCCCTTGGGTCTGATTCTGTGCCAACAAAAAGGGACAGAGCAGTGTTTTTGTGGCCCAGGTAATGAAGCCTAAAGACCAGAAGCTGACCAACTCTGTTCTGCAAAGGGATCCAGAAGATGAAGCACCTGTGCCCCTGCTGTACATTCTCAGCCCCATGCCACCATCACAGCAGCCAGTGCCACCTCTCCCAGACAGTCTGCCACCTTTGGTGAGTTCCCCGAGCCCTGTCAGCAGCCTCCCAGCTCCAGCGATGTTCCACACCCATCCCCAGCTTGGAGTCCAAGACCACAGCTCCTGAGCCATCTCAGGCACTGGCCCCTCAGGCCAGGGCCCTGCAAATGCAGCTCTGTGAGATGCAAGGGCCCCACAGAATGGTACTGACAACATAGTCCAGCCCGGACACTCTGTCCTCTATTACCAGCCTTTCAGTAAACTGGCCTCTTAAATTGGAGGAACCACACACTGCCTTATTCAGAAAAGCCCCAGGTCATGATCGACCTCCTAGAATCCATATTTCAGACCCATCAACCTGCTTGGGATGACTGCCGACAGATCTTCCTGACATTTTTAAACACAGAGGAGCAATGGTGAATCCTGATGGAGGCTTACCACTGGCTCTAAGGGCAGGCCCCAGCAGGAACCCTAGATGCAGAAGCTTGGGAAAGAGAGTGAGTTCCTGATGTTCAGCCTACCTGTGACTTAATACAGCAGAAGGATGAGGAGTCCTCACTCAATATCATGCCACCCTCCTACACAGGCTCAGAGCTGGAGCTAAGAAGCCAACTAACATGTCCAAAACTGCAGCAGTTATCCAGAAGCCAGAGATATCACCAACTGATTTTTATGAGAGACTCTGTGAGGCCTTTTGGGTGTACACCCCCTTTGACCCAGAAGTGCCAGAAAACCAGCAATGGTCAATACAGCATTTGTGGCCCAGTCATACATTGACATTCACCAGAAACTTCAGAAACTTGAAGGATTTTCTGGAATGAATGCCACACAGCTACTAGAGGTGGCAAATAAAGTCTTTGTGAACCAGGACCCTGAGAAAAAATGAAAGGCTGATAAAAGAATGAAAGCCAAGGTGCTGCTTATTGGCTGCAGCACTGGGGAAGTCAGATCCAACCAAGCAGTCATATCTGCTGTAGAAGGGGAGACTCAATGGAAGAACCCCTCTCTGACAAGAACAATGTGCCTATTGCAAGGGGATTGGCCACTGGAAGAATGAACACCCCCACAGCAAAGGACCAGCATTGGAGCCTAACAAGATTAAACCAGGAAAGAAGACAGGATGGTAACCCAAACCAGAGGCCCAGGACCTCATTGGCCTAGCAGGAATTGAGTCAGACTAGGGAAGACCAGGTTCCTTAGTACTAGACCCCTGAGAGCCCACAGTCAAAATGAAAGTGGGGGGCCAACCAGTGACCTTCATGGTGGATTTAGGCACTGAGCATTCTATGGTCATGAAACCTGTGGCCCCACTAACTGAGAACAGAGCCACAGTAGTCGGAGCCACCAGCACCCAAACTGCCTGGCAGTTCTGCTGACCCTGGACATGCCAACTAGGACGGCACATAGTGACTCACAAATTCCTGTACCTACCAGAATGCCAAATTCTTCTTCTGGGAAGGGACTTACTAACAAAGCACAGAGCCCAATCACCTTTACCCAGGGAAGGCCCACAACCTTTCAATAAGAGGACCAAATGCCCTCATCATGGCAGTGATGATGTCTACAGAAGATGAATGGCAGCCCTACTGCCAAGAAAAGGGGGAACTGACGACACCCATATGCCTGCTGGAGGAGTTTCTTGATGTCCGGGCTGAAAAAGGATCCCCCAACCTGGCTTGCAACCATGTGCCCATAATGGTAAATCTCAAATCTGGGGCTCTCCCTATTAGACAGAGACAATATCCTGGGCCATGGGAAGCATGCCTGGGAATTCAGGCCCACCTACAGTGGCCAGAGGATGCAGGGATATTAATAGAATGCCAATCACCATGGAACACCCCACTGCTACCATGAAGAAGGCAGGAGGAAATGACTACTGGGCTGTCCATGACCTATGGGCAGTCAACAATGCTGTTATCACATTGCACCCAGTAGTTCCTAACCCCTACACTCTCCTGAGCTTTCTACCTCTGCAAGCAAGCTGGTTCACCTGCCTGGACCTAAAAGACACTTTCTTCTGCTTCTTCCTGGTCCTGGTTAGCCAGCCTCTGTCTGTCTTTGAATGGGAAGACTCCAATACTGGAAGAAAAACACAAATGGCCTGGACCAGAGTGCCTCAGGGATTCAAAAACTCACCCACCTTATTCGGGGAAGCCCTAGTGGCAGATTTTTCAACTTTCCTGGAAGAAAATCCAAGTCGCACCTTGCTCCAATACATGAATGATCTGGTCCTGGCAAGCCATGACTGGGAGAAATGCTGGGAGTGACTAAAGGCATTGCTAGCCTGACTCTCTGAGGCAGAATACAAAGTTTACTGGAAAAGTCCCAATTTTGCCAGCAAGACATCCAGTACTTTGGGTTCATCATTTCAGAAGGACAGCATGCCCTAGGTCTGGAGAGGAAACAGGCCATCTGCTCCATCCCATGGGCAAAGACCAAAAGGGAGGTCCGAGAATTCTTGGGTGTCTCAGGATTCTGTTGCATCTGGATTCTCAGATATTCAAGCCTGGCCAAACCACTTTACAAGGCCACAGCAGGCTCCAGAAAGGACCCTGTAAACTGGGTACTGGATCAAGAAAGGGCCTTCCAGGAGATAAAGAGACTGTTATCCAGTGCCCCTGTGCTAGGGCTGCCAAATTTAACATGGTTATTCAATCTCTTCATCTGTGAGAAAAATCACACAGCTCCGGGGATCCTCACCCAAACAGTATGTCCATGGCAGTAACTGGTGGCTTACCTGTTGAAACGCTTGGACCCAGTGGCCTCCGGGTGGCCTCTACATGTTTGAGCTTTGGCTGCCATAGTAACCCTAATCAGGGAGGCCAACAAGCTCACCCTGGGACAGGACATTAATGTTAAGGTCCCTCATGCAGTCATGGCCCTAAAGAATGGGCAGGGTCATAAATAGCTGAGCAGTTCCAGAATGACACAGTACCAAGGACTACTATGTGAGAATCCTCGAGTCAGACTTGAAACTGTACAAACTTTAAATTCTGCCACCTTCCTGCCAAATGAGGACTGTGAAGAGATAATTGATGATGTATATTCCAGCAGGCCAGACCTAACAGCCGCCCCCCCCCCAGATTCAGAGATCAAACTCTTCATGGATGGAAGTAGCTTTGTCTGGGGCAGATGGCAAAAGGCCAGGTTTGCAGTTACCATTGCTAATGACATTGTACAGGCTGAAGCCCCACTACATGGATGTTCTGCACAATGAGCTGAATTTTGAGTGTTGGTCCAGGCATTATGATATGCAAAGGGAAAGCAGGTGAACATCTGCACAGATTCTAAGTATGCCTTTGCCACTCTGTGCGTGCATGGAGCAATATACAAGGAAAGAGGACTGCTGATGGGAGTGCGAAAAGAGATTAAGAACAAAGAAGAAATCCTCCAACTGCTGAAAGCAGTCTGGGAACTATCTCAGGTGGCTATTATCCACTGCAGAGGCCACCAAAGGGGCACAGACTTTGCAGTAGATGGAACTGCCTGGCTGAGCAGGCAGCAAGGAGGGCAGCAGAAGAACTAAGCTACCTTGGAGTGCCAAAGCAAACCTCCAAACTTTTGTTGGCTCTGGAGTTGCCTCCCACCCTGAATTACACCAAGGAGGAAGAACAATGGACAAAAGATGAAGAAGGGATAAAAGAAAAGGGTGGCTGGTGGAAGTTGCCTGACCAGAGACTCTTTGTTCTCAGTGCTGTAGCAGCCTCTCTGGTAAAACAACAACACAAGCTAATGCACTTGGGGAAAATAGCCCTGGAAAAACTGCTGGACAAATACTATTTCATTCCCAAGCTCCCCACCCTGTGCATCCAATTAAGTGCTAGGTGCATTACATGTGCACAAAACAATACAAGTCAAGGGCCTAAGCCAAGCCCTGGGATACAAACAATGGGCACCATGCCTTTTGAGGACCTGGGAATGGGCTTCACAGAGGTCAAGTCCTGTTGATACCGGTTCCTCTTGGTCCTTGCCTACACTTACTCAAGGTGGGTTGAGGCTTACTTCCTCACACACAGAAAAAGTACAAGAGGTAGTAAAGATCATTTTAAGAGAAAGTATCCCCAGATATAGGCTCCCCCTTTCTATCAAATCAGACAACGGACCAGCCTTCATGACAGAAATAGTCCAGGGCCTGGCTAAAATTTTGAAAATAAAATGGAAGCTCCACACAGCATACAGGCCTCAGAGTTCAGGGAAAGTAGAGCACATGAACCAGACTCTCAAAATTACCTTAGCTAAACTCTGCCAAGAAACACAATTCCCCTGGATGGCCATGCTACCATTGGCCCTACTCAGAGCACACTGTACCCCTAGATCCTCTGGCTACTCACCCTTTGAGATTCTGTATGGCAGACTCCCTCCCATAATAAACAGGCTCAGAAGGGATCTCAGGCAAATTGGAAATCTAGACATGTCCCTACATCTCCAGGCCCTAGGAAAAACCCTATGTCACATCTCCTAGGGAGTCTTAGAAAGGACCCCAATCCCGTGGGTAACTGGGCCCATCCCCACCCACCCAGGGATATGGTATGGGTAAAAGATTGGAAAAAAGAACCACTCCAACTCAGTTGGATGGGTTCTCATCTAGTAATATTAGAAACACCCACAGCTGTTAACATTACAGGTATCACTCCCTGGATTCATCACTCCTGGATAAAGAAGGCAGCAGCCCCTGCAAGACCCCCCAAAAATGGCAGGCCATCCGTGACCAAACTATCCCCTCAAATTGAGGTTCCAGAAAAATGTCACAACAGTATGCTATCACCTGAGAGAGCTCCAGCCCTGCTCCAGCCACCTCCCAGAAGCTGGTCAATGCATGGCAGAAGCCTGAGGATTCACCTGCCAGAACATAAATGTATCCCCTTTCTGCCACCCTTACCCCATCCTGCTGATTAGCATTGTTGCAACACTGTTCACACTAGGACTGGCTATCACTGCTCCCCAGGATTGAAACATAGGCCAAAGAATATTGCTGGCCTCCTGTTATCTCCTCATAGTAGGAAGACTTACTGCTGTTCAGTGCTATCTGTAACTCAGACTCCAGTCTCAGGTATGAGGTCTCTGAAGTGTTTTTGCCTTCTGACTCTATTACATTTTAAGGTTGTCCCATCTAGAGGCCGGGATGACTGCTCAGATTGCGCAAAACCTTTCTTATTCCAGGGAAAACTATGGTATGTCTTCACCCATTACCAATACCTGTTACCTGCATTCAGCACCTCAATTTCTGAAAGGGAATTGATGAGGGACAATTTACTATAAGGGAAGACTGAAAGGTCTGACGGGGTCCTGCAAGAACAAAGGCACTATAGGGAAGATGGTTTCCTGGAAGAAAGACAGGGACCCCTTAAAGGCATGGAACGATGAAATGACAGGGGAGGAAGTAAACCTCATTATGTCTGGGAATCCTCCCTGACCAGCCCGTCCCCATATCAGTCTACAGGGGGAAAAGTCACAGATACTGAGAGGCCATCCAGAGACAATTACCTAGATGGGTACAAGCCTATAAAAGACATTTATCTGCCACGACGATGACCCCATTAAAGCTTCCTTCTGGGACAGGGAAATTTAACTTGGAACCCCAACTGTACAAGCTGTTAAATGCAACTCACCACCTCCTTAATCTTATGAACCCACCATTGGTGGGTGATTGTTGGCTCTGCCTGTCCTCAGGTCCCCTCCATTATGTAGCAGCCCCAGCGAGCCCCCTTAACTAGAGCTTGCATGATGCTACTCCCAACTCTACCAGCTATCTCAGAGGGCCCCTAATTGTATCTACAATTAAAGAGGATGCTATCCAGTGGGGAACTGGCTAATAGCCAATGTGCCCAAATCCAACACTGTACAACCACCACCATTAGATGTACAAATGACAGACCATAGTGCAACAACCCAGGAATCTTCTTTGAATGTGGGACCCTTGCTTATCAGTGCTTGCCAGCTAACTGGAAGGGCATTTGCACATTAGCAATCCTCACCCCAGATAAACATGGTGCCTAACAATCAGACCCTCCCTTACCTTTGATGGCCCACACACAGTCAAAGAGAGCTATCTGATTCATACCTTTACTAATTGGATTAGGGATAATGGCTGGAATAGGAACAGGCATAGGAGGGATTGCCTCGTTAGTTTCCTACTATAACCAATTATCTACAGACCTAACAAATGACAGAACAAGTGGTTAGGATGCATGAAAAGCTACACTGAGACAAGTTTCAGGGGTTCTTGTGGTTTGAATGTGAAAAGTTCTCTACAGGCTCATTTTTTGAGCACATGGTCCAAAGGTGGTGCATAATTTTGGAACATTGTAGAAACTTTAGGTAATGAATCCTAACTGGGGGAATTAGATCACAGGGAGTGGGGTTTGTGGTTGGGTGGTAGATCCTTGAGTGTATCTTGTCCCTGGCCACTTCTGTAGTCTCACTCTCTCTACTGCCTGTTCACCATGAGTAAGCTACTCTACTATTCATTCCTTGTCATGATGGACTGAACTCTGAAACCGTGAAGTAAAATAAATCCATCTTCCTCTAAAGTTGTCCTCTTAGGTATTTTGTCACAATCATAAGAAAAGTAACTAATATAGAAAATTGGTACCAAAAGTGTTTTTGCTGTGACCAAACCTGACTGAAGGAGGCCAGGAAATAGGGAAAGAAGCTGTGGGCTTTTCAGGCACTATTTGACTTTCCCCAGTGCATTTTTGTTTTCCTCCCTCTATCCTAAGGCTATCCTTGTAGTTGTAAATTTCTTTTCAATTGTAAAATCTTAGCAGTTGCAGAGCACTTTTCAGTTGTAAGTCCCCTGCAACTGTAAGGTAGGAAGTCATGGAAAATTCTGCCCACAATTACCTCTCAGGTAAAAGCACACGTCACATGTGTAATTAAAAGAACCGAGAGCTAGCTTTAGTGCATGTGCATGGAGTGCACCATGTTGCGTAATGAGACCTTGTCAATCAAATCTGTCAATCATCCTAGCCCATCCTGCAAAGACTGCCCAGCTTACCTCCACCTCCTGTTTGCCGTTGAACAAAGACTGGCATGTGGTGTGCTTCTCTCTTATCTGATTGGGGACCATCACTGCCTATGGTAATGTCCTCTCCCTTTCAATAAACTTTACTATATTTTTGTATCTTGCTGGATCTTCTCATGCAGAATATAAGTGCCTAGTTGTTTTCTGACCAAAGCCTTAGGAACCACACATCCAGTAATATGACCACAAGATGTTTAGTACTTTGGAAATGGTTTTCAGGAAGAATTTCATAAAGTTTAGAGATTCAGGTTAGAGAAGCTTTAGAATGCTGCAAGGAGAGATTCATGGACAATTCTGGTGGAAGGCCAGAAAACCAGAATTCTAAAAGAAATGTGGACAGTAAAGATTGAACCCATAAGGCTTCAGATGGGAACAAGGACTCTACTGGAAATTGAACTAATGAACTTTCATTTTATGTTCTAGCAAAGAATTTGTTTACTTTAGTTTATGTCCTGAAACATTAAATGAGGTTGAATTAAAAAAGAATGGATTCCTTAATTTGCTGGAGGGAATTCCAAAAGAGCATAGCATTCAGGCTATGACATGGTTATTTTGCTGCCTGCTATTAGGAAGATTCACAGTGGAAATTGGAAGCAAAGAGCAGGACAGAAGGTTTTGAAAAAGCTATAGTCAGAAAAGGAGCAAGTTGAAAGTTGTGGACAAGGATGGTGATGTTAAAGACATTAGTGACATTAACAAGAAGAGAAGAACTTTAAGCTGGGATCATAGGAGCAATGCTTGAGGGAATCTCAGGAATTGGCTGTGCACCACCCATGGTTGGCTCAAGATCGTATAAAGGTGTCAATTCCTTTGAAAACTTTGTTTTCAGAAAAAAGGCTCCAAGGTGCCCTGCTTACCAAGGACTACATAGGAAAATGTTTTCTTGAATTCATTCACCTAGGCAGTCAGAGGCCACTGCAGCCATGGTCAAAAGGGGCTGGACACTGCTCAAGGCTGTGGTAGACCTTGGTGACATCCAAATGGTGCTGGCTTGCAGGCATGCAGAATGAAAAAGTTATGGCATTGTAGAACCTTCCACCAAGATTTCAAAAGAAGGGCAGGTTGGGATCCCTGCAGGCAGTCCCTGAGAGGACAATGTGGGAAGCTGTGGGGGTCAAGCCTAAGCTGCAGTGAAGACCCCAGAATGTTGTAGAGGTGAGGGCTATGGAAAATCTGAGAAAATTCTCCAGGCAATGAATGGAGTCAGCCCAAGAGAGAGGCCATGTGGCCTGCAAAGGGCAAGACCGTATGGATGGGGATTCCCAAGCGTGTTGGAGATCAAGTCATGCCACCATGTGATCCAGATGGCTGGCATGGATGCATGGGCTGTAATGTTCATTCTGCTGGGTTTTAGTTTTGTTTTGGTTACATTAATCCTTTCTATGCCTCCATTCCTCCATTTTGGAATGGGAATGTGTACTTTGTCCATGGTATATTGTAAGTATGTAATTTCCTTTTTGGGTTTACAAGGGCTCACGGGTAAGAGTTTGCTTTGAATCTCAGAGACTTTGTGGACTTTTTGTTTAATAGCAAAATTTTATTTTGTTTATTAGCATATTATAGTTATACTGGGGGTACTCTGTGACATTCACAATGCTGCTTGCAACATATTCTACTTACATTCACTCCCTCCACCTTTCTCCTTTATCCTTCCTCCCACTGTTCTGAGAACAGTTTCAACAGGTCTCATTGTTCCATTTTCATACATGAAGACATAGTCCTTCCACTGTATTCTCCCACTTTTACCCTTTCCTTATACTCTCTTCCCTCCCACTGGTACCAACAGACTGGACAGGACTTGCTTTTCATTTAAAAATAAAAGACTTTTTAAAATGATGGTTATACAGAAGCTTCATTGTGACATATACACACATGTATATACATTGGTTCATCCCTCCATTAATCTTCCTCCTACTTTAGTTAGTTCCCTTCTTATGGTGATTTCAATTCCTTTGAATGTTCCACATTTATACTTGTGTAGAAAGTATATCAATCATATTCAATTTCTCTACTTTCTTCATTTAGGCCCCTCCCATTAGAGCTTTCCCCTTAGTGTGTGGTCCGTGTTGCATTCTTGTCCTTCATTGTTTAGGTTCAAGTGTCCATTTGTTTCCTACTGGGACTTTTCCCATGGTATTTTACCTGTAAATGTATTGCACCTAAGTCAATTTAACCCCACTCCACTGCACTTCTTCACACTTTTCTTCCATCTTGTGTTGTTCAACAATTTTCTATTGTGACTTGTTTCTACACAGATGTGATATACTTCATCATTGTTCACTATCTTTCCTTCTCCCTTAAGCTCTTCTGCCACACCTACATTTAATAGCAAGAAGACCATGGAGTGAGGTCTTCCAGGCACTGAATTAAAATAACTTCAACCCTAGGATACCCTACCTAGCAAAGCTATCATTCAAAATAGATGGAGCAATTAAAGTCTTCCATGATAAGCAGAAACTAAAACAATATATGACCATAAAGCCACCACTACAAAAAATTCTTCAAGGGTTTCTGCACACAGAAAGTGAAAGCCAACATAACTATGAAAGGACAGGCAGTACTTAACCACAGGAGAAGAAAAGACAAGAGAGTAGAGAGTAACATCAGTTTAGCTACACACAATCAAATCCTTAAACAACTGAGACAACTAAATGACAGGAATCACTACATACCTATCAATACTCAATGTTAACAGACTTAATGCCCCCATCAAAAGACACCATTTGACAAATTGGATCAAAAAGGAAGATCCAACAATTTGTTGCTAATAGGAGACCCATCTCATTGATAGAAATAAGAATAGTCTTAAGGTGAAAGGCTGGAAGAAGATTTACCAAGCCAATGGTCTCTGAAAACAGACAGGAGTAGCAATACTTATCTCTGACAAAGTAGACTTCAAACCTACATTGATCAAACAAGATAAAGAAGGACATTCCATACTAATAAAAGGGGAAATACACCAAAAGGAAATAACAATTATCAACCTATATGCACCCTACGTTAATGCACCCAATTTCATCAAACATACCCTAAAGACCTAAAAACATATATAAACTCCAACACAGTAGTAGTAGTGGGTGACTTTAATACCCCCCATCACCAATAGATAGGTCATCCAAACAAAAATTCAATAAAGAAATCCTAGACCTAAAGCATACTACAGAGCAAATGGACCTAGTTCATGTCTACAGAACATTTCATCCAACTTCTACACAATATACATTCTTCTCAGCAGCCCTTGGAACCTTTTCCAAAATAGAGCATATTCTAGGGCACAAAGCAAGCCTCAGCACATATGAGAAAATAGAAATAATACCATGCATTATATCTGATCATAATGCATTGAAACTAGAACTCAACAACAAAAATAATAACAAAAAACATGCAAGCAGCTGGAAATTGAACAACACATTGCTCAATGACCAACGGGTCATCAATGAAATAAAAGAGGAAATTAAAAAGTTCCTAGAAGTCAATGAAAATGAAAACACAACCTACCAGAACCTATGGGACACAACAAAGGCAGTTCTGAGAGGAAAGTTTATAGCCATGAGTGCATATATTAAAAAGACTGTAAGATCCCAAATCAATGACCTAATGTTACATCTCCAACTCCTAGAAAAACAAGAACAAGCAAATCACAAAACAAACAAAAGGAGAGAAATAATAGAAACAAGAGCTGAAATCAATGAACTAGAAACCAAAAAAACCATACAAAGAATTAATGAGACAATGGTTCTTTGAAAAAATAAACAAGATTGGCAGACCCCTGGCAAACCTGACTAAAATGAGGACAGAAAAAACTCAAATCAGTAAAATCAGGAATACAAAAGGGGAGATAACAACAAACATCATGGAAGTCCAGGAAATCATCAGAGACTAGTTCAAGAACCTATATTCTAATAAATATGAAAATCTTGAAGAAATGAGTAGATTTCTAGATACTTATGATCATCCAAAACTGAACCAAGAGGACATTAATCACCTGAATATATCTATAACACAAAATGAAATTGAAGCAGCAATAAAGAGTCTCCCAAAAAACAAAAGTCCAGGACTTGATGGATTCTTTCCTGAATTCTATCAGACATTTAAAGAAGAATGAATACCAACCATCCTTAAACTGTTCCACTAAATAGAAAGGGAAGGAACACTGCCTAATACATTTTATGAAGCCAGTATTACTCTTATCTCAAAACCAGACAAAGACAACTCCAAAAAGGAGGACTATAGGCCAATCTCCTTAATGAATATCGATGCAAAAATACTAAATAAAATAATGGCAAGCAGAATCAAACAACACATCCAAAAGATCATCCACCACAACCAAGTCGGCTTCATCTCAGGAATGCAGGGGTGGCTCAACATATGCAAAACAATAAACATAATAAATCACATTAACAGAAGCAAAGACAAAAACCACTTGATCATCTCAATAGATGCAGAAAAAGCCTTTGATAAGATCCAACACCATTTCATGATAAAAAGTTCTAAGAAAACTAGGAATAGAAGGAATGTTCCTCAACATTATAAAAGCTATATATGACAAATCTAAAGCTAACATTATACTTAATGGGGGAAAAACTGAAACCATTCCCTCTAAAATCAGGAACCAGACAAGGAGGCCCACTATCTCCACTCCTATTCAACATAGTACTGGAAATCCCAGCCAGACCAATAAGGCAAGAAGAAGAAATAAAAGGAATACAAATAGGTAAAGAAACAGTCAAAATATCCCTATTTGCAGACAATATGATCTTATAACTTAAAGACCCAAAAAACTCTACCCAAAAACTCCTAGACACCATAAACAGCTATAGTAAGGTGGCAGCATACAAAATCAACTTATAAAAATCATTAGCTTTTCTATACACTAATAATGAACAAAAGGAGAAAGAATATATGAAAACAATTCCATTTACAATAGCTTCAAAAATACCTAGTAATAAATTTAACAAATGATGTGAATGACCTCTACAAGAACTATATAAACCTCTGAAGAAAGAGATTGAGGAAGGCTATAGAAGATGGAAAGATCTCCCATGTTCATGGATAGGTAGAATCAACATAGTAAAAATGGCTATATTACCAAAAGTAATCTACATGTTTATTGCAATTCCCATCAAAATTCCAATGACATTCATCAAAGAGATTGGAAAATCTACCCTAAAATTCATTTGGAAACACAAGAGACCACGAATAGCCAAGGCAATACTCAGCAAAAAGAACAATGCTGGAGGATCACAATACCTGACTTCAATCTATATTACAAAGCAATAGCAATAAAAACAGTATGGTACTGGCACAAAAACAGACATAAAGACCGATGGAACAGAATACAGGACCCAGATATGAATCCACACAACTATACCCAACTTATTTTTGACAAAGGGGCCAAAAATATACGATGGAGAAAAGACATCCTCTTTAAAAAACTGTTGGGAGAACTGGTTAGCAGTCTGCAAAAAAACTGAAATTTGATTTATGTGTATCACCCTGTACTAGTATTAACACAAAATGGATCAAGGACCTTAATATCAGACCCCAAACTCTGAAGTTGATACAGGAAAGTGTAGGAAATACTTTGGAAGTAATAGGTATAGGCAAGGACTTCCTCAATGGAACTCTAGCAGCTCAGCAACTAAGAGAAAGAATAGACAAATGGGACCTTATGAAACTAAAAACTTCTGCTCAAACAAAGAAATGGTCTCTAAACTGAAAAGACCACCCACAGAATGGGAGAAAATATTTTCAAGCTACACATCAGACAAAGGACTGATAACCAGAATATACAGGGGACTCAAAAAACTAAACTCTCCCAAAATTAACAAACCAATAAAGAAATTGGGAACTGAACTAAACAGAACTTTCTCAAAAGAAGAAATTCAAGTGGCCAAAAACACATGAAAAAAATGTTCACCATCTTTAGGTATAAAGGACATGCAAATCAAAACTACACTAAGATTCCACCTCACCCCTGTGAGAAGAGCCATCATTAGCAACACCACCAACAACAGGTGTTGGCGAGGATGTGGGGAAAAAGGAACCCTTTTACACTGTTAGTGGGAATGCAAACTAGTACAACCACTCTGGAAAAAAATTTGGAGGTTTCTTAAAAATCTAAACATAGATCTACCATATGATCCAGCAATACCACTCTTGGGGATATACCCAAAGAAATGTGACACAGGTTACTCCAGAGGCACTTGCACACCCATGTTTATGGCGGCACTATTCACAATAGCCAAGTTATGGAAACAGCCAAGATGTCCCACCACTGACGAATGGATTAAGAAAATGTGGTATCTATACACAATGGAATTTTATGCAGCCATGAAGAATGAAATCTTATCATTCACAAGTAAATGGATGGAACTGAAGAACATCTGAGTGAGGTTAGCCTGGCCCAAAAGACCAAAAATCATATGTTCTCCCTCATATGTGGGCATTAGATCAAGGGCAAACACAACAAGGGAATTTGACTTTGATCACATGATAAAGTGAGAGCACACTTGGGAGGTATGAGGATAGGTAAGACACCCAAAAAACTAGACAGCATTTGTTGCCCTCAATGCAGAGAAACTAATGCAGATATTTTAAAGTGACAGAGGCCAATAGGAGAAAGGAACCGGGAACTAGAGAAAAGGTTACTTCGAGAAGAATTAATTTAGAAGGTAACACACATGCACAGGAAAGCAATGCAGGTCAACTCCCTGTATAGCTATCCTTATCTCAAGTAGCAAAAACCTTTGGTCCTTCCTATTATTGCTTATACTCTCTCTTCAACAAAATTAGAGATAAGGGCAGAATAGTTTATGTCTAGTAGCAAGTGCATGGGGGAGAGAGGAAGGGATGGTGGGATAATAGAGGGGGTAGGAGGAAGGGAGGAGAAATGACCCAAACATTGTATGCACATATGAATAAAAGAAAAAATAAAAAAAAGGAAACACCACCACCACCAGGTGTTGGCGAGGATGTGGAGAAAAAGGAACCTTTATACACTGCTGGTGGGAATGTAAACTAGTACAACCACTCTGGAAAAAAATTTGGAGGTTTCTTAAAAATCTAAACATAGATCTGCCATTTGATCCAGCAATACCACTCTTGGGGATATACCCAAAAGACTGTGACACAGGTTACTCCAGAGGCACCTGCACACCCATGTTTGTTGCATCACTGTTCACAATAGCCAAGTTATGGAAACAGCCAAGATGTCCCAATGCCCCACTACTGACAAATGGATTAAGAAAATGTGGTATTTATACACAATGGAATTTTATTCAGCCATGACGAAGAATGAAATCTTATCATTTGCAAGTAAATGGATGGAACTGGAGAACATCATCCTGATTGAGATTAACCAGGCCCAGAAGACCAAAAATTGTATGTTCTCCCTCATATGTGGATTTTAGATCAAGGGCAAACACAACAAGGGGACTAGACTTTGGTCACATGATAAGGCAAGTGCACATAAGGAAGGTATGAGAATAGGTAGGTAAACCAACACCCCCCCCAAAAAAAGATAGCATTTGATATCTTCAATGCAAAGGAACAAATGCAGAAACTTTAAAGCAACAGAGGCCAATGGGAGAAGGGGACTAGGAGAAAAGGTTATTTCAAGAAGAATCAACTTAGAAAGTAACACATATGGACATGGAAGCAATACTAGGTATCTCCCTGTGTAGCTATCCTTACCTCAACTAGCAAAAACCCCTGTTCCTCCTTATTAATATTTATACTCTCCCTTCAACAAAATTAGAGATATGGGCAAAACAATTTCTGCCTGGAAGTGAAGGGGTGAGGGGGGGAAGGGAAGGGGTGGGGGAAGGGGGGAGTAATGACCCAATCATTGTATGCACATATGAATAAAGGAAATTAAAAAAAAGAAAAAATTAAAAAAAAAGCAGACTACTTCAGGCAGGCAATGAAAATGAAATGACTTACACCAAGAATGCACCATTAGGGACTACACCAGTACCTGCCACAAAATGTCCACATTTCCTTAATAGTTTCCATTCTCTCAGAAAACACCTGACAAATTAGACTTAAAAAGAGGATTTATTGCATAGTGTTTATGATAACATTTGTCTGATGTTTTCCTAACGCTGCCTTGCTGACACAATCCTTGCTGAACATTAACCAAAGACCTCAACTGACCACATGAGTCCTAGGAAGTTCAAATTAGAATCAGACTATTTTAGACAGGTTGAGATTATTAAATCAGCTTTCCCGAGGATAACACTGTTAGGGACAGATCTAATAGTCTTAAAAGTAGTCACTTGCATCCCCAGAAAACATAACTTTAAAAGAAAAGGTTCTGTGGGAATTTCCTGAAATATGATGTGCTTATGCCCATTAGACTATGTGGGAGAACTTTTATAAAACCCTAGGGTAGTGAAGTTACTTTAGCAAAAACAAAAATCAGAAAATTTCAAATACTTTCCAGGAAGCAGTCAGGAAATATATATCTGTCATTACTATAATGAGTATGATGAGCTGGTAAAGATGGGTTCTCTGTCTCTCTCTCTCTCTCAACAGTGAATTGAAACATATGAAAACATAAAGGTCTTTGATAATATCAGATAAATGAATACCACAATGTATGTATTATTATAATTTTGGTGTGAGGCTTCACTTTTTTTTGGCAATACTGGGATTTGAAGTCAGTACCTCATGCCTTCTAGGCAGGTGTTCTACTATTTGAGCCACTCCACCCATCTGTACACACAGTATCTTTTCCAACAAAAATGAAATGACAGTAGAAATCTTGAAAATTTACAAATGTGAATTTGGTAAAAGTGAAATTTTATGACATACTCTTAAAGAGCCAACTCAAAAAATAAATGAGAAAATATGTCAAGACAAATTAAAATGAAAATTAAGTGCCAAACTTATGTATATAGCAAAGCAGTGTTAAAAGGAAAATCTGTAACTGCAAATATTTACACTAAGAAAGAAGTGTCTGAAGTCAGAAGCCTGATTTCATACTTTAAGTAGAAAAGAATAAACTAATCCCAAAGATGGCAGATTAACAGAGATGAACGAAATGAAGAATAAGAAAACAATCAAGAAACTCAAGAACACCAAGAATTGCTTTTTAAAAACATTAAGAAAATGGCAAAGTTTCAGTGTGTTAATCAGCTTCCTGTTACTGTAACAAAATAATTGAAGTAACTGACTTAAAAAAAGAAAGGTTTATCTTGGTTCCATTTTTGGCAGGGTCAGGACCTGTTGCAAGGAAGTGAATTGTGGCGGGAAGCAGGTGGTTGAGTAAATCATTCCTCTGAAGACGGGCAAATAAAAGAGACAGACAAGAAAAGAGGCCATGGTCCCACAATCCCTTTTAATGCCACATCCCCAATAATGGGAAAATTTCCAACTTGGCTCCACCTCTCAATGATCACATCACCTGCAAATAACATCATGTGCTTCAGCAGGTGGACATTTTGGGGACGCATCCAAACCATGGCAGGTAGATAGATGAAGAAACAAAGGAAAGACTTAACTGAAATCAGAAAAGAAAGAGGATATGAGTATTAATATTACAGAAATAAAAGGATTCTAAATGTCCTGTGGATAATTGTGCACCACCAAAAAAGGTATCCTAGATAAAGTGGGCAATTTGCAGAAACACATGACATACTGAGACAGAATTGTGAAAAATAGATCATCTTTACTCTAAGGAGATTGAATCAGTGGTCAAAAACTTCCCAACAAAACTGAGCATGAAGGTGAGCACCTGTCTCCCAGATACTCAGGACAGTGAAGCAGGAGGATTGTGAGTGTGAGGCTAGCCCTGGAAAGATAGAGAAACTGTCTCAAAAAATACTCACAGCAATGAAAAATCCGGGAAAGATGGCTTCACTGGTCAATTGTACCAATATTTAAAGAATAATTACCCAATCTTCCTCTAACTCTTCCAAGAAGTTGAAAAGGAGAAAGGGGGATCTTTAAGGCATTGTAGTTTCTAGAAATAGCTCTAGAAAATGTCAGTGGTTTACATGAAGTGCCTGTGGGTGTCCAGAGTACCTGAAATTATCTCAAAGATGTATGTATTTACAAACAGTTTTAAAATTAAAAAAAACCAAATGGGTGTTTTCCTCACTCTGTGCACTTTGCTGTGGTGTGACAAGGCATGTAGAGATGTTCCTGACATATTTTTCATTTGAAAGATTGTCTTAACTTTATAGCAATCAAATAGAAATTCTGAGCTATCAACTGCACATATAAATAGTTTGTAAAAAGAACAAAACAACTGGGACTAATTATTTGTGGGTGGGTGGTGCTGGGGCTGAACTCAGGGCCTTGCACTTACTAGGCAGGCACTTTATCACTGGAGCCACTGCGGAGCCCTATAAACTCTTGATGTCCCTTGCTTGGCATTGAGGCTCTGGGAGAACTTGCCTTTTGGAGTACATGTAGCTCAGGGCATGAGCTCTGAAGCTGGGCCTGTTGACACTGTGGTGAGACTCCATTTAGCTTTCAGTTACCTTGTTTTATATTTAGTAATATAGTTTTCTGCTGCCATTCTCAGTTGTTGAAAAATGGGGGTCAGCTAGTATAAGAAATATTTTTTTACATAACAGTGGTACATTATTAGTGCATATTAATTGTACAAAACATTAGGCTTTACCATGACTATTTCATTTGTGCACATAACACACTTTGATTATATTCACTCCTCTGTTATCCTCTCTCATCTTCCCTCCCTTATGTCCTGTCCAGTTTTAAAGCAAATTGTATAACATTTTACTGTTTGCAAACACTCACTGCATCAATGAATGTTCTAGAACCTTCTGTGAGTAAGTAAAATTTTCAAGTTTAGTTATTTTTTGTGTTTAGAAACTGAAATATTTTCCAAATTAAAAACAAACAGTATTACAAATTAAAAAAAATAGATATCAATCATAACCAATGTGATCTATCATTTTTTCCAATTTCTATCAAAATTCTAATTTTTTCTTTTGTCAAAAATGTAAAATCTGCCATAAAATTCAGTGGATTTGATATATCCAAAAATGGTGGCTCAAAGTCCGGCGATGTTTTCCAGATAAAGAGAGACATGAGGACAATTTGCTATACTGTTTTTATTTCCATTTTGAAGACCTGCACATGAGCCTCCTAGAGAAAAGGTAGAAATACAGGTAATTCACAATAAGTTTGCTGGAGTTCTGGGAGAAGATAGCAAACATCAGTGGTGACAACTGGGTGGCAAACAGTTGTCCTTGATCCCACTAAAAAGACAAAGGCATGGATGTCAACAGCGATAGCACTCACATGATGTTCTCTTAGTAGTTTCTTGGTGTCATAATCTTTGTTGAATATTAAACAAAGGCCTCAGCTGACCACGTGCACCTTCAAGTGGGTGAAGACAGAAATGTACTGAGAAGTTAATAGTAAAAAAATGCAACCATACTTCAAAAACATCCCTGTGGTGAGTGGAGGGTGAGCAGCTGCGGAGGGCAGAGACTGAGTCAAAAGAAGAAAAAAAAGCATCAACATGGGTGGGATCAATATGCAAGACTGCTGACAGACCCCAGAAGACTGAGATCTCACAAGCCTGAAAGCAAACCTTAGGTTCATGTATCAAGGGTAGGGGATCTGGGTAGTCTTCCAAATAAGAGGCTGCAAAAATATAGGCTGACCAAATCTACAACAACCAACTGTTAAGTAAGCATTTTAAAAGTTGAAGTGCAAAACAGACCCAGACAAGTGGGCAAAGAGTTATGCCAGCACACTATTGGGGAAATGCTTTTGCTTTCGTTTTCTTCTCCCCTTCCTTTGAAGTACAAAGTATCAGTGCACAGGACTGCAAACCTAGCCCTGAAAGTGCGTGAAAAGTACTAGGGAGCTGAAATGAATTGACTTTCTAGAGAAGAACATTTCACCAAATAGCCAAAGCTACAATTCCCAGGTTTGTCTAGAGGACAGGAGGTGATCACACATCAGCTCCACATGGGAACACTTCAGAGAACCTGAGTGCCTAACCACTCAAACTGAACCTGACTGCCCTTCCCCGACTCCAGGTGGGGTCTGTGACCAAACAATCTGAGTGGAACTCTTTCAAACCTCCCTGGCAGAGAGGTATCTTAAACTGCCATATACCTCAGCATATTTTTCCAAAGGAGGAGCTGGGATGCATAGAAAGACCCTGCCTAAATGGAAAACAAAAAGAATGACAGTAGCAGCATAAAACCTGAGGTTCAGAAATCAGAGGAGAGTGCCCAGTGCACTCACTGAACACAGAGGAAACCCACTCCACATTAAGGAAGAAATTTGGACATTTAATAAAATTTTTATACTATCTTCTTTCTCCATTCTGTTGTAATTTTAGTTTTCCTAGCCCTTTGGCTCCATTTTCTTGTTCTCCCCCCTTTTTTCTTTTTATTCCTCCCCTTTCCTTATTTTCCTTTGTTCATCCTACTCTCTTCCCCCACCTACTGTCCTTATGTCCTCTGCATAAACCACTCACTAAGTAGTTTATACATCAGCTTTGTGCGTTACTCCCTCCTTTCTACTCCTCTGCAATCCTAGACAGTATTACTCTCAGCCACAATGATTGGACTGCACCTTTACACACAGTAGGGTCTTATTACCCTGTATTCCCCATATCTCACACCTCTTCTTCCCCTCTCCCCATTCCCCTTATTTCCTATCTCTGCTCCCAAATCATCATTTTTAGTGCCAAAGACTAAATCAACTAAGTTTAAATAAAACAACTTCTATTTCCTTAATAAACCTCTACTTATAAACAATACTGCCAAGGATTTTATATATTATGTAAATAACTTTGGCATTGCATCCATGACTTTCTAAATACTAAGTTATATCTCCAGGTCAGGGAACAGAAACCATATAACAACCTAGCTAAAACCCAAGCTAACCAAAATATAGAAATTAAATCAAAGAAAAGATAACAGATGACTAAAACCTCCAAATAACTAATCAACACTGCATAACAAATCTCAAATAGAATCAAGAAGAACAGAAGAAATTGGGGAATAAAACTCCTGAAATTTTAACAATCACACAATAGAGGATTGATGGATGTAAAGGGACGAAACCTCAGTTTCTCGGGTCAAGAGAATAATGACAATGTTAAAGGAGCTCACAGAGGACTTACAAAAACAACTCAATGAATTCCAAGAGAATAAAGATACAAAACAATGGAAGACACAGAACCAAGTAAATGAACTCAAAGAGGATTTAAAAGACATTGGAATGAAAACACAGAAAACAAAAAAGAGATAAACGAAGGCAATACAAGATATGAAAGAGTAGCTTAACAGAGATATGGAAATTCTCCAAAAAAAATCAAATGGAAACAGTGGATATAAAATGTTCATCAAGTCAAATAAAAAAAATAAGATTGATCGTATGTTCTTCCTCATATGCGGACATTAGATCAAGGGCAAACAAAACAAGGGGATTGGACTTTGATCACATGATAAAGCGAGAGCACACAAGGGAGGTATGAGGATAGGAAAGACACCTAAAAAACTAGATAGCATTTGTTGCCCTCAACGCAGAGAAACTAAAGCAGACACTTTACAGCAACTGAGGCCAATAGGAAAAGGGGACCAGGAACTAGAGAAAAGTTTAGTTCAAGAAGAATTAACTTAGAAGGTAACACACATGCACAGGAAATCAATGCGAGTCAATTCCCTGTATAGTTATCCTTATCTCAACTAGCAAAAACCCTTGGTCCTTCCTATTATTGCTTATACTCTCTCTTCAACAAAATTAGAGATAAGGGACAAAATAGTTTCTGCTGGGTAGCAAGGGGGTGGGGGGGAGAGGGAGGGGCGGGGAGGGTAAGGGAGAGAGTGGGAGAAGGGGGGAGAAATGACCCAAACATCGTATGCACATATAAATAAAACAAATAAGTTTGAAAGCCAATCCAGCAGACTGGAAGACATAATTTCAGGATTAGAAGAAAAATAGATATCAGGGAAAAAATAATACATGAATACATAGATTGAAGAGTTATGAAAGGAATATGTAAGAAATCTCACTCCATCAAAAGACCAGATGAACAAATCAAAGGCATTAAAAAAGGATAACAGGTGCAAACCAAAGTATAGGAAGCATAATCAACAAACTAACAACAGAAAACTTCCCCAGTCTCAAGAAAGAGACACCCAACTAGGTACAGGAAGCTTCTAGGACACCAAACAGACATGACCAAAATAGAACTTCTCCACAGCAAATTGTAGCTAAAACAATTAGCACAGAGAACAAGGAAAGCATATTCAAAGCTGCAATAGGGAAAAATCAAATAGCACACAAAGATAAATCCATCACAATAACAGCAGATTTCTCAACAGAAACTTTAAAACCAAGAAGGGTATGGAGTGATGTATTTTGAGCAATGAAAGAAAACAATTTTGAACCTAGGATACTATACCCATCAAAGCTATCAATCATAATTTAAGGAGAAATAAAAACCTTTCATAATAAACAGAAACTAAAACAATATATGACCACTCAAGTAGCATTCCAGAAGATATTAAAAGTAATTATAAAAAGAAATGATTCCCCCCTCAAAACTGTAATTCTACACACAGAAGATAAAAATAAATACAGGCATAAAAGGATGGGAATTTTGAAATCTCAAGAGAAGTGGAGATAATCATTTATAGAGTAATATAGAATTAATTGCACACACAGAAATCCCTATATGCCCAGAACAACAAAAGGCAGGAATTACCACATACCTCTCAATATTGACATGAAATGTTAGCAGTGTCAATGTCCCCACTCAAAGAATTGGATTGACAAGGTGGATTCAAAAGGTAGACCCAAACATTTATTGTTTACAAGGACACCACCTCACAGGCAGAAACAAATCATGGGTTTCAATACCCCAGTATTACAAATAGATAGTTCATTTGTACTAATAATCAACAAAGACATCAGAATTGAATTACACCATTGACCAAATGGACCTGATAGACATCTAGGGAGTATTTCATCCTGAAACAGGGCACTATACATTTTTCTCAGCAGCCCATGTAACTTTCTCCAGAATAGATCATATTTTGTGATATAAAGGAAGTCTTAACAAATAAAAGAAAATTGAAATAACCCCCTGGATACTGTCTGACCACAACAGAATAAAAATGGAACTCAGTAACCAAAAGAAACAGCAGACAAACCTGAAACACTTGGAATTGTTTCATGACTGGTGGGTCATCAAAAAAATCAGGGAGGAAATAAAAAAATTCCTGGAATCTAATTTAAATGAAAAACAAACTACCAGGAACTATGGGATACAGCAAAGACAGTGCTAAAGGGACTGATTATAGTCACGAATGCATATATTGAAAACACAGAGAGATCTCAAATGACCTAATATTGTATCTCAAACTCAGAGAAACAAGAGCAAGAGAAAGCTCAAACCAGCAGAAGGAGAGAGATAATAAGATAATGGCAAAATCAATGAAATAGAGACAAAAAATTACAAAGAATCAATGAAATGAAAAGTTGGTTCCTTGACAAATTGAATAAGATTGATAAACCCCTAGCAAACATGACTAAATGAGGAGAGAAAAGACCCAAATTAATAAAATTAGAAACCAAAGAAGGTATACCATAACAAACATCAATGAATTTGTGTTTTTGAACAATGTTGGCACTCTCCAAACTTTGTGTTTAGCAAACATGACTAAATGAGGAGGGAAAAGACCCAAATTAATAAAATTAGAAACCAAAGAAGGTATACCATAACAAACATCAATGAATTTGTGTTTTTGAACAATGTTGGCACTCTCCAAACTTTGTGCTGGTATATACCTCAGTTTTTGTGGTGTGAGGATTGAGGCAAGACATGAAAATCTAATAAAAAGCAATAGTAAAGTTCATTAGGAAAGGAATTTAGTGTAACAGGATAAAAGTGGGGGAAATGGGGGAGCAAAACAGAGAAACATTTCCTGCTCCCCAAGCAGGAAATGTGAGTAGAGAGTCAAAATCGTGCATCATCACTTAATCTCATACTTTCCTAGTTGGAATACATGTGGTCACATCTGACAATCTCTAATCAATAAGATAATGGATCTGGGTGGCTAAGATGGATGTGAAAACAGGCAGATGTCATTCAGGCCTACAGAAAACACAGGTGTGTGGCTGAATATCATGGAAATATTATGTCCTCATGTATGAAAATGGAAAAATTAAATGTCTTGAAACTATTCCAGGAATGGGGGAAATGGGGATAAAGAAGAATGATGTAGGGGGTGAATTTAACTATGATATATTGTAAGAACTTTTATAAATGTCACAATGTACCTCCAGTATAACAATAATAAGGTAATCATAAATAAATTAAATAAATGAAAAAAAAAGAATTTCCCTCAGGTAGACAAGCCTTTTCCTCTGCTCATTCAAGGATCCTTATAACTTATTCACATCTAAAAGAGGAAGACAGATGCAGTCAACCCCTTTATGTCTCCCTATTCTTGTAACTTAGAATCTAAAAAGAGATGGAAGGGGTGCCTAGGTGATCTGGCTTTTAGTGTCTACTTTCTGGTTTCAGTGTCTAAGCCTGGCTCCTGTAATATATATTAAAATAATAAAATTTCCCTGTCTCCTCATTTGTCTATCCTGCTCCTCCCATCACTCATGACTAACTGCTACCTAACGTTGGAAGTGTTAAGATTTTGGGGATTCTTGGAAGTGGACTATTTAATGAACTTTCACTATGAGACGGCCATAAACTTTTGGAGACTAGGGCTGGAATGTTATGATTAGCTTAGTTTCATCCTCAGTATCAGGTCAGTTGACTGCACCACCAATCCGTCATCTCAGACAGCACGACTATCACCAAGTCTGTGCTCACAGACTTTTTCTAGAACTGCCCCACCACCAGACCCAGATCTGTGACCCAGTGAGGTGGATTTATCTTCAGACCTGCACCATTATGCCTAGCCCTGACATGCAGAGAAGTAGGAAATTTATTGTTTATATACCCAAGTATACACACTTTTACATCTATCCTTCTTATCCATCTATCTATCTATCTAATCTATCATGTCTGTCATTTATCTTCTATCATCCTTCTCTCTTCTATTTTTTTTCTTCTCTCTTCTATTAACTCTCTTTTATCTATCTGACATGTCTATCCTCTCTTTCTCTTCCCTCCTCTGCCCTCCATTCCCCTCCCTTCCCTCTCTCTCTGGAAAAGCATAAATTAACACTGCTAGATTCCACCCCAGACTTATTCCATAGGGTTCTTTCTAGTGTTCTCCCTTTCTGAATAAGTAACTCGCCCTACAAACAGTGACAATCCTGACTTCCATCACTCTTGTTAAACTCACTCACCTGAGTTTTCCACACTCTATTTAGTCAGTGGTTACTCTTTTCAGGCCATGCCTCTGCATGGCTCCATCTCCCCTTGCATGGGCTTCCACACCCAGGCAAGGCTGTGATTTCCTCATCCTATTTGATCTCTGACTTGAAGCCACCATGACTACCTTCTCCACTACAATGTATGCCCACAACCTGTTGTATCCTATCCAATGGCCTTAAGACTAAGTGAGGGAAGGGAAGGAGAAAATAGGGTAGGGAAGGAAAGCAAAAGAAAGGCAATGGGTGGAAAGGTGAAATAAAAGAAACCAGCTGAATCCAATGAGTGCTTTCAGCATTGCTCCAGAAACAATTGCCCAAGAAATAATTTTTATTCAATGTTCATTGTGGTAACATAGTTAGAAGGTAAAGATGGAATACAAAGAAATATAAGAAAACATGTTTTCTCTCTTCCAGAAACATCAGGGGAATGGGATAGAGACTTTAAATCAAAACTAATAATAATAAAATACACTGTCTCAGGACAGTGTTACAAAAATATGTACTTAAAATAGCAGAATTACACTGTAAGTACCCCTTCCAAGCAATGAGCAAAATCACAGTGAATTAACCGCCTATTACAATAATCAAATTGGAGTCCTGAAACAGACTGCACATGACCATTGAATGTGATGTTCACAAATTGACTCCTCATTCAGTTTTATAGATCTCCACTCCCCCACAGAGTTCATGATAGGATTGGATCATTCTTTTGCAGAGTAGTGTTTGGAATTTCTCAATAAAATACTGATTGTAGAATGCTGCAAATGAACTATTTGATGCAAATTTCACTACTAGAGTCCCCACAATAATTCTTATTTTCATTAACAATTGTTGATTAAATTAGTGATAAATGTTTATTCTCTGTTCAGAGCTCAGAAGAATTGATGGTGATAACTGGGGAAGATGGAGATACTTCCATGGATACCAGAGAGGGTGAGGCTTTGCGGTAGTCACCTCCTTTCTCTTACACAGTAGACAATACCCTACACACACACTGAACAAGCTCAACAAGTGTCCAGAATCTCTAATTATTAATCAAGTGCAGAAGATTAAGTTCATCTCCATTTCTGAGTTTTAATTATAAAAATAAATTGTTCAACTTCCTTGAAGAACGTAGCAGGAGTCTTTGGAGAAAATCAGGCTCCACTTATGATCCCATCTCTTGGAACAACCTTTAGAACAATGGGTTTTTCTGCTTGAAGAAGTCCTTGTTTGCCTAATTTCACAGGGATCTGCAACAGGCATGCACAATGATAAGCAATCAATGAAGTGCCACCAATCACAGAAACAATGAAGAAAAGATACAATAAGGACAGTAATGCTTTATAAGCACATGAAAAATACTTGTAACATCACTTATCTTGAATTCCTTCTACTCATTTGTTAAGCTCTATCAAAACTGGGTAGGGACAACATTCATTTGTTCATTGGAAAAAAATATTTTATGAGCACTTATTCTGTGAAAAAATCATGGTGGCTTGCTTATTGATATAATTTTAAGCACAAGGATGAGTTAAAAATTTAAACTAAGTTCTTAGAGATTAAGGCAACCTATTTCTGAAAAGACATAAAAATTTAATTTTGTATGTGTTGCATCTTTTTTTTATAAATTGTTGTGCTGGGTTGGGGTACATTGTGGCATTTACAAAAGTTCTTAAAATACATGAAATATGTCATACTTGATTTCACCCCCTCTACCATTCTATTTGTTGGCTTTTGCAAGATAACTTGGAATAAAAAGTTATATGAGCAGTGCTCAACCTCTAAAGAATCCTGTCATCTCTTTAAACTAAACCAATTCAATTTAATGATTAAATAGAATTTCAGGATGAATTTTTTCCCCTTTTTTGTGGTACTGAGTTTTGAACTTAGAGCCTACACCTTGAGTCACTCCATCAGCCCTATTTTTTTGTGAAAGGTTTTTCAAGATAGGGTCTTGTGAACTATTTGCCAGGGCTGGTTTTGAACCTTGATCCTCCTAATCTCTGCTTCCTGAATAGCTGGGATTACAGGCGTGAGTCACCACCATGTAGTTCATGGTTTATTTCTTTTTCTTTTCTAACATCTTTTAACTGCAAAGGAGAGTGAAAATAGGGAATTTCTGAGACTTTCATTTAACCCTTACTTCATATTTAGTCATTCTTTTATTGGTAGTGAATTCTGTGGTTGAATAATTTTCTGATCTTAGTACAGAGGGTGTAGTGAAGAATAAGGAATCTATCATGAGATTAAGAATCTCCAGCCTAGAAAACACCTGGAGCTTGCCGAGGGTGTCTGTCTCATCCCTAAGGCTCCAGAGCCCTCCATTATCTCAGAATGAACTCCTCTGACTGTACATTAACAGGAGAACTACATGGTCACCTTGCAGCCACAAATAAGGTGGAAATAATTTCTATCTGCCCTTTCTCCTAGCCAAAAGTCTACAGGCATTAATATGTGAGTCCTGGAAATAAGTCACTGTATTCAGGGAGTTTCTTTAAGTTCTTGTAGAGGAGAGCAACACTCAACCTTCATGATGACACTATCACTGTCCATCATGACTGCAAACAGGGCCTCCTAACTCCAGTTGACACTAAGCTGAATTTAAACTTGGCTCAAGTTCAAAGACACTGAACATAATCATGTCATGCTTATTTGCATGACTATGGATAATCTTTCTATTTTTGGTCCTTATAAAGCAAAAGATGTGGCTCCAAAATCAAATGACCTTAAAATATAATAAATGGAACAAAGAAAGATTCTTTGGCTCATAGGATAAAGTATTAAAGGATGAATGAGTGCATACTTTAAAGAACTTCCATAAAGTAGTATTTATTCAGACATTATACTAACCTGTGTTTCCTTGCAAGTTTTGAAGGTGAAGTTCTGTATGACTCTGACGAGAGCGACTTTCATGTTCATGAGAGCAAACCTCATTCCAATGCAGTTCCTGGGTCCATTTCCAAACGGCATGTATATGTACGGATCAATGCTGTCCTTGTTCTGCTTACTGAACCTGGTGCAGCAGCAGTGGATGAGAACATGTTGGTGAAACAGGAAAATCACAAGAATTACATATTTGGGGTTCCCTGCAGACATCCATAACCAGGAGTAGACAGCATGAGTTTCTGGGTTGGTCTTTGAAATGCTGCTGTGGTTTTGCCAGGAATTGTAAGCTACCAAATCCTTTCCTTTCTCCTGATCCTAGAGGAGCTTTAAGTTTTGTTAGAGGTGATGAGTGCTATTTAAAAGAAAATCTATCTTTAGCAAACACTAAAACTCCATTTGTAGTGGAGATGTGTTCATACCCTGAAACACAGGAAATGAGACCAATGGAAGGAAAATATGCTCCTGCCTTAACTTACCCTTCTGTACATCACTGAATCATTGAGGCAGCAGGAAAAATGCCTCCCACCGTTGGAAGTGTTGTTTCTCCTCTTTCCTCTCCATCTTTCCTTCTCCTTCCTCTCTTTTCTTCTTTTTATTTCCTTCCCTCCATCTTCCTTCTCCCTCCTCCTCTTTGCATCTCCCTCTCCTTCTCCTTATTGTTCTTCATCCATTCTTACATCATTGAACAGTTTAAATGAGATAATTTACAAAGGCATAAAATGTTACTCTGCTGTAATATCATCATTAATTTCCTTCTCTAGCTTTTTCATTAGGGTATAAAATACTTGGAGGCTAGACTCAAATATTACACAAATTTAAATTGCCTGTAGTAAAGGGTTTCATCATGACCTTTCCATAATTTTCATCTTTGATCATATTCACTCCCTCTATTGCTATATCCTATCTCCCCTCCTACTGAGTGTTTAAGGAAAAAAGATGACTTGGGGAAAGTGAGAAGGGCATTGTGGTTATGTATTTTAAAAGCTTTTTTGTATTGTGGAAAATCTTATGAAATACATACAGGTGATGTGTTTCACACAGACATGAGAGTCGGGGGGTGGTTGTGGTGGAATGGGGATGATGTGGGTGGATGGTTGCTGAGGAAGGAGGTGGGCACATGGACCTGCATTAAAGCTATTCTGTGGATTTGTTTCTGTAAGTTACAATTGTGTACTTGTCAAGCATTTTCTGTGAGAGATTTATGGCAACATTTTGGTTGATCACAGCCTGGACTCATTCCTGATACATGGTGAACACTTACTGTCTGCTTCATAATTGAGTGAATCTAAGAACTAAAGTGAGTTGGCTCTGATTTTACATTTGCAAGTATACAGGAAGTAGAAGAGCTGACCTAAGAAGAAACACTGAAGTCCTCTTGCCTAGAAAATGGGGGACCCTGTCAACTTTGATTTCTTCTTGCTTCAACAAGTCACTATGTGTAGACTCTGGTACCACTAGAGACACCATGACCAATGACACCACCCCTGCCCTCAGGAAATGCCTAGTAAGAGGCCAGTAAAAGAGTAGATCAGAGGCCTCCTGTTGTAAAACTTCATTATCTACTTTGCTTACCAATAAAATAATGAGAAAATCTAACTATTTCTAGACCATAAATGTGGCCAAGGACCTGCAAGTTTCTAGAAGAGTTTACTCAAGACACCTTCAATTTCTTAGATGTCTAGAAAGCAGATGAGTTAGCTGTGGAAGAGTCAGGAAGTAAACTGAGTGTGAAGGAGCTGGCCCAGGACAGCAGCAGAGACAGGACCAGGAGGACCTGAGGTCTCCTCTGTCCTCAGTGAGGCTGCCTAACCATCAGAGAAGAGGCCTCCTCAGTTCTTCAGCCTGCATTTTCACAAGCACACTGGCCGAGCCAGGAAGGAATTTTTAACCAAACACAAGATGGAAACATTTCTTAATGTTGGTGATACATTTAGAGAGCCAAAAGGAAGTGCACAGAAAAACTGAAAGGAATAAAAAGCCTAAACACCTAAAATAACATAACGTTGAAGAAATTAGGGAAGATGCATACAGTCATCCTAAAAATTTACAAATGTGCACGCGCGCGCACACACACACACACACACACACACACACTCTACTGTCTTTGCATTGAGTCTGTTGGAGATTCGTTCCATGACCGAAACAAAAAAATCCATGAATACTCAAGTCCCTTATAAGAAGTGCTAGAACATTTGGAAAGGACTGAAGCTCATCCTTGAGCACACTTTAAATCATTTCCACATTGCTCATAATACTCAGCATAATGTATAATTTTGAAAAAAAGTGTCATGTTTTTAATATAAAAACCTGCTAGAAATAAAAATACATTCCTGTAACTAATTGAACAATCACACCTATGTCTTCTACACTAAAAGATAACATACACTTGAACCAGTCTGGCTAGGGTAGGTTCCCTTTCCTAGTTAGGGTAGGCTCCCTTTCCCATAGACCCTATACCTTTCAGGGTGGAACTCATCAGGCTCTTGCCACAACTTTGGATCTCGGTGAAGAGCGTAGCTTGGTACCATCACCACAGTCCCTTTGGGAATGAACACTCCATTTATTTCAACATCTGTCTTACAGAGCCTCTCAAGTCGGCCAGCAATAGGGTACAATCGGAGCGTTTCATTCACCACCATGTCTAGATACTCCATCTGTACCAGGGCATCATAGGTGGCAGGTGCCTGGAAAGAAAGGAAGATATTTTCATAAAGCTGAGGAGTAACTTTGAACTCAGGCTACGGAATAAATCACGTTGGTAAAGCACCTGGACATTGACAAAGTGTTTTAACTACCATGTCTGTTGACCTGCTTAACGGCAAATGGGAAGTATAAAGGAGTCATGAATTTGAGAGATCTTTAGGAACAATCCCCATCCCAGGGCCTGAAATCCTTAGCATTAATATGTACTGCTTTTGCTTTCTCACTTGAGGAGATGTGACTATGGATTGTGACGATTATGATAAAGAATGTAAGCCAAAGTGAGTATCACCTTTCAACAGAGAGGTCATAAGTGTTTAGTACATGAAAAGAAAGAAATCTTGTTCCATTGAATTGAAATAGCCTGCAAAGCTATTATTTTGAATATGTAATATGATATAATATAGTATCTAATGTAATGTAACATAATAAAAGACTCTAAAAATCAAAAACTGTATAAATAATTTGAGGAGAAACTAGTCCCTTCTACACCAAATATGACAAAAGAAGGATACTGTCGTGACACACAATTTCAGTTCTAGTAAAGGTTCTACAGAGGATAGGAACCCACACACTCAGCCCCATCCTTGGTTTTAGGACCACTCTCCTGGTTGTTGCTTCAGGACTTGACTGTAAGTTCTGCAGAAAATGCTTTGTGTCCATCTCACAGCCAGACCAGTCATGCCAGTGCCAGAGTCCAGGTAGCTTCACCCCACAGAATCTCAGTTTGGGTGAGTGAAGTGCCTGTCAACTGGTGTTATAGTAGAGAGACCATAATGTAGAGGTTAAGAGTTTGGCGTTGGAGTCAGACAACAAGGCTCCTCTCTTGGCTGCTTCACCTCTTCCTCTATGACTTGAATGTGAGCATGTGTGGGGCACAGCTGAGTCACCTGCATAGCCCAGCCAAGGTCACCCTTGCTCAGCCCACAGCCAGACCAGAGCACACCTCCCAATGTCAACACAACTAATTCTCTAGACACTTGAGTTATATGTGCTTATACTTCCATGTCACTGGGATTTTGTGGATGTTTCTTTCTTGTATTATGTTGGTTGTCAGACAATAGATACAGTTGGGTCAAAATTCTTTTACAAAGGCCTTCTATTTCTATGAGTAGTATCTGATACTTAGGTTCCCCCTTAACTTCTCTCTTCAGATTGTTCCTGAAGTGTTGGTGAAATAATGAATGCTTAACAACTTTTTGCAAAAATTCACACTGGAAATTATGAGTTGTCATTCTTATTAATGCTTCACCTTTTCCCTCCCTATCCAGGTATGATGTCATTCCCTCACCTTGTTGGGAAATGTCACATCAATCTCCTCTTGCAATTTCTTCTGAACATCAGGGTGAGTAGCCAATAAGTATGTAACGAAGGAAAGAGCACTGCTGGTGGTCTCATAGCCAGCAAAGATAAAGATAATTGACTGGGCTACAATCTCCAGGTCAGATAGAACTAATAGAAGAGAACACACATTTTAGATTAAGACAGTCAATACCGAACATCACAGTTTAGATTAAGAAAAACCCAAATAATGGTTTCAATAGGTTACCCTACACCTGTCCATCTTGTGCTCATTTGGCCATCCTCACCAATTTACAGGTAGTTAATTTTAAAAGACAATGTTTCTAACATATACAATGTTATTGGTATCCTCCTTAGATATTTCTGAATAATTAGTTTATATAAGTGAAATGTATAAATAAAAAGGGAGCATTCTCCCTCAGGAAACTTCAAATTATTCTACCTAAACAGCTTGAAACACCTTGCAAGAGTTTGCAACACTAAGGCTTTAGTGTATGGGAAATTAAAAGATCTATTATCTGAACATGTTTGGAGGAACTAAGGGAAAAATATTGGGTAGAAAGAAACTTGGTTCTCAAAGTATGGTTCTGGACTAGCATCCTTGGGAACTTCTTGAAGATTATTAGAAAGGCACAAGTTCAAACCCACAGTAGACCTATCACCAAGTCAATATATGAAATTTCATTAATCATGATGATCAGTGTGCATAAACTAGCTTGGGAAACAAGGATTAAACCTTTGAAGGCATCAGGTATTAGAAGACCTGGGGTACTGGCCTCTTGATCAGGGACTGTATTAGGATGTTTAGTCTGCAGAGCCCTTAAATAATCATGGCACCTACACCAAACATGAAATGGAAATTTAAAAATAATAAGTGAGTGTTTGAAAGTTCTACAGCGTTCACATTGACTGATGATGACTTCAGTGATGTGGTTGTGGGTGGATTCAACAATCAAACTACTTTCTCAATGAGCTTGAACCCCATGAAGTTGAATTAAAATTTACTATAACTTCTGCATTTATAGCTCGACCATTCACTGTGGTAGCTACATTTCACACACGGATATTTGAATTTAAATTAATTAAAATTCAATATAATTGAAGGTCCAGTACTGCAGTGGCACTACACAGACATCAAGTGCTCGATAGCTGCATGAATCTAGGTTACCGTATTGAACCGTGAGACCATAGATTATCTCCTGACCTACAGAAAGACGTATTGAACTAGATGGTTGATAAACAAACAGACACATGACAGAGTGATAGATGTACAACTAGATGTATGTGTAGATGTATTTGCACTGGCAAACTGGAATCAACCTATTACCCTTCTCTAGAATGAGTAAATATTTATTAATTTTGCAGACAGGTGTGAAGGTGTGAAATCACTGGTAGCTTTAAATAGATGAGAAAGAAAGAAAAATAGAGAGGAGAGAGAGAGAGAGAGAGAGAACCTTGGATGCAGTATATAACATTAGAGTGCATATTTTTCTGAAGTTTTGCAAAAATGCTTTTCTACTTGGAAATTGACTTCAGTTTCCAGAGCAAGCCCCACCATCTGAGCCTCCCCATCTGTAGGCTGTGAAGCGTTCTTGGTTACCTTTATGGGACTCTGTGTCTTTGGAATTCTGGGAGTTAATCATTAGCTGAAGGAGATCCACTCGGTGCTGGAAGAGCAAAGAGAAATTTCAGACAGGTCACTCATGAATTCAGAAAAAGGTCAGAGTGTTAAACTTCACCTGCCTTCTGAGCATATGGCCCCTTTAAGTCCAAAAGTCTGCCTGGTATTGCTGATTTTTCGGGGAATAAAACCATCCATTTTATAGACTTTGGAAAGCAGTCTGTTTCCTGAGAGAAATGTAGCTATGTTCACCAGCTTTTCATCTTTGCTGTCCCTGAACCTGAGTTTCTCTGGCTCTGGACACAGACTCCTGGCCAGTTGGTGACCGCCTTCTCCTTTCACACCTGCTTGCTCAGGAAGAAATTATAGACTTCACTCTTTCCCCTGCCTTCATTCTTAATACACAATAATCCCATAGATTAAACTCCATCCATTTCCAGAGAGAATCAGCAAGTTTGCAGCAAGCATCTTGAAATATTTCAACACTCTGGGATCCTGAAACATTTTCAGTGACACCTGGGAGAAACTAGTATTGCCTCCTTGCTCTGTAGGCATCCTTGTTCTGTTGTCCAGGCTTTAGAAGCCCTACAACCACCTTAGGTAATGAGGATTGAAAATTTTCAAATTCATTCCTCTAGCTTTTGGGAATGTACAGTACATCATTGTTATCTGTAGCCACTCTACAATGTTTAGAGGTAGGAGAACACTTAACTCCTATCTAACTATAACTTGGTATGCATTAAGAAACCTTTCCCCATGTCCTTCCCCAGCCTGTGATAACCACCATTGTATCTCCACTTCTATGAGGTAATTTTTTAAGATTCCTCATATGAGTGAGATCACATAGTACTTGATTTTCTATAAAAGGCATGTTTCACTTAACATAATGATTGCCTATCCCAATCATGTTGAACACCACAAAACACAGGATTTTATTCCTTTTAAGGACTGAATAATATTCCTATTCTATATACCACCATACACCATCAGTTGGTGGACACTTAACATTGTTGTCATTTTGTGGCAATTACGATTAGTGCTGCAATGATATGTTGAAACATCACACCAAGCCCCATTAATGTGAACCTTGACTATGTTAATAAAAATGTTTTAAATGGCTCTGCAATTTGAACATAAGAGTGCAGATGTCTCTTAACTATACTGATCTCGTTTTATTTGAGTATATATCTTGTAGGAAGATGGCTGGATCATGTGGTGCTATTTTTAATTTTTTGCTGGGGTTATTGTTCAGTGGTAGAATCCTTGCTTACCATGTGTGAGGCCCTGGGTCTGAACCCCTACACTGCAAAAAATTTAATTTTTTTGAGGAACATCTATAGCATTTTCCTTAATGTCTCCTCTAATCGATATTCCATCAATCGTGTGCAAGGGTTCCTTTTTTGTAGGATGTGGTAAAGTTCTTATCTCAAAATATTTATGCCATGACATTTTAAACTCTTTCTCTCTGACACATTGTATATTCTTATTCCCCACCATTATATTCTTCATTCTCCACTAGAATCTGAACACTCCTGCTTTCAACCTAGTGCTCTCTGTCTAACTTTACAAAACAGGGAAGAACAGAAATAGTATGTATACTTCCCAATAAATTATTTACCACTGAACATCCTCATGGAACCACATCACCAGATTACCTTTGTTTTATCCTGGAGGCGATCTTTTTTCATTCGTTCTACAGAAGATTTTAAAAAATCTGTAACATCTTTTGGAAACATGGAAATATTTAGTGCCTCATAAAACGATGTAAGGAATGGAAACAGTACTATATGGGAAAGAAAGAAGAAAGGAAACCATAGTGAAAATGCAATATTTACCTGGAACAATTACATTTATTCAAACACTCAGAACAGTAAAAGTCATCAGTTTTTCTCTAACAGAAGCCATTCCCTCTGTGATCTTTGGGCTCCAGGCCACTGGCAGAGCAAAGGCATGACACACCCAGGGCCACTGCCATAGAGGGAGGTCATTGACCATTTCTGCCTTGTTGCCATAGAAAAATGACTAAATTCCCCTATTTCTTATATATTTTTTTACATACTGCACTAAACTCTCTGGATCAACCAGGCTTTAGTCTGGGGCTGCAATTCATCATGCTATTGAAATGAGAGTTGCAAAGCAGAAAAAATATAGCTTGTTGTAACAAATCACAATGGAGAGAAGCCAGAAAACAATAATTTGATAAAACGAATCAAAATACTTGTATATAACTAGATCAAAGAAGAATTGTAAAGCACAATTAGAAATGGTTTTGAGTTGGTAAATTGGCCCAAGTTGTAGAGCATCTGTTTAGTGAGCATAAGTCCCTGAGTCCAAGCCCCAGTACTTTCCAAAACAAAGGAAAACAAAAAAGAAATTGTTTAGAAAGGTAAAACTAAGAACACAATATAAACAGCTTGTGAGATGGAGAAAAGGAAGTGTAGCTGATAAACTAAGAAAATGGAATTTCAAGGCAAGCAGGAGTTCCTATACTCATATCTAGCAAAGAAGAATCCAAGACAAAGTTAGTTGGAAGAGATAAAGGAGGTCACTATCAAAAGGATCAATCATTGAGAAGATATAATGATTGCAAACATAAATTCACTGAGTTTACTGCACCAATTTTATGAAAGGCTTGTTACTGGACATAAAGGGATATGTCAAAGGACACAATAATAATATGTGACTTCAACCCCACTGTCATCAATAGATCAATGATTCAGGCTAAGAAAAACCAATAAAGAAACGTCAGAGTTAAACTGCACCATAGATCAAGATGACTTACCAGATCTGTTGAAAGTATTCCAGGAATGAGGGGAAGAGGGTATAAAGAAGAAAGGTGGAGGAGGTGAATTGAAGTATGATATATTTGATGTATTGTAAGAACTTTTGTGGATGCCACAATGAATCCCCACCCAGTACAACAACAAAAAGAAAAATCCCTATATATAGATCATTTGAAAGCATCAAGTTAAATATTTAAATAGTAGCAAGCAATTGCAAATAAATTTTAAAAAACCTGTAAGAATAAATAAATAAAAACTGAAATAAATACATATATCATATAACTTATCAGATCATTTGGAATAAAATGAGAAATAAATACTAGGAGAAACTATATAAATTCATGAGAAGGAACAATACACTATTGAATGATTATTGGATCACCAAAGCATCAGTGAGGAAATTAAACAAATTCTAGAGTCAGGTGAAAAATGAAAACAGGACTTACCTGAACCTTTGGAACACAGCTAAGGTAATTATAAGAAGGAACTTTATAGATGTGTACACACACTAAAAATTAGACATCTCAAATAAGTGACCTACTAATGCACCTCAAGGTATATGAACACAAGAACAAGACAAACCCCAAATTAGTAGACAGAAATAAATAATAATGATCAGGGATGGAATGCACAGAGAATTAATAAAGCAAAGACAGAGTTGGCTCGTCAAAAATATGTAAAAGGGGGAGATTCCAAGATGGCAACTAGAGGGAGGAAGCAGAAGCCGTGCTTCCTAAAGTAAAATCTTGGAGAGACACTGGACATATGCCTGGCAGGAAAGACCACCAAGAAGAAGCAAAACTGACTCCTCCACACCCCCAGCCCGCACATAGCATCCATCCCCTCTCCACATTAAATGGAGAAACCAGGAGGGCTCCCACACCACCAGATGCTAGTTCCCAGACTGCTTGGAAAGACGCAGACCACCAGGTGAGCTAAGCAGCACAGGGTGAATCAGCATAGCCCCCTGGATAGACTGACCCCCACCCAGGGAAAAAAGAGGAATAAACCAATCTGAATAATAAACAAGTAGCTGAAAAAGAAGACATTTAGCAAAGAGGGTGGGGAGCCCGAGCTCCAGAAAGTGGGGGAGGGGCAAGCCCCACTGAACTGGGAATAAAGAAGCCGGCAGGGGAAGGTAGGAGGGGCAGCACCTCCCCCGCAGTGTGCTTGGAGAGGGGAAGGCTTGCAACAGCAGCGAAAGCATAGCAGGCTTCACAGGAGAGTGGGGGAGGGACACCTGCCCATGTGAGCTCTAAATAATAAAAAAAGACTGCCATTGTAACAGGCGGGTAGGGCTGTATACTGGAGAAGACAAAGGGGCATGCGCAGGAGAACTCTAAACAAACAAAGCCTGCAGGGCTAGGTGAGTGTAAAGCTCACTCCTGAGATCTGCATAAATAAAGCCTTCAGTAGCAGAAGGCTGACAGTAGGTGGCAGGTGAGCCGCAGCCCCAGATAGACATTCACACAGCTATCTCCACTCTTTTTTTTGTTGCTATTCTTTTCGTCCTTTGATGAGACAATGACAGAACTAGGACTGGATGCTGAAGGACTAACTGAAACTGTATTGAATTTAAATTCAGGATTTATTTGTTTTGATGTACTTTGGTTTTTGGGTTTTTTTTTTGTTTGTTTGTTTTGTTTTTACCCCTTTGATGAGACAATGGCAGAACTTCTTCCCAGACACCAACACCAGGACTGGAGGATGAAGGACTAACACCAAAATTATTAAGACTGGAACTTTATTGCATTTGAACTTGGGGATTTTCTTTTTTCTTTTTTCTGTTTTACTATCCTCTCTATGTCTCTCTAATGCCTGTATAGCTCATTGTTGATTAGTACATTACCTCTCCCTGTTTATTTCATTGACTCTACTTTTTTTTTTGTGTGTGTTTGTTTGTTTTGTTTTTTTCCCCTTTTTCTTTACCTTCTTTGCTTTCCCTCTCCTCTCACCATTCCGCTCTAGAAATCACCACTGTTATTATTACAAGCTAGATAATATGGAATTACACAGAGTACAGGGACTCTAATAATAGCAAGGGCAATGATGGGAAGATGGAAAAAAGAGGGAAACCACTTTCCCAACAATAATAAATCAGTACAGGAACCAGAGGGAAATGAAGAAAACAGCCAGATCCAGACTCCAACAAAATGAAGATAAACTATGCCAAAGAAACCAATGAAGCCCACAAGAACACTCTGAAAGAAGAAATCCTGCAAGTAATCAATGAGAATTTTATAGAGATGATACTGGATATAGTCAACCAAAATGTACAGGAGACACTCAAGAAATTTCAAGGCAACAAAAAATACAGAATTTGAGAAAGCACAAGAAGGAATAAAAGAAACTATAGAATCACTGTATAAACACCAAAGTGAAACAAAGAACACAATTAATAAAGAGATAAATGAGCTCAGAATGAAAATGGACATTATTAAAGAGGAAGTGACTCAGCATATAGAAAACTACAGAAAAAAGAACGAAACAGAATTGCAAAACAAAACAGAAGGCCAATCCAGCAGACTAGAACAAACAGAAGACAGAATCTCAGAACTCGAAGATGAAATGGTAATTGAAGGAAAAGCTAAAGAACTATTAGTCAAACAACTCAAGACATTTGAAAGGAATATGCAAGAACTCACTGATTCCATTAAAACACCAAACCTGAGTATCATGGGCATCGAAGAAGGAGAAGAGGTGCAAGCAAAAGGAATGCGTAATATATTCAACAAAATAATAACAGAAATTTCCCCAAATCTAGAGAAATCTAGAAATCTAGAAATACAGGTGCAGGAAGCCTCCAGAACAACAAACAGATATGACCAAAATAGAACTACCCTATGGCATATTATCATTAAAACAACAAGTACAGAGACCTGAGAAAGAATATTGAAGGCTGTAAGAGAGGAAAAGCAAATAACATACAAAGGTAAACCCATCAAAATCACAGCAGACTTTCCATCAGACAAATTAAAGGCAAGAAGATCTGGAACCTCAGCAGCTCAGCAACTAAGAGATAGCATAGATAAATGGGACTTCATAAAACTAAAAAGCTTTTGCTCAACAAAAGAAATGGTCTTTAAACTGAAGAGGCCACCCTCAGAGTGGGAGAAAATATTTGCCAGCTACACATCAAGGACTGATAACCAGAATATATAGAGAACTCAAAAAACTAAATTCTCCCAAAATTAATGAACCAATGCAGAAATGGGCAAGTGAACCAAACAGAACTTTCTGAAAAGAAGAAATTCACATGGCCAAAAACACATGAAAAAATGCTCACCATCTCTAGCAATAAAGGAAATGCAAATTAAAACCACACTAAGATTCCACCTCATCCCTGTTAGAATAGCCATCATTAGCAACACCACTAACAACAGGTGTTGGTGAGGTTCTGGGGAAAAAGGAACCCTTTTACACTGCTGGTGGGAATGTAAATTAGTACAACCATTCTCCCATCCAAGTACTAACCAGGCCCGACCCTGCTTAGCTTCCAAGATCAGGCGAGATCGGGTGTGTTCAGGGTGATATGGCCGTAGACAGTACAACCACTCTGGAAAAAAATTTGGAGGCTACTTAAAAATCTAAACGTTGATCTACCATTTGATCCAGCAATACCACTCTTGGGGATATACCCAAAAGACTGTGACACAGGTTACTCCAGAGGCACCTGCACACCCATGTTTACTGAGGCACTATTCACAATAGCCAAGTTATGGAAACAGCCAAGATGCCCCACTACTGATGAATGGATTAAGAAAATGTGGTATCTATACACAATGGAATTTTATGCAGCCATGAAGAAGAATGAAATGTTGTCATTCACAGGTAAATGGATGGAACTGGAGAACATCATTCTGAGTGAGGTTAGCCTGGCCCAAAAGACCCAAAATCGTACGTTCTCCCTCATATGTGGACATTAGATCAAGGGCAAACACAACAATGGGATTGGACTTTGATCACATGAGAAAGCGAGAGAACACTTAGGAGGTATGAGGATAGGTAAGACAACCAAAAAACTAGATAGTATTTGTTGCCCTCAATGCAGAGAAACTAATGCAGATAATTAAGTGACAGAGGCCAATAGGAATGGGGACCAGGAACTAGAGAAAAGTTTAGTTTGAGAAGAATTAATTTAGAAGGCAACACATATGTACAGGAAAGCAATGTGAGTCAACTCCCTGTATAGCTATCCTTATCTCAACTGGCTAAATCCCTTGGTCCTTCCTATTACTGCTTATACTCTCCTTCAACAAAATTAGAGATAAGGGCAAAATAGTTTCTGCATGGTAGTGAGGGAGTAGGGTGGAGAGAGGGAGAGGGTAGGGGGGTAATGTTTGGGGTGGGGGGAAGCGGGGAGAAATGACCCAAACATTTTATGCACATTGAAATAAAAGAAAAAATGTATATATAAAGGGTTGAGAAATCCTTTAGCCAAACTAACCAAAGTAGAAGGAGATGATCTGAATTAACAAAAGCAGAAATGAAAAGGGGGGAAGGCTATTACAACAGCTACCAATGAAATGCAGAGGATCATTAGGGAATACTTTAAATATTTATGTTCCAATAAATTGGTAAATCTAGAGGAAATGGATAAATTTCTAGGCACATGCACCTGCAAAACTGAACCATCTAACTGTCTATAACAATCAATAAGATTAAAGCAATAACAAAGTGTACCAACAAAGAAAAGCCCAGGAATGGATGGATTTACTGCTGAATTCTACTGAACTTTTAAATAAAGCTAACATTAATGCTTTTCAATCTATCCTATAAAATAAAAAGGAAAGAACACACATTATACAAAGCCAGTGTTACCATGGCCAGTGTTACCATAACCAAGTAAGGACACAACAAAAAGAGAAAACTATAGACCAATATAATCTTTGATGAACATAGGTGCAAAAACCCTCAATAAAACACTTGCAAACAGAATTCAACAACACATTAAAAAGATCATTCATCACCACCAAGTGGGTTTCCTTCCATGGAAGAAATGATGGTTCAACTATAATGCAAATCAATAAATGTAATATAGCACATAAACAGAATCAAGAACAAAATCACATGATTGTCTCAGTAGATGTAGAAAAAGTCTTTGACAAAAATCTAACATCACTTCATGATAAAAGCCCCAAAGAAACTTAGAGTATAAGGAACATACTTCACCTTATTAAAGGTACAGATTACAAACACATAGGCAAAGTTACAGTAAATGGGGAAAAATTAAAGGAGCCTTTTAAAAATCATTGAATGAGACAAAAGACATCCTCTCTTTGAATTTGTTACAGTGCTTGAATTCTTATCCAAAGCAATAGGCAAGAGAAATAAGTACAAAGGATGCTACCAAGGAATAAAGAAATGAAATTATACCTATTTGCAGACAATATGAATCCATGCTTAAAAGATCTTAAAGAATCTTTCAAAAACTTATTAGATCTGATCAGCTTGCAGCAAAGTATGAAGATATAAAATTAGCACACAAAAATCAGTAAGGTTCTGTAAATGTCAATAACGAGCTTGATGAGAAAGAAGTCAGGGAGAATAATTTCAATCACAGCAGTCTAAAAAATACCTAGGGTAAAGGGAAGACTTCTACAAAGAAAACTGAAGAAATAGAATACACTATAGGACTAAAAAGACTTCTCAGGTTCATGCATCAGTAAATTAATATTGTAAAAATGGCTGCATTATCAGAAGCAATTAACACATCCAATGACATCCCCATAAAAATTCCAATGAAATTCTTTACAGAATTAGAAAAAAAACCTAAAATTTATATGAAAGTGCAATGACCCCAGAAAACTGAGGTAATCCTGAAAAAAAAAAGCAATGCCAGAGGTATCACAATAGCTGATTTCAAATTCTACTACGGCGTCACATAACAAAAATATCATAGCACTACCACATAAACAAACACCAATGGCACAGAACAGAGTACCCGGATATCAGCACACACAGCTACAGCCACCACCTGATTCTCAACAAAGGTGCCCAAATTTATGTTGGAGAAAATCAACCCCTTTTTATAAACTGTGCTGGGGAAACTCGATATCCACATGCAGAAGACTGAAACTAGATCCTTACATATTATTATGTACAAAATCAATTCAAAATGAATCAGACCTTAAAGTTCAACCTGAGACTTTAAAGCTATTCCAGGAGAACAAAGGAAGACACTTTGAGATGTCAGCACAGGCAACGACTTTCTGAATGAGACTCCAGTAGCTTAGGAAATAACAGGGAAAAAATTGACAAATGGAATTGAATCAAATTATAAAGCTTCTGCACAGCTAAGAAACAATTACCAGAATTAAGTGAGAGCTCACACAGGTGGTCAAAAGTCTTTTCCAGCTACCCATCTGATAAGCAATTAATATCCAGAATATATAAAGAGTGCCAACAACCTAACACCAAAGAACAAACGACACAATTAATCAATAGGCAAATAAATGAGGCAGGTTGCAAAAGAAGTACAAATGACCTGAAGAAACATCCAAAATCCTTAGTTGTAAAGGAAATGCAAATCAAGCTGCACTGAGATCCCATCTCCCCTCACCCCAGATGGTCAGAATGGCTGTCATCAAGGAAATGAACAATGAATGCTGGCAAGATGTGGAGGAAAAGGAACCCTTGCACACTGTTGGATGGAATGCAAATCTTTGCAGTTCTGTGTAAAAGCAATGTGGAGGTTCCTCAAAAAGCCAAAAACAGAACTACCATAGGCCCTGATGATACCACTTCTAGAAATATGTTTGAAGGAATGTAAATACAGGATAGAGATAATGTGCACACCCATGTTTATTGGAGCGCTATTCCAAATAGCCAACCAGTGGAGGAATGGATAAAGAAATTGTGGTATACAATCACAATGGAGGGTTATTCAGCCACTGAGATGAATGAATTTAATCATTTACACTGGAGATCATCATGTTAAATGAAATAAGCAAGGCTCAGAAAAATAACACATTTTTTGTCATGTATAAGCTAGATTAAAAACATATAAAAGAGATATAACATAAAAGTGGAACTATTTGTGGAGTAGGGACCAGGAGGAGGAGGATAGGGTATAAGAGAGAATGATGGGGAGTGAATGTAATTGAATTACACTGTAAATACTATGAAATTGTCATGAAGAGGCACAGTATTTTGCACAATAAAAAAGAAAGAAAATGGCCAATGGCGTTCACCATTGTTATCATTAGGGATATTCAAATCAGAATCACGATGTGTGACTCCTCCATGTTAATTAGGATGTCTGTTATCAAAACGATGGAAAAAAACAAATGAGAAGTTGAGATGTGGAGGAATTACAACCTGTATCCATTATTGGTGAGAATTTAATATGGTGTGGGCATTACAGAAAATAGTTTAGAACTTAATTACTTAAACATAGAACTGCTATACCATTTAGCACTTCCACTTCTGAGAAGTTACCCCAAAATAACTGAGAGCAGGTGTTCCAACACAAACTTGTATAAGAATATTCACAGAAATACAATGGTCAAAGGATGGAAGAAATCCAAAATGCCCCCAGCTGATAAATGGGTAAACAAATGTGCTACATCTATACAGTGGAATATTATTCAGCCCTCAAAAATGAGGTACTGATCCATGCTTTACGGTTCAACCGACAAACCTTAGAAACATAATAATACAGAAGACAGAAATAAAGGCCACAGATTGTAGAATTTCATATATATAATCCATAATAGGCAAATCTATGCAGTTGGTATGTAAGGGATTGCTTAGGCATGAGGGAAGTAGAGGAGGAGCTAGTTAAAAGGGTTTCTGACTTGATGAAAATTTCAACTATTGACAGTGGTAATGTCTACACATATCTTTGAATGTAGTAAAAACATTGTGTTTTATAGGTTAAGTAGGTTACTTATATGTAAGTGAATTGTATCTCAGTGGACTGTTATTTAACAAGGGAAAGAGAGTGAAATGGTAGTTCACATACCTACTGAGAAGAGTATTGGGTCAAAGAAATCAAATTTTAAGAGTTTCTTGGTTTTCTCAACAAAAGGATCCTGTGGGTTGTTCAGAGAATCGACATTCACTCCAAATGAGGTGCCAGTGATCACGTCCATGCTGTAGGCCCCAAAGATGCTGAGTAGAGAGAGACATGGAGAATTAACACCTGCATCTCTTCCCAATTCTTCTGCAACACAGGCAGCGAGAAGAGTGGGGTCATTCACACACCAAGGCAAGACAGACAGAGTGCCAACGGTGTTAGAAATACTTAAGGATCATCTGACAAATCTATGCTCCTATCACATGCCCCCCGAGGTGTGCATCTGGTACCAGTGATGCAGCTGTTCTTGTCATGGGCGGCAGGGACACTAAGGTGAGTTAGACTCATCTCTAAGCTCAAGGAACTTGGAGAGACAGAGACTCATAACCAGACAAACTACAGCAGTGCGAATGGAGGGTGGGTGATAGCAGGTGTGCCATCACTGTGCTTAACAGGACAAAGGTCGAATAAGTGACTCTACCTAGGGGACTCAAAAAAGAGGACAGTTATCTAGGTATAGCCTAAGCACAGAGTGTGTGCCCAGAGCTGGTTCCTCCTTAGCTCATTACAGAGGAGCAACAACCTGTTTTGAGTAGCTGTAATATCACTCTTTCCCCATACCCACCGCCCCCACCCCCCCACCCCTGCTCAAGATCCTGACAAAGCTGCTCTTTCCCAACTCAAGAGGGGTGAGGTTGCTATGATGGTAGAATAATTTCTGTAGGCTGTAAAAATAAATAATATTCCTGGTAAGAACACAAAAATCTGTTCAAAATGGACTTGGGTGGATCCCATAGCTAAGTGACCATATGTCCTCCATGTATGAGCCCAGGGCAATAGCAGTTTACACCAATGTTTCATGAAAATTGAAAACATTCTAGCTTACACAATAAATGATATGATTTCCCTACCCACAGTCTCAAAGAGAAATGGTAGGAAGATTTAGTATTTCACTGGTAGTCTCAATAAACCCATTATAGATTTAAATTATTCTAAAGTTCCACATTGTAACTTTCCTGGTCCATATACCATCCCCATACATACTTGGTGTCTTGTCCTCACAATATTTCCTACCCTGTACACTCACAACTTTGGTGAGGTCATTTTTCTTCTTTCTAAACTATCTATTTTGTCTTACAGAATATCAAAAATGGCAGTTAAGGAGATGAAGTAATCACGACTCTTAGACAGAGGGAAGATGACCTTTTCATCCCAGCTTCTCTGCTTTCTCCTGGGAGCTTCCCTTCCTGTCTGCACCACTGCAGCTGTAACACACCTGCTTTTGTCTGATCCCTGGAGAATTCAACAGTGGGAATTTCAGCTCCATGGTGGGCAGCTGGAGGATTTCCCGACAGAGATCAGAACACCACAGGTGGCCCTGCTACTCACTCTTTCATGGTGACGGCATTGTCTTTCTCTGCTTTCATCCTCAAATTTTTCACCAGCATATCTGCATATTGGGTAATGATGGGTAACATCTGAGCACAAAACAAAATAACACACATAATTAAATGAGGATACTGCAATCCCAAAGGCCATGGCTTTCCCAAAGAAAGCATGTAAATTTTATTTATAGTGTCTTAGAATATCTCTTCTGGGATCTAAGGAGATGCCATCACTTTTTGGACATTCAAATTCAGACAACTGCTTAGATAAGGACTATATTCTTCATATCTACCTGTCCTGAAATCCATTCTCAGTTCCCAATTAAAAGTCTTTTTTATCTTATTACCTCCTTGAGTTTCCCACTGGTGAAGGTTGGAGACAGCAATGTTCGTATTCTCTTCCATTCTTCATCCTCAGATATGGAGACAGCTTTTTTCATAAATCCTATTGGTCCAAGAAACTGATTCCAAAGAAAATTAGAATTTGCCTTCCATAAGTTTTGAGATCTCCTTGTTTGAAAAAAAAATTGTTAAATCCCTTATTTAAAGAAATATTTAGTGACTGCCTAGACAGTGTCTGGTTTTATATGAAACACCAAACAAATATTTATCCCAAATGATTAGGCACCTGTGAGGGTGGAGGAGTGTAGAATTTTAGGTTCAAAACTTCTTTTAGAAAGAAATTTACCACTTGACTGAGGACCTGTTGCTCCAGGGATATCAACAGAACAAGAGCAAACACAACCATGAGGGCTGTGACAAATAAAAAGGGATTGGGACATAGTAGGTGGCCTTGTCCAACTGTAAGTTTCCTTATATCAGTTCCGTCTTTTCATGTATCTATTGAGTAAGCATGTTGATACAAGGATGCCTTCATTTGGTGATTTCAAAAGATAATAATGCTAAAAGGATTAGTATTCTAATTGTTATTCTGAGGAATCAACGTAATTCCTTATTCTCTCTTTTCTCCTAATTTTTTCTCCAAAGACAGATGAAAAGGAAAGATGGTTTTATTTCTCATCTTCAGACAGACTTGGGACCACATCCTTGAAATTTGTATCTATTATCTAAAAATAAAATTGCATAAAACCTATACTTGCAATCTTCATTCATAATAAAAACTGAGAAAACTAGGAAGACAGGAAAATTCCTCAACCTGATGAAGAGATTCAAAACAAGCCTTCAGCTAGCAACACCCTTTTAGGTGAAATATTGAGTGCTTTCATTCTAATGATAGGTAAAATTCAATAATGTCTTCTAAGTCAGACACAGAAAGACAAATAAAATACATCCTGAATGCAAAACAGTGATTTCTACAGATGGATCTGGATAGAAGGGAAGACCAGATAAAGGAAGGCTGAATTTGTTTAATGTATGATGTATGCATGTGCTGAAATATCATACAGAACCCCATTCATATGTACAATTAACACTAGTAATAATTTTTTTCTTACAGGTATAAGTTGTATAGAAAAATAGAAAAACATATCAGCTAAAATTAGGTTAAGTTGTAGAAGATTAAAATTGGCATCTTTCAAAAGCAAATGTCCACTCTTATCAACCTTCTACTGGAACTTTCAGCTACTGCAATAGGATAAGAAAAAAATAAATGAAAATGAGAAGTATGTAGTTGAAGAGAAAAACAATTCCCTGTTTTAGGTAAAATATTGTCAAGTTAGAGAATCTGCTGGTGCATATAAAAAACCCCTCTGGTATTTATGAGTCCAGCAAGTTTGTAGGATGCAAGGTCACACACAATAATCAGGCACATTTACAAGATAAATAAGGAATATATAAAAAACACCACAGACACACAATCCCTTTCACAATGGTTACAAAGAAAATTAAATGGTTGAAGGATGACTCTAATAAAACATGTGCAAGATCCATGTACTGAAAACTACAAAATGTTGATGAAGGAAATCAAAGAAAACCAAAGGAGTAGAAAGGCACACAGTGTTCATGGATCACAAGACTGAACATGCTGAGGACACTGTTTTTCTTCAGGCATCAATGACTTGATTTCAATTTCTATAACAGTATAGGCCAGGCACCAAAAGCTTATTCTGAATCAGTATGAAAGGTGGAATGATTCATTGCAAAGTAAATGAACTGGGAGGAAGGAAGCACTCTACATGACATGATTCAGTCTGTTGCTACAATAGCCAAGACCGTGTGGTATTGCAGGAGGGAAAGTCACAGGGATCAAATGGACATGAGAAACCTATCTGACCACATGGCCCCAGCCAATTCTCTTCTTCCTTTCTTGTTTTGGTGCTCCTTGGGTTTGAACTGTAGACCTTGTGCCATGTCCCTGGACCTTTTTGCTGCAGGTATTTTTCAGATAGGGTCTGGTGTATTTTTTTCTGTGTGATCACACTACTTATGCTTTCAGCATAGCTGGGAATCCAGACATGGATCACCACACCTGGCTTGTATGTTCAGATGGGGTCTTGGTGGTCTGGCCTTGAATTATGAACCAATTGATTCTCTGCATCCAGAGTAACTGAGGTTAGAGGTGTGAGTCACATACCATCTTTTTCCTTCCTCCCTCCCTCCCTCCTTCCCTCTCTCCCTCCCTTTCCTTCCTTCCTTTGTCCCTTCCCCTCTCCCTCCCTCCCTCCCTCCCTCCCTTGCTTCCTTCCTTCCATTTCTCAACATAATGAATTAAGCCATTGGACTGTCTCTCTCTGTTCTAATCTGGTATCATTCAACATCAGAACATTTTCCCAACTGATTTTTTTTGTTGTGCTGGGGGTGAACTGTGGCATTCACAAATATTCTTGCAACATATCAAATATATCACAGTTGAATTCATCTATCTAACATCCTCCTTTACTCCCTTTCCGCAAATGATTTTTGACAGGAATAACATGGTGTTTAAAGAACTGCAGAGTCACAGGTCAAAAAAAATGAAAGAAAAGAAGAACTTTGACCTGAACCTCATACATCAAACAACATTTAACACCAAATAGATCATAGACTTAAATGTAAAGTGCTTAAACTGTAAAAATTTTAAGAAAAATAAACAACAGTACAAGAGATATAAGGGACAAATTTTCAGACTTACTGCCAAAAGCACAGTCCAAATACAGGTGGATTGTCCACCTCCAAATGGAAGACTTTCTCTAATAAAAGACTCCCATTATGAGAGAAAGACAAGTTACATCTGGTGACTACAAAAGACTAACAAGGGGGAGCTTTATGGTGAAAGACCACTTCTGTATCATGACTGTACTGGGTATAGCAGACATGTGTGCACATGGTAAATTTGCAGGGAGCTACACACACACACACACACACACACACACACACACACACTACACACAATACACAAATGAGGGCACAAAAAATCGATGAACAGTGAAGAATGTCTGTGTATTGTATCAATTTCCTATTGCTAGAGTAAGAGGAACATACTGTTTCTATAGTTATACAAGATATTATCATTGGGTGAAGCAGAATAAAAGGTACGGGAAACCTGCCTGTACAATTTTAGGCAATTTCCTGTGAACTTCTAATTATTTGTGATAAAAATTGAGTAAATAAATATTTAAATATTTAAAAAATGGATGCCTACCCGCCGGTTTGTGAAGACAGAATAACATTCTTTCACAAACACCGTTTTGATCATATCTGTATCTGTGATAGCTAGCACAGGCTGTCGACCATCATATAACCTGTGTTGGAAAAACAGAGTTGATTAAAAAACCTAAAGGAGCTGGAATCACACCCAGAAATTCAGATTTTGTTCCTGGTGTTACATCATCCACACCCCAAGTCCACAATACACAGCAAGATGAGCTCCTAGTTCAAGTAGAGATTCTGAGCACAGAAGCCATTGGAGTGTTGACAAAATGAAGGTAATTAAGTAGGGAAAAGACACAAAGTAGCTCTTCATACAGATTATGACTAGATACCATTGGAACTTTTGTGGTGCATGCATATTGCATTAGCCATGGTTCTTTGCATGTTCAAAATATTGGATTATCAAAAGGGATATTAGGTCAGTTAAAAACTGAAGACAAGTACTTGATTGAGTGCTCAGAAGTGCTAACTGTTGCAAGGAGCAGTTGAGTTAGGATATGTAAGGCTCTCTCTGTGACTCTGTCACTAAATCACAAGGTCTTCATGAGTCATGTCAACTCACAGACCCTGTGGTTGGGCCTGTGGATTCTGAGGATTGGTTTGTAAGAGAAGAGAAAGAGATAAGAGGTGGCAAAGCCTCCTCTCACTCGCTCTTAGTGGAAAATGACTACTCCTCTTCCAATGGTCTCACCAAACCTCCCACAGCTCTGAACAGGAAGAGCTGCTTCAATGATCTGAGCCATCATTCAAGATTATAAACTGCATGGAGTCCACAGGGAACACAGCTGTGCAGCTATGACTTACATAAGTTCTTAAAGGGCAGTAGAACCAAGGAAAGAAAGAAAACCTGCATATAATTCCATTGAAAATTCTTGGCTGTAAAGCAAAAACGAAATGAAAGAAAAACTGCACCCATGCAGAGAAAGTACAAAAAGCTTAGCATTAATGATTTTCAATTTTGCTTACTATGTCTCCCAGACTTTCTTTCAGAAGTGCATGCTAAATACATTTTTTTTGCGGTACTGGGATTTAAACACAAGGCTTTGCACTTGCTTGTGGACATTTTCCTGCTTGAGCCATGTCTCCAGCCCTTTTTACTCTGCTTATGTGAAGATAGGGGCTTGATTTTTTGCCAAGATCAATTTGGACTGTGATTCTCTTCACTTCTTGCAATAGCTGGGGTGACAGGCATGCAATACAATGTCTAGCTTTTTCCTTTGTTGAGATGGGGTCTCACAAATTTTTTTGCTCAGGCTGACCTGGAACTGTAATTCTCCTGATCTCAGCTTCCCAAACAGCTAGGATTATAAGCACCAGCCACTGGCACCTTGCTTTTTAAACAGAAAATTTAAATACAGTTGTTTAGACTTGAAATAAAAAAGAAACTAGTGTAGGGGAAATATAATGATGAGCACACAATAAAAAGGTATCAAATGATGCATTTTATGTAATTAAAGTGGAAGGTAAGATGGAGAAGGAGAATAGCCAGATTCTTGACAAAAAATTAGACTCGTAGTCTCCCTGCTATCAATACCCACGGAAGAGTCATAAGATGCATCAGTCTTAGCCTAATTCTTGACTGTGGACCTCGACACTTGGTGACATGTGGGATCCTTGTAAGGAAAAGACTCCAGAAACTTCATAATACATGGCAGCTGAATCTGAATTGGTTCTGGGTTGATATCGTTCCAATGCAGTGGGTTTCTCATCCTAACAAGTCTCCCCAATGGGACTTTCCAGAATACTCACCCCCACATTTTTCCGTATTTCTTATAGCACTCTATGTCAAAATCTGCAAAACCCTGGGAAGAGAAACCATATGACATCCCATTATTATTCTAACGGTACTGATCCCATTTCTAACTGGGCCTCAAATGACTGAAATCCTGTGAGCTCAAGATTACTATTCCTTGCTAGAAGAATGACTTTCAACTCAGAGAGCTCAGAGGGGGAAAGAAGACACAATTCAGGAGATACTTGACAAAGAAATTTGCAGTCACTCTTGAGTTTTTTCCAGTATTTCAGTACACAACTCCTTACCCTTCTCTATGAAAAATAACTGACTCCTTATCTTCCTAAGGTGTGTTTGCTTCTGCTTCTGCTGTCTCTGAAATCCTGGAACCCTCTGAATTATTCCTTCCATTTGCCTATGATGAACCCAAATCTGAGGGATCATTTATTTAATGAGATCTCATGAATTCTGGTGGAACTAGGACATTGAGGTCACCAGTGACCTCTTTTAGTAATATAAGTCTCAGGCATGTTAATAAGTGACAAAGTGAGAGAGCAAGAGGAGACAAAGGGCACTTGCCTTCCAATGCTTTTAACTCAATGAGGAAATATGAGGAGATGCCACTTCTACACATAGCCCCCCACAAATTACTCGTTCTGAGATTTCACTTCTAAAACTAAAAAAGACATCTTCCTGGTGTTAAGTTTCAGTGGTGATGTTTTAACTGTACAAAAAAATAGATCCAGAGCTGTGCTATGATTAGAACTTTCTGGAATCTTCTCCAGTGGAAAAAAAAAGAAAATCCTCTTAGAAGCTCACAAAGTCTGACCATCAAGTTACCAACACAAGTGCTGACATGCTAGAGATCTGAGTTCATCAGCTGATGAAACCTGATGCTTCTGGCATTGGAAACAGAGCCCTGCAGCAAACCTGGTTATGCTCTGTCTGGGTGAGGGCCAAGAAGTCTCTGAAAGTTTGAAACCTCAGAACTTCCTCCCAAAGAGCAGCATTTTTACTGAGGGAACTAAGCAACCCTACAAAGCAAAATAAAGGTCTCAAATAACACTCACCTTGCGGTAACCAAGAATAGTTCCCAGAAAAGGCAGAGGTTTGGGGCCAGGGATTCCCAACTTCTTAAACAGTCCATGTGAATGGGTCCCATATCTATAAATATGAGAAAATCAAGTCATAGAGATCATCAGTACCCTCTTTCTCTCGTCTCTCCCTCCCTCTGTTCTCCGCTCCTTCCTTCCCAACATACAAAGGGAGGCTGCCAGTCACTAACACAGGAAATGGGATGGCTGAGGCAGGTAGATAAAGTGTAGTCAATAAATAAAGCAGTATCTATAATTAATTTTCCTCCTCCACTCCTCTCCCATGTTCACTGAGACCCCGAAAGTCACAAACATTAGCTAAAGGCAGCTGAAGTCTTCAGCTCCCAATTCTAGAGTGGGTAGTTGGTAAATGTTCCCAAACTTGAGTTTGAGTGTGCCTGTGAGATTTAGGCTAGAATTCTTCCAGGTCATTTCATTTAGGAAATGTGTCACCTTAGGAAGGTGATTTGAGGCCAACACATCTTCCCCCAGTGACCTTCAGCAGTTTCCCGTACCCATAAGTATCTCTAGGAGTTCTTCCCTGAAGGGAGAAAAATATTTTGTTCTAATTCCCACCTTGGAGTACTTTATTTCATCACTGGCCCGCCCTCTTCCTTACTCACGTATGTTGAGACATTAAGATGGCCTGCTGGACAGGTATATCAAAACAGATGAATTAAAGTCACCTGCCCAGCAGGTGTATTTTCACATATATATGCAATCCATGTCATACAAGTGCATACATAACTTCAAACCCATGTTATGTCATCACTCTAAAATGAGCTCATTCTAATCATGTCTGTTTGAAATACTGAAACCAGCAGCCCTATTTTCACTTTTCAGAGGGATGATATTGGGCGTATCTCAAAGAAATTCTAGGATTGAATAGAATGAAAATAAGCAATTTCAATTAATTCCAAAATATTATGCGATGTAAACATTAACTCAAGAGTGTATTTACTATTTTCACATCATTGTGAACTTCAGATAGAAGCTGACATGTGAAGAGCATATTGACTCCACAGTAAAAAACAAAACTCCCCCCTCCACCTGCTCACAGTGCCAGGAATCTGACAATTTTATTTTTGCAGCACTGGGGTTTTCAAGTCAAGGCCTTGTCTTTACTAGACTAGTGATCTACCTCTTGTTGACCCATATTTCCTTCCCTTTTATCTTTTAGGTTTTGTTTTCAGATAGGGTCTTGTGCTTTTTCCTTGGGCTGGCCTCAGACCATGATCCTCCTACCTATGCCTCCCTTCTATCTGTGATTAAAGGCATGATCAACAATACCCAGCTTGTTTTTTAAGATAGAGTTCCACTAAGTTTTGTACAGGTTGGCCTTGAACCTTGATCATCCTGATTCTGTGTCTAAAGTAGCTGGGATTACAGGTGTGAGCTACCATGCCCTTTTCTTTTACATGGTTTTGATTTCTGCCTCAGAGTGGAGCTTAGAGGGAAATTGTTTTGGGGCCCCCGCCTTTTGAGGCTGCCAGTAGATTTCATATCAGGGAAGAAATAATTCTCTATAGTGATGTTTAGAGTGGGAGGGAAAAGATGAGAAACAGAATAAAAATTCAAAACTTTTATCAAAATTCCTTGCTCCTAATAGTAATGACTTAAAGTAGAATAGTTCTGCACATTATTGGATAAAGGAATTCAGTTATAGGAGTGAGGGGAGCTCTGGGGAAGAATAACAGAACAAAGGGTAGAGTGGGATGTGAAACTACCATAAACTCTGGGTGCACTAGGTGCATTGTGTAAATGATGCTGAGGGTGAGAGGGCAGTAGCAGAGTTCACCTGTGTCCATAGGGTTCAACCTTTCTACATGGTCTTGCAGCAGACACAGAACACAGAGGCAAAGATAATACACAAAAACTAATGAAGACCCCTGTCACCCCCGGGATTCCTGAAATCTTGCTGCGTGTGCACCCCAATGTACACATGATCTCCGTAAATCCTCCTAGACATAGAAATTGGATGTTTTATGGGAGGTGAATGCTTACTAACTCCTTCATGGATAAGGTCAATAATAAGTCCTTATATTTTGTAGCATGCAACTCTTAAGCAATTTCCTGTTCGTTTTCTTTTTAGATCTTCCAAATAGATAATAAATAGAGCATATTAGTTCTCACCCCAAGTCCAAGGTGACAGAGATCAAGAACTTAGACAGCTACTTACAGATAGAGGAGCACCAGGCTGGTAGCTAGGAGGATCCAGGTTTCTATGGAAAAGTTCGGGATCAAGTCCATGCTCACTTTCCTGCAGCAATTCTCTCCTATGAGTTTGCTTTCAGCTGTGGCCTTTGCTCTTTGGGGAGCTGTAACTACTGAGCTTCCTTTCTCCCCCCAACTGTGACTCCGTGAGCCCAGCCTGCTGTTTTTATGTGCTGAGAAAGGAGGTGGGGCTGAATGTACAGCCAGTAGGAAAGCTACCTGTGTGCCACCCACAGTGTATGAGTCAGATGTCCTCTCCACCTTGCCAATTGGCAAGGACTCCTGGATACACATACTCTGATCTTTGAATACACATTTTATAGACATATCAATAAGTAATGCAATAATTGTTACTATGGCCAAAAGTTATTGCTTCTTATCAAAAATTCAAGTGAAGCCAATGGATTTAAATCTCCTCTAATCTGTCTTTGTCTGCAGGGTATTAGTATTCTAAAATATGTGTAACGCTCCCAAATGGGATACATCTGTAGATAACTACTGATATAGATTTTCTGCTTAGAATGTACCCATGATCTGATTTTTTGATGAATGGCTGATTGCACAGTAGGTGGAAGAGAAGACTCTAGGACCTGGTTTAGAGTCATACTAGAAAGAGCAGTTGTCACTTGTGAGCTCTGTACCACATTCCTGATGGGAGAAATACTGTGACTGGTTCTATGGTAATTACACTTTCTCATTATCTTAATTCAGATGCATGTTCTATGTCTCCTTAGCTTGAAAAACTAGAGGATTAGGTGACAAAAATCTTAAAGTTCCTACAACAGAGAAGAAATAGAAGACATTTAAGCTGTGCTTATGCATTTCCTTGTTTTCTATTGTCCACAATTCTGCAGAAACTGACACTCACCCTTCACCAGCTCTTCCCATACCTCTGGATGTAAATTCCCAGGCTCTCCCAACTATTATAGTTTGGGTATAAACAATGCCCCCAACCAAAACTCTTTGTTCAGGCTTGATCCTTAGCTGGTAGTGTTGTTGAGATGTGGTTGAATCATGAAGGCAGTAATTACAGCAGTGGATAAACCCATCATTGAGTTCATAGCTGAAAGGGTATAAGAAGTAGAGCCTTGTTGGAGGCAGTAGTTAGGTTCATGCCTTTGATAGGTATATCTTGTTCCCGGGCTCTCTCTTTCTCCCACCCTCCCTCAGTCCTTCATTTTCTCTCTCTCTCTCTCTCTCTCTCTCTCTCTCTCTCTCTCTCTCTCTCTCTCCTTCCTTCCTGACCACCATGAGATGAGATGAGAAGCTTTGCTCCATTCCATGCCATAATGTTTCAATCTTGCCTCAGGCCCACAATGGAGCCAAATATGAATTAAAATCTCTGAACCCATGAGCCAAAAGTCTCTTAAGTTGTTTAGTAATTTGTCACAATGATGAAAATCAGAGTGTGCCACTTTTGCTGATAGCTTTCATCAATAGGCAAGCTGCTGTTGTAAAGTGCAAAACATGGATACACCTATTTATTCATGCTTAATTCAGGTGTAGGTATTGTGATGGATGTACACTGGGAGCCACACAGTTCTGTTTTTCAAGGGAAACCTCCCAGTGGAGTGAGAGATTAAAAAATGTGTTTGGTCATTGCTTGTGGCACACTTATAGACTCTCCATTATGAAGGAATGCTACAGGGTGGTAAATAAGGAAAGAAATGGCAGGAGGTCTGAATATCAATAAAAGACAGAGATAGTAAGCTGGGGACAATACACAGGGAAAGTGGTACTTAAATTCCAAGGAATTCTATTGCATTCCTATCACCTTTCGTTCACTTCACTGTGCATTGTCAAATAGGTTCATGCTACCACATGAAGTTTATAGATGTAGAAACTGAGGATCAGTGACTGCAAGTGGCTTTGCAATAGATGACTTTTAAAAAACACAACAAAATATTGTTTATGAAGTTAATCAAAAGGAAGACTGAGAATTGCTCTGGTATACCAATATTCAACACACACAGTAGAAAATAGGTAAAAGACAGAAATAGTCAATTTAGTTGGGATTCTGGTTGCTACATCTGATCACTCACCCAGCATTTCCTTCAGGTGTCTTCTAAAACTAAGAGCTATCACATGTCATCTCAGCATGCAGAACAAGAGGCAAGTCATGCCAACATGAAGGCATTGTGTAGGATCTCTGTCTATACTCATAAGCCCAGAGATGGATGGAATGCATTCAAACAGGATAAGACTACATTGTTTCCAATAACTATTGGGTCATCCAAACCAAAGCCTTTTTTGGACTGTTTAGCTATAAAACCTCTGTGGAACTAAGTTACCTCATCTTACTCCAAAGTGCATATTTGGATAAAATAATGTCATAACTAAGGCTAATATGACCTTCCACCTGTCCTAGCCCCCTCCAAGCCTAGTTTAATCAGTTGGGATTTATACCAATAAAGACAGTCTGGTCATTCCTTGAGACTAAAACAGAACTAGGACCATTTCCTGACCAATGGAAAAGATCTTGCTCTATAAAGGACCATAAAAGGAGAGATGTTTGGGTGAACTTAATTTCTTATAAGGTATTTACATACGAAGAGCTGTAGTGTATGTGTGTAGGAAGACACTATGTGCCAGAAGAATATTCCAGTCACCTCTGTTCTGTCATGTGTTCAGACATCTATTGAAGGAGCCATGTGACTTTAAAGGTCTGTTACAGAGATGACTAATAGCCATACAATATTCTGGTTGCAGATGGACACATAAAAGGTGATAATTATAGTACATTAGGATAAAATTAATCAAACAGGTATTAGAAACATACAGTCCATATTAATATCCAGTGGCTTATCTTCTTTTACAGTCTCCCTAACAATAGGTTAAAGTTCAATCTCAGATCACATCCAGGGATGCATTAGACTCAGATATCACTATAATTGGACTGTTGATCCACATACTCTTTGATGTAAGGATCACAGTCGGATATTTCTGTACATTTATATTGTTATCCCAAGTGGTTCCCCTTTGGAAAGCCTGTCCTGACTGCTACTGACTGAGAGAATTGCTCTAAGTGTGTGTGGGAAGCATTGCTCTGGAATGGTCTGCACAGTAAATTCAAAATTTACAGCTCACAACCTTGAATTATGTAAAGAAAATGAAAGCAAGACTGTCTAACTCAGCTAAGTGTCCATTCTTCTCATTTGTGTAAAATTTGGTCTTGCAAATTTTGGGGATAGCTGGTGAAAGCTGGGGGATGGAAGAGTCCAATTATTCTGTTAATCACAGTTGGATTAGTGTGGAGAGTGTCAGGTCCCACACATTGAGGTGGGGTCCTCACCTCAATGTCATTGTATGTGTGCTTGACTTTATGCTTCCTGTGTTCAGGACATCATCTAGCACTAAAAACAAGAGGATCTGAATCTTTGGGCTCATGAAGTCAGTGAAGTCAATAGGGTAGAAGAACACTAAGCAGATAAGCACATAAAGAAACAAGGAGTTATAAATTGGGAAATGTTTTGAAATAAAAGAACACAGTAGGTTCCAAGATGGCAAATTAGAGACAGCCACCACATTCCTGCATCTCCATAGCTCTGAACTAAAACTTTATATATCTGGCTACAATAAATGGGAAGTTACTAGAGAACATAAGAATTACTGAAATTTAGAGTTATAAAAGAAACAAAGGGAAATTTTCCTCAGTTAGAACCTGGAGCTCTTTTGTGCTCTAAGACCTCTGTCCAACTAGCTGAAGGAATAGGCAATCACTGAAGACCTCTGTCCTGGACTACTCCATCCATAGACCTCTTTTCCTTCCCCATGGCCCTATCTGTGCTGGACAATACATTACAAATAGATCATTGGACTGGTGGTCTAGCTGGGAGATGACAACTTCATTGATGAAGCTAGAACTACTTGGTACCCCTGAATCCCCCACCCAGGGGAAGCCACAGGCACCGGCCAAGCTGCACACAGATTCCACACCCCCTATCTGCTGAAATGCCTGCCTGTATCCATATCACTCTCTACCAGAACATCAAATTACATTTCTTGAGATGAAATGTTCAATAAACCAAACAGAAAGTTAGTTGAAAATCTCACTAATAAACTTGGTCAAGTTGAACATAGACTACTAATTAGGACATTCAGGTAAACAAACAATAATAAGGCATGAAAGACATCTTGCACACCATTAAATGACAAGAATATAGATTATGGGCAGAAAAGAGGAAAAGCTGCAATCTAAAGGCATAGAACACATATTCAATAAAATAGCAGAAAATTTCACTAATCTTGAGAAAGAGATGGTCATACATTTTAGAATTCTTTTAGGAAAACAGACAATATTAGAAAAGAACTTCTACTCATCATATAACAGTTTCAAAAGTCGAGCATACTGAACAAGGAAAGAATATTAACAGCTGTAAGAGAGAAGTACCAAGTCATATAAAGGCAAACCCATCAGAATAGCAGCAGATTTATCAACAGAATTTATAAAAACCAAGAGGACATTGGAAAAGGTGTTCCAAATCCTCAAAGAAAACAACTGCCAACCTACATTACTGTATCCTGCAAAGTTATCCTTCACAATTAAAAGAGGAATAAAAACCTTCCATGAAAAATAAAAGTAAAGGAATTCATGACCACTGAGAAAGCACTGTAAAGACACTTAAAGGGATTCTATATACAGACAAAGATGGTAAAAACAAGTATGAAACTATTGGATAGAATGAAGTTCATGAGACAAATAGACAAGAAAATGAAGATTAGGAAATAGTTAAACAGTAGAAAACAGAACAACATGGCAGTAATTACTACACAGATTTCAATAATAACTGGATATTAATGGTCTCAACTCTCTAATCAAAAGGCACAGACTGGTGGATTGGATTAAAAAACAAGACGCAACAATTTGTGGCCTACCAGAAATGTACAGAAATGTACCAAGACAAAGAGAGGCTTCAAATTACATATAAAATGAAAATATTCCAAGCAAATGGAGCCTGAAGGCAAACAGAACTGGCTATATTCATATATGACAAAACAGATGTCAAACCAAAACTAGAAAAAAGATCACTTCATACTGACAAAGGAACCAATATCTCAAGTAGAAATCATTGTAATCATGTTCATACCAAATCCAATTTCAATGCACTTTTTTCATAAAAGAAACACTACTGAACACAAAAACACAGATAGACCACAACACTGTAGTAGTGGGTGAACTCAATAACTTATTGTCATAAATAGATAGGCCATCCAGACAAAAACATCAACAAGGAAACTTCAGAATTAAATAACACTATAGATCAAATGGATTTGACAGACATCTACAGAATATTTCTCCAACAGGCATAGAATATACATTCTCAGAAGCTCATCAACTTTCTCCAAAATAGGCCATATTTTAGTATATAAGGCAACTCTTAAAAATATAGGAAAATTGAAATAATTTATGTTAATTATCTGACCATAATGGAATAAACCCAGAAACTAATAGTAAGATAAATTACAGGAAATATATAAACACATAGAATAGTACACTTTTGAATGATCATCAGAGAAATGAGGAAAATGAAAAAATTCTTAGAAGCAAATTCAAATGAAAACACAACTTATCCAAAACTTTAGGATACAGAAAAGGCAGTGGGAAGAAGAAAGTCTGCAGCTGTGAGTGCTACATTAAGAAATCAAGCAGGCATGGTAGCTTATGTCTGTTATCCCAGCTACTTGGCAGGCAGAGATTGATAGGGTCACAGTCAAGGCTAATCCAGGTGAAAAGTTTGCAAGACTCGCATCACATTCATTAAGCTATGGATGATATGCGCTGGTGATCCTAGGTACACAGGAGGCCATAAAAAGGAGGATTGCCATCTGAGGCTTCCCCTTGGCAAAAATGTGAGAACTTGTCCACTCAAAAAATAGCTGAAGTAGAGAAGGATTTGGGGAATGACTCAAGTGGTAGAACACTGGCCTTGAAAGTGAGAGATTCCAAGTTCAAACCCCAGTACCATCACCATCCCCTAGAAACCAGAGATAAATAAAATGATCTAATGATTCACCTAAATTTCTAGAAAAACAAATACAAGTAAAGTCCAATTTCAGTAGAGAGGGATAATAAAGATGAGGGCATAAATTAATGAAATATTAACTAACAAACACTACAAAGAATCAATGAATATGAGAAAAATCTTATCCAGCTGTTCATCGAAATGGGATCAATATCTAGAATATATAACAAACTCCAGAAACTAAACACAAAAGAACAGATAACTCAACTAATAAATGGGCAAATGAATTGAATGGACAATTCACAAAAGAAGTAAAAATGGCCAATGAAGAAATATTCAACATCAGTAACCATAGAGGATATGCAAGTAAAAATGACATTGAGATTCCACTCACCATAGTCAGATTGACTATTAAGAAAATAAACAATTACAAGTACTGGTGAGGATTTCTTATATACTGTTGGTGGGAATGTAAATTAGCGCAGCCACTATGGAAACCAGTAGGTTGATTCATTAAAAAAAAAAACAAAACTAAAGATTCAACTTCTATAGGATCCTGTAACAGCACTCTGGGCTTATATCTGAAGGAATGTAATTCAACATACAGTTAAGATGCCTGTATACACATGTTTATGGAAGCACTCTTCATAACAACAAAAATATGTCATCAGCTTAGGAGCCCACCAACAAGTGAACGGCTAAGGAAAATGTGAAATGTGTTATCTATACACAATGGAGTATTATTCAGCCATAAAGTTGAATGAAATTTGGTCATTTGTAGAAAAATGGGAGGAGATGGAGAGCCTCATCTTAAGCACAATAAGCCAGATTCAGAAAGACAAATGTTGAATGTTTTCCATAATTTGCAGAATCTATACCTAAAACACCAACACAAAACAAAAATAAGGGCATCAGTATAAAAGAGGGATTGTTTTCTTGGTTGGGGGATAACCAGAAAGAAAACCAAGGGGGTAGGGTGATAAGAAGGTGAACATGATCAAATTATATGTATTTATAAATTAGAATAATGAAACATTAAACAATTTAAAAAGGGAGCAGAGAGAATAATAGAGAGGGTGAATATGATCAAATACATTATACGTCCGTATAGAAAATGACAATAAACCCTATTGCATGATTGAAATAAATAAAAATTTAAAATAAAAAAATAATAAATAGCTCCTCATTGCAGTTCTCAGGATGATTTGACACAGTTGATACTTCCTTTTTTCCATTAACTCCATGTTAATGGAGTTAACAAAATATACAAAATATACAAAAGCAGAATCAACAGAACTTAAGGAGGGAGAAATGTGAGAACTTGGTCATGCCTGGGCCGGTTTCCTCCTCTGGCCATTAGTGAATTGATCAAAATTGACCTAAGACTGTGTTCCTTCTTCCAATCACAAAGCCCATTCAGTATTGCTTCTCTCTCCACCTCTCGGTCCCTCTTGAATTTTCAAAGACATCACCTCCCCTTATTCTCCATATCTTTTATATTATTTGTGGCCTTCCAACCCAGCTAGTAACCAAGACTTCCTGAGGACTGAATGGTGTACAAAGATGGAACAGGGTAGACCTGAAATAAGACACCTACCACAGAGGATGTGACTTCTAAATTCTGGAGTAGACTCCCAGGCGGAACTGCAGATAAAGGGACACACACACACACACACACACACACACACACGAACTGAAACATGGAAAAAGACAGAATTTACCTCAAGCAAAAAACTGATAATATTTTTCATTCTCAGGAACTCACCTTCCTTAATTTACACGATGTGTAATCTACATGACAACTCTATGTCATGAACTATATTTTCCACATGAGCAAGCTAAACTCCAGAAAGGTTAACTGACCCATTTAATGTTACACATCTAATCAGTAGCTGAAAAAAAACTCAAATTTAGATCATATGGGCATTAATCTCTAATATAGATTTGGCTTTACCAAGGCTACACAGGATGAGTCAGGGAATGGACACCAAAGCCCAGATCTCTCAATGGGTAGTGACCAGAGTTCTGTCCTCCAATATAGATACAAGGTAGGACCCTAGTTTTCGTATTGATGAGGGCTTGAGTAACATGGAGGGTTATCCCTAATATACTTCTTGCCCAGATATAAAATGGGAATTAGTATGATATTTCCCTATATGCATATATTGTAAGTTGATCATATCCACCCATGCTTCTTCTACCTTCATCCCCTTCTTTTCCCTCCATACCCTTCTCAGTCTCTACTAGTCTCATTTCTTGGTTGCTATGATTTGGATATGTTATACCCCCAAATGCTCATGTGTTTAAGGCTTGGTCCCCAATGCTGCTGAAGTCAAAGGCAGGACCTTTAGGAGATAATTGGATCATGAGGGCTCTTGCCTAACCGATGGATTAATTCACTCTTGGTCCTAGCTTAGTTGGCTGTTGGGAGGTTGATAGAACCTTTACAAGGTAATGCCTAATTGTATTATTGTAGTCTTTGGCCAATTGGGAAAGACACTGAGCGATCCCAACAGACCATGTCTGGCCACTTGCTCTAAACCAAGTGGCAAAAGTAATGGTGGAGAAGTGAATAATTTATTTAGTATAGTCATACTGGAAGGGTCTAGAAGGGCAGGCAAGCATTCTAAGTCCTCTTTGAGGCACTAACAAGATGTTTGGATTAACATAGGGAAGAAAGAAAAGTAGGGGTTCAGAAGCAAGAATAGTTAAGCAGTGTTGGTCAAACTGTGGTGTGTTTGACTATCCTCTCACAAATTTTGGTGGCCTGGAACACAATACTATAAAACCTAGTGATTGAAAAGATGTTGAAAATATCTCTTTTACTCTCATCTTGGTATCGTCAGCTTAAAGGGGGAGGATTACTAGTTTCACGTTAACACTTCCTAAGTGATTAATGTGTATGTGCACAGTTGAACAGAAATGTGATCAGAAGTTAAGATGGCAAAGGAAACAGACAGAAAATAAAGACAGAGATGGCAAACATGAATTTACACTGACATTAAATGAGCTGGGCTGTGATTCAAGTGGTATAGCATTTTCCTAGCAAGTTAAAGAACCTGAATTCAATCTCCAGTACTCAAAAAAAAGATAGAGAATTTACAGTGACACGTTCCACTCCAGGGTTACTTTACCTTTTTCTTTCTATTTTTTACTTTCAGATTCAGTGACTCCCTTTACTAGCAGTGACAAACCTTGATTCTATTATCCTTGATCTGCTTAGTTATTTATCTTCCCTCACTTGGCTTCTCTGCACCCTATTTAAACAATGGCTGCTGATGCCAGGCCACCTCTTTCTATAGCACCCTTTGCTTGGGCTTCCATACCCAGGCCAGTCTGCCACACCACATGGATGGTTTCCACATCTTCTGATATGATCCAACTCAATGTGTGGCCACACAGCTTGCTGTGTCTCATCTAATGGGTGAATTATTCAGAAATAAAAAGTAGGGAAGGGCATGGAAGGAAAATGAAGATCCTGTGACCTACCTGGGTATGCTGCATAAACCTGACTAAGAGTGTAGAGGAATGAGAAATAAGACATGCACAGACATACAGACGTAAAACAGAAAAGTGGGATTGGGGGAGGGGGATGGTGGCTACACGTTCCTGGTAGGAAAGGTGAGTGCCTAACAGAGCCAGAGTGTTTATTTTATAGGTCAGTACAAGGAAAAGACTCAGGTAAAAATCAAGCTTCAACAATTCTTTGATCTAAGGTAAAAGGAATGAGGTCTGGTGGGCTAATTTTCCAAGGCTAATGAAGCTTAATTGCAACACATCTGTTCTGGAATCATCAAGGCATGCAGGACACCTTATCTAAGCTATTGATTTTTTTTTTTGTGGTACACACCTTTATTTTATTTATTTTTAAATTTTTATTTTATTCATATATGCATACAATGTTTGGGTCATTTCTCCACCCTTCCCCACACCCTCCCTTACACCCCTGCCTCCTCCATCTTCCCCCCTACCCCCTCTCTACCTGGCAGAAACTATTTTGCCCTTATCTCTAATTTTGTGGAGTAGAGCATATAAGCAATAATAGGAAGGAACAAGGGTTTTTGCTGGTTGAGATAGGGATAGCTATACAGGGAGTTGACTCACATTAATTTCCTGTGCATGTGTGTTACATTCTAGGTTAATTCTTTTTGATCTCACCTTTTCTCTAGTTCCTGGTCCCCTTTTCCTATTGGCCTCAGTTGCTTTAAAGTATCTGCTTTAGTTTCTGTGCGTTGAGGGCAACAAATGCTATCTAGTTTTTTAGGTGTCTTACCTATCCGTTAACCTCCCTTGTGTGCTCTCGCTTTATCATGTGATCAAAGTCCAATCCCATTGTTGTGTTTGCCCTTGATCTAATGTCTGCATATGAGGGAGAACATACGATTTTTGATCTTTTGGGCCAGGCTAACCTCACTCAGAATGATGTTCTCCAATTCCATCCATTTACCAGTGAATGATAACATTTCATTCTTCTTCATGGCTGCATAAAGTTCCATTGTGTATAGATACCACATTTTCTTAATCCATTCGTCAGTGGTGGGGCATCTTGGCTGTTTCCATAACTTGGCTATTGTGAATAGTGCCGCAATAAACATGGGTGTGCAGGTGCCTCTGGAGTAATCTGTGTCACAGTCTTTTGGGTATATCCCCAAGAGTGGTATTGCTGGATCAAATGGTAGATCAATGTTTAGATTTTTAAGTAGCTTCCAAATTTTTTTCCAGAGTGGTTGTACTAGTTTACATTCCCATCAGCAGTGTAAGAGGGTTCCTTTTTCCCCCTCATTCTTGCCAACCCCTGTTGTTGGTGGTGTTGCTGATGATGGCTATTCTAACAGGGGTGAGGTGGAATCTTAGTGTGGTTTTAATTTGCATTTCCTTTATTGCTAGGGATGGTGAGCATTTTTCATGTGTTTTTTGGCCATTTGAATTCTTCTTTTGAGAAAGTTCTGTTTAGTTCACATGCTCATTTCTTTATTGGTTCATTAATTTTGGGAGAATTTAGTTTTTTAAGTTCCCTATATATTCTGGTTAACAGTCCTTTGTCTGATGTGTAGCTGGCAAATATTTTCTCCCACTCTGAGGGTGGTCTTTTCAGTTTAGAGACCATTTCTTTTGTTGAGCAGAAACTTTTTAGTTTTATGAAGTCCCATTTATCTATGCTATCTCTTAGTTGCTGTGCTACTGGGGTTCCATTGAGAAAGCCTTTGCCTACACCTATTAGTTCCAAACTATTTCCTACTGTTTCCTGTACCAACCTTAGAGTTTGGGGTCTGATATTAAGATTCTTGATCCATTTTGAGTTAATATTGGTATAGGGTGATAAACGTGATTCTACTTTCAGTTTTTTGCAGACTGCTAACCAGTTTTCCCAGCAGTTTTTGTTGAAGAGGCTGTCTTTTCTCCATCGTACATTTTTAGCACCTTTGTAAAGATAAGTTGCTTATAGTTGTGTGTCTTCATATCTGGGTCCTCTATTCTGTTCTACTGGTCTTCATGTCTGTTTTTGTGCCAGTACCATGCTGTTTTTATTGTTATTGCTTTGTAATATAGTTTGAAATTGGGTATCGTGATCCTTCCAGCATTGTTCTTTTGACTGAGTATTGCCTTGGCTATTCGTGGCCTCTTGTGTTTCCATATAAATTTAACAGTAGATTTTTCAATCTCTTTAATGAATGTCATTGGAATTTTGATGGGGATTGCATAACATGTAGATTACTTTTGGGAGTATCGACATTTTTACTATGTTGAGTCTACCAATCCATGAGCATGGGAGATCTCTCCACTTTCTATAGCCTTCCTCAGTCTCTTACTTCAGAAGTTTATTGTTTTCCTTTCAGAGGTCGTTCATATCCTTTGATAGTTTTACACCTAGGTATTTGATTTTTTTGAGGCTATTGTCATCTGCAGGTAGGGATGTTTTGACAGTTTCTTTACTTATTTGTATTCCTTTTATTCCTTCTTCTTGCCTAATTGCTCTGGCTAGGAATTCTAGTACTATGTTGAATAGGAGTGGAGATAGTGGGCATCCTTCTCTAGTTCCTGATTTTAGAGGGAATGGTTTCAGTGTTTCTCTGTTAAGTATAATGCTGGCTGTAGGTTTGTCATATATAGCTTTTATAATGTTGAAGTACTTTTCTTCTATTCCTAGTTTTCTTAGAGCTTTTATCATGAAATGATGTTGGAGCTTATCAAAGGCTTTTTCTGCATCTATTGAGATGATCAAGTGGTTTTTGTCTTTGCTTCTGTTAATGTGGTTTATTACTTTTATTGATTTTCGTATGTTGAACCACCCCTGCATCCCTGGGATGAAGCTAATTGGTCGTGGTGAATGATCTTTTTTTTTATTATTTTATTTTATTTTAATATTTTTAAAATTTTATTATTCATATGTGCATACAAGGCTTGGGTCATTTCTCCCCCCTACCCCCACCCCCACCCTTACCACCCACTCCACCCCCTTCCTCTCCCCCCCACCCCCTCAATACCCAGCAAAAAGTATTTTGCCCTTATTTCTAATTTTGTTGTAGAGAGAGTATAAGCAATAATAGGAAGGAACAAGGGTTTTTGCTGGTTGAGATAAGGATAACTATACAGGGCATTGACTCACATTGATTTCCTGTGCGTGTGTGTTACCTTCTAGGTTAATTCTTTTTGATCTCACCTTTTCTCTAGTTTCTGGTCCCCTTTTCCTATTGGCCTCAGTTGCTTTTAAGGTTTCTGCTTTAGTTTCTCTGCGTTAAGGGCAACAAATGCTAGCAGGTTTTTCAGGTGTCTTACCTATCATCACCCCTCCCTTGTGTGCTCTCGCTTTTATCATGTGATCAAAGTCCAATCCCATTGTGTTTGCCCTTGATCTAATGTCCACATATGAGGGAGAACATACGATTTTTGGTCTTTTGGGCCAGGCTAACCTCACTCAGAATGATGTTCTCCATTTCCATCCATTTACCAGCGAATGATAACATTTTGTTCTTCTTCATGGCTGCATAAAATTCCATTGTATAAAGATACCACATTTTCTTAATCCATTCGTCAGTGGTGGGGCATCTTGGCTGTTTCCATAACTTGGCTATTGTGAATAGTGCCACAATAAACATGGGTGTGCAGGTGCTTCTGGAGTAACCTGTGTCACAGTCTTTTTGGGTATATCTCCAAGAGTGGTATTGCTGGATCAAATGGTAAATCAATGTCTAGCTTTTTAAGAAGCCTCCAAATTTTTTTCCAGAGTGGTTGTACTAGTTTACATTCCCACCAACAGTGTAAGAGTGTTCCTTTTTCCCCGCATCCTTGCCAACCCCTCTTGTTGGTGGTGTTGCTGATAATGGCTATTCTAACAGGGGTGAGGTGGAATCTTAGCGTGGTTTTAATTTGCATTTCCTTTATTGCTATGGATGGTGAGCATTTTTTCATGTGTTTTCTGGCCATTTGAACTTCTTTTGAGAAAGTTCTGTTTAGTTCACTTGCCCATTTCTTTATTGGTTCATTAATTTTGGGAGAATTTAGTTTTTTAAAGTTCCCTATATATTCTGGTTATCAGTCATTTGTCTGATGTATAGTTGGCAAATATTTTATCCCACTCTGTGGGTGTTCTCTTCAGTTTAGAGACCATTTCTTTTGATGAACAGAAGCTTTTTAGTTTTATGAGGTCCCATTTATCTATGCTATCTCTTAGTTGCTGTGCTGGTGGGGTTTCGTTGAGAAAGTTCTTACCTATGCCTACTAATTCCAGAGTAGTTCCTACTCTTTCCTGTATCAACTTTAGAGTTTGTGGTCTGATATTAAGATCCTTGATCCATTTTGAGTTAATCTTGGTACAGGGTGATGTACATGGATCTAATTTCAGTTTTTTGCAGACTGCTAACCAGTTTTCCCAGCAGTTTTTGTTGAAGAGGCTGTCTTTTCTCCATCGTATATTTTTAGCTCCTTTGTCAAAGACAAGTTGGTTATAGTTTTGTGGCTTCATATCTGGGTCCTCTATTCTGTTCCACTGGTCTTCATGTCTGTTTTTGTGCCAGTACCATGCTGTTTTTATTGCTACTGCTTTGTAATATAGTTTGAAGTCAGGTATTGTGATACCTCCTGCATTGTTCTTTTGACTGAGTATTGCCTTAGCTATTCGTGGCTTCCTGTGTTTCCATATAAATTTCACGGTAGATTTTTTGATCTCTTTAATGAACGTCATTGGAATTTTGATGGGGATTGCATTAAACATGTCGATTACTTTTGGGAGTATCGACATTTTTACTATGTTGATTCTACCAATCCATGAGCATGGGAGATCTCTCCACTTTCTATAGTCTTCTTCAATCTCTTTCTTCATAAGTTTATAGTTTTCCTTGTAGAGGTCTTTCACATCTTTTGTTAGGTTTACACCTAGGTATTTGATTTTTTTGAGGCTATTGTAAATGGAATTGTTTTCATACATTCTTTTTCAGTTTGCTCATTGTTAGTGTATAGAAATGCTAATGATTTTTCTATGTTGATTTTATATCCTGCTACCTTGCTATAGCTATTGATGATGTCTAGAAGCTTCTGAGTAGAGTTTTTTGGGTCTTTAAGGTATAGGATCATGTCATCTGCAAATAGGGATATTTTGACAGTTTCTTTACCTATTTGTATTCCTTTTATTCCTTCTTCTTGCCTAATTGCTCTGGCTAGGAATTCCAGTAGTATGTTGAATAGGAGTGGAGAGAGTGGGCATCCTTGTCTGTTTCCTGATTTTAGAGGGAATGGTTTCAGTTTTTCTCCGATAAGTATAATGCTGGCTGTAGGCTTGTCATATATAGCTTTTATAATGTTGAGGTACTTTCCTTCTATTCCTAGTTTTCTTAGAGTTTTATCATGAAATGGTGTTTGATCTTATCCAAGGCTTTATCTGCATCTATTGAGATGATCAAGTGGTTTTTGTCTTTGCTTCTGTTAATGTGGTTTATTACGTTTATTGATTTTCGTATGTTGAACCACCCCTGCATCCCTGGGATGAAGCCTACTTGGTCGTGGTGAATGAACTTTTTGATGTGTTGTTGAATTCGGTTTGCCATTATTTTGTTGAGGATTTTTGCGTCAATGTTCATTAAGGAGATTGGCCTATAGTTCTCCTTTTTGGAGGTGTCTTTGCCTGGTTTTGGGATAAGTGTAATACTGGCTTCATAAAATGTGTTTGGCAGTTTTCCTTCCCTTTCTATTTCGTGGAACAGTTTAAGGAGGGTTGGTATCAGTTCTTCTTTAAAGGTCTGATAGAATTCAGCAGAGAACCCATCAGATCCTGGACTTTTCTTTTTGTGGAGACTCTTGATTGCTGCTTCATTTTCTTTGTGTGTTATAGGTCTATTCAGGTGATTAATTTTCTCTTGTTTCAGTTTTGAATGATCATATGTACCTAGAAATCTGTCCATTTCATTAAAATTTTCAAATTTATTTGAATAAAAGTTCTCAAAGTAGTCTCTGATGATTTCCTGGACTTCCATGGTGTTTGTTGTTATCTCCCCTTTTGCATTTCTAATTCTACTAATTTGGGTATTTTCTCTTCTCATTTTAGTCATGTTTGCCAGGGGTCTATTGATCTTGTTTATTTTTTCAAAGAACCAACTTTTTGTTTCATTAATTCTTTGTATGGTTTTTTTGGTTTCTATTTTGTTGATTTCAGCTCTTATTTTTATTATTTCTCTCCTTCTATTTGTTTTGGAATTTGCTTGTTCTTGTTTTTCTAGGAGTTTGAGATGTATCATTAGATCACTGATTTGGGATCTTTCAGTCTTTTTAATATATGCACTCATGGCTATAAACTTTACTCTCAGGACTGCCTTAGCTGTGTCCCATAGGTTCCGGTAGGTTGTGTTTTCATTTTCATTGACTTCCAGGAACTTTTTAATTTCCTCTTTTATTTCATCGATGATCCATTCTTCATTAAGTAATGAGTTATTTAGTTTCCAGCTGTTTGCATGTTTTTTGTCTTTACTTTTGTTGTTGAGTTCTACTTTTACTGCATCGTGATCAGATAGTATGCACGGTCTAATTTCTATTTTCTTGTATTTGCTGAAGCTTGCTTTGTGCCCTAGGATATGATCTATTTTGGAGAAGGTTCCATGGGCTGCTGAGAAGAATGTATATTGTGTAGAAGTTGGATGAAATGTTCTGTAGACATCAACTAGGTCCTTTTGATCTATTGCATATTTTAGATCTTGGATTTCTTTATTGAGTTTTTGTTTGGATGACCTATCTGTTGATGATAATGGGGTGTTAAAGTCTCCCACAACCGCTGTGTTGGCATTTATATATGCTTTTAGGTCTTTCAGGGTATGTTTGATGAAATTGGGTGTGTTGACATTGGGTGCATATAGGTTGATAATTATTATTTTCTTTTGGTCTATTTCCCCTTTTATTAGTATAGAATGTCCTTCTTTATCTTGTTTGATCAATGTAGGTTTGAAGTCTACTTTGTCAGAGGTAAGTATTGCTACTCCTGCCTGTTTTGGGGGGCCATTGGCTTGGTAAATCTTCTCCCAGCCTTTCTTCCTTAGCCTATGCTTATTTCTGTCGGTGAGATGGGTCTCCTGTAAGCAACAAATTGTTGGATCTTCCTTTTTAATCCATTTCATTAAGTGGTGCCTTTTGATGGGTGAATTAAGTCTGTTAACATTAAGCATTAGTACTGATAGGTATGTGATGATTCCTGTCCTTTAGTTGTCTTAGTTGTTTGAAGGTTTGATTGTGTACCAAACTTGATGTACTCTCTACTGTCTTGCTTTTTCTTTTTCTGTGGTTTGGTGTTGCCTGTCTTTTCATGGTTAAGTTGGGTTTCACTTTCTGTGTGCAGAAACCCTTGAAGAATCTTTTGTAGTGGTGGCTTTGTCGTGACATATTGTTTTAGTTTCTGCTTATCATGGAAGACTTTTATTGCTCCATCTATTTTGAATGATAGCTTTGCTGGGTAGAGTATCCTAGGGTTGAAGTTATTTTCATTCAGTGCCCGGAAGATCTCACCCCACGCTCTTCTTGCTTTTAATGTTTCTGTTGAGAAGTCTGCTGTGATTTTGGTGGGTTTACCTTTGTATGTTACTTGTTTTTTCTCTCTTACAGCCTTCAATATTCTTTCCTCAGTTTCTGAACTTGTTGTTTTAATGATGATATGTCGTGGGGTAGTTCTATTTTGATCTGGTCTGTTTGGTGTCCTGGAGGCCTCTTGCATCTGGATGGGAATATCTTTCTCTAGATTTGGGAAATTTTCCATTATTATTTTGTTGAATATATTATGCATTCCCTTCGTTTGCACCTCTTCTCCTTCTTCGATGCCCATGATTTTCAAGTTTGGTCTTTTGATGGAGTCGGTGAGTTCTTGCATTTTCTTTTCACAGGTCTTGAGTTGTTTAATTAATAGTTCTTCTGTTTTTCCTTTAATTACCATTTTATCTTCAAGTTCTGAGATTCTGTCTTCTGTTTTTTCTATTCTGCTGGATTGTCCTTCCGTTTTGTTTTGGAGTCTGTTTCGTTCTTTTTTCTGAGGTTTTCCATATCCTGGCTGTTTTCCTCTTTAATGTTGTCTATTTTTGTCCTGAGTTCATTTATCTGTTTATTCATCGTGTTCTCTCTTTCACTTTGGTGTGTATACAGTGCTTCTATGGTGTCTTTTATTTCTTCTTGTGCTTTTTCAAATTCTCTATTTTTGTTGTCTTGGAATTTCTTAAGTGTCTCCTGTACATTTTGGTTGACCCTATCCACTATCATCTCTATAAAATTCTCATTGATTACCTGTAGTATTTCTTCTTTTAGATTATTCTTGTGGGCTTCATTGGGTCCTTTGGCATAGTTTATCTTCATTTTGTTGGAGTCTGGATCTGAGTATCTGCTTTCTTCATTTCCCTCTTGTTCCTTTACTAATTTTTTGCTGTGGGGAAACTGGTTTCCCTGTTTTTTCTGTCTTCCCATCATTGCCTTTGGTGTTGTTATTGTCCCTGTACTGTGTGCAATTAAGTATTTTCTAGCTTGTAATAATAACAATGGCGATATTTAGAATGGAATGTCGAGAAGAGGGAAGGCAAAGAAGTTAAAAAAAGAGGGGAATACAAGTAAACAAACAAACAAACAAAAACCCTATCCAAACAAACAAACAAAAAAAAGTTTCAAAAATATAAACTGGGAGAGATAGTGTAGTAATCAACAGTAAGCTGAACAGGCATTAGAGAGACAGAGAGAAGATTGAGAAAAAATCTCTAAGTTGAAATGCAATAAAGGTTCAGTCTTAATAATTTTTGTGTTAGTCCCTTAGCCTCCAATCCTGGAGATGGTGTCTCAGAAGTAGTTCTGTCACTGTCTCATCAAAGGGGAATAAAACCATACCAAACCAAGCCAAACAAAAAAAATCACCACAAAATGTCTCAAGTTCAAATGCTGTACAGTTTCAGTAAGCATTTCAGCATGCAGGTGTAGTTTGGTTGTTGTCTTATCAAAGGTAGGGAGAAAAAAAAGTGTCTGGGGACAGTTCTGTGAATGTCTATCTGAGGCTGCAGCTCACCTGCCTGCTGCTGTCATCCAGCTGTTGCTGCAGGCTTTATTTATGCAGATCTCAGGAGTGAGCTTCACGCTCACCTGGCCCCTCAGGCTATGTTTACTTAGAGTTCTCCTGGGCATGATCGCCACTGCTACAACTTTTCCCCTTTCCAAGCACACTGGGGGAGGTGAGACTGTACCCACTTTCTCAGGCCTGCGTGTTTATTTACAGTTCACTGGGAAGTGGGCCTTCCCCCTCTCCTGTGGAGTTTTCCTCCCACCGCCACTTTTACAAGCTTTCCCGCTTCTGGTTGCTGGGCGTGTGCTGCTGCTCCTGCCTTCTCTGGCTGGCTTGTTTATTTACAGTTCCATGAGGGATTTCCCCTCCCCCACTCTTCGGTGCTCAGGGCACCCCACTCTCTTTGCTATGTGTCTTTTTTGTTTTTATTGCTTATTATTCAGTTTTTTCTTTCTTTTTCCTCTGGGTTTGGGTTGGTCTATCCAGAGGGTATGCTGATCTGGCCCAGGGTTGTCTGTGGGAGTACTGCTGCCGCTTAGCTCACCTTGTGGTCCACATCTTCCCAAGCAGTCTGGGCACCAGCATCTGGTGGTGGCGTGGGAGCCCTCCTGGTTTCTCTGTTTGACATGGAGTGGAGATGATATGCACAGGCTGGAGGTGTGGAGGAGTCAAAGTTTTGCCTGTTTTCAGTGATTTTTTCTGTAAGGTGTATCTCCAGTGTCTCTCCAAGATTTTACTTTAGGAGGCACACTTTCTGCTTCCTCCCTGTAGCCTCCATCTTGGAATCTCCTAAGGTATTGATTAATCTGGCATCAGTGAGTCTCCTGAAAAAGTTCTGGTACTTTATCTAGTTTTGCATCAGGGAGCTGGTATGTAGACACAGCAGGTTGTTTTCTTCAAGGAGATTTTTTTTCAAGGGAAAGCTTCTTCAAGGAGATGCAAGGGTGGTGGGAAAATTATGGTAGGAGAGGCTCTGCAAGCTCTATTATTTCCTAGTCCAGGGTCCATACCTGGTCCCCAACAGGTTCTTCACACCCTATTTAAGCAATGGCTGCTTTTGCCAGGCTACCCGTTTCTGTGGCCCCCTTTGCTTGGGGTTCCATACCCAGGCCAGTCTGCATGACACATGGATGGTTTCCACATGGAATCAGTATGACTCCTTGGTCCAACCCAATGTGTGGCCACCATTTGCTGTGTCCCACCTAATGGCTGAATTATTCAGAAATATAAAGGTAGGGAAGGGCAACCAAGGAAAATGAAGAACCTGATGAGTTGAGGATAGCAGTTGAATCTGGTGAGTGCTTTTAGTCTTGGTGTGGATGCAGTTGACAAATTGACTCATTTTAATTCAATGTTCATTGTATTAAAACAGTTCAGAGTTGAATGTAAAAGAAAATGTTTCCTGCCTTTCTCAGACTTCAGAAGGGATGATAGAAACATAACACCAAAACTAACAATGTAATAATAAGTGCCCCAGTAGAACTTTATAAAAAATGTGTGCTTCAGAACAGGCAAAATTCATCTATGAATATCCTTTCCAAGAAAAAGGCAAAGTCACAGTGAATAACTCAACCTCTCTTTTTTGTAGTACAGGGGCTTGAACTCTACACATAACACTTGAGCCAAACCTCCAGTCCTTTTGTTTTAAGCTTGTTTTTCAGATAGAGTCTCATGTTTTATCTCAGACCATCCTAAGACAGTGATCTACGTTCCTTCATCTCCAGAGTGCCTGGGATGACAGCCATGCTGTACCTTACCTGACAATTCTACTTTTCTTAATTCTCAATTAAACTGACTTTCTGAAATAGTCCTTATGTTACCAGTGATTAGAATCATAAAAATAGTTTCCAGTTCTCACTGATACAGTTCTATAAATTCTCCCTTAAAGTGCTAAAGAAATATGATCATAATTTGGAAAAGGTTTACTACTTTGCTCAATATACTAATTATAGAATGTTGCAAATAAAATATTTGACATAAAATTCACTACAAGAGTCACCATAATAATTCTCATTTTCATTAAAATGATAATTTTTCATTCTCTTCAGAGCTGAGGAGGAGTCAGTGTTGCTAACTGTAGGTAGATGTACATAGTCTCATGAGAGCCAGAGTGGCTGAGTCTTTAGATCAGATACTTGTTTAACACTTCCTATGCATTACACAATAAATAATACTCTACACAGACACTGAGCATCTCAATGAATGTCCAGAATTCCTAATTACTCATCAAGTGCAGTAGTGTAATCCCATTTTCCTTTCTGAGTTTTCTTCTCAAATTAATTAAGGTCTCTGGTGTTCTGGGATACAGCCTCCTTGAAAAACATGGCAGAAGTCTTTAGAGAAAGTCTGACTCCATTTATGATACCATCTTTAGAACAACGGGTTTTTTCCAGTAGAACACGTCATTGCTTGTCTAATTTCACACGGATCTGCAACAGTTGAACGAACACATTGAGAAACGATCAAAGAACACCATCCATCCCAGAGCAGAGTAGAAAAGATACAACATTGCTTTATAAACACATAAAAGTACTTTCAAAATCACATATCTTGGAATCCTTATGCTTTTTCTCTAAGCTGTGTCAAGATAGGATGGCGAAAGCATTTATCTATCATTCATTCAAAAAATGTTTCAGGGGTGCCTATCTGTATCCAGCCTGAGACAAAATTATCTTGTCTTGTATACATCATTGATTCAATTTTACATAAAAGCTTAAAAATTTCTAAGCAAGTTTCTTCTGAATTATGCAAATGTTTTTTTGTTGTGTATACTGGGGAATCAAACCTAGGGAGTAATAAATGGTATTAATATAGTCTACCACTCTACCCCAGCCCAGGAAAACTATTTCTGAAAAAGTCATGTAAAGTTGTGTTTGTTGAAACTTGTAATGGAACCCTAAGCAAGTATGATACACCTCAACTATATGGCTACCCCTTGACTTCTTAAAAGCCAAGTCACTTTTCCCTGTTCTGCATGGTCACTCTTTTGATTACATATTTGAAATTTGGAGAGAAAGTTTATATGATAAATAATAAATACAAATAATTTGGGGGAGAAATTCATCTTTGAGATCCTGAATAGACCAATAAAGACTATGATTGTCTGCTACCTGGTCACATGACTTCAGTTCTAGTGAAAGTTTCACTGCAAACAGGAACCCTCACTCAGTCCCATCCTCAGTTGCTGGACCAGTATCCTCCTTGTTGCTTCAGGGTTTGACTGTGATCTCAGAAGATGCTTTGTGACCACCTCATGGTCATCCATGCCAGTATCAGAAATCAGGTAACTGCACACCCCACCTTCTGAGTTTGGGCAGAGATGTGAAGACATATAGGCAATATGTAGCTATCTCTTGGCATGGCATTAAAGAGACCATAATGTAGGGGTTAAGAATTTGGCTAAGGAATCAGACACCCTGGGTCATAACTTAGCTTGTTTCCCTGAGCTCAGTAACTCTTAGTGAGGATGTGTCAGACAGAGCTCAGTCAACCACCCATCCCAGCCAAGGCCACTATTGTTCAGCTGACACCCAGGCCAGAGTACACTCAGCATCATCAGCCAGACAGCTGTCAGATAAACATTTATTCTTACATGCCACAGACAGTTTTTGGATGTTTTTACTTACTATTGTTTTGGTAACAGGTAATGAATACAGCTTGACCAACATTTCTTTACAAAGACCTTATATTTCTGCAAGTAGCATCTAATACTTGTTTTATCCTTCAGACTCTTCCTAACTAGAGTGTAATGCTAACAGTATAGGCAAAGCTTCTCATTGCAATTGAAGGGGAGACACTTATTTTAAGACTTGGCATCTTCCCTCTCTCTTAAGAGACTATCCACCCACCTTTGAACAAAACTCTATCTGTTTCCTACTGCAATTTCTTTTGGAGATCAGGATGAGTTTGTCCAAAGTGTGCATAATAAAGAAGGGAGCACTTTTAGGGGTCTCATTGCCAGTGAGATAAAGTTAATAGACTGAGCCACAGCTCCAGATCAGAGAGAACTAAAGGAAGAGTTATTTCTTTTTTAGGTAAAGGAAGTCAGGGTGGATCATCTACTGTTTTCATGAACCAAAATACAGATGACGCTCCCAAGCTCATGGAGGAAAATGGATGGACTTGTTTTCACTCTGGTGTTATCTCATACAGCCAGAAAAAAACCCTAAAATGGTTTGAGTTCATTTTGCCCCAGGTCTATAGTACATTTGGCCATCTATTCCTCATTTTGCCATGGTCACCACAAACATAGCTGACCACTATGGAGAGACAGCATTTCTGATTAACATAAACAGGGCTATCAACTTGTCCCTTGTATTGTGATAAAGCTGCTTAAGGTGTAAGTAAAATAGGAAAACCATTCTCCCTAAGGAAGAATTTATTCTAACTCAAATATAACTTGGAGCCTATTGAAATAATTAACAATATTAAGATTTCAAAACAGAAAAATTTTAGAGCTTTCATTACTATATAACAGTTGTACGGGGGCTTCATTGTGACATTTACATATGTGCATATGATCTACTCTAGTTAATTTCCTCTCCTTCATTATTCTCCCTCTTCCCACTTCTTCTTCTAAAAATGACTTTAATGGGTTTCAATGTTCCCTATTGAAAGTAAGCTGACCATATTCACTCTCTTTTACCCTCTTCATTTACCCTCCCCCACTCCCACTCCCTTTAACATGACTTGTTTCACATTCCTGTCCTTCATTGTTTAAGTGCTCGTTGTTCCGTGTGATTTTGCTGTGGTATTTTACCTGTAAATATATTGTATTTTAATCACTCTAAAACCCTCTGTTATTCCATCTAACCTGTATTATTCAACAGCTTTCAGTGTTTATTAATTACAAAGGGAAAACTGAAACTTTACATTATATTAAGCTAGTAAACCCACTTTCACCAAGGGTTCCCAGTGAGCATCCTTGCTGTTTGGACAGTGGTCTCCCTGATTGGTCCAGATGCTTATTTCCAGCCAGGGGTTCTGACTCAGGTGGATGGGATGAGGCTGGAGATCAGTGTTTGTGCTGATGTAGTTGATCCAAGACAACTGAGAACTGCCAGGCATGAAATGGGTGCATTTTAAGCTTTCAACACACTTATGCTCACATGCTTCTACAAATTTCCTTTGGCTTCCATATATAATATTTCATTGTATGTCTTTCTGCAACTTGGCAGAAAAACTCTTCTGCATGGAAAACTTCCTGAATGTTTGCAGAACAACCTTGTCCCTTTGAGCTTTCCCTTCCATAGACCACGAAGCATCCTTGGCTACCTTTAGGGACTCTGTGTTTTTGGAATTCTGGGAGTTCAGCATTAGCTGAAGAAAAGCCAGTTAGTGCTGGAAGAAAGAGAAATGTCAAAGACTGAAGGTCACACATGAAGTCAGAAGGAAATCAGGAGTGCAGAACTTAACCACTCTTATGAGAATAAGGACACTGTTTGATGTTGTAAACAAAAACATTCACATAAAACTTTAGGAAATCAAGCTATCTCCTTGAGGGAAACCCAATTACAGTGTTTAACAGCTTTTGGTCTTTGCTCTTCTTGATCCTGAGCCTCTGTGGCTTCTGAAGAGTGACTTTTGGCAAGATAGTGGCCAGCTCCTTATTCTGTTACACCCGCTTGCTCAGGAAGAAGTGCTGAACTTATATCTTTTGTTTGTTTTCTTGCCTTAATTCTTCATTCTTAGCCCTATTTTTTATCTCCTACCATCTCCTGAGCTCTTTTTTTTTTCATTTTTCTTTTATTATTCATATGTGCATACAAGGCTTGGTTCATTTCTCCCCCCTGCCCCCACCCCCTCCCTTACCACCCACTACGCCCCTGCCCCCTCCCCCCCCAATACCCAGCAGAAACTATTTTGCCCTTATTTCTAATTTTGTTGTAGAGAGAGTATAAGCAATAATAGGAAGGAACAAGGGTTTTTGCTGGTTGAGATAAGGATAACTATACAGGGCATTGACTCACATTGATTTCCTGTGTGTGGGTGTTACCTTCTAGGTTAATTCTTTTTGATCTAACCTTTTCTCTAGTACTTGTTCCCCTTTTCCTATTGGCCTCAGTTGCTTTAAGGTATCTGCTTTAGTTTCTCTGCATTAAGGGCAACAAATGCTAGCTAGTTTTTTAGGTGTCTTACCTATCCTCACCCCTTCCTTGTGTGCTCTCGCTTTTATCATGTGCTCATAGTCCAATCCCCTTGTTGTGTTTGCCCTTGATCTAATGTCCACATATGAGGGAGAACATAAGATTTTTGGTCTTTTGGGTCAGGCTAACCTCACTCAGAATGATGTTCTCCAATTCCATCCATTTACCTGTGAATGATAACATTTCATTCTTCTTCATGGTTGCATAAAATTCCATTGTGTATAGATACCACATTTTCTTAATCCATTCGTCAGTGGTGGGGCATCTTGGCTGTTTCCATAACTTGGCTATTGTGAATAGTGCTGCAATAAACATGGATGTGCAGGTGCCTCTGGAGTAACAGTCTTTTGGGTATATCCCCAAGAGTGGTATTGCTGGATCAAATGGTAGATCGATGTCCAGCTTTTTAAGTAGCCTCCAAATTTTTTTCCAGAGTGGTTGTACTAGTCTACATTCCCACCAACAGTGTAAGAGGGTTTCTTTTTCCCCGCATCCTCACCAACACCTGTTGTTGGTGGTGTTGCTGATGATGGCTATTCTAACAGGGGTGAGGTGGCATCTTAGCGTGGTTTTAATTTGCATTTCCTTTATTGCTAGAGATGGTGAGCATTTTTTCATGTGTTTTCTGGCCATTTGAATTTCTTCTTTTGAGAAAGTTCTGTTTAGTTCACTTGCCCATTTCTTTATTGGTTCATTAGTTTTGGGAGAATTTAGTTTTTTAAGTTCCCTGTATATTCTGGTTATCAGTCCTTTGTCTGATGTAGAGTTGGCAAATATTTTCTCCCACTCTGTGGGTGTTCTCTTCAGTTTAGAGACCATTTCTTTTGATGAGCAGAAGCTTTTTAGTTTTATGAGGTCCCATTTATCTATGCTATCTCTTAGTTGCTGTGCTGCTGGGGTTTCATTGAGAAAGTTCTTACCTATACCTACTAACTCCAGAGTATTTCCTACTCTTTCTTGTATCAACTTAAGAGTTTGGGGTCTGATATTAAGATTCTTGATCCATTTTGAGTTAATCTTGGTATAGGGTGATATACATGGATCTAGTTTCAGTTTTTTGCAGACTGCTAACCAGTTTTCCCAGCAGTTTTTGTTGAAGAGGCTGCTATTTCTCCATCGTATATTTTTAGCTCCTTTGCCAAAGATAAGTTGCTTGTAGTTGTGTGGCTTCATATCTGGGTCCTCTATTCTGTTCCACTGGTCTTCATGTCTGTTTTTGTGCCAGTACCATGCTGTTTTTATTATTATTGCTTTGTAATATAGTTTGAAGTCAGGTATTGTGATACCTCCAGCACTGTTCTTTTGACTGAGTATTGCCTTGGCTATTCGTGGCCTCTTGTGTTTCCATATAAATTTAACAGTAGATTTTTCAATCTCTTTAATGAATGTCATTGGAATTTTGATGGGGATTGCATTAAACATGTCGATTACTTTTGGGAGTATTGACATTTTTACTATGTTGATTCTACCAATCCATGAGCATGGGAGATCTCTCCACTTTCTATAGTCTTCCTCAATCTATCTCTTCAGAAGTGTATAGTTTTCCTTGTAGAGGTCTTTCACATCTTTTGTTAGGTTTACACCTAGGTATTTGATTTTTTTTGAGGCTATTATAAATGGAATTGTTTTCATACATTCTTTTTCAGTTTGCTCATTGTTAGTGTATAGAAATGCTAATGATTTTTCTATGTTGATTTTATATCCTGCTACCTTGCTATAGCTATTGATGATGTCTAGAAGCTTCTGAGTAGAGTTTTTTGGGTCTTTAAGGTATAGGATCATGTCATCTGCAAATAGGGATATTTTGACAGTTTCTTTACCTATTTGTATTCCTTTTATTCCTTCTTCTTGCCTAATTGCTCTGGCTAGGAATTCCAGTACTATGTTGAATAGGAGTGGAGAGAGTGGGCATCCTTGTCTGTTTCCTGATTTTAGAGGGAATGGTTTTAGTTTTTCTCTGTTAAGTATAATGTTGGCTGTAGGTTTGTCATACATAGCTTTTATAATGTTGAGGAACTTTCCCTCGATTCCTAGTTTTCTTAGAGCTTTTATCATGAAATGGTGTTGGATCTTATCAAAGGCTTTTTCTGCATCTATTGAGATGATCAAGTGGTTTTTGTCTTTGCTTCTGTTAATGTGGTTTATTACGTTTATTGGTTTTCATATGTTGAACCACCCCTGCATCCCTGGGATGAAGCCTACTTGGTCGTGTTGAATAATCTTTTTGATGTGTTGCTGAATTCGGTTTGCCATTATTTTGTTGAGGATTTTTGCGTCAATGTTCATTAAGGAGATTGGCCTATAGTTCTCCTTTTTGGAGGTGTCTTTGCCTGGTTTTGGGATAAGTGTAATACTGGCTTCATAAAATGTGTTTGGCAGTTTTCCTTCCCTTTCTATTTCGTGGAACAGTTTAAGGAGGGTTGGTATCAGTTCTTCTTTAAAGGTCTGATAGAATTCAGCAGAGAATCCATCATGTCCTGGACTTTTCTTTTTGGGGAGACTCTTTTTATTTTATTTTATTTTTTTCATTTTTCTTTTCTTTTATTTTTTTCATTTTTCTTTTATTATTCATATGTGCATACAAGGCTTGGTTCATTTCTCTCCCCTGCCCCTGCCCCCTCCCTTACCACCCACTCCGCCCCCTCCCTCTCCCCCCCTCAATACCCAGCAGAAACTATTTAGCCCTTATCTCTAATTTTGTTGTAGAGAGAGTATAAGCAATAATAGGAAGGAACAAGGGGTTTTGTTGGTTGAGATAAGGATAGCTATACAGGGCATTGACTCACATTGATTTCCTGTGCGTGGGTGTTACCTTCTAGGTTAATTCTTTTTGATCTAACCTTTTCTCTAGTACCTGTTCCCCTTTTCCTATTGGCCTCAGTTGCTTTAAGGTATCTGCTTTAGTTTCTCTGCGTTAAGGGCAACAAACGCTAGCTAGTTTTTTAGGTGTCTTACCTATCCTCACCCCCACCTTGTGTGCTCTCGCTTTTATCATGTGCTCATAGTCCAATCTTGGGGAGACTCTTGATTGCTGTTTCAATTTCATTTTGTGTTATAGGTCTATTCAGGTGATTAATTTCCTCTTGGTTCAGTATTGGATGATCATATGTATCTAGAAATCTGTCCATTTCTTTTAGATTTTCAAATTTATTTGAATATAGGTTCTCAAAGTAGTCTCTGATGATTTCCTAGACTTCCATGGTGTTTGTTGTTATCTCCCCTTTTGCATTCCTAATTCTACTAATTTGGTTTTTTTCTCTCCTCATTTTAGTCAGGTTTGCCAGAGGTCCATCGATCTTGTTTATTTTTTCAAAGAACCAACTTTTTGTTTCATTAATTCTTTGTATGGTTTTTTTGGTTTCTATTTCGTTGATTTCAGCTCTTATTTTTATTATTTCTCTCCTATTTGTTTTGGGATTTGCTTGTTCTTGTTTCTCTAGGAGTTTGAGATGTATCATTAGGTCATTGATTTGGGATCTTTCAATCTTTTTAATATATGCACTCATGGCTATAAACTTTCCTCTCAGGACTGTCTTAGCTGTGTCCCATAGGTTCCGGTAGGTTATGTCTTCATTTTCATTGACTTCCAGGAACTTTTTAATTTCCTCTTTTATTTCATCGATGATCCATTCTTCATTAAGTAATGAGTTATTTAGTTTCCAGCTGTTTGCATGTTTTTTGTCTTTACTTTTGTTGTTGAGTTCTACTTTTACTGCACTGTGGTCAGATAGTATGCACAGTATTATTTCTATTTTCTTATATTTGCTGAAGCTTGCTTTGTGCCCTAGGATATGATCTATTTTGGAGAAGGTTCCATGGGCTGCTGAGAAGAATGTATATTGTGTAGAGGTTGGATGAAATGTTCTGTAGACATCTACTGGGTCCATTTGATCTATTGCATATTTTAGATCTTGGATTTCTTTATTGAGTTTTTGTTTGGATGACCTATCTATTGATGATAATGGGGTGTTAAAGTCTCCCACAACCACTGTGTTGGCGTTTATATATGCTTTTAGGTCTTTCAGGGTATGTTTAATGAAATTGGGTGCGTTGACATTGGGTGCGTAAAGATTGAGGATTATTATTTCCTTTTGGTGTATTTCCCCTTTTATTAGTATGGAATGTCCTTCTTTATCTCATTTGATCAATGTAGGTTTGAAGTCTACTTTGTCAGAGATAAGTATTGCTACTCTTGCCTGTTTTCGGGGGCCACTGGCTTGGTAAATCTTCTTCCAGCCTTTCATCCTAAGCATTATGCTTATTTCTGTCGGTGAGATGAGTCTCCTGTAAGCAACAAATTGTTGGATCTTCTTTTTTAATCCATTTTGTCAAATGGTGTCTTTTGATGGGTGAATTAAGTCCATTAACATTAAGCGTTAGTACTGATAGGTATGTGGTGATTCCTGTCATTTAGTTGTCTTAGTTGTTTGAAGGTTTGATTGTGTGTACCTAACTTGATGTTACTCTCTACTGTCTTGCTTTTTCTTTTCCTGTGGTTTGGTGCTGCCTGCCTTTTCATGGTTAAGTTGGGTGTCACTTTCTGTGTGCAGGATCCCTTGCAGAATCTTTTGTAATGGTGGCTTTGTGGTCACATATTGTTTTAGTTTCTGCTTATCATGGAAGACTTTTATTGCTCCATCTATTTTGAATGATAGCTTTGCTGGGTAGAGTATCCTAGGGTTGAAGTTATTTTCATTCAGTGCCCGGAAGATCTCACCCCACGCTCTTCTTGCTCTTCTTGCTTTTAATGTTTCTGTTGAGAAGTCTGCTGTGATTTTGATGGGTTTACCTTTTTATGTTACTTGTTTTTTCTCTCTTACAGCCTTCAATATTCTTTCCTCAGTTTCTGAACTTGTTGTTTTAATGATGATATGTCGTGGGGTAGTTCTATTTTGATCTGGTCTGTTTGGTGTCCTGGAGGCCTCTTGCATCTGGATGGGAATGTCTTTCTCTAGATTTGGGAAATTTTCCGTTATTATTTTGTTGAATATATTATGCATTCCCTTCGTTTGCACCTCTTCTCCTTCTTCGATGCCCATGATTCTCAAGTTTGGTCTTTTGATGGAGTCGGTGAGTTCTTGCATTTTCTTTTCACAGGTCTTGAGTTGTTTAATTAATAGTTCTTCTGTTTTTCCTTTAATTACCCTTTCATCTTCAAGTTCTGAGCTTCTGTCTTCTGTTTGTTCTATTCTGCTGGATTGGCCTTCTGTTTTGTTTTGCAGTTCTGTTTCTTTCTTTTTTCTGAGGTTTTCCATATCCTGGCAGTTTTCTTCTTTAATGTTGTCTATTTTTGTCCTGAGTTCATTTATCTGTTTATTCATTGTGTTCTCTCTTTCACTTTGGTGTTTATACAGTGCTTCTATGGTTTCCTTTATTTCTTCTTTTGCTTTTTCAAATTCTCTATTTTTGTTGTCTTGGAATTTCTTGAGTGTCTCCTGTCCATTTTGGTTGACCCTATCCACTATCATCTGTATAAAATTCTCATTGAGTAGTTGTAGTATGTCTTCTTTTAAATTATTCTTGTGGGCTTCATTGGGTCCTTTGGCATAGTTTATCTTCATTTTGTTGGAGTCTGGATCTGAGTATCTGCTTTCTTCATTTCCCTCTGGTTCCTATACTAATTTTTTGCTGTGGGGAAACTGGCTTCCCTGTTTTTTCTGTCTTCCCGTCATTGCCCTTGGTGTTGTTACTGTCCCTGTACTGTGTGCAATTAAGTATTTTCTGGCTTGTAATAACAATGGTAATATTTATAATGGAAGGGTGAGCTGAGATGGAAAGCAAGAAGTTAAAGATAAGGGGAAAACAAATATACTGACAAGAGGGAGAAAGCAGAACAAGGTATCAGACAAGAGAGTTTCAAAGGTATAAACAGGGAGTGTTAGTGTACTAATTGACAGTAAGCTGAACAGACATTAGAGAGACAGAGAGAGGATTGAAAATCAAAGATAAAAAAATAAAAAATAAGTAAATGAAAGAAATATCTATATGTAAAAATGAATTAAAATAAAATTGAAAATAGAAAATTAAAAAAAAAAAACAAAAAACTTCCAAGTTTATATGCAATGCAGTTTAAGTCTTAATAATGTGGGTGTCTGTCTCAATCTCCAGTCCTGGATTTGGTGCCTCAGATGTTGTTCTGTAGTTGTCTCATCAAAGGGGATGCATAAAGTACAAGAAAACTACACACTCATACACACACACACACACACACACACACACACACACACACACACAAAAGCCCCACCAAGTGTCCCATGTTCAAATGCAATACAGTTTCAGTAAGTTTTTCGGCTTGCAGGTGTAATTTGGTTGTTCTTTCATCAAAGGTAGGGAGAAAAAGAAAAAAAAGTGTCTGGAGACAGTTCTTAGAGTGGTATCTGCAACTGTGGCTTGCCTGCCTGCTGCTCTCAGCCTGTAGCTGGCGGGGTTATTTATGCAGATCTCTGGGGTGAGCTAGCACTCACCTGGTCCCACAGGCTTTGTTTGCTCAGAGTTCTCCTGTGCGGGAGCCTCTGCTACAGGCTTTCCCCTTTTCAAGCACTGGGAAAGGTGACACTGCCCCGCGTTGTCAGGCCTGCGTGTTTATTTACAGTTCATGTGGGAGGTGGGTCTTCCCCCCTCTCCTCTGAAGTTTTCCTCCCACTGCCACTTTCAGAAGCTTTCCTGCTCCTGCTTACTGGGCGGTGCTGCTGCTCCTGCCAGCCACCATGATTGTTTACAGTTCACGTGGGAAGTGGGTCTTCCCTCCTCTCCTGTGGAGTTTTCCTCCCACCTCCACTCTCACAAGCTTCCCCGCTCCTGGTTGCTGGGCGCGCGCCTTGCTCCCACCAGAGGATCTCCGGCCTGCCTGGCTTGTTTATTTACAGTCCCGGGAAGGATTCCCTTCCCCCAATCTTCAGCGCTCAGGGCGCCCCACCCTCTTTCCAGCGTGTCTTAACTGTTCTTATTGCTTATTACTCAGTTTCTCTTTTTTTCCTGGGTGGAGGTCAGTCTGTCCAGGGGGCTATGCTGCTCTGGCCCAGGCTTGTCTGTGGGGGTACCGCGGTACCGTGAAGCTCACCTGGTCCGTGTCTTCCCAAGCCGTATGGGCACCAGCCACTGGCGGCCCCGGTGGCCCTCCTTGTTTCTCTGTTTAACGTGAAGTGGAGATTCTCTGCTCCAGCTGGAGATGTGGAGGGGTCAAAGTTTTGCCTCTTCTCAGTGATTATGCCTGCAAAGTGTGTCTCCAGCGTCTCTCCAAGATTTCACTATAGGAGGGTCGCTTTCTGCTTCCTACCTCTAGCCGCCATCTTGGAATCCCCTCTCCTGAGCTCTTAAGCTGGTTTGGGGCAAGTGACACTGATCTAGGTCTTGCCTTAGCACAAAGTTTGTGCCCAGAGTTGAATCCTCTTCCGCTCATTACAAAAGGGCAACTGCCTGTTCTGAGTAGCTGTCCTTCTCCACATCCTCTGATCAAGCTCCTGATAGATTCTCTCTTCCCTAACTCCAGGAGGCCAAGGTTGCTTGGGGTAGAGGCATTTCTATACAATATAAGTATCTTGAATATCCCTTTAAAAATAATAGCTCCTTCTAGAATTGATTTGGGGGATCCCAGAGCCAACTGACCACTTATTCCCAGCTTTCCCATGTCAGTTTCAGTTTAATTCCATGGTTTTTGCTTAACTCAAAATAAATATGGTTCTGTACCCATAGCTTGTATAGAGGAGTCCCTCTGTTGAGACAGGTGGAAAAAATTGTGAGAAGATTTAACTGTAAATATTTTGTTGATATCCTCAACAAAAGCACAAAGAGGTTTAAATTGATCAAGTTCTTCACTTCATCTTTCCTGTCCCATGACAGAACTCCCAGGCACCTCCTCCTCCCAGCATTTCCTAACCTCTGCACTCACAGACATGTTATATTTACATTTCTTCTTGCTTAGCTATGCTTTAGTTTCTTTCAGAATACCCAAATGACAACTAAGAAGCTAAGTTAACAAGATGCTGTTCACAGGGGAGAAGAAACTTTTTCTCCCCAGCTGTCATGCCATCTCCTGAGAGCTGTTCCATTTTGGATGGCCCTTTGTGGTTGTATCACCACACCCTTGCTTTTTCCTGGTTCCTGGAGAAATCAACAGTGGGAATTTTAGCTCCCTGGAAGACAGCTGGAGGATCTCTTGACAGAACTCCGAATCCCAGTAGCGCTGCCATTACTCACTCTTTCTTGGTGACTGGCTCACTTTTCTCTGCCTCCCACCTCAGGTTTTTCACCAACACATCTCCATATTATTCAATGATGAGAACATCTAAGCAGAGGACACACCAGCAGCCATAGTTAAATGAGGAGAAAAAAGTCCAAGAAGGATATGAATTTCCAAAGCATGGAGAAGTAAGTAAATAGAATCTATAATAAACTTTATCATGCCCATTTTAGCAAAGACTACTTTTAGAATGTTCAAACTCAGGGACTAACCCTTAGATGAGGACTGTGATCTTCTCCCCAAATCCATGCCTTAGGGTTTTATTTTGGCAGTAGTAAGGTTTGAACTCAGGGCCTCACAGTCACTCTACCTCTTGAGCCATATCTCTATCCCATTTTTGATTTAGTTATTTTTCAAGTAGGGTGATGTGATTTTTCCCTAGGGTTGGCCTCAGATCATAATCCTTCTACCTATGGCTTCCAATTTACCTGGGATTGCAGATGTACAACACAACACCTAGTTTATTGATTGAGATGGGGTCTTGCTAAATTTTGCCTGGGCTGCTGTGGAATTGTGATCCTCCCCATCTCGGACTCATGAATAATGGGATTATAGATGTGAGCCACAGTACCCAAGTTCCTTCTTTAACTTCTAATTAAAAGAATTCTTATTTTATTACCTCCTTGAGCTTTCCACTGGTGAAGACTGAAGATATTAATGTTTGCTTTCTCTTCAGTTCTTCATTGTCAGATATAGAAATGGCTTATTTTTAAATATCACTGGACTGAAATGTTAGAGTCAACAGCAAAAGAGATGTTGTCCTACATATGTTTAGATGTGTCCACAGTTATAAAAAATTGATGTATGTGTTTGAGACAGACTTGCAATGTAGCCCATGATGGCCTTGAACTTATGATTCTCCTGCTTCAGCCTCCCAAATGCTGGGATCACAGGTGTGTATTACAATGACTAACTAAACGTTTTTTGTAAATAGGCATCATCTGTTTAACAACTATCTACTAACCTTTTAGTCAGTGGCTTGTGCTGTGTAAGTCACTAACCACATCCCAAATGCCTCCTATGAAGGTGGAGGAGGCAACCAACAGCCTCACATGGTGCTAGGACTTTATATTACCTTTTAGATGTAGAAGCTCCAAGTGGTTGGGAAAATGATCTTCCATGGAGATTGACACACATAAGACCTAGCACAACATTCAGGGTGGTGCTGAATAGAAAGAGGATGGTGACAGACACAAGATGATCTTGACAAACAGTGTGTTACCTCAAAACTCTCTCTCTTTGAACATAGCCCCAGTATGGTCATCCTGATAAAGGCATGATAGGGTGATTTTTAGAAAACAATGATACTTAATCCTTAAATAATTAACAATTTAATTTTGAATCTGGGGAAATAATTCAATTCCATGGAAATTTTTTCTTTTGGCTATTTTTTTCTCCAGGGACAGATAATGAAACAAAGATAATTCTAATTCCCATCTTGGGGCTGACATTGCAAGGAACCCCCCTTGAAACTTACTTCCATCATCCCAAACATATTTTGAATTAGAATGGATTCTTTCATTGTAAGAATTCAAAAACTGGGGAGAATGAAACTTCCTCAACCAGAAAAGACATTCTACACAAAACAAGCCTTCAGCTAACAAGACATTCCCTGGCAAAACATTGAATGTTTTCACTCTAACATCAGGAGCTATTCAACCATGTCTGCTCAGCCAGAGACAAAGACAGAGTAAAAAAGATTGACCTGATATAAAATAGTGATTACTACAGCTAATATATGTTAATGAAGGGTTTTTTAAAAAATGAGTGACTGGAAGTTTCCAGTTTCCATCCTTTAAAAAAAGGAAGAAAATGTCCACTGTCATTTCTCTTATTCAACATCCTAGTGGAACTCCCAGCTAGTGAAATAAAGGAAAAGAAATAAAATAAAAGCATGCAGACCAGAAAAATCAGGAAAATAGATGTTTCCCTATATTTAGTAAAATCATTGTCTAAAAATTCTCAGGATGTACACAAAAAATGTCTAGAACTATAAGTGATTTCAGAAAGCTTGTTGGATACAGGGTCAACACACAAAAATCGGGGGAATTGCTATGTCAAGAAAGGACTATGAGAAAACACATTAAAACATGATTCCATTCACAATCACACCACAAAAAGTGAACTACTTGAGATACAACTCTAACAAAATGTGTATAGGATCTGGGTACTGAAAACTACACTGGCTAAAGGAATCAAAGGAAACCTGAAGAATTGGAGAGTCCCACAGTGTTCTTGGATCAGATGACTCAACATACTAAGGATACTGATTTTCTGCAAATTGATGTGCAGTTTGAATAGAATCCTTACCAAAATATAGGAACTTTTTGGAGACACAAACAAGATTTTTTGAATTTGTATTAAAAAGAAAAGTAACAAGAATAGGTGAAATTCTTCAGAACATGTAAACAAAATGAAGGAATCACTCTCAATAATATTGAGGCTCTCTGTATAGCTATGGTAATGAAGACTGTGGTGCACAGGAGGGATGGAGACAAAAGAAAGAATGAGAAATAGTTCCATATGCATAGGCAAAACTGATTTTTCACAATGATGCAAAAGTAAGTCAATGGAGGGAGGAGCACTTTCAAAAAATGGTATTGGAAGAAGTGCACAGCCATACGAAAAGAAAAGAAAAAGACCTTGACCTAAGAGAAAAGGTTAGATTAAAAAGAATTAACCTAGAAGGTAACACCCACGCACAGGAAATCAATGTGAGTCAATGCCCTGTATAGCTATCCTTATCTCAACCAGCAAAACCCCTTGTTCCTTCATATTATTGCTTATACTCTCTCTACAACAAAATTAGAGATAAGGGCAAAATAGTTTCTGCTGGGTATTGAGGGGGGGAGCGGGAGGGGGTGGAGTGGGTGGTAAGGGAGGGGGTGGGGGCAGGGGGGAGAAATAAACCAAGCCTTGTATGCACATATGAATAATAAAAGAAAAATGAAAAAAAAAATAAACCTTACACTTTACACAACATAAGCACAAAATAAACCATTAACTGAAATGAAGGAAAGAAAAATAATAAGGTAAGAGGTGAAAAATTTTCAGGCTTTTTCACCAAAAGCACAGTTCATAAAAGGAAAAAACAGATGTGTTGGCCTATTCCAAATAAGATAAAGTTTGCTGAGATAAAGGTTCTTTTAAGAGGACACATGGTGACTGTAAAAGACAAGCAAGGGGAGCCTGTGATGAATGGACTGCTCTGTATCTTGACAGTTACACCAGGTGTCAAGGTTCACAATCTGAATTAGGCTGAGAACTCGTGGGTGATGTGTGACCTTACACAAAAGTGTGCATGTGGTAAGTTTGCATAGAGACTCACACACATGCAAAAATGCGGGCACCAAACCTGACAAATACTGAGTAAGATTTGTGGATTGCATCACTTTCTTATTAATAGAGTACCAGGGAAATTTTACATTGATAATTATGCAAAAATATTACCATTATCAAAAAACCATGAAGGGAAATGGAACCTCCCTATGCATCATTTTGGCAATGTCCTGTGAACCTATCATTATCTCGTGATAAAAGCTGAATTTGTAAATAAATACTAACATCAGCCACCTGCTGGTTCATGAATGCAGAATAACATTCTTTCGGTAATACTGGATCTGTGATAGCCAACTTGGAGTGTCAACCATCAGAAAACATGGGTTGGGAAAACAAATGATAAACCTAATAAGGCAGACTCAGCAGCTAGAGCTATTGCATAATCTCGACTTTAATCTTGATGTTGCATAATCCACCATCCCAGTTGTAAAATCCACAGAAAGGTTAGCATCTGGTTCAAGCTATGGGTTCTGAATAGGAAAGCCTGTGAAGTGTTCACAAACTGAAGGTTTATATAGTTCAAGCAGGGAAGATACACCAAAAAGACATGATCTCTTCAGAGATTGTGATTAGAAATAATATCAGAACATTTCTAATCTATGTGGTGCATTCATGGATATTGCCCATGATAATTGCCAGATAAAATACATAGCACTTGCTAGAAAGCACAAAACACGAATACACCTCTATTTAATTATATTTAATTAACAGCCAATGGTACTTATATCATGTGTAGATATGATGCCAGCTGTGAAGTGGAAGCCACACAGTCCCTTTCCTCAAGATCATTCTCCCAGTGACTGAGAGAGACATATCAATATGCTTGACTGAACATATGCATGTGGCAGGCCCCTGAGATCTAAGGGATGACAGAGTCCTAAAGAGAGGTAATTAAGGTGACAAATTACAGCAAGTTTTATGATCAACAAAGGAAGCTGGAAGATACCCCCCAGGAAAAATACATTTAAAAGTTCTCATAATTCTGATGCATTTCTGTCACTATTCACTGGCTTCACTAGACGTTCTCAAGTAGGGTCATGCTACCATCCCCAGTTTCCAAGTATAGAAACTGAATATCAGTGACTTCTAGTGACTTTGCAACATCTATTTTTAATCATAATAAAATGCCACATATAAACCTTATGTGAAGGGAGAATTCCTCTCCTGCTCTGTTGAATATTCCAGTACTGAACACCTGCCATGCCCTGACAAGAGTCACTATATGATGTAGTGAGACTACAGACAGCAATAGTAAGTTCCTTGATATTCTGTTTCCTGCTCTCATGGAAGTCCTTCAGTACCTTAACCATATGTCTTCCAGAACTAATATTCCACCTCATCTCAACAGAAATGAAGGAAGAGACAAGTCATGCTAATACAAACTGTGTGTGTTGTTGTGTAAGATCTCATATCTATGTTCTCAACCAGAGATACACAGAATGCATTCAAACAAGCAAAGACTACATTGTCTGATAATAACAACAACTGAATTAGCTCACCCTAGTCCAAAGCCTTTTTTTAAACTTTGGATATAAAATTTCTGTGAAACTAATATGATCTCACCTTCCACCATACATACATTTGGTGAAGATGATATAACTAGAATTAATTTGACCTTCCTCCTGTCTTACCCACTTCCAGGCCTGATTCACCTGGTTTGGACTTACACTGACAGGTATGTGCAATCATTCCTTGAGATTAAAACAGCTGGTATTGTGTCCTAACCCACGCAAAAGATCTTACTCACAAAAGGACCATAAAAGAAGGCATATTCTTTGTGAACTTAATGCTACAGAAGGTAATACCTTCAAAAATGAAGGGACTTGCACAATAAAACTTGTACTCTACATGTACAGGAATGTAGTGTACATCAGGTCTCCTTATGGACTTCTGGCATTCAAGCTACTTATGCATTTATTGAATCAATAAGTTACACACGTCTTTGAAGCTTTATTGTAAGTGATTAGACTACATGAATGATGAACACCCAGACATTATTCTGGTTGAAAATAGAGACAAATGAGGCGATAATTAAAGCATAGCCAAGTAGAATTAATCATACAATATCAGAAACATACAGTCCCTATCAACATTGAATGGTTTATTTCTTTTCTGTGTCTTGTTAAAAAATGGGTCAAGGTTAAATCTCAAATAACATTCAAAGAAACATGAGAGTCAAATATGGACAGGATATCCACAGAATCAGTAACATAAAAATGATCATCCATCTCATATTTCTGTTCTTTTATATGGTTATCTTAACTGGTAGCTGTTATAGGAAGCCTGTCCTGACTTCTACTGGATGAGTGAATTGCCCTTGGAGTAGGGAAGTAGTGTTCTTCTGAAATGACTTTTGTAATAGATCCGTCTTACATGATTTACAATCATGTAACTATATTGGAAAAGGCAGGATTATCTATCTGACTTGTCTGTCCAGTGCCCATCCTTCTGAGTAAGGTCAAACTTCATCTTGACAATTTGGGGAAATGGGTGGTATCTAAGTTTGGTTGCTGGAAAAGGCACTAGCCAACTCTTCTGGGCCACTCATTTTGGGGTGTGAGGAGTGGCAGGCCCAGGGGCATTCTCTCTTTGTATTGCAGGAGGTGAGCACTCACCTCACTGCCACTGAGGTTTGATTGGACCATGTGCTTACCATGTTCAGGACATAAGCCAAGCACTGAGTATAAGAGAGTCAGAATCCTTGCCCTCATGAAGTTTAACCTTTAACAGGGGATAGGGATATTAAACAAGTAAGCATGTCATAAATGCTGAATTGTAATTTGAGATAAGGCCTATAAAGTGAAAGAGCCCTTTAGTCTAGTTACCAGCCATATTTGGCAGAGCAGCTATTTCTTTGCCCCTGAATTCTTTCCTCCTTTGAAAAGTAGGAACAAAACCAAGTCAATATAAATTGAGTGTTGGGAAGTATAGAAACTAAGTCATGCCTGGGATTGTTTCCTTATCCATAAACAAATTGACCAGAGTTGACCTAAGAGGTGCGAGGTACTCTTCCTTCCTATCACAAAATTCATTCAGCACTGCCTGCTTCTCTCCACCTCTGTGTCCCTATTGGCTTTTCAAAGACACTTACCTCCTCCTCATTAGTTTTTTTATTTTGTATGCCACCCAGGGTCTCCAAGTCCTCCAGCCAGAACAGGAACCAAGAGCTCCTGAGAGATGAATGGTGTGCAAAGATGGAATAGCATGGGCCTAGGACAAGACACCTGCCATGGAGACCTTGAGATCTAAATTCTAGAGTAGCCTCTCCGCTGGAACTGCAGAGAAAGTGTTTTAAATGCACACTCTTATTTCAGCAGAAACACACACATCAAATATTCAGAGAAACAGAGAGAGGGAGAGGGAAAGGGAGAAAGAGAGAGAAACTTACGTCAAGAAAGAATTGATAATATTCATTATTCTAATAAAATTTCCTTCCTTAACTGATGCAATCCATCTGACAACCCTATGAGATAGGTTCTATTATAAACTCTATTTTACAGATGAGCAAACTGAAACTCCAGAAAGGTTAACTGACCCACTCAAGGTTACTTGTATAACTACTAACAGAGCCATGATTCAAATTTAAATCACCTAGCCCCAGATCTCAATGTCTTAATCTTTAACACAGTCTCAGCCTTGCTCAAGGCCACATGGGATAGTGGGGGCAAGGGAGACTGGCACCTCAGCGCTGGCCTTTTCAATGGGTGTGACTACAGCTCTTCCTCCAACATAAAGTTATGGTGAAGACTCTTAGCAATTCCATTCATGAGGGGTAGAGAAAGGAGGAAGGTTGTCCTTTCTTGCCCTCTTACCCTAGAGGGTAAGCATTTCTGTAGGAATGTAAGCAAATGCTATGAACTTTATTCACCCTTTGGTGAGTGGAAAGCTGGTAAATACAGCAAGGAGATATAAGAGTAAAGAAAGATTAATTACTTGCAGCAAGTAAAGAGTGTGCTGGAGATAATTTCCAAAGCAATTTCTCTCTTTTGAAACCTAGAAAGTAAGTGACTTTTATTAGGGAAAATCATGTGTACTTATACAGGAAAAACAGCATCACAGATAAAGGTGGCACACTCCTAAGCATCTTAGTTGGAGATCACAATTCTTCATATATCATATAATCAGAACTGGTGGACAGGAATGCCCTCTGGGCAGAGAAATTAGCACTGTAATGAGATTGTAATAAATAATATTTATTCTAGAACATCTAAAAGAAAGGCTGTATAACCTTGGCTTGTTTGAACCAGTTCCTTGTGATTTAAGTCATTTAAGAAGCAGTGGTTTCTCCCCACACCCTACAAGCATAGGTGTTTTCACCTGAAATACCTGTTTAGTGACAAACATAAAAAAGAGGAGAACTTCCTCAAGTCTACTCACCTTCTGCTCCATCCGGGTCTATTCATCCTCATCAACTACCCACTAACGTCTGCACAGAAATTGACAGTTTGTAAAGTTCTTTCACATTTCTCTTATGGATCCTATAGCAACTCCATGAGATAAGTAGTTCTGGGATTATTTTAACTCTCACTTTAGAAGTTGGAAACAGATGAAGTAGAGATATGGCATGAAATTAAACCAAAAGGCCAGGGCATGAAGCCAGATTCTGTTGTTCTGTTACTAGAAAAATATCACTGAAAAATATTTAGATTCTTGTCTGGCAGGAGAAGAATTCAGGCAAGATGCAAAGATTATAGTCAAAGTAGTAGCAAAGTTTATTAGAAAATGAATACACTTTCAATAGACTGAAAGTTGGTCATCTCTAGGTTTTACTGGAAAAAAATGGTCTTGAAAATTACCTCAGTTCTTGCATCCAGTAGGAGAAGAATTCAAACAAGACTCAAAGATTGAGTAAAAGTAACAATAAAGTTTATTTGGAGAGGAATATGTTTTCAAAAGACTAAAAGCAGGTTGTCTCTAGAGTAAGAACAAATGATTGTGGGAGAGAAAGAGAGAGACATTTTCTATTCCCTACATAGGAAATAGGAGCAAAAACTAAAAATGGTGATCCCTAACTCCTAGTTTTATAATGGAGAGCTGGGGAAAATACACGTGGTAAAAGATAATGGGTCTGGGTGATTGAGATTGTGGCAAGAAGGCAGGGAGGGGAAAGGGAGACAATGAGAGACAATGAGGGCGATAATGAGAGATAACGAATGCAACAGTGAAACAACAACAAGAACAAAAAACCAGATTTGAGGAATGTCAAGTAGCACCAAGAGCGAGACCAGAGAAGGATCACCTCGCCCCAGAGGGTAAAATGCTCAGTGAAATAGCATGTGACCATGATGGGACAAGCTGTACTCCCCATTTCTGTAACCTGCTCCAAATGGTATATAAGGAGGTCCCCTTTGATCTTGGGGCTCAGCCTTTGTATGCGAATCCACTGAGTCACTTCCATCCTGCTTAATAAACTTGTTTCACAAAAGCTTTGGTGTCCCAGCTCTCTGTCTGAGCCTTCCTGCAACATTTCTGGGGGATCGTCTGGGATTTGGAGGGTGGTGTTTTCACCTCCTGTTGCTGTTTCAGCATCCCTGGCCTATAGGAGGGACGTCCCTGCCAGGTGCCACCAGACTTGTTGTTCCAAGAGGAGAGAGCCTCTATCCCGGTGAGTAATATTTGAACTGTCCCAATTTGGGCCTTGCCTCCTCTCCAGGACCCATCACCCTGCAGATGTCCCTGAGAGAGACCCTGAGCCAATATATTATGACCAGCAAAGTCAGACACAAGGAGGAAGGCAGACATTTGTCTACCAGCCCTTTACCACCACAGACCTCCTAAATCAGAAACACCATATCCCTCTTTCACCGAAAACCCTAAGGTCTGATTGATCTATGCAGTCCATCATCCAAACTCATAAACCCACCTGGACAGACTGCCAACAGCTTCTTCTGACTCTGTGTCATCTTGAGGAGTGACGCCGTATAATCTTGGTGACTCTAAAGTGGCTGGAAGATCATGCCCCTGCATGATCTCATTGAGTACCTGTAGTATTTCTTCTTTTAGATTATTCTTATAGGCTTCATTGGGTTCTTTGGCATAGTTTATCTTCATTTTGTTGGAGTCTGGATCTGAGTATCTGCTTTCTTCATTTCCCTCTGGTTCCTATACTAATTTTTTGCTGTGGGTAAACTGTTTCCCTGTTTTTTCTCTCTTCCCGTCATTGCCCTTGGTGTTGTTATTGTCCCTGTACTGTGTGCAATTAAGTATTTTCTGGCTTGTAATAATAGTACTAGTGATATTTAGAATGAAAGGGTGAGAGGGGATGGAAAGCAAAGAAGTTAAAGGAAAAGGGAAAACAAATAAACAAATAGAATAAAGCAAAACAAAGAAACAAACAAAAAGCCTTTCAAAGATATAAACAGGGAGAGACAGTGTAGTAATCAACTGTAAGCTGAAAAGGCATTAGAGAGAGGATTGAAAAAAATAAAAAAAATAAATATATGAAAAAAAAAGTATATAAAAAAATTTCCAAGTTCAAATGCAATAAAATTTCAGTCGTAATAATTCTGGTGCTCGTCCCTCAGCCTCTAATCCTGGAGATGGTGCCTCAGATGTTGTTCTGTAGTTGTCTCATCAAAGGGGAAAAATAAAATAAAACAAAACTGCACAAAACAATAAAAACCCCACTAAGTGTCCCAAGTTCAAAAGCAATAGTTTCAGTAAGTTTTTCAGCATGCATGCATAGTTCAGTTGTTGTCTCATCAAAGGTAGGGAGAGAGAAAAGAAAAGAAAAAAAGAGTCTGGAGACAGTTCTGTTAATGGCTATCTGTGGCTGTGGCTTGTCTGTCCACTGCTGTCAGCCTGCTGTTGCTGGCGGTGTTATTTATGCAGATCTCAGGGGTGAGCTTAGCACTCATCTGGCCCTGGAGGCTTTGTTTACTCAGAGTTCTTCCTGTACGCAAGCCGCTGATACAAGCTTTCCCCTTTCCAAGCACACTGGGGGAGGTGACACTGCACCTGCTTTCTCAGGCCAGTGTGTTTGTTTACAGCTCACATGGGAGGTGGGTCTTCCCCCACTCTGTGGAGTTTTTCTCCCTCCACCACTCTCACAAGCTTTCCTGGCTCCTGGTCCTGGGTGTGTGCCCCTGCTCCTGCCCTCTCCGGCCAGGCCCAGCTTGTTTATTTACAGTTCTGGGAGGGATTCCCCTCCCCCACTCTTCAGCACTCAGGGCACCCCACCCTCTTTGCTGCCTGTCTTTATTGTTCTTATTGCTTATTACTCAGTTTGTCTTTTTCCCCTGGGTGGGGCTTGGTCTTTCCAGGGGGCTATGCTGATCTGGCCCAGGGTTGTCTGTGGGCGAACCGTGTACCACTTAGCTCACCTTGTGGTCCACATCTTCCCAAGCCGTCTGGGTGCAGGTGTCTGGCGGCAGCCCTGGGGCCCTCCTGGTTTTTCCTTTTAATGTGAAATGGAGATGCTTTGCACAGGCTGGAGGTGTGGAGGGGTCAAAGTTTTGCCTCTTCTCAGTGGCCTTGCCTGCGAGGTGTATCTCCAGTGTCTCTCCTAGATTTCACTTTAGGAGACACGTTTTCTGCTTCCTCCCTCTAGCTGCCATCTTGGAATTGAGTCTATGTTGAAACTTTAAAATTTTAACTAACTCCTTGATATAAAAGAATTATCGCTGGGTGGGGGAGGGGAGTGTGATAGCCCACCCACTCAGAACTCAGATGCTGAGGCAAATTGTGAGCTCAAGGTAAGCGTGGGATACTAGTAAGACCCTGTTTCAAAAAATTATTAACTTCCTTACTTTAATGCTGAAACTACTGTTGAGTCCCATCCTTTAACTTGTGAATGGTAAGATTTCATTCTTCTTCATGGCTGACTAAAATTCCATTGTGTACAAGTGCCACATTTTCTTGATCCATTTGTCAGTAGCGGGGCATCTTGGTTGTTTCCATAACTTGGCTATTGTGAATAGTGCTGCAATAAACATGGGTGTGCAGGTGCCTCTGGGATAACCTGAGTCTCATTCCTTTGGGCATATCTCTAGGAGTGGGATTGCTGGATCATATGGCAGATCTATGTTTAGACTTTTAAGAAATCTCCAAATATTTTTCCAGAGTGGTTTCACCAGCTTGCATTCCCACCAGCAGTGTACAAGGGTTCCTTTTTCCCCACTTCCTCACCAACACCTGTTGTTGGTGGTGTTTTTGATGATAGCTATTCTAACAGGGGTAAGGTGGAATCTTAGTGTGATTTGGACTTGCATTTCCTTTATGGCTAGAGATGGTGAACATTTTTTCATGTGTTTTTTGGTCATTCGAGTTTCTTCGTTTGAGAAATTTCTGTTTAGTTCACTTGCCCATTTCTTTATTTGTTCATTGATTTAAGGAGATTTTAGTTTCTTAAGTTCCCTGTATATGCTGATTATCAGTCCTTTGTCTGATGTGTAGCTGGCAAAAATTTTCTCTCACTCTGAGAGTGGTCTTTTAAATTTAGAGACAATTTCTTTTGTTGTACAGAAGATTTTTAACTTTATGAAGTCCCGTTTGTCCATTCTTCCTCTTAGTTGCTGGGCTCTTGGCATTCTATTGAGGAAGTCCTTGCCTATACCTATTTTTCCAGAGGGTTTCCTACTCCTTCCTATACTAAGTTCAGAGTTTTGGGTCTGATATTAAGGTGTTTGATCCATTTTGACTTGATACTAGTACGGAGTGATAAAGATGGATCTATTTTCAGTTTCTTGCATATGGATAATCACTTTTCCCAGCAACATTTGTCGAAGAGCCTGTCTTTTCCCCATTGTATATTTTTGGCCCCTTTGTCAAAAATAATGTGGGTATAGTTGTGTGGTTTCATAACCCAGTCCTCTATTCTGTCCCACTGGTCTTCCTGTCTGTTTTGTGCCAGTACCATGCTGTTTTTATTACTATTGCTTTGTAATATAGTTTGAAGTCGGGTATTGTGATACTTCCAGCATTGCTCATTTTTGCTGAGGATTGCCTTGACTATTCACAGTCTCTTGTATTTCTAAATGATTTTGGGATAGATTTTTCAATCTCTATGATAAAAGTCATTGGGATTTTGATGGGAATTGCTTTAAACATGTAGATTGCTTTTGGTAGCCATTTTTACTATGTTGGTTCTACCAATCCATGAGCACAGGAGATCTCTTTACCTTTAGTAGACTTCCTTGATCTCTTTCTTTAGGGGTTTGTAATTCTCCTTGTAGATGTTGTTCACACCCTTTGTTCGGTTTACTGCTAGGTATTTGATTTTTTCTGAGGCTATTGTGATTGGTGTATAGAAAAGGTAATGATTTTTTGTAAGTTGATTTTGTATGCTGCCACCTTGCTATATCTGTTGATGGTGTATAGGAGTTTTTGGGTAGAGTTTTTTTGGGTCTTTAAAGTATAGAATCATATCATCTGCAAATAGGGATATTTTGACAGTTTCTTTACCTATTTGTATTCCTTTTATTTCTTCTTCTTGCCTTATTGGTCTGGCTAGGAATTCCAGTACTATGTTGAATAGGAGTGGGGATAGTGGGCATCCTGGTCTCATTCCTGATTTAAAGGGAATGGTTTCAGTTTTTCCCCCATTAAGTATAATTTGGCTGTAGATTTGTCAAATATGGCTTTCATAATGTTGAGGTACATTCCTTCTATTCCTACTTTCTTAGAACTTTTTATCATGAAATGATGTTGGATCTTATCAAAGTCTTTTTCTGCATCTATTTAGATAATCAAGTGGTTTTTGTCTTTGCTTCTGTTAATGTGCTGCAGTACATTTATTAATTTGTGTATGTTGAACCACCTCTGCATTCCTGGGATGAAGCTGACTTGGTTGTGGTGGATGCTCTTTTGGATGTGTTGTTTGATTCCGCTTGCCATTATGGTATTGAGTATTTTTACATCAATGTTCATTAAAGAGATTGGCCTTCAGTTCTCCTTTTTGGAGGTGTCTTTGTCTGGTTTTGGGATGAGAGTAATACTGGCTTCATAAATGTATTAGGCAGTTTTCCTTCCCTTTCTATTTCGTGGAACAGTTTAAGGAGGGCTGGTATTAGTTCTTCTTTAAATGTCTGATAGAATTCAACAGAGAATCCATCAGGTCCTGGACTTTTCTTTTTTGGGAGACTCTTTATTGTTGCTTCAATTTCATTTTGTGTTATAGATCTATTCAGGTGATTAATGTCCTCTTGGTTCAGTTTTGGATGATCATAAGTATCTAGAAATCTACCCATTTTTTCAAGATTTTCATATTTATTAGAATATAGGTTCTTGAAGTAGTCTGTGATGATTTCCTGGACTTCCACAGTGTTTGTTGTTATCTCCCCTTTTGCATTCCTGATTTTACTGATTTGATTTTTTTCTCTCCTCATTTTAGTCATGTTTGCCAGGGTCTATCAATCTTGTTTATTTTTTCAAAGAATAAACTTTTTGTTTCACTAATTCTTTGTATGTTTTTTTGTTTCTATTTCATTGATTTTAGTTCTTATTTTTATTATTTCTCTCCTTCTATTTGTTCTGGGATTTGTTTGTTCTTGTTTTTCTAGGAGTTTGAGATGTATCATTAGGTCATTGATTTTAGATCTTTCAGTCTTTTTAATATATGCACTCATGGCTACAAACTTTCCTCTCAGGACAGCCTTTGCTGTGTCCCATAGGTACTGGTTGGTCATGTTTTCATTTTCATGAACTTCCAGGAAACTTTTAATCTTTTATTTCGTCAATGACCCATTGATCATTGAGCAATGTGTTGTTAAGCTTCCAATTGTTTGCATGTTTTTATTGTTGTTTTTGAGGTTGATTTCTAGTTTTAATGCATTACAATCAGATAGAATGAATGGAATAATTTCTATTTTCTTATATTTGCTGAGGCTTGCTTTGTGCCCTAAGATATGATCAATTTTGTAGAAGGTACCATGAGCTACTGAGAAGAACGTATATTGTGCAGAAGTTGGAGGAAATATTCTGTAGATCATCAGCTAGTTCCATTTGATCTCTGGTGTGATTTAATTCTAGAATTTCTTTTTTTGTTTGGATGACCTATCTATTTTTGATAGGGGGTTATTAAAGTCTCCCACTACCATTGTGTTGGAGTCCATATATGTTTTTAGGTCCTTCAGTGTATATTTGATGAAATTGGGTGCATTGATATTGGGTGCATATAAGTTGATAATTGTTATTTCCTTTTGTTATATTGCCCCTTTTATTAGTATAGAGTGTCCTTCTTATTTCATTTGATCAATGTACATTTGAAGTCTCCTTTGCTTGAGATAAGCAGTGCTATTCCTGCCTGTTTTTGGGGACCATTGGCTTGTTAAATCTTCTTCCAGTCTTTCACCCTTAGGCAGTGCTTGTTTTTGTCAATGAGATGGGTCTCCTGCAGGCGGCAGGTTTTTGGATCTTCCTTTTTAATCCACTTTACCAAGCAGTGTCTTTTGATGGGGAATTAAGTCTGTTAACATTCAGTGTTAGTATTGATAGGTGTGCGGTGATTCCTGTCATTTATTTGTCTTTGTTGTTTGAGCATTTGATTGTGTGTAGCTGAATCAATGCTACTGCCTACTTTCTTGCCTTTTCTTCTGTGTTTTGGTACTGCCTGCTCTTTATGGTTTTGTTTGCTTTCACTTTTTGTATGCAGAATTCCTTGGAGAATCTTTTGTATTGGTGGCTTGGTGGTCATATACTGTTTTAGTTTCTCCTTATCATGGAAGACTTTTATTGCTCCATCTAGTTTCAATGATAGTTTTGCTGGGTAGAGTATCCTAGGGTTGAAGTAAATTTCATTCAGTGTCTGGAACACCTCACTCCATGCTCTTCTTGCTTTCAAGGTTTCTGTTGAGAAATCTGCTGTGATTTTGATGGGTTTACCTTTGTATATTATTTATTTTTTCTCTCTTAAAGCCTTCAATATTATTTCTCCATTCTCTCTGTTTGTTGTTTTAATGATAATATGTTGTGGTGTAGTTCTATTTTGGTCAAGTATGTTTGGTGTCCTGGAGGCTTCCTGTACCTGAATGGGCATAGTTATCTCTAGATTTGGGAAATTTTCTGTTATTATTTTGTTGAATATAGTATGCATTCCTTTTTCTTGCACCTCTTCTCCTGCTTCAATGCCCATGATTCTCAGGTTTGGTCTTTTGATGGAGTCAGTGAGTTCTTGCATTTTCTTTTCACAGGGCTTGAGTTGTTTAACTAATAGTTCTTGAGTTTTTCCTTTAATTGCCATTTCTTCTTTAAGTTCTGAGATTCTGTCTTCTGTTTGTTCTATTCCACTGGAATGACCTTCCATTTTGTTTTGTATTTTTGTTTCATTGTTTTTTCTGAGGTTTTCCATATCATGAGTTACTTCCTCTTTAATGTTGTCAATTTTCACCCTTAATTCATTTACGTCTCTATTTATGGTGTTTTCTGTTTCACTTTGGTGTTTATTTAGGGCTTCTTTGATTTCATTTATTTGTTTTTGTGTTTTCTCATATTCTTTATTTTTGTTATTTGGAATTTCTTGAGTGCTTCCTGTATGTTTTGGTTGACCATGTCTAGTAATATCCCTTTGAAATTCTCATTGATTACTTTGCAGGATTTCTTCTTTCAGAATGTACTTATGGGCTTCAGTGGGTTCCTTGGTATAGTTTATTTTTGTTTTATTGGAGTCTGGATCTGGGTATCCATTTTCTTCATTTCCCTCTGAATACTGTACTAATTTATTTTTTGGGGAAGAATGGTTTCCATCCCTTTTTCATCTTCTTATCATTCCACTTGGTACTGTTTCTGGTCTATGTGTAATTTAGCATCAGCTAACTTACAATACAAAAATTAACAGAACAAAGAAGAATAAAAAGAAAGAGAAAAAAATGGAGAACCAAAGAAATAAACAGGGAGAGATGGTGGACAATCAAACAGTGAACAAGACAAAGAAACACTTAAAGAAAAGAAAAAAGAAAAAAGAAAAAAACACCCAGTTCAGGAACAGTAGAATTTCAGTCTTAGTAGTTCTGGTGTTACTCCATTAGCTTCCAGTTCTGTTTGTCTGTGTCTCATAGGCAGTTTTGGAGTCAGTGTCTGGTGGTGCTGGAGCCCTCCTGTGTCATTCGGCAGCTGGTGTTCTGGTGGGCTGGCAGGCGGTGTCCTGTTGGGCTGGTGGGTGGTGGCCTGGTGGGGTGGTGGCCTGGTTTGCCAGCTTGTGGCAGGCTGGCAGGTCTGCAGGGTGGCTGCTGGTGCACTTGTGTGCCTGGGGGCCTGTGGTGCAGCAGCCTGGTGGTACCATGGGGCAGAGGCCTGGTGGGATCTAGTGGGCCTGTGGGGTGAAGGCCTGGCAGGCTGGTGGGTGGGCAGAGGCTCACCTGTTCTTTCAGTGTATTTTGATGTGGAGAAGCCTTCCATGAGCTAGGGGTTCTGGGTGCCAAAGTTTCAGCTCCTCCTGGTGCTTTACTTTAGCCAAGCATGTCTCCAGCATCTGAGCAAGGTCCCTCATTCTTGCAGCTCACGCAGTCTGCATCTGTGTCCCAGTTGCCATCCTGCATTGTGTTTGAGGTCTTATATTAAGGGGTTTAATCACTTCTATTTGATATTTATACAGGATGAAATATATGGATCTAGTTTCATTTTTCTGCATGCAGATATCCAGTTTTCCCAGCAACATTTCTTGAAGAGACTGTCATTTCTCCGTCATTTGTTTTGGGTGACTTTGTCAAATGTAGGTGGGCATAGTTGCATGGATTCAAATCTGGGTCTTCTATTCTGTTCCATTGGTTTTCATGTCTGTTTTTGTGTCTGTCATCACAGAAGTCCAGACCTCAGGGTCCCACTCCAAATCTGTCTCATACCCTTGACAATACAATGATGCTTTGGCTCTTGGGTTCCATGCCTGTCTCAAATGACCACATAAAGTTGAGGAAGTTCAAATTATAAGCAGACTACTTCAGGCAGGCAATGAAAACGAAATGACTTATACCAGGAATGTGGCATTAGGGACTACACCAGAACTGCCACAAAATGTCCACATTTCCTTGATAGTTTCCATTCTCTCAGAAAACACCTGACAAATTTGGACTTAAAAAGCAGATTTTGTGTGTAGTGTTTATGATAACATTTGTCTGATGTTTTCCTAATGCTGCCTTGCTGACACAATCCTTGGTGAACATTAACCAAAGACCTCAACTGACCACCTGAGTCCTAGGAAGTTCAAATTAGAATCAGACTAGTTTAGAAAGGTTGAGATTATTGAATCAGCTCTCCCCAGCAGAGCACTGTCAGGCACAGATCTAATAGTCCTAAAAGTAGTCACTTGCATCCCCAGAAAACATAATTTTAAAGAAAAGACTTTGTGGAATTTTCCTGAAATATAATGGGCTCATGCCCATTAGATTATGTGGGAGTACTTTTATAAAACCCTAGGCTAGTGAAGTTACCTTAGCAAAACAAAAATCAGAAAATTTCAAATACTTTCCAGAAAGTAGTCAGGGAATGTATACCATCCTGTCATTACTATAATGAGTATGATGAGCTGGTAAAGATGGATTCTCTCTCTCTCTCTTTCTCTCTCTCTCTCTCCAGTGAATTGAAACATATGAAAACATAAAGGTATTTGATAATATCAGAAAAATGAATACCACAATGTATGTATAATTATAATTTTGGTATGAGGCCTCACTTTTTTTGGCAATACTGGGATTTGAAGTCAGTATCTCATGCCTTCTAGGCAGGTGCTCTACTATTTGAGCCACTCCTTCCACCTGTACATGCAGTATCTTTTCCAACAAAAATGAAATGACAGTAGAAATCTTGAAAATTTACAAATGTGAATTTGGTAAACATGAAATTTTATGACACACTCTTAAAGAACCAAGTCAAAAAATAAATGAGAAAATATGTCAAGAAAAATTGAAATGAAAGTTAAGTGCCAAACTTATGTATGTAGCAAAGCAGTGTTAAAAGGAAAACCTATAGCTGCAATTATTTAACTAAGAAAGAAGTATCTGAAGTCAGAAACCTGAGTTCACACTTAACGTAGAAAAGAATAAACTAAACCCAAAGCTGGCTGATTAGGACAGAGATGAATGAAATGAAGAATAAGAAAACAATCAAGAAACTCAACAACACCCAATTGATTTTTAAAAACATTAAGAAAATGGCAAAGTTTCAGTGTGTTATCTTCCTGTCACTGTAATAAAATAATTGAAGTAACTGACTTAAAAAAAGAAAGGTTTATCTTGGTTCCATTTTTGTCAGGGTCAGAACCTGTTGGAAGGAAGTGAATCATGGCAGGAAGCAGGTGGTTGAGTAAATCATTCCTCTGAAGACGGGGAAATGAAAGAGAGAGACAAGAAAAGAGGCCACAGTCCCACAATCCCTTTTAATGCCACATCCCCAATAATGGGAAAATTTCCAACTTGGCTCCACCTCTCAATGATCACACCACCTGCAAACAACATAATGTGCTTCAACAAGTGGAGTTTTGGGGGATGCATCCAAGCCATGGTAACTGGATAGATGAAGAAACAAAGAGAAGACCTAACTGAAATCAGAAAAGAAAGAGGTTATGACTATTAATATTACAGAAATAAAAAGATTCTAACTGTCCTATGAATAATTGTGCACCAACAAAAGAGGTATCCTAGATAAAGTGGGCAATTTGCAGAAACACACGACATACTGAGATGGAATTGTGAAGAAATAGACCATCTTTACTACTAAGGAGGTTGAATCAGTGATGAAAAACTTCCCAACAAACCTGAGCACGAAGGTGAGCACCTGTCTCCCAGATACTCAGGACAGTGAAGCAGGAAGATTGTGAGTCTGAGGCCAGCCCTGGAAAGATAGAGAAACTGTCTCAAAAAATACAACAGCTAAGCAGCACATGGTACTCCCACAGACAACTCTGGGCCAGATCAGCATAGCCCCCTGGACAAACCAACCCCCACCCAGGGAAAAAGAAAAAAAAACTGAACAATAAGCAATAACAACAAAAAAGACACGTAGCAAAGAGGGTGGGGCGCCCTGAGCCCCGAAGAGGGGAGGAGGGGAAATCCCTTACAACAAGCCAGCTGGAGAAGACAGGAATGGTGGCACATGCCCAGCAATCAGCAGTGGGAAAGCTTGTAAAAGTGGCAGTGGGAGGAAAACTCCACAGGAGAGGGGGTAAGACTCACTTCCCATGTGAACTGTAAATAAACATGCAAGCCTGAGAAAGCTGGTGCAGTGTCACCTTCACCAGTGTGCTTGGAAAGGGGAAAGCTTGTAGCAGTGGTGGTCGTGCCCAGGAGAACTCTGAGTAAACAAAGCCTGAAGGGCCAGGTGAGTGTTAAGCTCACTCCTGAGATCTGCATAAATAAAGCCTCCAGCAACAGCAGGCAGACAGCAGCGGGCAGGTGAGCCACAGTCTCAGATAGACATCCACAGAACTGTCTCCAGACTCTTTTTTTTTCTCTCTTCCTTTGATGAGAAAACAACCGAACTACACCTGCATGCTGAAAAACTTACTGAAACTGTATTGCATTTGAACTTGGGACACTTTGTGTTGTTTTCTTTGTTTTGTGTTGTTTTTGTTTTTTTTTTCCCTTTGATGAGACAACAACAGAACTACTTCTGAGACACCATCTCCAGTATTGAAGGCTGAGGGACTAACAACAAAATTATTAAACCTGAAAATTTATTGCATTTGAACTTGGAGTTTTTTTTCTTTTTTAAATTATTTTAATTAATTAATTTATTTTATATTTTTTATTTTTTTTCAATCCTCTTTCTGTCTCTCTAATGCCTGTTCAGCTTACTGTTGGTTAGTACACTATCTCTCCCTGTTTATATCTTTGAAACTTTTTTTAGTTTGTTTTGTTTTTCTACTTGTTTGTTTATTTGTTTTTCCCTTATTCTTTAACTTCTTTGCTTTCCACCTCCTCAAACCCGTCCATTATAAATATCACCACTGTTATTATTACAAGCTAGAAAATACTTAATTGCACACAGTACAGGGACAATAACAATATCAAGGGCAATGATGGGAAGACAGAAAAAACAGGGAAACAAGTTTCCCCACAGCAAAAAATTAGTACAGGAGCCAGAGGGAAATGAAGAAAAAGGATACTCAGATCCAGACTCCAACAAAATGAAGATAAATTATGCCAAAGGACCCAATGAAGCCCACAAGAATAATCTAAAAGAAGAAATACTACAGGTAATCAATGAGAATTTTATAGAGATGATACTGGATATAGTCAAGCAAAATGTACAGGAGACACTCAAGAAATTCCAAGACAACAAAAATAGAGAATTTGAAAAAGCACAAGGAGAAATAAAAGAAACCACAGAAGCACTGTATAAACACCAAAGTGAATAAAAAAACATGATTAATAAAGAGATAAATGAACTCAGGATGAAAATAGACAACATTAAAGAGGAAACACCCAGGATGAAATGGATTAAAAAGGAAGATCCAACAATTTGTTGCTTACAGGAGACCCATCTCACCAACAGAAATAAGCACAGGCTTAGGATGAAAGGCTGAAAGAAGATTTACCAAGCCAATGGTCCCCCAAAACAGGAAGGAGTAGCAATACTTATCTCTGACAAAGTAGACTTCAAACCTACATTGATCAAACAAGATAAAGAAGGACATTCCATACTAATAAAAGGGGAAATAGACCAAAAGGCAATAACAATTATCAACCTATATGCACCCAATGTCAACACACCAATTTCATCAAACATACCCTGAAGGACTTAAAAGCATATATTAACTCCAACACAGTGACTGTTGGAGACATTAATAGCCTATTATCATCAATAGATAGGGCATCCAAACAAAAAATCCATAAAGAAGTCCTAGACCTAAAATATACAATAGATCTAATGGACCTAGTTGATGTCTACAGAACATTTCATCCAACTTCTACACAATATACATTCTTCTCAGCAGTCCATGGAACCTTCTCCAAAATAAATCATATCCTAGGGCACAAAGCAAGTCTCAGCAAATATAAGAAAATAGAAATTATACCATGCATTCTATCTGATCACAATGCAATAAAACTAGAACTCAACAAAAAAAAGTAAAGACAAAAAACATGCAAACAGCTGGAAACTGAATAACTCATTGCTTAATGAACAATGGGTCATTGATGAAATAAAAGAAGAAATTAAAAAGTTCCTGGAAGTCAATGAAAATAAAAACACAACCTACTGGAACCTATGGAACACAGCTAAGGCAGTCCTGAGAGGAAAGTTTGTAGCCATGAGTGCGTATATTAAAAGACTGAAAGATCCCAAATCAATGACCTAATGATACATCTCAAACTCCTAGAAAAACAAGAACAAGCAAATCCCAAAACAAATAGAAGGAGAGAAATAATAAAAATCAGAGCAGAAATCAATGAAATAGAAACCAAAAGAAACATACAAAGAATTAATGAAACAAAAAATTTGTTCTTTGAAAAAATAAACAAGATCAACAGACCGCTGGTAAACCTGACTAAAATGAGGAGAGAAAAAAACCAAAATTTGTAGAATCAGGAATGCAAAACGGGAGATAACAACTAACACCATGGAAGTCCAGGAAATCATCAGAGACTACTTTGAGAACCTATATTCAAATAAATTTAAAAATCTTAAAGAAATGGACAGATTTCTAGATACATATGATCATCCAAAACTGAACCAAGAGGAAATTAATCACCTGAACAGATCTATAACACAAAATGAAATTGTAGCAGCAATCAAGAGTCTCCCCAAAAAGAAAAGTCCAGGACCTGATGGGTTCTCTGCTGAATTCTATCATACCTTTAAAGAATAACTGACACCAAGCCTCCTTAAACTTTTCCACAAAATAGAAAGGGAAGGAAAACTGCCAAACACATTTTATGAAGCCAGTGTTATTATAGTCATCCCAAAACCAGGCAAAGATACCTCCAAAAAGGAGAAATATAGGCCAATCTCCTTAATGTACATTGATGCAAAAATCCTCAACAAAATACTGGCAAACCGAATTCAACAACACATCAAAAAGTTCATTCACCACGACCAAGTAGGCTTCATCCCAGGAATGCAGGGGTGGTTCAACATATGAAAATCAATAAATGTAATAAACCACAATAAGAGAAGCAAAGACAAAAACCACTTGATCATCTCAATAGATGCAGAAAAAGCGTTGATAAGATCCAACACCATTTCATGATAAAAGATCTAAGAAAACTAGGACTAGAAGGAAAGTACCTCAACATTATAAAAGCTATATATGACAAACCTACAGCCAGCATTATACTAAATGGAGAAAAACTGAAAAAATTACCTCTAAAATCAGGAAACAGACAAGGATGCCCACTCTCTCCACTCCTATTCAACATACTACTGGAATTCCTAGCCAGAGCAATTAGGCAAGAAGAAGGAATAAAAAGAATTCAAATAGGTAAAGAAACTGTCAAAATATCCCTATTTGCAGATGACATGATCCTATACCTTAAAGACCCAAAAAACTCTACTCAAAAGCTCCTAGACACTATCAATAGCTATAGCAAGGTAGCAGGATATAAAATCAACATAGAAAAATCATTAGCATTTCTATACACTAATAATGAGCAAACTGAAAAAGAATGTATGAAAACAATTCCATTTACAATAGCCTCAAAAAAAATCAAATACCTAGGTGTAAACCTAACAAATGATGTGAACGACCTCTACAAGGAAAACTATAAACTTCTGAAGAAAGAGATTGAGGAAGACTATAGAAAGTGGAGAGATCTCCCATGCTCATGGATTGGTAGAATCAACATAGTAAAAATGTCGATACTCCCCAAAATAATCTATATGGTTAATTCAATTCCCATCAAAATTCCAATGACATTCATTAAAGAGATTGAAAAATCTACTGTTAAATTTATATGGAAACACAAGAGGCCACGAATAGCCAAGGCAATACTCAGTCAAAAGAACAGTGCTGGAGGTATCACGATACCCGACTCAAACTATATACAAAATAATAACGATAAAAACGGCATGGTACTGCCACAAAAACAGACATGAAGACCAGTGGAACAGAATAGAAGACCCAGATATGAAGCCACACAAGTATAACCAACTTGTCTTTGATAATGGCACTAAAAATATACGATGGAGAAAAGACAGCCTCTTCAACAAAAACTGCTGGGAAAACTGGTTAGCAGTCTGCAAAAAACTCAAACTACATGCATGTATATCACCCTATACCAATATTAACTCAAAATGGATCAAAGATCTTAATAGCAGACTCCAAACTCTAAAGTTGGTACAGGAAAGAGTAGGAAATACTCTGGAATTAATGATATAGGTAAGAATTTTCTCAATGGAACCCCAGAAGCACAGCAACTAAGAGATAGCATAGATAAATAGGACTTCATAAAGCTAAAAAGCTTCTGCTTTTAGGACAAAAGAAATGGTCTCTAAACTGAAGAGAACACCCACAGAGTGGGAGAAAATATTTGCCAGCTGCACATCAGACAAAGGACTGATAACCAGAATATATAAGGAACTTAAAAAACTAAATTCTCCCAAAATTAATGAACCAATAAAGAAATGGGCAAGTGAACTAAACAGAACTTTCTCAAAAGAAGAAATTCAAATGGCCAGAAAACACATGAAAAAATGCTCACCATCTCTAGCAATGAAGGAAATGCAAATTAAAACCACGTTAAGATTCCACCTCACCCCTGTTAGAATAGCCATCATTAGCAACACCACTAACAACAGGTGTTGTCGAGGATGCTGGGAAAAAGCAACCCTCTTACACTGTTGGTGGGAATGTAAACTAGTACAACCACTCTAGAAAAATATCTGGAGGCTACTTAAAAAGCTAGACATTGATCTAGCATTTGATCCAGCAATACCACTCTTGGGGATATACCCAAAAGACTGTGACACAGGTTTCTCCAGAGGCACCTGCACGCCCATGTTTATTGCAGCACTATTCACAATATCCAGGATATGGAAACAGCCAAGATGCCCCACTACTAACGAATAGATTAAGAGAATGTGGTATTTATACACAGTGGAATTTTATGCAGCCATGAAGAAGAACAAAATATTATTATTCACTGGTAAATGGATGGAATTGGAGAACACCATTCTGAGTGTCGTTAGTGTGGCCCAAAAGACCAAAACTCATATGTTCTCCCTCATATGTGGACATTAGATCAACAGAAAACACAACCAGGGGATTGGACTTTGATCACATGATAAAGTGAGAGCATACAAGGGAGGTATGAGGACAGGTAAGACACCTAGAAAACTAGAGAGCATTTGTTGCCTTCAACATGGAGAAACTAAAGCAGATACTTTAAAGCAACTGAGGCCAATAGGAAAAGGGGACCAGGAACTAGAGAAAAGGTGAGATCAAGAAGAATTAACCTAGAGGGTAACACACACGCACAGGAAATTAGTGTGAGTCAACTCCTTGCATAGCTATCCTTATCTCAACTAGTAAAAACACTTGTTCCTTCCTATTATTGCTATACTCTCTCTTCAACAAAATTAGAGATAAGGGCAAAATAATTTCTGGTGGTTAGTGAGCTGGTGGTGGGAAGAGGGAGGCAGGGGTGGGTAGAGGGAGGCGGTGGGTGAGTAAGGGAGGGGGTGAGGGAAAGGGGGAGAAATGACCCAAACATTGTATGTATGCACATATGAATTATAAAAAATACTCACAACAATGAAAAACCCAGGAAAGATGGCTACACTGGTCAATTCTACCAATATTTAAAGAATAATTACCCAATCTTCCTCCAATCTTCGAGGAAGTTGAAAAGAAGGGGAAAGGGGGATCTTTAAGGCATTGTAGTGTCTAGAAATAGCTCTAGAAAATACTAGGGGTTTACATGAAGTGCCTGTAGGTGTCCAGAGCACCTGAAATTATGTCAAAGATGTACGTATTTACAAACGTTTTTTTTTTTTTTTTTTTTTTTTTTTTTTTTTTTTCATTTTTCTTTTATTATTCATATGTGCATACAAGGCTTGGTTCATTTCTCCCCCCTGCCCCCACCCCCTCCCTTACCACCCAATCCACCCCCTCCCGCTCCCCCCCTCAATACCCAGCAGAAACTATTTTGCCCTTATCTCTAATTTTGTTGTAGAGAGAGTATAAGCAATAATAGGAAGGAACAAGGGGTTTTGCTGGTTGAGATAAGGATAGCTATACAGGGCATTGACTCACATTGATTTCCTGTGTGTGGGTGTTACCTTCTAGGTTAATTCTTTTTGATCTAACCTTTTCTCTAGTTCCTGGTCCCCTTTTCCTATTGGCCTCAGTTGCTTTAAGGTATCTGTTTTAGTTTCTCTGCGTTAAGGGCAACAAATGCTAGCTAGTTTTTTAGGTGTCTTACCTATCCTCACCCCTCCCTTGTGTGCTCTCGCTTTTATCATGTGCTCATAGTCCAATCCCCTTGTTGTGTTTGCCCTTGATCTAATGTCCACATATGAGGGAGAACATACGATTTTTGGTCTTTTGAGCCAGGCTAACCTCACTCAGAATGATGTTCTCCAATTCCATCCATTTACCAGCGAATGATAACATTTCGTTCTTCTTCATGGCTGCATAAAATTCCATTGTGTATAGATACCACATTTTCTTAATCCATTCGTCAGTGCTGGGACATCTTGGCTGTTTCCATAACTTGGCTATTGTGAATAGTGCCGCAATAAACATGGATGTGCAGGTGCCTCTGGAGTAACAGTCTTTTGGGTATATCCCCAAGAGTGGTATTGCTGGATCAAATGGTAGATCGATGTCCATCTTTTTAAGTAGCCCCCAAATTTTTTTCCAGAGTGGTTGTACTAGTTTACATTCCCACCAACAGTGTAAAAGGGTTCCTTTTTCCCCACATCCTCGCCAACACCTGTTGTTGGTGGTGTTGCTGATGATGGCTATTCTAACAGGGGTGAGGTGGAATCTTAGTGTGGTTTTAATTTGCATTTCCTTTATTGCTAGAGATGGTGAGCATTTTTTCATGTGTTTTCTGGCCATTTGAATTTCTTCTTTTGAGAAAGTTCTGTTTAGTTCACATGCCCATTTCTTTATTGGTTCATTAGTTTTGGGAGAATTTTGTTTTTTAAGTTCCCTGTATATTCTGGTTATCAGTCCTTTGTCTGATGTATAATTGGCAAATATTTTCTCCCACTCTGTGGGTGTTCTCTTCAGTTTAGAGACCATTTCTTTTGATGAACAGAAGCTTTTTAGTTTTATGAGGTCCCATTTATCTATGCTATCTCTTAGTTGCTGTGCTTCTGGGGTTTCATTGAGAAAGTTTTTACCTATACCTACTAACTCCAGAGTATTTCCTACTCTTTCTTGTATCAACTTAAGAGTTTGGGGTCTGATATTAAGATCCTTGATCCATTTTGAGTTAATCTTGGTATAGGGTGATATACATGGATCTAGTTTCAGTTTTTTGCAGACTGCTAACCAGTTTTCCCAGCAGTTTTTGTTGAAGAGGCTGCTATTTCTCCATCGTATATTTTTAGCTCCTTTGTCAAAGATAAGTTGCTCATAGTTGTGTGGCTTCATATCTGGATCCTCTATTCTGTTCCACTGGTCTTCATGTCTGTTTTTGTGCCAGTACCATGCTGTTTTTATTGTTATTGCTTTGTAATATAGTTTGAAGTCAGGTATTGTGATACCTCCTGCATTGTTCTTTTGACTGAGTATTGCCTTGGCTATTCGTGGCCTCTTGTGTTTCCATATAAATTTCACAGTAGATTTTTCAATCTCTTTAATGAATGTCATTGGAATTTTGATGGGAATTGCATTAAACATGTAGATTACTTTGGGGAGTATCGACATTTTTACTATGTTGATTCTACCAATCCATGAGCATGGGAGATCTCTCCACTTTCTATAGTCTTCCTCAATCTCTTTCTTCAGAAGTGTATAGTTTTCCTTGTAGAGGTCTTTCACATCTTTTGTTAGGTTTACACCTAGGTATTTGATTTTTTTTGAGGCTATTGTAAATGGAATTGTTTTCATACATTCTTTTTCAGTTTGCTCATTGTTAGTGTATAGAAATGCTAATGATTTTTCTATGTTGATTTTATATCCTGCTACTTTGCTATAGCTGTTGATGATGTCTAGAAGCTTCTGAGTAGAGTTTTTTGGGTCTTTAAGGTATAGGATCATGTCGTCTGCAAATAGGGATATTTTGACAGTTTCTTTACCTATTTGTATTCCTTTTATTCCTTCTTCTTGCCTAATTGCTCTGGCTAGGAATTCCAGTACTATGTTGAATAGGAGTGGAGATAGTGGGCATCCTTGTCTGGTTCCTGATTTTAGAGGGAACGGTTTTAATTTTTCTCCGTTAAGTATAATGCTGGCTGTAGGTTTGTCATATATAGCTTTTATAATGTTGAGGAACTTTCCTTCTATTCCTAGTTTTCTTAGAGCTTTTATCATGAAATGATGTTGGATCTTATCAAAGGCTTTTTCTGCGTCTATTGAGATGATCAAGTGGTTTTTGTCTTTGCTTCTGTTAATGTGGTTTATTACGTTTATTGATTTTCGTATGTTGAACCACCCCTGCATCCCTGGGATGAAGCCTACCTGGTCGTGGTGGATAATCTTTTTGATGTGTTGCTGAATTCGATTTGCCATTATTTTGTTGAGGATTTTTGCATCAATGTTCATTAAGGAGATTGGCCTATAGTTCTCCTTTTTGGAGGTGTCTTTGCCTGGTTTTGGGATAAGTGTAATAGTGGCTTCATAAAATGTGTTTGGCAGTTTTCCTTCCCTTTCTATTTCATGGAACAGTTTAAGGAGGGTTGGTATCAGTTCTTCTTTAAAGGTCTGATAGAATTCAGCAGAGAATCCATCAGGTCCTGGACTTTTCTTTTTGGGGAGAGTCTTGATTGCTGCTTCAATTTCATTTTGTGTTATAGGTCTATTCAGGTGATTAATTTCCTCTTGGTTCAGTTTTGGATGATCATATGTATCTAGAAATCTGTCCATTTCTTTTAGATTTTCAAATTTATTTGAATATAGGTTCTCAAAGTAGTCTCTGATGATTTCCTGGATTTCCATGGTGTTTGTTGTTATCTCCCCTTTTGCATTCCTGATTCTACTAATTTGGGTTTTTTCTCTCCTCATTTTAGTCAGGTTTGCCAGGGGTCTATCGATCTTGTTTATTTTTTCAAAGAACCAACTTTTTGTTTCATTAATTCTTTGTATGGTTTTTTTGGTTTCTATTTCGTTGATTTCAGCTCTTATTTTTATTATTTCTCTCCTTCTATTTGTTTTGGGATTTGCTTGTTCTTGTTTTTCTAGGAGTTTGAGATGTATCATTAGGTCATTGATTTGGGATCTTTCAATCTTTTTAATATATGCACTCATGGCTATAAACTTTCCTCTCAAGACTGCCTTAGCTGTGTCCCATAGGTTCCGGTAGGTTGTGTTTTCATTTTCATTGACTTCTAGGAACTTTTTAATTTCCTCTTTTATTGCATCGATGATCCATTCTTCATTAAGTAATGAGTTATTTAGTTTCCAGCTGTTTGCATGTTTTTTGTCTTTACTTTTGTTGTTGAGTTCTACTTTTACTGCATTGTGGTCAGATAGTATGCACGGTATTATTTCTATTTTCTTATATTTGCTGAGGCTTGCTTTGTGCCCTAGGATATGATCTATTTTGGAGAAGGTTCCATGAGCTGCTGAGAAGAATGTATATTGTATAGAGGTTGGATGAAATGTTCTATAGACATCTACTAGGTCCACTTGATCTATTGCATATTTTAGATCTTGGATTTCTTTATTGAGTTTTTGTTTGGATGACCTATCTATTGATGATAATGGAGTGTTAAAGTCTCCCACAACCACAGTGTTGGCGTTTATATATGCTTTTAGGTCTTTTAGGGTATGTTTGATGAAATTGGGTGCGTTGACATTGGGTGCGTACAGATTGATGAGTATTATTTCCTTTTGGTCTATTTCCCCTTTTATTAGTATGGAATGTCCTTCTTTGTCTCGTTTGATCAATGTAGGTTTGAAGTCTACTTTGTCAGAGATAAGTATTGCTACTCCTGCTTGTTTTCGGGGGCCATTAGCTTGGTAAATCTTCTTCCAGCCTTTCATCCTAAGCATATGCTTATTTCTGTTGGTGAGATGAGTCTCCTGTAAGCAACAAATTGTTGGATCTTCTTTTTTAATCCATTTTGTCAAACGGTGTCTTTTGATGGGTGAATTAAGTCCATTGACATTAAGTGTTAGTACTGATAGGTATGTGGTGATTCCTGCCATTTAGTTATCTTAGTTGTTTGAAGGTTTGATTGTGTGTACCCAACTTGATGTTACTCTCTACTGTCTTGCTTTTTCTTATCCTGTGGTTTGGTGCTGCCTGCCTTTTCATGGTTAAGTTGGGTGTCACTTTCTGTGTGCAGGATCCCTTGCAGAATCTTTTGTAATGGTGGCTTTGTGGTCACATATTGTTTTAGTTTCTGCTTATCATGGAAGACTTTTATTGCTCCATCTATTTTGAATGATAGCTTTGCTGGGTAGAGTATCCTGGGGTTGAAGTTATTTTCATTCAGTGCCCGGAAGATCTCACCCCACGCTCTTCTTGCTTTTAATGTTTCTGTTGAGAAGTCTGCTGTGATTTTGATGGGTTTACCTTTGTATATTACTTGTTTTTTCTCTCTTGCAGCCTTCAATATTCTTTCCTTAGTTTCTGAACTTGTTGTTTTAATGATGATATGTCGTGGAGTAGTTCTATTTTGATCTGGTCTGTTTGGTGTCCTGGAGGCCTCTTGCATTTGTATGGGAATATCTTTCTCTAGATTTGGGAAATTCTCCATTATTATTTTGTTGAATATATTACGCATTCCCTTCGCTTGCACCTCTTCTCCTTCTTTGATGCCCATGATTCTCAAGTTTGGTCTTTTGATGGAGTCGGTGAGTTCTTGCATTTTCTTTTCACAGGTCTTGAGTTGTTTAATTAATAGTTCTTCGGTTTTTCCTTTAATTACCATTTCATCTTCAAGTTCTGAGATTCTGTCTTCTGTTTGTTCTATTCTGCTGGATTGGCTTTCCGTTTTGTTTTGCAGTTCTGTTTCGTTCTTTTTTCTGAGGTTTTCCATATCCTGGCTGTTTTCTTCTTTATTGTTGTCTATTTTTGTCCTGAGTTCATTTATCCATTTATTCATTGTGTTCTCTCTTTCACTTTGGTGTTTATACAGTGCTTCTATGGTTTCCTTTATTTCTTCTTTTGCTTTTTCAAATTCTCTATTTTTATTGTCTTGGAATTTCTTGAGTGTCTCCTGTACATTTTGGTTGACCCTATCCAGTATCATCTCTATAAAATTCTCATTGAGTACTTGTAGTATGTCTTCTTTTAAATTATTCTTGTAGGCTTCATTGGGTCCTTTGGCATAGTTTATCTTCATTTTGTTGGAGTCTGGCTCTGAGTTTCTGTTCTCTTCATTCCCCTCTGGTTCCTGTACTAATTTTTTGCTGTGGGGAAACTGGTTTCCTTGTTTTTTCTGTCTTCCTGTCATTGTCCTTGGTGTTGTTACTGTCCCTGTACTGTGTGTAATTAAGTATTTTCTAGCTTGTAATAATAACAATGGTAATATTGAGAACGGAAGAGTGAGCTGAGATGGAAAGCAAGAAGTTAAAGAAAAGGGGAAAACAAATATACAGACAAGAGGGAGAAAGCAGAACAAGGTATCAGACAAGAGAGTTTCAAAGGTATAAACAGGGAGTGTTAGTGTACTAATCGACAGTAAGCTGAACAGACAATAGAGAGACAGAGAGAGGATTGAAAATCAAAGATAAAAAAAATAAAAAATAAGTATATGAAAGTAATATCTATTTATAAAAATGAATTAAAATAAAATGGAAAATAGGAAATTAAAAAAAAAAAAAAAAAACCAAAAAACTTCCAAGTTTATATGCAATGCAATTTCAGTCTTAATAATTTGGATGTCCGTCTTAATCTCCAGTCCTGGAGTTGGTGCCTCAGATGTTGTTCTGTAGTTGTCTCATCAAAGGGGATGCATAAAGTAGAACAAAACTACACTCACACACACACAGAAGAAAAAATAAAAAAAAAAAGCCCCACCAAGTGTCCCCAGTTCAAATGCAATAGTTTCAGTAAGTTTTTCGGCTTGCAGGTGTAATTCGGTTGTTCTCTCATCAAAGGTAGGGAGAAAAAGAAAAAAAAGCGTCTGGAGGCAGTTCTGAGAGTGGTATCTGCAACTGTGGCTTGCCTGCCTGCTGCTCTCAGCCTGTAGCTGGCGGCGTTATTTATGCAGATCTCTGGGGTGAGCTTAACACTCACCTGGTCCCACAGGCTTTGTTTGCTCAGAGTTCTCCTGTGCGGGGGAGGGGGGCCTCTGCTACAGGCTTTTCCCTTTCCAAGCACTGGGAAAGGCGACACTGCCCCGCGTTGTCAGGCCTGCGTGTTTATTTACAGTTCACGTGGGAAGTGGGTCTTCCCTCCTCTCACAAGCGTCCCTGCTCCTGGTTGCTGGCGCGCCCCGCTCCCGCCAGAGCCTCTCCGGCCCGCCCGGCTCGTTTATTTACAGTCCTGGGAAGGATTCCCTTCCCCCAATCTTCAGCGCTCAGGGCGCCCCACCCTCTTTCCAGCGTGTCTTAACTGTTCTTATTGCTTAGTACTCAGTTTCTCTTTTTTTCCCGGGTGGAGGTCAGTCTGTCCAGGGGGCTATGCTGCTCTGGCCCAGGCTTGTCTGTGGGGGAACCGCGGTACCGCGAAGCTCACCTGGTCCGCGTCTTCCCAAGCCGTATGGGCGCCGGCCACTGGCGGCCCCGGGGGCCTCCTCGGTTCTCCGTTTAACGTGAAGTGGAGATTCTCTGCGCCGGCTGGAGATGTGGAGGAGTCAAAGTTATGCCTTTTCTCGGTGATTATGCCTGCAAAGTGTGTTTCCAGCGTCTCTCCAAGATTTCACTATAGGAGGGTCGCTTTCTGCTTCCTACCTCTAGCCGCCATCTTGGAATCTCCTCACAAACGTTTTTAAAATAAAAAAAAATCAAATGGGTGTTTTCCTCACTCTATGCACTTTGCTGTGGTGTGACAAGGCATATAGAGATGTTCTTGAATTTTTCATTTGAAAAGTTGTGTTAGCTTTGTAGCAATCAAATAGAGATTCTGAGTTATCAACTGCATATATAAATAGTTTGTAAAAATAACAAAACAACTGGGACTAATTATTTGTGGGCGGGTGGTGCTGGGGTTGAACTCAGGGCCTTGCACTTACTAGGCAGGCACTTTATCACTGGAGCCACTGCGGAGCCCTATAAACTCTTGATGCCCCTTGCTTGGCATTGAGACTCTGGGAGAACTTGCCTTTTGGAGTACATGTAGCCCAGGGCATGAGCTCTGAAGCTGGGCCTGTTGACACTGTGGTGAGACTCCATTTAGCTTTCAGTTACTTTGTTTTATATTTAGTAATATAGTTTTCTGCTGCCATTCTTAGTTGTTGAAAAATAGGGGTCAGCTAGTATAAGAAATATTTTTTACATAACAGTGGTACATTATTAGTGCATGTTAATTGTAGAAATTTTTCGGCTTCATCATGACGTTTTCATTTGTGCATATAGCACACTTTGATTATATTCACTCCTCTGTTATCCTCTCTCATCTTCCCTCTCCCATTCCCCTTCCAGTTTTAAAGCAAATTGTATAACATTTTACTGTTTGCAAACACTCACTGCATCAATGAATGTTCTAGAACCTTCTGTGAGTAAATACAATTTTCAAGTTTAGTTATTTTTGTATGTTTAGAATGCTGAAATATTTTCCAAATTAAAAACAAACGGTATTACACATTTTAAAAAATAGATGTCAGTCATACCCAATGTGATCTGTACAATTTTTAAAATTTCTATCAAAACTCTAATTTTTTCTTTTGCCAAAGGTGTAAAATCTGCCATAAAATTCAGTGGATTTGATATATCTGAAAATGGTGTCTCTAAGTCCAGTGATGTTTTCCAGTAAAGAGAGACATGAGAAAAATTTGCTATAGTGTTTGTATTTCCATTTTGAAGACCCACAAGTGAGCCTCCTAGAGAAAAGGTAGAAATACAGGTCATTCACAATAAGTTTGCTGGAGTTCTGGGAGAAGATAGCAAACATCACTGGTGACAACTGGGTGGCAAACAGAGTGGACCTTGATCCCACTAAAAAGACAAAGGCATGGATGTCAACAGCGATAGCACTCACATGATGTTCTCTTAGTACTTTCTTGGTGTCATAATCTTTGTTGAATATTAAACAAAGGCCTCAGCTGACCACGTGCACCTTCAAGTGGGTGAAGACAGAAATGTACTGAGAATTTAGTAGCAAAAATACAACCATACTTCAAAAACAGCCCAGTGGTGAGTGGAGGGTGAGCAGCTGCGGAGGGCAGAGACTGCGTCAAAAGAAGAAAAAAACCCCATCTACACGGGTGGGATCCAATATGTAAGACTGCTGACAGACCCCAGAAGACTGAGCTCTCACAAGCCTGAAAGAAAACCTTAGGTTCATGTATCAAGGGTAGGGGATCTGGGTAGTCTGCCAAATAAGAGGCTGCAAATATATAAGCTGACCAAATCTACAACAACCAACTGTTAAGTAAGCATTTTAAAAGTTGAAGTGAAAACAGACCCTGACAAGTGGGCAAAGAGTTATGCCATCACACTATTGGGGAAATGCTTTTGCTTTCTTTTTCTTTCCCCCCTCTCTTTGAAGTACAAAATATCAGTGCTCAGGACAGCAAACTGAGCCCTGAAAGTGTGTGAAAGGTAGTAGTGAGCTGAAACGAATTGCCTTTCTAGAGAAGAACATTTCACCAAATAGCCAAAGCTACAGTTCCCAGGTTTGTCTGGTAAACAGGAGGTGATCACACATCAGCTCCATATGGGAACACTTCAGAGAACCTGAGTGCCTAACCACTCAAACTGAACCTGACTGCCCTTCCCCCACTCCAGGTGGGGTCTGTGACCAAACAACCTGAGTGGAACTCCTTCAAACCTCCCTGGCAGAGAGGTAGCCCGAACTGCCATATACCTCAGCATATCTATCCTAAGGAGGAGCAGGAACCCATGGAATGCCCCTGCCTAAAGGGACAACAACCAGAATGACAGTGGCAGTATAAAACCTGAGGATCAGAACCCAGTGTACTCACTGAACACAGAAGAAACCCACTCTACATTAAGGAAGAAATTTGGACTTTTAATAAAATTTTTATACTCATCTTTTTTCTCCATTCTGTTGAAATTTTAGTTTTCTTAGCCTTTTGGTTCCATTTTCTTTTTCTCTCCCCTTTTTTCTTTTTTCTTTCTCCCCTCTCCTTATCTTCCTTTGTTTCTCCTACTCTCTTCCCCCACCTACTGTCCCTATGTCCTCTTCACAAACCACTCACTGAGTAGTTTATTATATCAACTTTATACATTACTCCCTCCTTTCTACCCCTCTGCAATCCTAAACAGTATTGCCCTCAACCACAATGATTGAACTGCACCTTTACACACAGTAGGGTCTTATTACCCTGTCTTTCCCATATCTCACACCTCTTCTTTCCCTCTCCCCATTCCCCTTGTTCCCTATCTCTGTTCCCAACACCATCATTTTTAGTGCCTAAGTTTAAATCAACTAAGTTTAGATAAAACAACATTTATTTCCCTAATAAACCTCTATTTATAGACAATACTGCCAAGGGTTTTATATATCATGTAAATAACTAAATTGGCATTGCATCCATGACTTTCTGAATACTAAGTTATATCTCTAGGTCAGGGAACAGAAACCATACAACAACCTAGCTAAAAACCAAGCTCGACAAAACACGGAAATTAAATCAAAGGAAAGATAACAGATGACTAAAACCCTGAAACAACTAATCAACACCGCATAACAAATCTCAAATAGAAGCAAGAAGAATAGAAGAAGTTGGGGAATAAGACTCTGAAATGTTAGCAATCACACAATGGAGGATTTGATGGACAGTAAAGGGATGTACGAACCTCAGTTTCTCAGGTCAAGAGAATAATGACAAGAATGTTTAATGAGCTCACAGAGGACTTACAAAAACAACTCAATGAATTCCAAGAGAATCAGACACAGAACCAAGAGGATATAAAAGAACCAAGAGGATATAAAAGAACTAAGAGGATATAAAAGACATTGGAATGAAAACACAGAAAACAAAAAGGAGATAAATGAAACAAAGAAGGCAATACAAGATGTCAAAGAGTAGCTTAACAGAGATACGGAAGTGCTCCAAAAAAATCGAATGGAAACCCTGGATATAAAAAGTTCATCAAGACAAATAAAAAAAATAAGGTTGAAGGCCAATCCACCAGACTGTAAAAAGCGGAAGACAGAATTTCAGGATTAAAAGAAAAATAGATATCAGGGGAAAAAACCCAGATGAATACATAGATTGAAGAGTTACGAAAGGAATATGTAAGAAATCTCACTCCATCAAAAGGCCAGATGTACAAATCACTGGCATTAAAAAGGATAACAGGTGCAAACCCAAGGTATAGGAAACACAATCAACAAAATAACAACAGAAAACTTCCTTAGTCTCAAGAAACTAAGTACAGGAAGCTTCTAGGACACAAAACAGACATGACCAAAATAGAACTTCTCCACAGAAAATTGTAGCTAAAACAATTAGCACAGAGAACAAGGAAAGCATATTCAAGGCTGCAATAGAGAAAAATCAAATAACACACAAAGATATATCTGTCACAATAACAGCAGCTTTCTCAACAGAAACTTTAAAGTCAAGAAGGGCATGGAGTGATGTATTTTGAGCAATGAAAGAAAACAATTTCGAACCTAGGATACTATACCCATCAAAGCTATCAATCATAATTTAAGGAGAAATAAAAACCTTTCATAATAAACATAAACTAAAACAATATATGACCACTCAACTAGCATTCCAGGAGATATTAAAAGTAATTCTCCACACAGAAAATGAAAATAAATGCAGGTATAAAAGGATTGGAATTTTGAAATCTCAAGAGAACTGGAGACAATCATTTATAGAGTAATATAGAATCAGTTGCACACACACAAATCCCTATATGCCCAGAACAACAAAAGGCAGGAATTACCACACACCTGTCAATATTGACATGAAATGTTAACAGTGTCAATGCCCCCACTCAAAGAAATGGATTGGCAAGTGGATTCATAAGGAAGACACAAACATTTGTTGTTTACAAGGAGGCCACCTCACAAGCAGAAACAAATAGTGGGTTTGGGTGAAAGGATGGAAAAAGATTTTCCAATCAAATGGACCCTGAAAACATGCAGAAGTAGCTATACTTATATTGGATAAAGTAGATCTCAAACCTAAATGAGTCAGGAGAGACAAAGAAAGTCACTTCATACCAATAAAAGGAGCAATGCATCAAGAGGAAATAGCAATTGTTCTCAACATTGGTTTAATCCAATTTCATTAAATATATACTTCAATACCCCACTATTTCCAATAGATAGTTCATTTGAACTAAAAATCAACAAAGACATCAGAATTGAATTACACTATTGACCAAATGGAACTGACAGGCATCTAGAGAGTATTTCATCCTGAAACAGGACACTATACATTTTTTCTCAGCAGCCCATGTAACTTTCTCCAAATAGATCATATTTTATGTTACAAAGCAAGTCTTAACAAATACTATAAAATTGAAATAACTCCCTGTATACTATCTGAGCAAAACAGAATAAAAATAGAACTCAATAACCAAAAGAAACAGCAGACAAATCTGAAACACATGGAATTGCTTCATGATCAGTGGGTCATCAAAGAAATCAGGGAGGAAATTAAAAAATTCCTGGAATCTAATTTAAATGAAAAAAACAAACTACCAGAAACTATGGGATACAGCAAAGGTAGTGCTAAAGGTACTGATTATAGTCATGAATGCATATATTGAAAACACAGAGCAATCTCAAATGACCTAATATTGCATCTCAAACTCATAGAGAAACAACAAGAAGAGAAACCTCAAACCAGCAAAAGGAGAGAGATAATAAAGATAATGGTGAAATCAATGAAATAGACAAAAAATACAAAGAATCAATGAAATGAAAAGTTGGTTCCTTGACAAATTGAATAAGGTTGATAAACCCCTAGCAAACATGACTAAATGAGGAGGGAAAAGACCCAAATTAATAAAATTAGAAACCAAAGAAGGGATACCATAACAAACATCAATGAATTTGTGTTTTTGAACAATGTTGGCACAAAGTTGTGCTGGTGTATACCTCAGCTTTTGTGGTTTGAGGATTGAGACAAGACATGAAAATCTAATAAAAAGCAATAGTAAAGTTCATTAGGAAAGGAATTTAGTGTAACAGGATAAAAGTGGGGGAAATGGGGGAGCAAAACAGAGAAACATTTCCTGCTCCCCAAGCAGGAAATGTGAGTAGAGAGTCAAAATCATGCATCATCACTTAATCTCATACTTTCCTAGTTGGAATACATGTGGTCACATCTGACAATCTCTAATCAATAAGATAATGGATCTGGGTGGCTAAGATGGATGTGAAAACAGGCAGATGTCATTCAGGCCTACAGAAAACACAGGTGTGTGGCTGAATATCATGGAAATATTATGTCCTCATGTATGAAAATGGAAAAATTAAATGTCTTGAAACTATTCCAGGAATGAGGGAAATGGGGATAAAGAAGAATGATGTAGGGGGTGAATTTAACTATGATATATTGTAAGAACTTTTATAAATGTCACAAAGTACCTCCAGTATAAAAATAATAAGGTAATCATAAATAAATTAAATAAATGAAAAAAAAAAGAATTTCCCTCAGGTAGACAAGCCTTTTTCTCTGCTCATTCAAGGATCCTTGTAACTTATTCACATCTAAAAGAGGAAGACAGATGCAGTCAGCCCCTTTATGTCTCCCTATTCTTGTAACTTAGAATCTAAAAGGAGATGGAAGGGGTGCCTAGGTGATCTGGCTTTTAGTGTCTACTTTCTGGTTTCAGTGTCTAAGCCTGACTCCTTTAATATATATTGAAATAATAAAATTTCCCTGTCTCCTCATTTGTATATCCTGTTCCTCCCATCACTCATGACTAACTGCTTCCTAATGTTGGAAGTGTTAAGATTTTGGGGATTCTTGGAAGTGGACTATTTAATACACTTTCACTATGAGAGGGCAATGAGCTTTTGGAGACTAGGGCTGGAATGTTATGATTGGTGATGGGATTGCACCACCAATCCCTCATCTCAAACAGCACAGCTATCACCAAGTCTGTGCTCACAGATGGGTTTCTAGAACTGCCCCACCACCAGACCCAGATCTGTGACCCAGTGAGGTGGACTTATCTTCAGACCTGCACCATTATGCCTAGCCCTGACATGCAGAGAAGTAGGAAATTTATTGTTTATATACCCAAGCATATACACTTTTACATCTATCCTTATCTATCTATCATCGATATCTATCATCTATCTATCATCTATCTATCTATCTATCTATCTATCTATCTATCATCTATCTATGGCTATCATCTATCTTCTATCATCCCTCTCTCTTCTATTAACTCTCTTATCCTCTCTCTCTCCCCTCCTCTGCCCTCCATTCCCCTCCCTTCTCGCTCTCTCTGGAAAAGCATAAATTAACACTGCTAGATTCCACCCCAGACTTATTCCATAGGGTTCTTTCTAGTGTTCTCCCTTTCTGAATAAGTAACTCACCTCACAAACAGTGACAATCCTGACTTCCATCACTCTTGTTGAACTCACTCACCTGAGTTTTCCACACTCTACTTAGTGGTAACTTTTTTCAGGCCATGCCTCTGCAAGGCCCCATTTCCTCCCTGCATGGGCTCCACACCCAGGCAAGGCTGTGATTTCCTCATCCTATTTGATCTCTGACTTGAAGCCACCATGACTACCTTCTCCACTACAATGTGTGCCCACAACTTATATCCTATCCAATGGCCTTAAGACTAAGTGAGGGAAGGGAAGGAGAAAATAGGGAAGGGAAAGAAAGAGAAAGGAAGGCAATGGGTGGAAAGGTGAAATAAAAGAAACCAGCTGAATCCAATCAGTGCTTTCAGCATTGCTCCAGAATCAATTGACCAAGAAATAATTTTATTCAATATTCATTGTGTTAACATAGCTAGAAGGTGAGGGTGGAATACAAAGAAATATAAGAATACATGTTTTCTCTTTTCCAGAAACATCAGGGGAATGGGATAGAAACATTAAATCAAAACTAATAACATGGTAAAATACACTGTCTCAGGACAGTGTTACAAAAATATGTACTTAAAATACCAGAATTATACTATAAGTACCCCTTCCAAGCAATGAGCAAAGTCACAGTGAATTAACTGCCTATTACAATAATCAAATTGGAGTCCTGAAACAGACTGCACATGACCATTGAATGTGATGTTCACAAATTAACTCCTCATTCAGTTTTATAGATCTCCACTCCCCCACAGTGTGCATGAAAACCTTGGATCATTCTTTTGTAGAGTGGTATTTGGAATTTCTCAATAAAATACTGATTGTAGAATGCTGCAAATGAAATATTTGATATAAATTTCACTACTAGAGCCCCCACAATAATCCTTATTTTCATTAACAATTGATAAAATTGGTAATAAATGTTTATTCTCTGTTCAGAGCTCAGAAGAATTGATGGTGATAACCGGGGTAAAAAGTGATACTTCCATGAAAACCAGAGAGGCAGAGGCTTTGTGGTAGTCACTTCCTTTCTCTTACATAGTTGACAATACACTACACACACACTGAGCAAGCTCAATGAGTGTCCAGAATCTCTAATCACTAATCAAGTGCAGAAGATTAAGTTCATCTTCATTTCTGAGTTTTAATTATAAAAAATTGGTTGACTTCCTTGAAGAATGTAGCAGGAGTCTGGAGAAAATCAGGCTCCACTTATGATCCCATCCCTTGGCACAACCTTTAGAACAATGGGTTTTTCTGCTTGAAGAAGTCCTTGTGTGTTTAATTTCATAGGGATCTGCAACAGGTAAACACAATGACAAGCAATCAATGAAGTGCCACCAATCACAGAAACAATGAAGAAAAGATACAATAAGGACAGTAATGCTTTATAAGTACATGAAAAATACTTTTAACATCACCTATCTTGAATACCTTCTACTTATTTGTTAATCTCTATCAAGACTAGGTAGTGACAGCATTCATTTGTTCATTGGAAAAAATATTTTATGAGCACTTATGCTGTGAAAAAATCATGGTGGCTTGCTTATTGATATAATTTTAAGCACAAGGATGAGTTAAAAATTTAAACTAAGTTCTTAGAGATTAAGGCAACCTATTTCTGAAAAGCCATAAAAAGTTAATTTTGTATGTGTTGGATCTTTTTTTATAAATTGTTGTGCTGGGTTGGGGTACATTTACAAAAGTTCTTAAAATATATGAAATATGTCATACTTGATTTCACCCCCCTCTACCATTCTATTTGTTGGCTTTTGCAAGATAACTTTGAATAAATACTTCACCTTTTAGTTATATGAGCAGCGCTCAACCTCTAACGAATCCTGTCATCTCTTCCAACTAAACAAATTCAGTTTAATGATTAAAGAGAAATTCAGGAAGAATTTTGGTTTATTTTCTTTTTTTGTGGTACTGTCTTTTGGACTCAGAGCCTACACCTTGAGTCACTCCATCAGCCCTATTTTTTTGTGAAGAGTTTTTCAAGATAGGGTCTTGGGAACCATTAGCCCAGGCTGGCTTTGAACTGCAGTCCTCCTGATCTCTGTTTCCTGAGTAGCTAGGATTACATGTGTGAGTCACCAGCATGTAGCTCATGGTTTATTTCTTTTCTTTGCTAACATCTTTTAACAGCAAAGGATAGCAGAAATAGGGAATTTCTGAGACGATCATTAAACCCTTACTTCATATTTAGAGTCATTGTTTTAGTGGTGGTGAGTTCTCTGTTTGAATAATTTTCTCATCTTAGTACAGAGAGGGTGTAGGGAAAGACAAAGAATCTATCATGAGGTTGAGACTCTCCAGCCTAGAAAACACCTGGAGCTTGCCGAGGGTGTCTGTCTCATCCCTAAGGCTCCAGAGCCCTCCATTATCTCAGAATGAACTTCCTGACTGTACATTTACAGGAGAACTACACAGCTGCCCCACAGCCACAAATAAGGTGGAAATAATTTCTATCTGTCCTTTCTCCTAAGCAGAAAGTCTACAGACATTAAATATGTGAGTCCTGGAAATAAATCACTGTGTTCAGGGAGTTTCTTTAAGTTCTTGTAGAGGAGAGCAACACTCAACCTTCATGACGACACGATCCCTGTCCATCACGATTGCCCACAGGGCATTCTATCTCAACTTGATATAAAGCTGAATTTAAAAATTTGTTCAAATTCAAATACACTGAACATAATTGTGTCATACTTATTTGCATGACTATGGATGGTCGTTCTATTTTTAGTCTTTATAAAGCAAAAGGTGTGGCTCCAAAATCAAATGACCTTAAAATCAAATAAACGGAACAAAGAAAGATTCTTTGGCCCAAAGGATAAAGTATTAAAAGATGAATGAATGCATAATTTTCTGTAAGTAGGTCCCTTTGTTAAAAAGAACTTCCATAAAATAGATTTATTCAGAAATTATACTAACCTGTGTTTCCTTGCAAGGTTTGAAGGTGAAGTTCTGTAGGACTCTGACGAGAGCGACTTTCATGTTCATGAGAGCAAACCTCATTCCAATGCAGTTCCTGGGTCCATTTCCAAAAGGCATGAATATGTACGGATCAATGCTGTCCTTGTTCTGCTTACTGAACCTGGTGTAGCAGCAGTGGATGAGAACATGTTGGTGAAACAGGAAAATCACAAGAATTACATATTTGGGGTTCCCTGCAGACATCCATAACCAGTAGTAGACAGCATGAGTTTCTGGGCTGGTCTTTGAAATGCTGCTGTGGTTTTGCCACAGGAATTGTAAGCTACTGAATCCTTTCCTTTCTCCTGATCCTAGAGGAGATTTAAGTTTTGTTAGAGGTGATGAGTGCTATTTAAACGAAATTTATCTTTAGTAAACACTAAAACTCCATTTGTAGTGGAGATGTGTTCATACCCTGAAACACAGGAAATGAGACCAATGGAAGGAAAATATGCTCCTGCCTTAACTTACCCTTCTGTGCATCACTGAATCATTGAGGCAGCAGGAAAAATGCCTCCCACCGTTGGAAGTGTTGTTTCTCTTCTTTCCTCTCCATTTTTCCCTCTCCTTCCTCTCTTTTCTTCTTTTTATTTCCTTCCCTCCATCTTCCTTCTCCCTCCTCCTCCTCTTTGCATCTCCCTCTCCTTCTCCTTATTGTTCTTCATCCCATTCATACATCATTGAAAAGTTTGAGATAATTTACAAAGGAATATAATGTTACTCTGCTGTAATATCATCAATTTCCTTCTCTAGCTTTTTCTTTAGGGTATAAAATTCTTGGAGGCTAGACCCAAATATTACACAAATTTAAATTGCCTGTAGTAAGGGGTTTCGTCATGACCTTCTCCATAATTCTCATCATGTACTTTGATCATATTCACTCCCTCTATTGCTATATCCCATCTCCCCTCCTACTGAGTGTTTTAAGGAAAAAATGATGATGTGGGGAAAGCGAGAATGGCATTCTGGTTATGTATTTTAAAATCTTTTTGTATTGTGGAGAACATTTTGAAATATATACAGGTGATGTGTTTCACAGAAACATGAGAGTCAGGGGGTGGTTGTGGTAGAATAGGGATGATGTGGGTGGATGGTTGTTGAGGAAGGAGGTGGGGACATGGAGCTGCATTAAAGCTATTCTATAGATTTTTTTCCTATAGGTTACAATTTTATACTTGTTAAGCATTCTATATGATAGACATTTAGTAAAAGTTGGGTGATCACAGCCTGGACTAGTTTCTGATACACGGTGAACACTTACTGTCTGCTTCATAATTGAATGAATCTTATAAATACAGTGACTTGGCTCTGCTTTTACATTTGTGAGTATACAGGAAGTAGAAGAGCTGAGCTGGAAGAAACATTGAAGTCCTCTTGCCTAGAAAATTGAAGATTCTGTCAACCTGGATTTATTCTTCCTTTAATAAGTCACTATGTGTAGACTCTGTAGTACCACTAGAGACACCATGGCCAACCAGACACCATCCCTGCCCTCAGGAAATGCCTAGTAAGAGGCCAATAAAAGAGTAGATCAGAGGCCTCCTGTTGTAAAACTTCATTATCTACTTTGCTTACCAATAAAATAATGAGAAAATCTAACTATTTCTAGACCATAAATGTGGCCAAGGACCTGCAAGTTTCTAGAAGAGTTTACTCAAGACACCTTCAATTTCTTAGATGTCTAGAAAGCAGATGAGTTAGCTGTGGAAGAGTCAGGAAGTAAACTGAGTGTGAAGGAGCTGGCCCAGGACAGCAGCAGAGACAGGACCAGGAGGACCTGAGGTCTCCTCTGTCCTCAGTGAGGCTGCCTAACCATCAGAGAAGAGGCCTCCTCAGTTCTTCAGCCTGCATTTTCACAAGCACACTGGCCGAGCCAGGAAGGAATTTTTAACCAAACACAAGATGGAAACATTTCTTAATGTTGGTGATACATTTAGAGAGCCAAAAGGAAGTGCACAGAAAAACTGAGTGGAATAAAAAGCATAAGCACCTGAAATAAGGTAGCATTGAAGAAATTAGGGCAGATGCATACGGTCATCCTAAAAATATGCACATATGCACACACACACACACACACACACACACACACACACACTACCGCCTTTGCACTGTGTCTGTTGGAGGATTAGTTCCATGATCCAACCAAACAAACCCACAGATACTCAAGTGCCTTATAAGAAATGCAAGAATATCTGGAAAGGACTGAAGCTCATCCTTGAGCACACTTCAAATATTTCTAGATAGCTCATAACACTCAGTATAATGTAAATACTGTACAAATACTTATATTGTGCTATTTGGTGAGCAATGACCAAAAAGTTCTGCACATTCTCAACATTGCTGCATGTTTTTCAAAATAATTTGAACCACCACCTGTAGTTATAGATGGATGACTGCAGATATTAACATGAGATATTGAAAAACTTATACATTACTGTTACATAAAATAAGCAGCTGTTTGAAACAAAACAAAATTTTGTACATTCTATTTTGAGATTTTTTTTTGCATTTACTGAAGTTTGAATTCAGAGCCTCATACTTGCTAAGCAGGCACTTTACCACCGAAACCACTCCACTAACCTGGTACAATTCTATTTTAAGATTTACATGCACAGAAATATGTTCTTGAGGATATTTGTCACATTATTACCTAATGATTATTTTTTAGGTCTGAGTCTTAAGATGAAAATCCTTATTTCTGTTCAATTTGTGTAATTTTGAAAAAAAGTGTCATGTTTTTAACATAAAAAATTGCCAGAAATAAAAATACATTTGTGTAACTAATCGAAAAATCACAGCCATGCCTTCTACACTAAGACTTGACATAATACACTTCAAAAAAGTGTATTATGGTTAGGGTAGGTTCCCTTTCTTGGTTAGGGTAGGTTCCCTTTCCCACAGACCCTATACCTTTCAGGGCGGAACTCCTCAGGCTCTTGCCACAACTTTGGATCTCGGTGAAGAGCGTAAATTGGTGCCATCACCATAGTCCCTTTGGGAATGAACACTCCCTTGATTTCAATATCTGTCTTACAGACCCTCCCAAGTCGGCTAGCAATTGGGTATAATCGGAGCGTTTCATTCACCACCATGTCTAGATACTCCATCTGTACCAGGGAATCGTAAGTGGCAGGTGCCTGGAAAGAAAGGAAGATATTTTCATAAAGCTGAGGAGTAACTTTGAATTCAAGCAATGAAATATTTCATGTTGGTGAAGCATCTGAACATTGACAAAGCATTTTAACTACCATGTCTGTTGAACTGCTTAATGGGAAAGGGGAAGTATAAAGGCATCATGAATTTGAGAGATCTTTAGGAACAATCCCCATCCCAAGGCCTGAAATCCTCAGCATTAATATGTACTGCTTTTGCTTTCTCACTTGAGAAGATGTGACTATAGATTGTGACAATTATGCTAAACAAAGTATGCCAAAGTCATTGTCATCTTTCAACAGAGAGGTCATAAGTGCTTAGTACATAGAAAAGAGAGAAATTTGTTTCACTGAGGTGAAATAGCCTAAAATGCTACTCTTTTGAATACATAATAAGGTACAATACAATATAACATAACAAAAACTGTATAAATAATTTGAGGAGAAACTAGTCCTTTCTACACCAAACATGACGAAAGAAGGAGACTGTCATGACACATAATTTCTGTTCTAGTAAACTTTCTACAGAGGATAGGAACCCACACACTCAGCTCCATCCTTGGTTTTAGGACCATTTTCCTGGTTGTTGCTTGAGGGCTTGACAGTAAGTTCTGCAGAAAATGCTTTGTGTCTGCCTCATGGCAGACCAGTCATGCCAGTGCCAGAGTCCAGTTAGCTTCACCCCACAGAATCTCAGTTTGGGTGAGTGAAATGCCTGTCACTTGGTGTTATATTAGAGAGACCATAATGTAGAGGTTAAGAGTTTGGCATTGGAGTCAGACAACCAGGCTCCTCTCTTGGCTGCTTCACCTCTTGCTCTATGACTTGAGTGTGAGGATGTGTGGGGCACAGCTGAGTCACCTGCATGGCCCAGCCAAGGTCACCTTTGCTCAGCCCACAGCCAGACCAGAGCATACCTCCCAATGTCAACACAACTAACTCTCTAGACACTTGAGTCATATGTGCTTATACTTCCATGTCACTAGGATTTTGTGGATGTTTCCTTATTGTACTATGTTGATGACAGACGATGGATACAGTGGGGTCAATATTCTTTTACAAAGACCTTATATTTCTGTGAGAAGCATCCTATACTTATGTTTCCCCCTTCATTTTTCTTTTCAGATTCTTCTTGAAGATTTTGTGAAATAATCAATGCTTAAAACTCTGTGCAAAAATTCCCATTGGAAATTATAAGTTGTCATTCTTACTAATACTTCACCATTTCTCCCTATCCAGGTATGATGTCATTCCCTCACCTTATTGGGAAATGTCACATCAATCTCCTCCTGCAATTTCTTCTGGACATCAGGGTGAGTAGCCAATAAATATGTAACGAAGGAAAGAGCACTGCTGGTGGTCTCATAGCCAGCAAAGATAAAGATAATTGATTGGGCTATAATCTCCAGGTCAGATAGAGCTAATAGAAGAGAACACACATTTTAGATAAAGACAGTCAATACCGAACATCACAGTTTAGATTAACAAAAATCCAAATAATGGTTTCAATAGGCTACCCTACACCTGTCCATCTTGTGCTCATTCTGCCAACCTCACTAAGTCACAATTAGTTAATTTTAAAATACAATATTTCTAACATATACAGTGTTATCTGTACACTCCTTAGGTATCTGAATAACTAATTTGTGTACTTAAAAAGGAGCATTCTCCTTCAGGAAATTTTAAATTATTCTACCTAAACAGAGCTTGAAACACTTTGGAAGAGTTTGCAACACTAAGGCTTTAGTGTATGGGAAATTAAAGGATCTCTTATCTAAGCATGTTTGGAGGAACTAAGGGAAAAATATTGGGTACAAAGAAACTTGGTTCTCAAAGTATGGTTCTGGACCAGCATCCTCGGGTACTTCTTGGACATTATTAGAAAGGCATAAATTCAAACCCACAGTAGACCTATAACCAAGTCAATATATGAAATTTCATTAATCATGATGATCAATGTGCACAAAGTAGGTTGGGAAATGGGGATTAAACTTTTGAAGGCATCAGGTATTAGAAGACCTGGGGTACTGGCCTCTTGATCAGGGAATGCACTAGGACCTTTAGTAGGTAATGCCCTGAAATAATCATGGCACCTACCCAAAACATGAAATGGAATTTAAAAATAATAAGAGAGTGTTAAAGTTCTACAGCGTTCACATTGACTAATGATGACATCAGTGATGTGGTCGTGGGCAGATTAAACGATCAAACTACTTTCTCAATGAGCTTGAGCCTCATGAAGTTGAATTGAAATTTACTATAACTTTTGCATTTAGAGCTTGACCATTCAGTGTGGTAGCTACATTTCATGTATGGATATTTGAATTGAAATTAATTAAAATTCAATATAATTTAAGCTCTAGTACTTCGGTGGCACTACACAAACATTGAGTGCTCAATAGCTACATGTATCTAGGTTACCGTATTGAACCGTGAGACCAGAGATTATCTCCTGACCTGCAGAAAGACGTGTTGAACTAGATGGTTGATAAACAGACAGACACATGACTGAGTGATAAATGTACAACTAGATGTATGCATAGACATATTTGCCCTGGCAAGCTGGAATCAACCTATTGCCCTTCTCTAGAAAAATGAAATATTCATTAATTTTGCAGATGGGTGTGAAATCATTGGTAGCTTTAAATTGACCAGAGAGAGAGAGAGAGAGAGAGAGAGACAGAGACAGAGAAAGAGAGACAGACAGCTGGAGAAAGAGATTAGAGAGGGAGAGAAAGATGAGAGAGGAAGAGAGACTGAGAGAGAGGGAAAGAGAGAGAGACCCTTGGAGGCAGTATTTAGAGTGCATATCTTTCTGAAGTTTTGCAAAAATGCTTCTCTTCCTGGAAATTGATTTTGGTTTCCAGAGCAAGCTCCACCCTCTGAGCCTCCGTATCTGTAGACTGTGAAGCATCCTTGGTTACCTTTATGGGACTCTGTGTCTTTGGAATTCTGGGAGTTAATCATCAGCTGAAGGAGATCCACTCGGTGCTGGAAGAACAAAGAGACATTTCAGACAGAAGGTCACTCATAAATTCAGAAAAAGGTCAGAATGTTAAACTTCACCTGCCTTATGAGCATATGGCCCCTTTAAGTCCAAAAGTCTACCTCATATTGCCTAATTCTTCAGGGATCAAAACCATCCATTTATAGACTTTGGAAAGCAGACTGTTTACTGAGAGAAATCAGGCTATTTACAGCAGCTTTTCATCTTTGCTGTCACTGAACCTGAGTTTCTCTGGCTCTGAACACAGACTCCTGGCCAGTTAGTGACCACCTTCTCGTGTCACACCTGCTTGCTCAGGAAGAAATCCTTGACTTCCTTCTTTCTCCTGCCTTCATTCTTAATACACAATAACCCCATAGATTAAACTCCATCCATTTCCAGGGAGAATCAGCAAGTTTGCAGCAAGCATCTTGAAATATTCCACCATCCTGGGATCCTGAAACATTTTCAGTGACACCTGGGGAAAGTAGTATTGCCTCCTTGGCCTGAAGACATCCTTGTTCTGAGTGTCCAGAGAAGCCCTACAACCACCTTAGGTCATGATGAGCTGAAAATTTTCAAAATTCATTGCTCTAGCTTTAGGGAATGTATAGTACATCATTGTTATCTATAGCTACTCTACATTTACTAGAGGTATGAGAACACTTATCTGCTATCTAACTATAAGTTGGTACCCATTGAGTACCATCTCCTTCCCCCATCTCCTTCCCCTGCCTCTGGTAACCACCATTGTATCTCCACTTCTATGAGGTCATATTTTTAGATTCCACATATGAATGAGATCATACAGTTCTTTACTTTCTATGAAACGCATGTTTCACTTAACATAATGATCACCTGTCCCAATCATGCTGCCACAAAACACAGGATTTTGTTCCTTTTAGGGCTGAATAATATTCCTGTTCTATATACCACCATACACCATCAGTTGGTGGACACTTAACATTGTTGTCATTTTGTGGCAATTATGATGCAATGATATATTGAAACATCATACTGAACCCCATTACCACGAACATTTACTGTGTCAATAAAAATATTTTAAATGGCGCTGCAATGAACAGGGGAGTTCAGATCTCTCTTAACTATACTGATCTCATTTTATTTGAATATATACCCTGTAGGAAGATGGCTGGATTGTGTGATGCTATTTTTAAATTTTTGCTTGGGTTATAGTTCAGTGGTAGAATCCTTACCTAGCATGTGTGAGGCCCTGGGTCTGAGCCTCTACACTGCAAAAATGAAAATTTAAATTTTTTGAGGAATATCCACAGCATTAACCTTAATGTCTTTACTAATTCATATTCCCACCAATCACGTGCAAAGGTTCCTTTTTTGTGGGATGTGGTAAAGGTCTTATCTCCAAATATTTATACATGACATATCAAACTCTTTCTCAATGACACATCTCACATCCTCATTCCCCATCATTACATTCTTCATTCTCCACAGAGTCTATACAACCCTGTTCTCAACCTAGGGTTCTCCATCTAATTTTACAAAACACAGAAGAACAGAAATAGTATGTATATTTCCCAATTAATTATTTACCACTGAACATCCTCATGGAACCACACCACCAGATTTTACCTTTGTTTTATCCTGGAGGCGGTCTTTTTTTATCTTTTCTACAGAAGATTTAAAAAAATTTGTAGACACTTTTGGAAAGATGGAAATATTTAATGCCTCATAAAACGATGTAAGGAATGGAAACAGTACTATAGAGGAAAGAAAGAAGATAAGAAACGTTAGTGAAAATGCAATATTTACCTGGAACAATTACATTTATTCAAACACTCAGAACAGTAAAAGTCATCAGATTTTCTCTAACAGGAGCCATTCCTTCTGTGATCTTTGGGCTCCAGGCCACAGGAAGAGCAAAGGCATGACACACCCAGGGACACTGCCATAGGAGGGAGATCTTTGAGTATTTCTGCATTGTTGCAGTAGCAAAATGATTAAATTCCTGGACTTCTTATATTTTTTCAGACTGGACTAAAATCTCTTTGGCTCAACCAGGTTTTAGTCTGTGCCTGAAATTCACCGTGCTATTGAAATGAGAGCTGTAGGGCAGAAATAATACAGCTTATTTTGCCTAATCACAATGCAGAGAAGCCAGAAAAATATTAGATATTGGGAAACTCACAAATATGTGCAAACTAATCAATATACTCCTAAATAACTAATTGGATCAAAGAAGACTCGTAAACTACAATTAGAAATGATTTTGAGGTGGTAAAGTGGCTTAAGTGGTAGAGCACCTGCTTAGTGAGCTTAAGGCCCTGTGTTCAAGCTCCAGTACTGCTCAAAACAAAACAAAAAAAGAAATCATTTTGAAAGGTAAAATTGAGAACACAATATAAACAGCTTTTGAGAAGGAGAAAAGGAAGTGTAGCTGATATACTAAGCAAATGGAATTTCAAGGCAAGCAGGAGTTCCTATACTCATATCTAGCAAAGTAGAATCCCAGCCAAAATTAGTTGGAAGAGATAAAGGAAGTCACTGTCAAAAGGATCAATCATTAAGAAGACATAATGATTGTAAACATAAATTCACTGAGTTTTTGTGCACCTATTTTATGAAAGGACTGTTAGTGCAATAAAGGGATATAACACAGGACACAATAATAGTATGTGACTTCAACCCCACTGTCATCAATAGATCAATCATTCAGACTAAGAAAAACCAACAAAGAAACATCAGAGTTAAACTGCACCAAAGATCAAGTGGGCATAACAGATCTCTATAGAAAATTCCATCCAATAGCTAAACAATACACATTTTTTCTCAGCAGCTCATGGAACACTCTTTATAGCAGATCTTATTTTAGTCCATGAAACTGTATACACATGTTTGAAAATGTTAAAATGAGACCTGTTGAAACAATTACAGGAATGAGGGGAGGGGAGTATAAAGGAGAAAGGTGGAGGAGGTGAGTTCAAGTATGACATATTTGATATATTGTAAGAACTTTTGTGGGTGCCACAATGTATCCCCACAGAGTAGAACAATAAAAAAGAAAATCCCTTTTTATTTTTGCCATTGGAAAGCATCATCTTAAATATTTAAATAGTAATAAGCAATTTCAAATAAATTTCAAAAACAAACATGTAAAAATAAATAAATAAAACTGAAATAAATACATATATCAAATAACTTACCAGATAACATTGAATAAAATGAGAAATAAATTCCAAGAGAAACTATATAAATTCATGGAGAAGAAGCAATACACTATTGAATGCTCATTGGATCACCAAAGAAATCAGTGAAGAAATTTAAAAAAAATCTAGAATCAAGTGAAAAATGAAAGCAAGACTTACCAGAACATTTGGAACACAGCTAAGGCAGATATAAGAAGGAACTTTATATCTGTGTGCACACAGTAAAAATTAGACATCTCAAATAAGTGACCTACTAATGTACCTCAGGGTATTTGAAAACAAGAACAAGACAAACTCCAAATTAGTAAACAGAAACAAATAATAATGATCAGGGATGGAATGGACAGAACATTAATGAAGCAAAGAGAGAGTTGGTTCATCAAAAATATATACAAGGTTGACAAATCCTTTAGCCAAACTAACAAAAAATAGAGGGAGAAGATCCAAATAAACAAAAGTAGAGATGAAAAGCAGGGAGAGATATTACAACAGCTACCAATGCAATGCAGAGGATCATTAGGGATACTTTGAAAATTTATGCTCCAATAAATTAGTAAATCTAGAAGAAATGGATACATTTCTAGACCCATACATCTGCAAAACGGAACCATCTAACTGTCTATAACAACCAATAAGATTAAAGCAATAAAGAAGTCTCCCAACAAATAAAAGCCCAAGACTGAATGGATTCACTGCTGAATTTACTGAACTTTAAGATAATTTATTTTAAAATAAAATAAATTAACACTCCACAATCTATCCTATGAAGTAAGAAAGAAAGAACACTACTCAACACAGTCTCTGAAACCCTTCTTACCATGGTACCATAACCAGGTAAGGATACAATAAAAAGAGAAAACTAAAGACCAGTATCTTTTATGAATGTAGATGCAAAAACCCTCAATAAAACACTTGCAAACAGAATTCAACAACACATTAAAGAGATTATTCATCACCACGAAGTGGGTTTCCTTCCAGGGAAGAAATGATTGGTCAAAAACAGAATCAAGAACAAAAATCACATGATTGTCTCAGTAGAAGTAAAAAAAGTCTTTGACAAAATCTAATGTACCCTCATGATAAAAACCTCAAAGAAACTAGGAATATAGGAACATACCTCAATTTATTAAAGGCTATAGATTACAAACACATAGGCAAAGTTACAGTAAATGGGGAAAAAGTTGAAGGATCCTCTTTAAAATCATGAATGAGAGAAATATGTCCATTCTTTGCATTCTTTACAATGTTTGAATTCTTATTCAAAGAAATAGGCAAGAGAAATAAGTTAGAAGGATGCTAACAAGGAATAAAGAAGTCAAATTATACCTATGTGCAGACAATATGAATCCATGCTTGAAAGATCTTAAAGAATCTCTCAAAAACGTAGATCTGATAAGCACTTGCAGCAAACTAGGAACATATAAAATTAGCATGCAAAAATCAATAGCTTAGTAAATGTTAATAATGAGTGTGCTGAGAAAGAAGTCAGGGAGAACAATCTCAATCACAGCAGTCTAAAAAATACCTAGGGTAAGAGGAAGATTTTACAAAGAAAACTGAAAAAATTGAAGATGCTAGAAGACTGGAAAGACTTTCCATGTTCACGCATCAGTGAATTAATATTGTAAAAATGGCTGCATAATCAGAAGCAATTAACATATTCAATGAAATCCCCATAAAAATTTCAATGACATTCTTCACAGAATTAGAAAAAAAATACTAAAATTTATATGAAAATACAATGACCTCAAAGAACTGAGGTAATCCTGAAAAAAAAAACCAATGCTGGAAGTATCACATAGTTGATTTCAAATTCGACTACAGAGTCACATAACAAAAATAGCATAGCACTGCCACAAAAACAAAGACCAATGGGATAGAACAGAGAACCCAGAGATCAGCCCACACAGCTGCAGCCACCTGATTCTCAACAAAGGTGGCAAAATTTATGTTGGAAAAAAGACAACTCCTTTTTATAAATGGTGCTGAGAAAACTGGATAACCACATGCAGAAGACTGAAAGTAGATCCTTACATATTACTATGTACAAATCCAATTCAAAATGGATCAGACCTTAAAGTTCAACCTGAGACTTTAGAACTATTCCAGGAGAACAAAGGAAGACACTTTGAGATGTCAGCACAGGCAATGACTTTCTGAATGAGACTCCAATAGCTCAGGAAATAATATGAAAGAAATTGACAAATGGAATTGAATCAAATTGTAAAGCTCTGCACAGCAAAGAAACAATTACCAGAATTAAGTGATAGCCTGCACAGGTCGTCAAAAGTCTTTTCCAGCTAATCATCTGATAAATGATTAATATCCAGAATATATAAAGAACTCCAAAAACCTAACACGAAAGGACAAACAACACAATTAATTAATAGGTAAATAAATGGGACAGGTTGCAAAAGAAGTACAAATGACATGAAGAAATGTCCAAAATCCTTAGTCATAAAGTTAATGCAAATCAAGCTGCACTGAGATCCCATCTCCACTTCACCCCCAGAGGATCAGAATGGCCATCATCAAGGAAATGAACAAAGAATCCTGGCAAGATGTGGAGGAAAAGGAACCCTTGCACACTGTTGGATGGAATGTGAATCAGTGCAGCTCTGGGTGAAAGCAATATGGAGGTTCTTCAAAAAGCCAAAACCAGAGCTACCATATGCCCTGATGATACCACTTCTAGAAATACGTCTGAAGGAATGTAAATCAGTACAGGATAGAGATAACATGCACACCCATGTTTATTGGAGTGCTATTCTAAATAGCCAACTGATGAAGTCAGTGCCCATCAATGGAGGAATGGATAAAGCAATTGTGGTATACAATCACAATGGAGGATTATTCAGCCACTGAGATGAACAAAATTAATCATTTACACTGGAGATCATGATGTTAAATGAAATAAGCAAGGCTCAGAAAAATAAAATGTTTTCTCTCATGCATAAAGTAGATTACAAATATACAAAAGAGATATAACATAAAAGTGGGGCTATTTGTGGAACAGTGACCAGGAGGAGGAGGATAGGGTATGATAGAGAAGAATGATGGGGAGTGAATATAATTGAATTACACTGTAAATACTATGAAACCATCATGAAGAGGTACAGTATTTTGCAAAATAAAAAATAAAAACAAAAAGAAAATGTCCAAAGGCATTCACCATCGTTATCATTAGGGATATTCAAATCAGAATCACAATGTGCTACTCCTCCATGCTAATTAGGATGTTTGTAATCAAAATGATGGAAAAAAGCAAATAAGAAGTTGAGATATGGAGAAATTGCAACAGGTATCTATTATTGGTAAGAATTTAAAATGGTGTAGGTGTTACAGAAAATAGTTTATCACTTACTTACTTAAACATAGAACTGCTATGCAATTTAGCACTTCCACTTCTGAGTAGATACCCCAAAATAACTGAGAACATGTGTTCCAACACAAACTTGTATAAGAATATTCATAGAAATACAATGGTCAAAGGATGGAAAAAATCCAAAATGCTACCAACTGATGAATGGCTAAACAAAATGTACTTCATTTCTACAATAGAATTTATTCAGCCTTCAAAAGAAATGAGGTACTGATCCATACTTTAAGGGTCAACTAATAAACCTTAAAAACATAATAATACAGAAGACAGACAAAAGGGCAAGGATTGCACAATACCATACATATAATCCATAATAGGCAAATCTATACAGTCAGTAAGTATATGAGGTATGTCTTAGGCATGAGGGAGGTAGAGGAGGAGCTTGTTAAAATGAACAGTGTTTCTGACTTAACTTAAAATTCTCTATTGACAGTGGTGATGTATACACATATCTTTGAATGTACTAAAAACATTGAGTTTTATAGGTTATGTGGGTTACTTCCATGTACGTGAATTGTATCTCAGTGGTGTTATTTCACAAGGGAAAGAGAGAATGAAATGGCAGTCCACATACCTACTGAGAAGAGTATTGGGTCAAACAAATCAAGTTTTAAGAGTTTCTTGCTTTTTTCCACAAAAGGATCCTGTGGGTTATTCAGAGAATCGACATTCACTCCAAATGAGGTGCCAGTGATCACGTCCATGCTGTAGGCCCCAAAGATGCTGAGTAGAGAGAGACATGGAGAATTAACACCTGCATCTCCTCCCAATTCTTCTGCAACACAGGCAGCGAGAAGAGTGGGGTCATTCACACGACAGGGCAAGACAGACAGAGTGCCAACAGTGTTAGAAATACTTGAAGGATCATCTGACAAATCTATGCTCCTATCACATGCCCCCCGAGGTGTGTATCTGGTACCAATGATGCAGCTGTTCTTGTCATGGGCGGCAGGGACACTAAGGTGAGTTAGACTCATCTCTAAGCTCAAGGTACTCAGTCCCAGAGAGACAGAGACTCATAACCAGACAAACTACAGCAGTGTGAATGGAGGGTAGGTAATAGCAGGTGTGTCATCACTGTGCTTGACAGGACAAAGGTCGAATAAGTGACTCTACCTAGGGTACTCAAAAAAGAGGACCTTTATCTAGGTATAGCCTAAGCACAGAGTGTGTGCCCAGAGCTGGTTCCTCCTTAGCTCATTACAGAGGAGCAACAACCTGTTTTGAATAGCTATAATATCACTCTTTACCCATACCCCCTGCTCAGGTTCCTGGTAAACTTGCTGTTCCCCATCCCAAGAGGGGTGAGGTTGCTATGATGGCAGAATAATTTTTGTTCAAAATGGACTTGGGTGGACCCCATAGCTAAGTGACCCTATGTCTCCCATATGTGTACCCAGGGCAATAGCAGTTTACACTAATGTTTCATGGAAATTGAAAACATTTTAGTTTACACAATAAATGATACGATTTCCCTACCCACAGTCTCAAAGAGAAATGGTAGGAAGATTTAGTATTTCACTTGTAGTCTCATAAACTCATTACAGATTTAAATTGTTCTAAAGTTCCACATGGTGCACACACCATCCCCATACATGTTTGGTGCCACATCCTCCCAATAGTTCCTACCCTGTACTCAAAAAAGAGGACCATTACCTAGGTATAGCCTAAGCACAGAGTGTGTGTCCAGAGCTGATTCCTCCTTAGCTCATTACAGAGGAGCAACCACTTGTGTTGAGTAGCGAGGAATATCACTCTTTCACCACACCTCCTGCTCAAGATCCTTATAAAGCTTCTCTTCCCCAACTCAAGAGGGGTGAGGTTGCTATGATGGCAGAATAATTTCTGTAGGCTGTAAAAACTAATACTATTCCTTGTAAGAACATAAAAATCTGTTCAAAATGGACTTGGGTGGACCCCATAGCTAAGTGACAATATGTCCTCCATGTGTGAGCCCAGGGCAATAGCAGTTTACACCAATGTTTCATGAAAATTGAAAACATTCTAGCTTACACAATAAGTGATATGATTTCCCTACCCATAGTCTCAAGGAGAAATGGTAGGAAGATTTAGTACTTCACTGGTAGTCTCATAAACCCATTATAGATTTTAATTATTCTAAAGTTCCACATGGTGCACACACCATCCCCATACATGCTTTGTGTCTTTTTTTTTCATTTTTCTTTTATTATTCATATGTGCATACAAGGCTTGGTTCATTTCTCCCCCCTGCCTCCACCCCCTCCCTTACCACCCACTCCACCCTCTCCCTCTCCCCCCGCTCAATACCCAGCAGAAACTATTTTGCCCTTATTTCTAATTTTGTTGTAGAGAGAGTATAAGCAATAATAGGAAGGAACAAGGGTTTTTGCTGGTTGAGATAAGGATAGCTATACAGGGCATTGACTCACATTGATTTCCTGTGTGTGGGTGTTACCTTCTAGGTTAATTCTTTTTGATCTAACCTTTTCTCTAGTACCTGTTCCCCTTTTCCTATTGGCCTCAGTTGCTTTAAGGTATCTGCTTTAGTTTCTCTGCGTTAAGGGCAAAAAATGCTAGCTAGTTTTTTAGGTGTCTTACCTATCCTCACCCCTTCCTTGTGTGCTCTTGCTTTTATCATGTGATCAAAGTCCAATCCCCTTGTTGTGTTTGCCCTTGATCTAATGTCCACATATGAGGGAGAACATACGATTTTTGGTTTTTTGAGCCAGGCTAACCTCACTCAGAATGATGTTCTCCAATTCCATCCATTTACCAGCGAATGATAACATTTCGTTCTTCTTCATGGCTGCATAAAATTCCATTGTGTATAGATACCACATTTTCTTAATCCATTCGTCAGTGGTGGGGCATCTTGGCTGTTTCCATAACTTGGCTATTGTGAATAGTGCCACAATAAACATGGATGTGCAGGTGCCTCTGGAGTAACAGTCTTTTGGGTATATCCCCAAGAGTGGTATTGCTGGATCAAATGGTAGATTGATGTCCAGCTTTTTACATGCTTTGTGTCTTGTCCTTCCAATATTTCCTACCCTGTACACTCACAACTTGGTGAGATCATGTTTCTTCTTTCTAAACTATCTGTTTTGTCCTAAAGAACATCGAAAATGGCAGTTAGGCAGATGAAATAATCACCACTCTTAGAAGAAAGATGACCTTTTCATCCCAGCTTCTCTGCTTTCCCCTGGGAGCTTCCCTTCCTGTCTGGCCTATTGCAGTTGTAACACCATACAGTTGCTTTTTCTGATCCCTGGAGAACAAAACAGTGGGAACTTAAGATCCCTGGTAGGAAGCTGGAGGATCTCCTGACAGAGCTCAGAACACCAGAGACTGCCCTGCTACTCACTCTTTCATGTTGACAGTATTGTCATTCTCTACTTTCATCCTCAAATTTTTCACCAGCACATCTGTATATTGCGTAATGATGGGGAACATCTGAGTGCAAAACAAAATAACACCCATAATTAAATGAGGATACTGAAATTCCAAAGACCATGGCTTTCTCAAAGATGAAGCAGTGAGTTCATTTATAGTGCATCATAGAATATATCTTCTGGGATCTAAGGACGTACTACCTCTTTTAGGAAGTTCAAATTCAGAGGACAACCACTTAGAAAAGGACCATATTCTTAAATTCTACCTGTCCCCTGATGCATTCTTTCAGTTCCCAATTAAATGTCCCTTTATCTTATTACCTCCTTGAGCTTCCCACTGGTGAAGGTTGGAGACAGCAATGTTCGTATTCTCTTCCATTCTTCATCCTTAGATATGGAGACAGCATTTTTCATAAAGCCAACTGGACCAAGAAACTGAGTGCAAAGAAAATTAGAATTTGCCTTCCATTAGTTTTGAGATCTCCTTGGTTGTAAAAAAAATCATTAAACCACTTATTTAAAGAAATAATTAGGGACTGCCTAGAGAGTGTGTGGTCCTATATTAAATACAAAACAAATATTTATCCCAAATGATTAGCCCCCTGTAAGGGTGAAGGAGGCACTCAGCCACCTCATGTGGGTTTAGAATTTTAGGTTCCAACCACCTTTTTGAAAGAAATGTCCCATTTGGTCAAGAACCTGTTGCTTCAGTAATATCAACAGAAACAAGAGCTAACACAACCATGAGGGCTGTGCCAAATAAAAAGGGTTTGGTGACATAGTGGGTGGCCTGTAAGTTTCCTTATACCAGTTCTGTCTTTTCTTATATCTATTGAGTAAACATCTGGATGCAGAGATGCCTTCATTTGGTGATTTCAAAAGGTAATAAAGCTAAAAGGATTAGAATTCTAATTGTTAATCTGAGGAATCAACGTAATTCCTTCTTTTCTCTTTTCTCCTAATTTTTTTCTCCAAAGACACATGGAAAAGGAAAGATGGTTTTATTTCCCATCTTCAGACAGAACTTGCACCACCTCTTTGAAGCCTGTATCTATTATCTAAAAACAAATTTGCATAAAACCTATACTTGTCTTCTTGATAAAGATCAGTACAGGGAGGATCCAAGATGGCGGGCTGGGACACAGCTGCAGACCACGTGAGCTCTGTGAATCAGGGACTTTGTTGAGACGCTGGAGACATACTTGGCTTTGGCACTTGGAACCCCAGCTTGTGGAAGGCTTCTCCATGCCATGATTTACTAACAGAACAGCCTGCGCTGCCCACCAAGCCCCATCCCACAGGCCCTTACAGTCCCTGCTCTGTAGGCCATGGGGTCTCTGCTCTTCTGGCTCCTGCTTCTCAGCTCCACCTGGCCTGTGCTCCACAGGCCGGAATGATCTCCCAAGACCACCCAACCCTCAGGCCTGCCAGGCCCAAGATCCACAGACTTGCACCACTCAGGTCTGCCAGGCCCATGCTCCACAGACCCACTGGATCTCCGCTGGGCCTGTGCCCCTAAGGCCCACCAGGCCCACACTCCACAGGCCTGCCAGATTTCCACAATGACAGGCCTCAGCCCACAGGCCCTTGGTGCCCTGCCTACCTGCTACCCGCCACAGGAGGGCTCCAAAGCTGCCTAGGAGACACAGACAGATAGGACTAGATGCTAAAGGAGTAACACCAGAACTCCTAAGACTGAAATTCTACTGTTCCTGAACAATTGATTTTTTTTTTGCCTTCCTTTAAAGATTTGGCTATCTGGTTTGCTGTTTGATCGTACACCATCTCTGCCTGCTGTTTTCTTTGGTTCTCTTTTTTTTCCCCTTCTATTTCTATTTCTTTCTCTTTTTAATTTTTCTTCCTTGTTTCATTAGTTTCACTATTATAACTCAGCTAACACTAAATTACACATAGTGCAGGGACAGAAATGGTACCAAGTGAAAATATGGGAAGATGAAAAAGGGATGGAAACCATTCTCCCCCCAAAATAAATTAGTACAGGATTCAGAGGGAAATGAAGAAAACGGATACCCAGATGCAGACTCCAATAAAACAAAGATAAACTTGCCAAAGAACCCAATGAAGCCCACAAGAACAACCTGGAAGAAGAAATCCTGCAAGTAATCAGGGAGAATTTCATGGAGATATTACTAGATACGGTCAACCAAAATGTACAAGAGACACTCAAGGAATTCCAAGACAACAAAAATAAAGACTATGAGAAAACACAAAACCAAATAAGTGATATCATAGGAGCCCTAAATAAACACCAAAATGAAACAGAAAACACCATAAATAGAAAGATAAATGAATTAAGGGTGAAAATTGACAACATTAAAGAGAAAGTATCCGACAATATGGAAAACCTCAGAAAAAAGAATGAAACAGAAATATAAAACAAAATGAAAGGCCATTCCAGCAGAATAGATCAAACAGAAGACAGAATCTCACAGTTTGAAGATGAAATGGTAATTGAAGGAAAAGCTAAAGAACTATTAGTCAAACAACTCAAGACATCTGACAGGAATATGCAAGAATTCACTGACTCCATCAAAAGACCAAACCTGAGAATCATGGGCATTGAAGAGGGAGAAGAGGTGCAAGCAAAAGGAATACATAATATATTCAACAAAATAACAGAAAATTTCCCAAGTGTAGAGAAAACTATGCCATCCAGGTACAGAAAGCCTTCAGAACACCAAACAGACTTGAGCAAAATAGAAATACCACATGACATATTATTATTAAAACAACAAGCACAGAAGATGGAAAGATCTCTCATGCTCATGGATTGGAAGAATCAACATAGTAAAAATCGTTATACTAGCAAAAGCAATCTACATGTTTAATGCAATTTCCATCAAAATCCCAATGACTTTCATCACAGAGATTGAAAAATCTCCCCTAAAATACATTTGGAAACACAAGAGACCATGAATAGCCAAGGCAATACTCAGCAAAAAGAGCAATGCTGGAGGTATCACAATACCCGCTTTCAAAGTATTACAAAGCAATGGTAATAAAAACAGCATGGCACTGGCACAAAAACAAACATGAAGACCAGTGGAACACAATAGAGGACCCAGATATGAATCCACACAACTGTATCAACCTCATTTTTGACAAAGGGGCCAAAAATATACGATGGAGAAAAGACAGCCTCTTTAACAAATGTTGCTGGGAAAAGTGGTTATCCATCTGCAAAAAACTGAAACTAGATCCATGTTTATCATCCTGTACTAGTATCAACTCAAAACTGATCAAGGGCCTTAATATTAGACCCAAAATGCTGAAGTTAGTATAGGAAGGAGCAGAAAACACTCTGGAAGAAATAGGTATAGGCAAGGACTTCCTCAATAGAACCTCAGCAGCCCAGCAACTAAGAGAAAGGATGGACAAATGGGACTTCATAAAATTAAAAAAGCTTCTGCACAACAAAAGAAATGATCTCTAAACTGAAGAGACCACCCACAGAGTGGGAGAAAATATTCACCAGCTATACATCAGACAAGGAACTGATAACCAGAATATACAGGGAATTTAAGAAACTAAACTCTCCCAAAATCTATGAACCAATTAAGAAATGGGCAACTGGAACTAAATAGAACTTTCTCAAAAGAAGAAATTCAAATGGCCAAAAAACACATGAAAAAATGCTCACCATCTGTATCCATAAAGGAAATGCAAATCAAACCACACTAAGATTCCACCTCACCCCTGTTAGAATAGCCATCATCAAAAACACCACCAACAACAGGTGTTGGCGAGGATGTGGGGAAAAAAGGTGGGAATGCAAGCTACTGCAACCACTCTGGAAAAAAATTTGGAGTCTTTTAAAAAATCTAAACATAGATCTGCCATATGATCCAGCAATCCCACTCCTGGGAATATACCTGAAGGAATGTGACACAGGTTACTCCAAAGGCACCTGCACACCCATGTTTATTGCAGCGCTATTCACAATAGCCAAGTTATGGAAACAGCAAAATGCCCCACTACTGATGAATGGATCAAGAAAATATGGTGTTTATATACAATGGAATTTTACTCAGCCATGAAGAACAACGAAATCTTATCATTTGCAAGTAAATGGATGGAACTGGAGAACATCATTCTGAGCAAGGTTAGCCAGATTCAGAAGACCAAAAATTGTTTATTCTCCCTCATATGTGGTCTTTAGATCTAGGGCAAATACAGCAATGTTGTTGGACTTGGGTCACATGACAAGGGAAGAACACATTCGGGAGGTATGGAGATAGGTAGAAAACCCAAAACATGAAAGCATTTGATGTCCCCACTTCAGAGGAACTAATACAGAAACCTTAAAGTGACAGAGGTCATCATGAGAAGGGGATCAGGAACCAGTGTAAAAATCAGTTAGAGATGAATCAACCTGGGTTGTAACACACGTGTACATGAAAGTAATGCTAGGAATCTCTCTGTATAGCCGTCCTTATCTCAACTAGCAAAAATGCTATGTCTTTCTTATTATTGCTTATTTTTACTCTTCAAAAGAACTTGAGAAAAGCACAGAACAGGTTCTGCCTGGAAGAGAGGGGAGAGGGGGAGAGAGGGTGGGGGCTGGGGGCAGGGGAGAGAAATGACCCAAAGAATGTATGCACATGTGAATAAATGAATTAAAAAATAATACTTAATTATACCTGCCATGTACGTGTATACATATTTGCATGTGTATGTATGTTTATATCTGCCCTTTAAACAATGTGTATGGTTCTTGAAAAATGTGGTTTTATTGCTATTGTGTGCACTGATCTATGATATCCTGGGCTAGCATCTCATAATGGTTACAATACTTGCTGATTAAATAAAGGAATTAAACATACACACACACACACACACACACACACACAAAAGATCAGTACAAGTTTTATCATCTACTAAAAACCTAGGTCTGTCTTCTCTAAGACTCTTCCCACTTTTTTATGGGACTTTAACGACTGCAGTTTCAGAATCTAAAGTATACAAGTTATTGACTTTTTAAAAAGGATCTTTTTTATCTTTTGTCCAAAAATTTTAATACTTTGAAATATATGTAGTTATACTCATTTGTGTCCTGGTACTTAAATAGAGCTAAAAATAACCTAATGTCCAGAAATAGAGAACTGTTTATATCAATTGTTTTATATTCATTGCAATGAGCCATTATCAACCACAGAAACAGTGCTAAGAATGAATATTAAATGGCAGGGAAAGATGCTTGGAACATGGAGCTAAATTAAAAAATAATACATGTCAAAAAAACCCCCTATACTTGTGACCCTCATTCATAATAAAAACGCAGGAGACTAGGGAGACAGGAAATTTCCTCAACTTGATGAAGAGGCTCTGTGCAAAACAAGCCTTCAGCTAGCAACACACTTTTGGGTGAAATATTGAGTGGTTTCACTTTATTGATAGGTAAAATTCAACAATGTCTCCTGAGTCAAACACAGAAAGACAAATAAAATATACCCTGACTGCAGAACAGTGATTTCTACAGATGGAGATGGATAGAAGGGAAGGCCAGATAAAGGAAGTCGGAATTTGATTAGTGTATGATGTATGCTTGTGCTGAAATATCACACAGAACCCCATTCATATGTACAATTAACATGTGTCATCTTTTTTTTCCCTTAAAGGTATAGATTGTATGGAAAAATACAAAAACTTATCAGCTAAAATTATGTTAAGTTAAGATTAAAATTGGCATCTTTCAAAAAAATGTCTGCTGTTATTAACATTCTACTGGAAAACTCAGCTACTGCAATAAGACAAGAAAAAATAAATGAAAATAAGAAGTATGCAGTTTTGAAGAGAAAAACAATTCCCTATTTTAGGTAAAATATTGTCATGATAGAGAATCTGTTGGTGCATACAAAAAACCCTCAGGATGCAAGGTCATACACAACAATCAGGTACATTTACAAGATAAATAAGGAATATGTAAAAAGCACCACAGACACACAATCCCTCTCACAATGGTTACAAAGAAAATTAATTGGTTTAAGTATGACCCTAAGAAAACATGTACAGGATCCATGTACTGAAAACTACAAAATGTTGATGAAGGAAATCAAAGAAATCCAAAGGAATAGAGAGGCACACAGTGTTCATGGATCACAAGACTGAACACGCTGAGGACACTGTTTTTCTTCAGGCATCAATGAGTTTATTTCAATTTCTATAACAGTATAGGCCAGGCACCAAAAGCTTATTCTGAATCAGTATGAAAGGTGGAATGATTCATTGCAAAGTAAATGAACTGGGAGGAAGAAAGCACTCTACATGACATGATTCACTCTGTCCCTACAATAGCCAAGACCGTGTGGTATTGCAGCAGGGAAAGTCACAGGGATCAAATGGACATGAGAAACCTATCTGACCACATGGCCCTAACCGATTCTCTTCTTCCTTTCTTTTCCTTTCTTTTTCTGGTGCTCCTTGGGTTTGAACTCTAGACCTTGTGCCATGTCCCTGAACCTTTTTGCTGCAGTTATTTTTCAGATAGGTCTGGTGAATTTTTTCTGTTCTGGCCTTGGACTATCCTTGAACTGTGTGATCACACTGCTTATGCTTTCAGCATAGCTGAGAATCCAGACATGAATCACCACCCCTGGCTTGTTTGTTCAGATGGGGTCTTGCCTGGGCTGGCCTCAAATCATGAGCCTATTGATTTTCTGCTTCCAGAGTAACTGGGGTTCTGGGGTTGTAAGTGTGAGTCACATACCATCTTTTTTCTTCCTTCCTTCCTTCCTTCCTTCCTTCCTTCCTTCCTTCCTTCCTTCCTTCCTTCCTTCCTTCCTTCCTTCCTTCCTTCCTTCCTTCCTTCCCCTCTCCCTCCGTCCCTCCCTCCCTTGCTTCCTTCCTTCCTTTTCTCAACATAATGAATTAAGTCACTGGATGAGTAGACTGACTCTGTTCTAATCTGGCATTATTCAATATCAGAATATTTTCCCAACTGATTTTTTTTGTTGTGCTAGGGGTGCACTGTGGCATTTACAAATATTCTTTCAACATATCAAATATACCACAGTTGAATTCATCTGTCCATCATCCTCCTTTACTCCCCTCATCCAAATGATTTTTGACAGGAATAACATGGTGTTTAAAGAACCACAGAGTCAGAGGTCAAAAAACATGAAAGAAAAGATGAACCTTGGCCTAAACCTCATATATTACACAACATTTAACACCAAATAGATCATAGACTTAAATGTAAAGCACATACAGTGTACAAATTTTAACAAAAATAAAGAACAGTACAAGAGACCTCAGGGACAAATTTTCAGACTTACTGCCAAAAGTGCAATCTAAATATAGGTGGATTGTCCACCTCCAAATAGAAGACTTTCTCTGATAAAAAGACTTCCATTATGAGAGAAGGACAAGCTACATCTGGTGACTCCAAAAGACTAGCAAGGGGGAGCTTTATGGTGAACAACCTGCTCAATATCGTGACTGTACTGGTTATAGCAGAGGTGTGTGCACATGGCAAATTTGCTGAGAGCTACACACACACACACACACATATACACGTACATAACCATATACACACATATGCATACATGCACACATACACACATGCACACACATACATACATACATACACACATATGCAAACGACGGCACGGAGAATGTCTGTGTATTGTATCAATTTCCTATTGCTAGAGTAAGAGGATCATACTATTTCTATAGTTATGCAAGATATAATCATTGGGTAAAGCAGAATAAAGTTATTTGAAACCTTCCTGTACAATTTTGGCAATGTCTTGTGAATCTATAATTATTTCATTATAGAAAATGAATAAATAATTGTTCAAATATTTAAAAAATGGATGCTTACCCGCCGATTTGTGAAGACAGAATAACATTCTTTCACAAACACTGTTTTGATCATATCTGTGTCTGTGATAACTAGCACAGGCTGTCGACCATCATACAACCTGTGTTAGAAAAACAGAGTTGATTTAAAAAACTAAAGGAGCTGGAACCACACCCAGAAATTCAGATTTTGCTCCTGATGTTACATCATCCACACCCCGAGTCCACAATACACAGCAAGATGAGTTCCTAGTTCAAGTAGAGATTCTGAGCACAGAAGCCATTGGAGTGTTGACAAAATGAAGGTAATTAAGTAGGGAAAAGACACAAAGTAGCTCTTCATACAGATTATGACTAGATACCATTGGAACTTCTGTGGTGCATGCATATTGTATTAGCCATGATTCTTTGCATGTTCAAAATATTGGATTATCAAAAAGAATATTAGGTCAGTTAAAAACTGAAGACAAGTACTTGATCAAGTGCTCAGAAGTGCTAACTGTTGCAAGAGCAGTTGAGTTAGGAGATGTAAGGCTCTCTCTGTGACTCTGTCACTAAATCACAAGGTCTTCATGAGTCATGTCAACTCGCAGACCCTGTGGTTGGGCCTGTGGATTCTGAGGATTGGTTTGTGAGAGAAGAGAAAGAGACAAGAGGTGGCAAAGCCTCCTCCCACTTCTCTTTGTGGAAAATGACTATCCTCTTCCAATGGTCTCACCAAACCTCCCGCAGCTCTGAACAGGAAGAGCTGCTTCAATGATCTGAGCCACCATTCAAGATTATAAACTGCATGGAGTCCACAGGGAACACAGCTGTGCAGCTATATCCTATATAAGTTCTTAAAGGGCAGTAGAACGAAGCAGAGAAAGAAATCCTGCATATAATTCCATCGAATATTCTTGGCTGAAAAACAAAAATTAAATGAAAGAAAAGCTGCACGCGTTCAGGGAAAGTACAAAAAGCTTAGCATTAATAATTTTCAATTCTGCTTACTATGTTTCCTAGACTTTCTTTCAGAAGTGAATGCTAAATACATCTTTTTTCTTGTGGTACTGGGGTTTAAATACAAGGCTTCTCCCTTGATCAGTCTGGATTATGATTCTCTTCACTTCTTGCCACAGCTGGGGTGACAGGCATGCAATACAATGTCTAGCTTTTTCCTCTATTAAGATGGGGTCTCGCAAACTTTTTTGCTCAGGCTGGCCTGGAATCATAATTCTCCTGATCTCACTTCCCAACTCAGCAGACCCTGTGGTTGGGCCTCTGGATTCTGAGGATTGGTTTGTGAGAACCGAGGATGAGATAAGAAAAGGCAAAGCCTCCTTCCACTATCTATTAGTGGAAAATGACTACTCCTCTTCCAATGGTCTCACCAAACCTCCCGCAGCTCTGAATGGGAAAAGCTGCTTTAATGATCTGAGCCACCATTCAAGATTATAAACTGCATCAAGTCCACAGGGAACACAGCTGTGCAGCTATATCCTATATAAGTTCTTAAAGGGCAGTGGAATGAAGCAGAGAAAGAAATCCTGCATATAATTCCATTCAAAATTCTTGGCTGAAAAGCAAAAATTAAATGAAAGAAAAACTGCACACATGCAGTACAAAAGCTTAGCATTAATGGTTTTCAATTCTGCTTGCTATATTTCCCTGACTTTCTATCAGAAGTGCATGTTAAATGTATATTTTTTGTTGTACTGGGGTTTAAACACAAGGCTTCACACTTGATCAGACTGGATTATGGTTCTCTTCACCTCTTGCCATAGCTGGAGTGATAGGCATACAATACAATGTCTACATTTCTCCTTTATTGAGATGCGGTATAATAAACTTTTTTGCTCAGGCTGACCTGGAACTGTAATTCTCCTGATCTCAGCTTTTCAAATAGCTAGGATTATAAGCACCAGCCACTGGCACCTGCCTTTTAAATAGAAAATTTTAATACGGTTATTTGGACTTGAAATAAAAAAGGAACAAATGTAGGAAAAATATAATGCCAAGCACACAATAAAAAGGTATCAAATGATGCATTTTATGTAATTAAAGGGGAAGGTAAGATGCCAAAGGGAGAATAGCCAGATTCTAGGAAAAAATTAGACTAGTATTCTCTTCCTATGGAAGAGTCATAAGATGCAATAGTAGCCTAATTCTGACTGTGGCCCCACTTGACACTTGGTGACACATGAGATCCTTATAAGGAAAAGACTCCAGAAGCTTTATAATACATGGTGGCTACAACTGAAGAGGTTCTGGGCTGATATTCTTCCAATGCAATGGAATAATCCTAACAAGTTTACCCAATGGGACTTTCCAGAATACTCACCCCCACATTTTTCCATATTTCTTATAGCACTCTATGTCAAAATCTGCCACACCCTGGGAGGAGAAACCACACAACATCCCATTATTATTCTAAAAATACTGATCCCATTTCTAATTTAGTCTCAAATGACTGGAATCCTGTGTGATCAAGATTGCTATTCCTCGCTAGCAGAAGTGACTTCCAACTGAGAGAGTTCAGAGGGGGAAAAAGGACAAAATTCAGGAGATACTTGACAAAGGAATTTGCAGTCACTCTTGAGTTTTTTCTTCCAATATTGCAATACACAACTCCTTACCCTTCTGTATGAAAATAACTGACTCCTTATCTTTCTAAGGTGTGTTTGCTTCTGCTTCTGCTGTCTCTGAAATCCTGGAACCTTCTGAATTATTCCTTCCACTGGCCTATGATGAACCCAAGTCTGATGGATCATTTATTTAATGAGATCTCATGAATTCTGGTGGAATTAGGACACTAAGGTCACCAGTGACCTCTTTTAGTAATATAAGTCTCAGGACTGTTATTAAGTGACAAAGTGAGAAAGCAAGTGGAGACAAAAGGGACGGATCTGGTGCTTCTAGCTCACTGTGGAAATATGAGGAGATGCCACTTCTACACATAGTCCCCCACAAATTAAATACTCATTCTGAGAATTCACTTCTGAAACTCAAAAAAGATATCCTCCTGGTGTTAAGTTTCAGTGGTGATGTTTTAACTGTGCAGATAAATAGATCCAGAGCTGTGCAATGACTAGAACTTCCTGGAGCCTTCTCCAGTGGGAAAAAAGAAAATCCTCTTAGAAGCTCACAAAGTCTAACTTTGTTACCAACACGAGTGCTGACATGCTAGAGATCTGAGTTCATCAGCTGATGAAGCCTGATGCTTCTGGCATTGGAAACAGAGCCCTGGAATAAATCTGGTTATGCTCTATCTGGATGAAGGATGAAGTGTGAGAGGTCTCTGAAAGTCTGAAACATCAGCACTTCCTCCTAAAGAGCAACATTTTTACTGAGGGAACTACACAACCCTACAAAGCAAAATAGGGATCTCAAATAACACTCACCTTGCGGTAACCAAGAATAGTTCCCAGAAAAGGCAGAGGTTTGGGGCCAGGGATTCCCAACTTCTTAAACAGTCCATGTGAATGGGTCCCATATCTATAAATATGAGAAAATCAAGTCGTAGAGATCATCAGCACCTTCTTTCTCTCGTCTCTCCCTCCTGTTCTCCTCTCCTTCCTTCCCAACATCATACAAATGGCAGCCGCCAGTCACTAACACAGGAAATGGGATGGCTGAGGCAGGTGGATAAAGTGTAGTCAATAAATAAAGCAGTATCTATAATTAATTTTCCTCCTCCACTCCTCTCCCACGTTCACTGAGACCCCAAAAGTCACAAACATTAGCTAAAGGTAGCTGAAGTCTTCAGCTCCCAATTCTAGAGTGAGTAGTTGGTAAATGTTCCCAAACTTGAGTTTGAGTGTGCCTGTGAGATTTAGGCTAGAATTCTTCCAGGTCATTTCATTTAGGAAATGTGTCACTTTAGGAAGGTGATTTGAGGCCAACACATCTTCCCCCAGTATCTTCAGCAGTTTCTAGTACCCATAAGTATCTCTAGGAGTTCTTCCCTGAAGGGAAAGGAATTACTTTGTCATATTTCCCACCTTGGAGTACTTTTATTTCATCACTGGCCCGCCCTCTTCCTTACTCACCTACATTGAGAAATTAAGATGGCCTGCTGGACAGGTATATCAAAAACAGATGAATTAAAGTCACCTGCCCAGCAGGTGTATTTTCACATATATATGCAATCCATGTCATACAAGTGCATGCATAACTTCAAACCCATGTTATGTCATCACTCTAAAATGAGCTCATTCTAGTCTTGTGTGTTTGAAATACTGAAACTAGCAGCCCTATTTTCACTTTTCTGAGGAATGATGTTGGGCGTATCTCAAAGAAGTTCTAGGATTGAATAGAATGAAAACAAGCAATTTCAATTAATTCCAGAATCTTATTAGATGTATTTACTATTTTCACATCATTGTGAACTTCAGATAGAAGTTGACATGTGAAGAGCATATTGACTCCACAGTAAAAAACAAAACTCCCCCCTCCACCTGCTCACAATGCCAGAAATCTGACACTTTTTTTTTGCAGCGCAAGGCCTTGTGCATGCTAGGCAAATGATCTACCTCTTATTGACCCATACTTCCTCATTTTTTCTGTTAGGGTTTTGTTTTCAAATATGGTCTTGTGCTTTTTTCTTGGGCTGGCCTCAGACGATGATCCTCCTACCTATGCCTCCCATGTATCTGTGATTAAAGGCATGAACAACAATGCCCAGCTAAGTTTTGTACAGGTTGGCTTTGAACCTTGATCATCCTGATTCTGCATCTAAAGTAGCTAGGATATAGGTGTGAGCTACCATGCCCTTTCTCATATGGTTTTTATTCATGCCTCTGTAGTGGAGTTTAGAGGCTAAAAATATTCAAAATTCAAATTTCTTTGAGGCTCCTGCTTTTGAAGGCTGCCAGTAGAATTCATATCAGGGAAGAAACAAATCTCAATACTGATGTTTATAGTGGAAGGGAAAAGATGTGAAAAAGAACAAAAATTCAAAACTTTTGTCAGAACTTCTTGCTCTTAAGAGTAATGACTTAAAGTAGAATAGTTCTGCACATTATTGGATAGAGGAATTGAGTTATAGGAGTGAGGGGAGCTCTGGGGAAGAATAACAGAACAAAGGGTAGAGTGGGATGTGAAACTACCATAAACTCTGGGTACACTAGGTGCATTGTGTAAATGATGCTGAGGGTGAGAGGGCAGTAGCAGAGTCCAGCTGTGTCCACAGGGTTCAATCCTTCTACACAGTCTTGCAGCAGACACAGAACACAGAAGCAAAGATAATGACACAAACACTCATGAGGATCCCTCTTCTCCCCAGAAACCTGAACCCCACTGTACACAGTGACCAGTTGTTTGCAATCTGCCTCCCCGAACCTTTGTTTATAAATAAAAGTTCAAACATCAGTTCAATCAGAGATCAGTTCCCAGAACCAAATGATCTCCCTGAATCCTCCTAGACACAGAAATTTTATGGGAGGTGAATGCTTACTAACTCCTTCAAGGGATAAAGTCCTTACATTTTTGCAGCATGCAACTCTTAAGCAATTTCCTGTTTGTTTTCTCTTTAGATCTTCCAAATAAATAATAAATAGAGCAAATTAATTCTCACTCCAAGTCCAAGGTGACAGAGATCAGGAGCTTAGACAGCTACTTACAGATAGAGGAGCACCAGGGTGATAGCCAGGAGGACCCAGGTTTCTATGGAAAAGTTTGGGATCAAGTCCATGCTCACTTTCCTGCAGCAATTCTCTCCTATGAGGTTTGCTTTCAGCTGTGGTCTTTGCTCTTTGTAGAGCTGGAACTGCTGAGCTACCTTTCTCCACCTGTGAGCCCAGCCTGCTGTCTTTATGGTCTGAGAAAGGAGGTGGTGGCGAATGTACAGCCAATAGGAAAGCTACCTGTGTACCATGCATAGTTGCATGAGTCAGATGTCCTCTCCACCTTGCCAATTGGCAAGGACTCCTGGATACACATACTCTGATCTTTGAGTTCACATTTTATAGACATATCAATAAGTAATGCAATAATTGTTGTTACTAGGGCCAAAGGTTATTGCTTCTTATCAAAAATTCAAGTGAAGCCACTGGATTTGAATTTCATCTAATCTGTCTTTGTCTCCAGGGCTATTATTATTACAAAATACATGTAATGCACTCAAATAAGCTAAATCTATAGATAATTACTGGTATATTTTCTTCAGCTTAGACTGTGCCAATGCCCTGATTTTTGGGGGTGGAAGAGAAGACTCCAGGACTTGTTTCAGAGTCAGGCTAGAAAGAGCAATTGTCACTTGTGAGCTCCCTACCAGATCCCTGTTGGGAGAAATACTGTGACTGGTTCTTTGGAAATTACACTTGCTCATTATCTTAATTCAGACTCATGTTCTATGTTCTCAGCTTGAAAAAATAGAGGAGTAGGTGTCAAAATATCAAACTTCCAACAACAGAAAAGAAATAGAGCACATTTAAGCTGTGCATATGCATTTCCTTGTTTATTATTGTCCACAATTCTGCAGAAACTGACACTCGCCCTTCACCAGCTCTTCCCATACCTCTGGATGTAAATCCTCAGGTTCACCCAACTATTACAGTTTGGGTATGAAGAGGCCACCAAAAATCTCCTTGTTGAGGCTTGACCCTTAGCAGGTAGTGTTGTTGAGATGTGGTTGAATCACGAAGGCAGTAATTACAGCAGTGGATTAACTTATCAGTGAGCTCACAGCTGAATGGGGTATTAGGAAGTAGGGTCTTGTTGGAGGAAGCAGTTGGCTTCATGCCTTTGAAAGGTATATCTTGTTCCCAGACTCTCTCTTTCTTTCTCCCTCCCTCTCTCCCTTCCTTCCTATCCCCTCTCCCTCTCTCTGTCTCTCTCTGTTTCTCTGTCTCTCTCTCCTCCCTGACCATCTTGAGATGAGCAGCTTTGATCCACTCCATGCCATAATGTTTCAATCTTGCCTCAGGCCCACAGTGGAGCCAACTAGGAATTAAAATATCTGAACCCATGAGACAAAAGTTGTCATCTTGCTCTCTTAAGTTGTTTATCTCTGGTAATTTGTCCCAACAATGAAAATCAGTGTGTGCCACTTTTGGGTGAAGGCTTTCTTCAACAGGCAGGCTGCTCCTGTAAATACAAAACATGGATACACCTATTTATTTGTACTTAATTCAGGTGTAGGTATTGTGATGGATGTACGCTGGGAGCCACACAGTTCTGTTTTTCAAGGGAAACCTCCCAGTGGAGTGAGAGATTAAAAAATGTGTTTGGTTGTTGCTTGTGCACACTTTTAGAATCTCTGGGATGTAAGAACACTACCTGGTGGAATTAAAGAAGGAAATGGCAGTAGGCCTGAATATCACAAAAGACAGACATAGAAAACTGGGGACAAAACAGAAGAAAAGTAGTACTTAAAATCCAGGGAATTTGACTGCATTTCTGCCATATTTCATTTACTTCACTGGGCATTGCCAAATGCTACCACACTAAGTTTATAGATGTAGAAACTGAGGATCAATGACTGCAAGGAGTTTTCCAATAGATGACTTTTTTGTTGCAACAAAATATTGTCTATGAAGTTAATCCAAAGGAAGAGTGAGAACTGTTCTGGTACAACGTTATTCAACACACACAGTAGGAAATAGTCGGGTAGAAGACAGAAGCAGTCAATTTAGTTGAGATTCTGGTTGCTACATCTGATCACTCACCCAGCATTTCCTCCAGGTGTCTTCTAAAACTAAGAGCTATCACATGTCATCTCAGCAGGAAGAACAAGATGCAAGTAATGCCAACATGAAGGCATTGTGTAGGATCTCTGTCTATATTCTCAAGCACAGAGATGGATAGAGTGAATTAAAATAGGGGAAGACTATGTTGTTTTCTATAACTATTGGGTCATCAAAATCAAAGCCTTTTTGTATTGTTTAGATATAAAACTGTTGTGAAACTAAAATTACCTCATCTTCCACCAAAGCACATGTTTGGATAAGATAATGTAGTAACTAAGGCTAATATGAACTTCTACCTGTCCTATCCACCTCCAAGCCTTGTCTAATCAGTTGGGATTTTATTTCTTTATTTATATATTCATATATGCATACATTATTTGGGTCATTTCTTCTCCAAGGCCCCCCGCCTTTCCCCCTCCCATCCATACCCCTCGCTGTTCTGCCCTTTTCTCCAATTTTGTTGAAGAGAACACATAAGAAAGACAAAGCGTTTTTGCTAGTTCAGATAAGGATAGCTATACAGAGAGATTCCTAGCATTGCTTCCATGTGCAAGTGTATTACAACCCAAATTGATTCATCTCCACCTTACCTCTTCACTACTTCCCAGTCACCTTCCCATATTGACCTCTGCCACTTTAAGATTACTGTCTTAGCTTCTCCGCAGTGGGGACATCAAACACTTTCAAGTTTTGGGTTTCCTACCTATCCCCATTCCTCCTGTATGTGCTCTCCCCTCAGCGTGTAACCCAAGTCCAACTACATTACTGCCTTTGTCCTAGATCGAAAGTCCACATATGAGGGAGAATACGATTCTTGGTCTTCTGAGGCTGGCTACCTCGCTCAGAATGATGTTCTCCAGTTCCATCCATTTACTTGCAAATAATAAGATTTCATTCTTCTTCATGGCTGAGTATTCCATTGTGTATAAATACCACATTTTCTTAATCCACTTGGCCGTAGTGGGGCATCTTGGCAGTTTCCATAACTTGGCTATGTGAATAGCACTGCAATAAACATGGGTGTGCAGGTGCCTCTGGAGTAACCTGTTGCATTCCTTTGGGTATATCCCTGGGAATGGGATTGCTGGATCATATGGCAGATCTATGTTTAGATTTTTAAGATGCCTCCATATTGTTTTTCAGGGTGGTTGCACCAGCTTGCATTCCCACCAGCAGTGTATGAGGCTTCCTTTTTCCCCACATCCTCGCCAACACCTGTTGTTGGTGGTGTTTTTGATGATGGCTATTCTAACAGGGGTGAGGTGGAATCTTAGTGTGGCTTTGATTTGCATTTCCTTTATGGCTAGAGATAGTGAGCCTTTTTTCATGTGTTTTTTGGCCATTTGAATTTCTTCTTTTGAGAAAGTTCTGTTTAGTTCAGTTGCCCATTTCCTAATTGGTTCATTGATTTTGGGAGAGTTTAGTTTCTTAAGTTCCCTGTATATTCTGGTTTTCAGTCCTTTGTCTGATGTATAGCTGGCAAATATTTTCTCCCACTCTGTGGGTGTTCTCTTCAGTTTAGAGACCATTTCTTTTGTTGTGCAGAAGCTTTTTAATTTTATGTAGTCCCATTTGTCCATTCTTTGTTACACATTCTGCTGTGCTGCTGTGGTTCTATTGAGGAAGTCTAGGGTAGATTTTTCTATCTCTGTGATGAATATCATTGGGATTTTGATGGGGATTGCATTAGTATGTAGATTGCTTTTGGTAGTATAGCCATTTTTACTATGTTGATTCTACCAATCCATGAGCACGGGAGACCTCTTTACCTTCTGTAGTCTTCTTTGATCTCTTTCTTCAGGGGTTTGTAGTTCTTCTTGAAGCAGTCATCCACATCCTTTGTAAAGTTTACCTCTAGATATTTAATTTTTTTGAGGCTATTGTAAATGGAATTGTTTCCATATATTCTTTCTCAGTTTGTTCATTATTGGTATATAAAGAAGCTAATGATTTTTGTAAATTGATTTTGTCTCCTGCCACCTTCCTGTGGTTGTTAATGGTGTTTAGGAGTTTTTGTGTAGAGTTTTTTGGGTCTTTAAGGTGTAGGATCATATAGTCTGCAAATAGGGTTATTTTGACAGTTTCTTTACCTATTTTTATTCCTTTTATTTCTTCTTCTTGAAAGAATTTATTGACTGAAATACCTCACTCAATGCTCTTTTTGCTTTTAAGGTTTCTGTTGAGAATTCTGCTATGATTTTGATGGGTTTACCTTTGTATGTTGTTTGTTTTTTCTCTCTTACAGCCTTCAGTATTCTTTCTCTATTCTCCGTGCTTGTTGTTTTAATGATAATATGTTGTGGGGTAGTTCTATTTTGGTCAAGTCTGTTTGGTGTCCTGGAGGCTTCCTGTACCTGAATGGGCATAGTTTTCTCTAGGTTTGGGAAACTTTCTGTTGCTATTTTGCTGAAAATATTACACATTCCTTTTGCTTGGACCTCTTCTCCTTCTTCAATACCCATGATTCTCAGGTATGGTCTCTTGATGGAGGCAGTAAATTCTTGCATATTCCTTTCACAGCTTTTGAGTTGTTTGAATATAGTTCCTCAGTTTTTCCTTTAATTTCCATTTTATCTTCAGGTTCTGAGATTCTGTCTTCTACTTGTTATGGTCTGATGGAATAGCCTTCTACTGTGTTTTGTATTTCTGTTTCATTCTTTTTTTCTGAAGTTTTCCATATCATTGGTCACTTCCTCTTTAATTTTGTCAATTTTTGCCCTTAATTCATTTATCTCTTTATTTATGGTGTGCTGTTTCACTTTGGTGTTTATTTAGGGCTCCTATAAGTTCACTTATCTGGTTTGTGTCTTCTCATTGCCTTTACTTTTGTTGTCTTGGAATTTCTTGAGTGCCTCCTGTACATCTTAGTTGACCATGTCTAGTAACATTTCCATGAAATTCTCAGTGATTTCTTGCTGAATTTCTTCTTTTAGGGTGTTCTTGTAGGCTTAGTTGTGTTCTTTGGGATAATCTATCTTGGTTTTGTTTAGGTCTGGAACTGGGTATCTATTTTCATTTCCCTCTGAATCCTGTACTAATTTATTTTGGGGGGGAGAATGCTTTCCATCCCTTTTCATCTTCCCATCATTCCACTTGGTGCTGCTTCTGTCCCTGTAATTTAGTATTTTTTTACAATAGTAAAAGTAATGAAACCAAGAAAAAAAGAGAATAAAGAAAATGAAAGAAAAGAATAAAAAATAAAAAAAAAGAGAACCAAAGAAATCAACAGGGAGTGAAGGGGGACTAACCATCAGTGAACAAGACAAGCACTTAGAGAGAAAGAGAAAAAACTATTCCACGTTCAGGAACAATGGAATTTCAGTCTTAGTAGTTCTGGTGTTACTCCTCAGCATCCAGTCCTGGTGTTGGTATTTAAGCAGTAGCTCTGTCGTAGTCTCGCCAGGTGGTTGAATCAGGAGATGAGCTTTGTGAACCGCTATCTGCCCTATTTCAGGCAGCTGCTCATCTGCCACCTACTGTCAGTGGTCTACTTTTGCAGGCTTTGTTTACTGAAAGTTCAAGCAGAAAGCTGCTCCTCCCTCTTTCCCTGATGCAGAGGATTGTCAGCCAGCTACTTTTGCAGACTCTGTTTACTGAATGTTCACATGGAGAGCTGCCCCTGCCCCCTTCTCCAGTGCACTCAAAGCACCCCGTCCTCTGCTGTGTGTCCTTTTTAGTTCCTTGTTTATTTTTCAGGTTTTTTTTTGCGGGGAGGAGGGTCAGTCTGTCCAGGGTGCTATGCTGTTTTATCCCAAGGGTGGCTGTGGGAATACCATGTGCTGCTTATTTGCTCACCTCTTGGTGTGCGTCTCCTAGGAAGGTTTGGAGCCAGCGACTGGTGGTGCAGGAGGCCTCCTGGTTTCTCAGTGTAACATGGCCTGGAGAAGCTTTGTGTGGGCTGGAGGTTTGGGTGTCAGAGTTTTGCTTCTTCTTGGTGTTTTTTTTCTGCCAAGTGTGGCTCCAGCATCTCAGCAAGTTTTGATTTATGGAGCTCATGCTGTCTGCTTCCTCCCTCTAGTTGCCATCTAGTTTTTCCTTTAATTTCCATTTTATCTTCACATTCTGAGACTCTCTCTTCCACTTGTTCTAGGCTGTTGGGGTTGCCTTCCATTGTGTTTTGTATTTCTGTTTCATCCTTTTTACTGAAGTTTTCCATACCATGGGTCACTTCCTCTTTAATTTTGTCAATTTTCACCTTTAATTCATTTATTTCTCTATTTATAGTGTTCTCTGTTTCACTTTGGTGTTAATTTAGGGCTCCTATGACTTCCTTTATTTGTTTCTGTGCCTTTTCGTATTCTTTATTTTTGGTGACTTGAAATTTCTCGAGTGCCTCTTGTATGTTTTAGCTAACTATGTTTAGTAACATCTTCATGAAATTCTCAGTGATTACTTGCAGGATTTCTTCTTTGAGGAAGTTCTTGTGCACATCATTGGGTTCCTTGGCATCATTTATCTTTATTTTGTTGGAGTCCAGAACTTGGTGTCCATGTTATTCATTTCCCTCTGAATTCTTTATTAAATTATTTTTTGGGGGAGAATGGTTTCCATCCCTTTTTTGTCTTCCCATCGCTTCACTTGGTGTTGTGCAACTATGTTCTTGATAGGCTAGTTGGTGGTTTCAGTCACCTGTTTCCTTTTCCTTGGTTTAATTTTGTCTTGTGGCTGTATTGGGTTTGTAGCTAAGTGTGTGTGTGCTATTTCTGTCCCTGGTCTGGGACAGAAATTTAGTATTAGCTAATTCACAATAGTAAAACTAACAAAAAAAGGAGAAATTAATGGGGAGAGATGAACAAACAAACCCCAACAAACCAGAAACAAAAAACAGACAAACAAACAAACAAACAAACAAGACTTTCAGGTTCAGGAACAATAAAATTTCAGTCTTAGTTTAAGTTCTGGTGTTACTCTGCCAGCATCCAGTCCTGGTGTTGGTATTTAAGCAGAAGCTCTGTCAGGAGGTTGGGTAGTTTTTTTTTCTTCTGTCTTGCAGAGGCAGCTGCTTGGTCAGCTCCTCCCTCAGTGGGGTGTGGCAGTTGAAGTTTCTATGTTGTCCTCAGGTTCCGGAGATCAGCTCTGTAGCCCACCAGTTGTCCTGCCTTGGAGTTGGCTTTTCACTGTGGTTGATTACTGGGGGCTTGTTTCTTTGACTCGCTCCCTTTCTCTGGCACAAGGTCAGTGATCCATCAGCCAACTCCCTGCTGCCAGAGTGTTGTGATAGTTTGCTGTTTGTTTTTCAATTTTGCAGAGCCATTTGACTTTGGATGTTGCACACTGGCTCAGGAGACGAGCTTTGTGGACTGCTATCTGCCCTATTTCAGGCAGCAGTATATCAACTGCTTGCTGTTGGCCCTTCTGCCGTTCCTGCCACTTGTTTACTGAAGTTTATGCTGAGCTTAGCTCCTCTCCTCTCCCCACTTCTCTGGTGCACTTTCAGAGTTCTTTCCTCCCCTGCTGTGTGTTAGTTTTCAGTTTGTTGTTTATACAGGTTTTTTTTTGTGGGGGGTGGGGTCAGTCTGCCCAGGGGGCTATGCTTGTTTATCCCAAGGGTGGCTGGGGGAATATGGTATGACACTTGGTGCTCACCTGTTTGGTCTGATGAATGTCTCACAAGCAGGTTTGTACCCAGTGTCTGGTGGCAGCAGGAGCCCTCCTGCTTTCTCAGTGTAATGTGGCATGGAGAAGCTTTCTATGTACTAGGGGTTCATGGTGCTGATATTTTGATTCTCTTTGGCACTTTGTTACTGCCAAGTGTGGCTCCACCCTCTCAGCAAGATTTTTGATTCATGGAGCTCATGCTGTCTACTTCTGCACCCTAGTCACCATCTGGATCTTTTTACTCAGCTGGGATTTATACCAATAGGGATAGTTGGTCATTCCTTGAAACTAAAACAGAACTAACACCATTTCGTGACCAATGGAAAAGATCTTGCTCTATAAGGAACCATAAAAGGACTCTTGTTTTGTGAACTTAATTCCTTGTAAGGTATTTACATATGAAGAGCTGTAGTGTATGTTTGCAGGAGACACTAAGTGCCAGAAGAATATTCAAGTCACCTCTGTTCTGTCATCTGTTCAGGCATCTATTGAAGGCTCCATGTGACTTTAAATGTTCCAAATCCTTAGTACACAGATGAATAATAGTCAGATAATATTCTGGTTGCAGATAGAGACATAAGAGGTGATAATTATTTTACATTCAGGTAAAATTAATCAAACAGGTATTAGAATTATACAGTCCATATTAATATCCATTGGCTTATCTTCTTTTACAGTCTCCCTAACAATAGGTTAAAGTTCAATCTCAGATCACATCCAGGGATGCATTAGGCTCAGACATCACTCTCATTGGACTGTTGATCCACACACTCATTGATGTAAGGATCACAAGCAGTCTGATATTTCTGTCCATTTATGTTGTTACCCCAAGTGGCTTCTTTTATGGGAACCCTGTCCTGACTGCTACTGACTGAATGAATTGCTCTAAGTGTGTGTAGGAAGCATTAATCTGGAATGATCTGCATACTAGATTCAAATTTCACAATTTATGCAAAGAAAATGAAAGCAAGACTGTTTGTCTAATTCAGCTAAGTGTCCATTCTTCTCATTTGCATAAAATTTGATCTTGAAAATTTTGGGGATAGATGGTGAAAGCTGGGGGAAGGAAGAGTCCAATTATTCTGTTAATCATAGTTGGATTAGTGTGGAGAGTGTCAGGTCCAGGACATTCTCTCTTAGCATTGGATGAGGTGGGGTCCTCACCTCAATGTCATTGTATGTGAGTTTGACTGCATGCTGTCTCTGTTCAAGACCTACATCTAGCACTAAACACAAGAGAATCTGAGTATTTGTGCTTATGAAGCTCAACCTTTAATATGGTAGAAGAACACTAACCAAATAACCACATAAATAAATAAGGAGCTATAGAAATGTTCTGAAATAAAAGAACACTGTATATTCCAAGATGGAAAATTAGAGACAGCCACCACATTCCTGCACCTCCAAAACTCTGAACTAAAATTTTATATATCTGGATACAATTAAAGAAGAGGACACTAGTAAAAGAATAGATAATTAGATCTCAGGGAAACATAATAATTATTGCAATTTAGAGTTATAAAAGAAACAAAGGGAAAGCTATCCTGTGCTCTGAGCCCTCTGTCCAACTAGCTGCAGGAATAGGCAATCACTGAAGACCTGTGTCCTGGACCACTCCATCCATAGGCCTCTTTTCCTTCCTCATGGCATATCTGGGCCAGAAAATACAGTACAAATAGATCATTGGGCTGGTGTTCTAGCTGGGAGATAACAACTTCACTGATGAAGCTGGAGCTATTTGGTACCCCTGAGTCCCTCACCCAGGGCAAGCCACAGGCTCAGGGCAAGCTGAGGGAGTGGAAAAACTTAGAAGGCTCAACCCATTAGCATCGCACAGACTCCACTCCTCACATCTGCTGAAATGCATGCCTGGTTCCACCTCACCCCCCCAGAACTGCTGCACTATGTGGGGGCTGCTCCACCCCTGGAGCTTTCCCACTCCCTGGAGTTGCTGTTATTTGAAGGATCCAGCCCTTCCCTCCCTCCAGCTGTTGCTCCTAGTTCAGAGTCCTAGGTGACCATCAACCACTTTACGAGGCTGCAAGCAGAGGGGACAATCTTGGGCCCAGAAGGGATCCAGTAGCAAACACATTGAGAAACCCACAAACAGAACAGTAAGGGTCAACTATTGAAATAAAACACCTGCTGGATGGACAGAGCACAGATGGTATACATTCTTCTCAGCATGGAAGAAGTCTTGAGTTTTCTTTTTATTATTTTAAAAGTTATTTCATTTAATATTGTTATTTTTTATCCTTTCCATTTTCTGACTGTACTATCTTTCTACATAATAATTAGTTTTGTATACTGTTATTTCTAATACCTTTATTCCAGATGCCAGTCCCTTCCCCATCTTCCTCCTGTCTTATTTATTTATTTATTTGTTTTTTATTATTCATTTATTCACATGTGCATACATTGCTTGGGTCATTTCTCTTCCCTGCCCCTACCTCTATCCTCTCCCTCCCTCCCTCCCTCCTCACTTCCAGGCAGAACCTGTTCTGTGCTTTTCTTTAGTTCCATTGAAGAGTAGAAATAAGCAATAATAAGAAAGACATAGCATTTTTGCTAGTTGAGATAAGGAGAGCTATACAGAGAGATTCCTAGCATTGCTTTCATGTATAAGTGTGTTACAACCCAGGTTGATTCGTCTCTAACTGATCTTTACTCTGGTTCTTGATCCCCTTCTCGTGTTGTCCTCTGTTGCTTTAAGCTTTCTGTATTAATTCCTCTTTATACTTTTCTACCCACCCTTCTTTTTTCATTTAATTTAATTTTATTTATTTTTATCTCTTTGGTGTTTTTCTTTTAAAAATGTCTTATTGTTGTACTAGGGGTACATTGTGGCATTTATAAAAGTTCTTACAATATATTAAATATATCATCATTGAAATCACACCCTCCATCATTCTCTTTTATCCATCTCCCCCCATGGAATAGTTTCAACAGATCTCATTTTTTCCATTTACATACGTGTGTACACAGTATTTGTGCCATATTCAACCTCCTACAGTCTTTTCCTCCCTCCCTCCCATTCCCATTAGTACTATCTCCCCCACTAGACAGCACCTGTTTCACCCTCCTGTTCTCCAATTTTGTAAAAGAAAAAAAATACATATTTGTGTGCTTAAGATAGTTACACAGGGAGTTGCCTTGTGACATTTACATGTATATATGTATTGTAATCTAAATTTGTTAATCTCCTCTGTTTTTCTTCTTTCTACCTTAGTTCCCTTCTTATGGTGTATAGGAAGTACATCAGCCATGTTCACCTTCTTAACTTACTTCTTTTCCCCTCCTTCTCTCATATGTGACCTCCTTTTGGTGAGAACTGTTTTTCATAATATTTTTGTATTTGTGATAGTTCTATATTCCACATATATTATTTAATTTTAAATTCCTATTCCTCCAACAATTTTGAAACTCTTAGTGTATGCAACACTACATAGTTTATCATATAGCCTTATTGGTGGTGCAAACTATGTTTCCAATAATTTGTTTAGTTAAATATCTGAATTGGTTTGGAATTGAAAATTCCAATATTTCTGAGCCATGTTTCTCACTTCCATTGTGAGAAACTGCACATCAACCCTGCCACTACCCAGTCCTGTTTGAACATTGAGAATACTTCAACTGAAAGACTGCAGGTGATTAAAATCTTTAACCAATGACTTGACCCCAGATGCATAAATCCTGATGGAGAAACATAGAAATATGAAAAAACAAGGCAATGTTTCCACAAAAGAGACTAAATTTTTTTTGGTTGGACTAGGGTTTGAACTCAGTGCTCCATGCTTGTGAACCAGGTGCTCTATTGCTTGAGCCATGCCTCCAGTCCAAAGTAGACTAAATAGTAGACTAGTAGACTAGTGAAGTTGATGAAATATCAGACAAGTAATTCAAAAGATGACTTTCAAAACAATTCATGAAATTAAACAGAAAATGAATAAATGCCTGAAATGAATGCCAAGAAAAAGAACATGAACTACTAAATGACAAAGGGGAGATAATTTAGGATATAAAAAAAGAATTTAATAAAGATACAAAAATCTGAAAAAGTAAAATCAAAATTCTTGAGATGAAAAGTTCAATAAATCGAACAAAAGATTTAGTATAAAATATCACTAATAAATTTGGTCAAGTTGAACATAGACTATCAGGGCTCAAAAACAAGGTAGAGATGAATTAGAACATCCAGATAAAGAAACAATAATAAGGCATGACAGACATCTGGCACACTATTAAATGACAAACCAATAAATTATGGGCATAAAAGGGGAAAAGGTGCAATCTAAAGCACAGAAAACATATTCAATAAAGTAGCAGAATATTTCACTGATCTTGAGAAAGAGATGGTCATTCATTTTAGAATTCTTTTAGGAAACCAGACAATATTAGAAAAGAACTTCTACTCATCATATTATAGTTTAAAAAGTTGAGTATACTGAACAAGGAAAGAATATTAACAGTTGCAAGAGAGAAGTACCAAGTCATATAAAGACAAACCCATTAGAATAGCAGCAGATTTATGAGCAGAAATTATAAAAGCCCAGAGGACACTGGAAAAGGTATTACAAACCCTGAACAAAAACAACTTCTAACCTAGATTATTGTATCCAGTAAACTTATCCTTCACAATTAAAAGAGGAATAAAAACCTTCCATGATAAATAAAAGTAAAGGAATTCATGACCACTAAGAAAGCATTGTAAAGACACTTAAAGGAATTCTACATACAGAAGAGGATGGTAAACACAATGATGAAAAGATGGGACAGAAAACATTTCATAAGACAAATAGATAAGAAAATGAAAATTAGGAAATAATCAAACAGTAGAAAACAGAACAACATGACAGTAATTAATACACAGATTTCAATAATAATTGGATGTTAATGGTCTCAACTCTCCAATCAAAAGACTCAGACTGGTGGATTGGATTAAAAAACAAAACACAACAATTTTTGGTCTAACAAAAATGTACAGAAATGTACCAAGACAAAGAGAGGCTTCAAATTAAATATAAAATGAAAAGATTCCAAGCAAACAGAGCCTGAAGGCAAGCAGAACTGTGTATATTTATATATGACATATCAGATGTCAAACCAAACCTAGAAAAGAGGGTCACTTAATACTGACAAAGGGACTGATAACTTAAGAATAAATCATTGTAAACTTATTCAAACCAAACCCAATTTTGATGCCTCTATTTCATAAAGAAATACTACTGAACATAAAAGCACAGGTAGACCACAACACTGTAGTAGTGGGTGACTTCAATAACTTACTGAAGTTATTGAAATAGATACACCATCCAGACAAAAAAATCAACAAGCAAACTTCAGAATTAAACAACACTATAGATCAAATGGATTTGACAGACATCTACAGACTATTTCTCCAACAGGCATAGAATATACATTCTTCTCAGAAGCTCATGGAATTTTCTCCAAAATAGGCCACATTTTAGTATATAAGGCACCTCTTTAAAATATAGGTAAATTGAAATAACTTATGTGAATTATCTGACCATAATGGAATAAACCCAGAAATCAATAGAAAGATAAACTACAAGAAATATATAAACACATAGAAACTGAATAGAACACTTTTGAATGATCATCCAAGAAATGAGGAAAATGAAAACATTCTTAGAAGCAAATGCAAATGAAAACACAACTTAACCAAAACTTTAGGATACAGAAAATGCAGTGGGAAGAAGAATGTCTGCAGCTATAAGTGCTACATTAAGAAATCAACCAATAGCAGTCTGCAAAAAACTGAAACTAGATCCATGTATATCACCCTATACCAAGATTAACTCAAAATGGATCAAGAATCTTAATATCAGACCCCAAACTCTTAAGTTGATACAAGAAAGAGTAGGTAATACTCTGGAGTTAGTAGGTATAGGTAAGAACTTTCTCTCTTTTTTTTTTTTCATTTTTCTTTTATTATTCATATGTGCATACAAGGCTTGGTTCATTTCTCCCCCCTGCCCCCACCCCCTCCCTTACCACCCACTCCACCCCCTCCCGCTCCCCCCCTCAATACCCAGCAGAAACTATTTTGCCCTTATCTCTAATTTTGTTGTAGAGAGAGTATAAGCAATAATAGGAAGGAACAAGGGGTTTTGCTGGTTGAGATAAGGATAGCTATACAGGGCATTGACTCACATTGATTTCCTGTGCGTGGGTGTTACCTTCTAGGTTAATTCTTTTTAATCTAACCTTTTCTCTAGTTCCTGGTCCCCTTTTCCTATTGGCCTCAGTTGCTTTAAGGTATCTGCTTTAGTTTCTCTGCGTTAAGGGCAACAAATGCTAGCTAGTTTTTTAGGTGTCTTACCTATCCTCACCCCTCCCTTGTGTGCTCTCGCTTTTATCATGTGCTCATAGTCCAATCCCCTTGTTGTGTTTGCCCTTGATCTAATGTCCACATATGAGGGAGAACATACGATTTTTGGTCTTTTGAGCCAGGCTAACCTCACTCAGAATGATGTTCTCCAATTCCATCCATTTACCAGCGAATGATAACATTTCGTTCTTCTTCATGGCTACATAAAATTCCATTGTGTATAGATACCACATTTTCTTAATCCATTCGTCAGTGCTGGGGCATCTTGGCTGTTTCCATAACTTGGCTATTGTGAATAGTGCCACAATAAACATGGATGTGCAGGTGCCTCTGGAGTAACAGTCTTTTGGGTATATCCCCAAGAGTGGTATTGCTGGATCAAATGGTAGATCGATGTCCAGCTTTTTAAGTAGCCTCCAAATTTTTTTCCAGAGTGGTTGTACTAGTCTACATTCCCACCAACAGTGTAAGAGGGTTCCTTTTTCCCCGCATCCTCGCCAACACCTGTTGTTGGTGGTGTTGCTGATGATGGCTATTCTAACAGGGGTGAGGTGGAATCTTAGTGTGGTTTTAATTTGCATTTCCTTTATTGCTAGAGATGGTGAGCATTTTTTCATGTGTTTTCTGGCCATTTGAATTTCTTCTTTTGAGAAAGTTCTGTTTAGTTCACCTGCCCATTTCTTTATTGGTTCATTAGTTTTGGGAGAATTTAGTTTTTTAAGTTCCCTGTATATTCTGGTTATCAGTCCTTTGTCTGATGTATAGTTGGCAAATATTTTCTCCCACTCTGTGGGTGTTCTCTTCAGTTTAGAGACCATTTCTTTTGATGAACAGAAGCTTTTTAGTTTTATGAGGTCCCATTTATCTATGCTATCTCTTAGTTGCTGTGCTGCTGGGGTTTCATTGAGAAAGTTCTTACCTATACCTACTAACTCCAGAGTATTTCCTACTCTTTCTTGTATCAACTTAAGAGTTTGGGGTCTGATATTCAGATCCTTGATCCATTTTGAGTTAATCTTGGTATAGGGTGATATACATGGATCTAGTTTCAGTTTTTTGCAGACTGCTAACCAGTTTTCCCAGCAGTTTTTGTTGAAGAGGCTGCTATTTCTCCATCGTATATTTTTAGCTCCTTTGTCAAAGATAAGTTGCTCATAGTTGTGTGGCTTCATATCTGGATCCTCTATTCTGTTCCACTGGTCTTCATGTCTGTTTTTGTGCCAGTACCATGCTGTTTTTATTGTTATTGCTTTGTAATATAGTTTGAAGTCAGGTATTGTGATACCTCCTGCATTGTTCTTTTGACTGAGTATTGCCTTGGCTATTCGTGGCCTCTTGTGTTTCCATATAAATTTCACAGTAGATTTTTCAATCTCTTTAATGAATGTCATTGGAATTTTGATGGGAATTGCATTAAACATGTAGATTACTTTGGGGAGTATCGACATTTTTACTATGTTGATTCTACCAATCCATGAGCATGGGAGATCTCTCCACTTTCTATAGTCTTCCTCAATCTCTTTCTTCAGAAGTGTATAGTTTTCCTTGTAGAGGTCTTTCACATCTTTTGTTAGGTTTACACCTAGGTATTTGATTTTTTTTGAGGCTATTGTAAATGGAATTGTTTTCATACATTCTTTTTCCGTTTGCTCATTGTTAGTGTATAGAAATGCTAATGATTTTTCTATGTTGATTTTATATCCTGCTACTTTGCTATAGCTATTGATGATGTCTAGAAACTTCTGAGTAGAGTTTTTTGGGTCTTTAAGGTATAGGATCATGTCGTCTGCAAATAGGGATATTTTGAGAGTTTCTTTACCTATTTGTATTCCTTTTATTCCTTCTTCTTGCCTAATTGCTCTGGCTAGGAATTCCAGTACTATGTTGAATAGGAGTGGAGATAGTGGGCATCCTTGTCTGGTTCCTGATTTTAGAGGGAACGGGTTTAATTTTTCTCCGTTAAGTATAATGCTGGCTGTAGGTTTGTCATATATAGCTTTTATAATGTTGAGGAACTTTCCTTCTATTCCTAGTTTTCTTAGAGCTTTTATCATGAAATGATGTTGGATCTTATCAAAGGCTTTTTCTGCATCTATTGAGATGATCAAGTGGTTTTTGTCTTTGCTTCTGTTAATGTGGTTTATTACGTTTATTGATTTTCGTATGTTGAACCACCCCTGCATCCCTGGGATGAAGCCTACCTGGTCGTGGTGGATAATCTTTTTGATGTGTTGCTGAATTCGATTTGCCATTATTTTGTTGAGGATTTTTGCATCAATGTTCATTAAGGAGATTGGCCTATAGTTCTCCTTTTTGGAGGTGTCTTTGCCTGGTTTTGGGATAAGTGTAATAGTGGCTTCATAAAATGTGTTTGGCAGTTTTCCTTCCCTTTCTATTTCATGGAACAGTTTAAGGAGGGTTGGTATCAGTTCTTCTTTAAAGGTCTGATAGAATTCAGCAGAGAATCCATCAGGTCCTGGACTTTTCTTTTTGGGGAGACTCTTGATTGCTGCTTCAATTTCATTTTGTGTTATAGGTCTATTCAGGTGATTAATTTCCTCTTGGTTCAGTTTTGGATGATCATATGTATCTAGAAATTTGTCCATTTCTTTTAGATTTTCAAATTTATTTGAATATACGTTCTCAAAGTAGTCTCTGATGATTTCCTGGACTTCCATGGTGTTTGTTGTTATCTCCCCTTTTGCATTCCTGATTCTACTAATTTGGGTTTTTTCTCTCCTCATTTTAGTCAGGTTTGCCAGGGGTCTATCGATCTTGTTTATTTTTTCAAAGAACCAACTTTTTGTTTCATTAATTCTTTGTATGGTTTTTTTGGTTTCTATTTCGTTGATTTCAGCTCTTATTTTTATTATTTCTCTCCTTCTATTTGTTTTGGGATTTGCTTGTTCTTGTTTTTCTAGGAGTTTGAGATGTATCATTAGGTCATTGATTTGGGATCTTTCAGTCTTTTTAATATATGCACTCATGGCTATAATCTTTCCTCTCAAGACTGCCTTAGCTGTGTCCCATAGGTTCCGGTAGGTTGTGTTTTCATTTTCATTGACTTCTAGGAACTTTTTAATTTCCTCTTTTATTGCATCGATGATCCATTCTTCATTAAGTAATGAGTTATTTAGTTTCCAGCTGTTTGCATGTTTTTTGTCTTTACTTTTGTTGTTGAGTTCTACTTTTACTGCATTGTGGTCAGATAGTATGCACGGTATTATTTCTATTTTCTTATATTTGCTGAGGCTTGCTTTGTGCCCTAGGATATGATCTATTTTGGAGAAGGTTCCATGGGCTGCTGAGAAGAATGTATATTGTGTAGAGGTTGGATGAAATGTTCTGTAGACATCTACTAGGTCCACTTGATCTATTGCATATTTTAGATCTTGGATTTCTTTATTGAGTTTTTGTTTGGATGACCTATCTATTGATGATAATGGAGTGTTAAAGTCTCCCACAACCACTGTGTTGGCGTTTATATATGCTTTTAGGTCTTTTAGGGTATGTTTGATGAAATTGGGTGCGTTGACATTGGGTGCGTACAGATTGATGAGTATTATTTCCTTTTGGTCTATTTCCCCTTTTATTAGTATGGAATGTCCTTCTTTGTCTCGTTTGATCAATGTAGGTTTGAAGTCTACTTTGTCAGAGATAAGTATTGCTACTCATGCTTGTTTTCGGGGGCCATTGGCTTGGTAAATCTTCTTCCAGCCTTTCATCCTAAGCCTGTGCTTATTTCTGTCGGTGAGATGAGTCTCCTGTAAGCAACAAATTGTTGGATCTTCTTTTTTAATCCATTTTGTCAAACGGTGTCTTTTGATGGGTGAATTAAGTCCATTAACATTAAGTGTTAGTACTGATAGGTATGTGGTGATTCCTGCCATTTAGTTATCTTAGTTGTTTGAAGGTTTGATTGTGTGTACCTAACTTGATGTTACTCTCTACTGTCTTGCTTTTTCTTTTCCTGTGGTTTGGTGCTGCCTGCCTTTTCATGGTTAAGTTGGGTGTCACTTTCTGTGTGCAGGATCCCTTGCAGAATCTTTTGTAATGGTGGCTTTGTGGTCACATATTGTTTTAGTTTCTGCTTATCATGGAAGACTTTTATTGCTCCATCTATTTTGAATGATAGCTTTGCTGGGTAGAGTATCCTGGGGTTGAAGTTATTTTCATTCAGTGCCCGGAAGATCTCACCCCACGCTCTTCTTGCTTTTAATGTTTCTGTTGAGAAGTCTGCTGTGATTTTGATGGGTTTACCTTTGTATGTTACTTGTTTTTTCTCTCTTGCAGCCTTCAATATTATTTCCTTAGTTTCTGAACTTGTTGTTTTAATGATGATATGTCGTGGAGTAGTTCTATTTTGATCTGGTCTGTTTGGTGTCCTGGAGGCCTCTTGCATGTGTATGGGAATATCTTTCTCTAGATTTGGGAAATTTTCCGTTATTATTTTGTTGAATATATTACGCATTCCCTTTGCTTGCACCTCTTCTCCTTCTTCAATGCCCATGATTCTCAAGTTTGGTCTTTTGATGGAGTCGGTGAGTTCTTGCATTTTCTTTTCACAGGTCTTGAGTTGTTTAATTAATAGTTCTTCGGTTTTTCCTTTAATTACCATTTCATCTTCAAGTTCTGAGATTCTGTCTTCTGTTTGTTCTATTCTGCTGGATTGGCCTTCCGTTTTGTTTTGCAGTTCTGTTTCGTTCTTTTTTCTGAGGTTTTCCATATCCTGGCTGTTTTCTTCTTTATTGTTGTCTATTTTTGTCCTGAGTTCATTTATCCATTTATTCATTGTGTTCTCTCTTTCACTTTGGTGTTTATACAGTGCTTCTATGGTTTCCTTTATTTCTTCTTTTGCTTTTTCAAATTCTCTATTTTTATTGTCTTGGAATTTCTTGAGTGTCTCCTGTACATTTTGGTTGACCCTATCCAGTATCATCTCTATAAAATTCTCATTGAGTACTTGTAGTATGTCTTCTTTTAAATTATTCTTGTAGGCTTCATTGGGTCCTTTGGCATAGTTTATCTTCATTTTGTTGGAGTCTGGCTCTGAGTTTCTGTTCTCTTCATTCCCCTCTGGTTCCTGTGCTAATTTTTTGCTGTGGGGAAACTGGTTTCCTTGTTTTTTCTGTCTTCCTGTCATTGTCCTTGGTGTTGTTACTGTCCCTGTACTGTGTGTAATTAAGTATTTTCTAGCTTGTAATAATAACAATGGTAATATTGAGAATGGAAGAGTGAGCTGAGATGGAAAGCAAGAAGTTAAAGAAAAGGGGAAAACAAATATACAGACAAAGGGAGAAAGCAGAACAAGGTATCAGACAAGAGAGTTTCAAAGGTATAAACAGGGAGTGTTAGTGTACTAATTGACAGTAAGCTGAACAGACAATAGAGAGACAGAGAGAGGATTGAAAATCAAAGATAAAAAAAATAAAAAATAAGTATATGAAAGTAATATCTATTTATAAAAATGAATTAAAATAAAATGGAAAATAGGAAATTAAAAAAAAAAAAAACCAAAAAACTTCCAAGTTTATATGCAATGCAATTTCAGTCTTAATAATTTGGATGTCCGTCTCAATCTCCAGTCCTGGAGTTGGTGCCTCAGATGTTGTTCTGTAGTTGTCTCATCAAAGGGGATGCATAATGTAGAACAAAACTACACTCACACACACACAGAAGAAAAAAAAAAAAAAGCCCCACCAAGTGTCCCCAGTTCAAATGCAATACAGTTTCAGTAAGTTTTTCAGCTTGCAGGTGTAATTCGGTTGTTCTCTCATCAAAGGTAGGGAGAAAAAGAAAAAAAAGCATCTGGAGGCAGTTCTGAGAGTGGTATCTGCAACTGTGGCTCGCCTGCCTGCTGCTCTCAGCCTGTAGCTGGAGGCGTTATTTATGCAGATCTCTGGGGTGAGCTTAGCACTCACCTGGTCCCACAGGCTTTGTTTGCTCAGAGTTCTCCTGTGCGGCAGCCTCTGCTACAGCCTTTCCCCTTTCCAAGCACTGGGAAAGGTGCCACTGCCCCGCGTTGTCAGGCCTGCGTGTTTATTTACAGTTCACGTGGGAAGTGGGTCTTCCCTCCTCTCACAAGCGTCCCCGCTCCTGGTTGCTGGGCGCACCCCGCTCCCGCCAGAGCCTCTCCGGCCCGCCCGGCTCGTTTCTTTACAGTCCCGGGAAGGATTCCCTTCCCCCAATCTTCAGCGCTCAGGGCGCCCCACCCTCTTTCCAGCGTGTCTTAACTGTTCTTATTGCTTAGTACTCAGTTTCTCTTTTTTTCCCGGGTGGAGGTCAGTCTGTCCAGGGGGCTATGCTGCTCTGGCCCAGGCTTGTCTGTGGGGCTACCGCGGTACCGCGAAGCTCACCTGGTCCGCGTCTTTCCAAGCCGTATGGGTGCCGGCCACTGGCGGCCCCGGGGGCCTCCTCGGTTCTCCGTTTAACGTGAAGTGGAGATTCTCTGCGCCGGCTGGAGATGTGGAGGGGTCAAAGTTATGCCTTTTCTCGGTGATTATGCCTGCAAAGTGTGTCTCCAGCGTCTCTCCAAGATTTCACTGTAGGAGGCTAGCTTTCTGCTTCCTACCTCTAGCCGCCATCTTGGAATTCTCTCAAGAACTTTCTCAATGAAACCCCAGCAGCACAGCAACTAAGAGATAGCATAGATAAATGGGACCTCATAAAACTAAAAAGCTTCTGTTCATCAAAAGAAATGGTCTCTAAACTGAAGAGAACACCCACAGAGTGGGAGAAAATATTTGCCAACTATGCATCAGACAAAGGACTGATAACCAGAATATACAGGGAACTTAAAAAACTAAATTCTCCCAAAACTAATGAACCAATAAAGAAATGGGCAGGTGAACTAAACAGAACTTTCTCAAAAGAAGAAATTCAAATGGCCAGAAAACACATGAAAAAATGCTCACCATCTCTAGCAATAAAGGAAATGCAAATTAAAACCACGCTAAGATGCCACCTCACCCCTGTTAGAATAGCCATCATCAGCAACACCACCAACAACAGGTGTTGGCGAGGATGCGGGGAAAAAGGAACCCTCTTACACTGTTGGTGGGAATGTAGACTAGTACAACCACTCTGGAAAAAAATTTGGAGGCTACTTAAAAAGCTGGACATCGATCTACCATTTGATCCAGCAATACCACTCTTGGGGATATACCCAAAAGACTGTTACTCCAGAGGCACCTGCACATCCATGTTTATTGTGGCACTATTCACAATAGCCAAGTTATGGAAACAGCCAAGATGCCCCACCACTGACGAATGGATTAAGAAAATGTGGTATCTATACACAATGGAATTTTATGCAGCCATGAAGAAGAACGAAATGTTATCATTCGCTGGTAAATGGATGGAATTGGAGAACATCATTTTGAGTGATGTTAGCCTGGCCCAAAAGACCAAAAATCATATGTTCTCCCTCATATGTGGACATTAGATCAAGGGCAAACACAACAAGGGGATTGGACTATGAGTACATGATAAAAGCGAGAGCACACAAGGGAGGGGTGAGAATAGGTAAGACACCTAAAAAACTAGCTAGCATTTGTTGCCCTTAACGCAGAGAAACTAAAGCAGATACCTTAAAGCAACTGAGGCCAATAGGAAAATGGGAACAGGAACTAGAGAAAAGGTGAGATCAAAAAGAATTAACCTAGAAGATAACACCCACGCACAGGAAATCAATGTGAGTCAATGCCCTGTATAGCTATCCTTATCTCAACCAGTAAAAACCATTGTTCCTTCCTATTATTGCTTATACTCTCTCTACAACAAAATTAGAAATAAGGGCAAAATAGTTTCTGCTGGGTATTGAGGTGGGGGAGAGGGAGAGGGCGGAGTGGGTGGTAAGGGAGGGGGTGGGGGCAGGGGGGAGAAATGAACCAAGCCTTGTATGCACATATGAATAATAAAAGAAAAATGAAAAAAAAAAAAGAAATCAACCAGGCATGGTGGCTCATGTCTGTTATCCCAGCTACTTGGCAGGCAGAGATTGATAGGGTCACATTCAAGGCTGACCCAGGTGAAAAGTTTGCAAGACCCCCATCACATTCATTAAGCTATGGGTGATATGTGCTGGTGATCCTAGGTACACAGGAGACCATAAAAAGGAGGATTGCCATCTGAGGCTTCCCTTTGGCAAAAATGTGAGAACTTGCCCACTCAAAAAATAGCTGAAGCAGAGAAGGGTTTGGGGAATGACTCAAGTGGTAGAACATTGGCCTTGAAAGTGAGAGGTTCCAAGTTCAAACCCCAGTACCATCACCACCCCCTAAAAACCAGAGATAAATAAAATGATCTAATGATTCACCTAAATTTCTAGAAAAACAAAAACAAGCAAAAGCCAATTTCAGTGGACAGGAATAATAAAGATGAGGACATAAATTAATGAAATCAAAACTAAAAAGTACTACAAAGAATCAATGAATGTGAGAAAAATCTTAGCAAGTTGTTTATAGACATGGGATTAATATCCAGAACATATAACAAGCCTCAGAAACTAAACATAAAAAGAACAAATAACCCAAGTAATAAATGGGCAAATGAACTGAATGGACAGTTCTCAAAAGAAGTACAAATGAACAATGAAAAAAATGTTCAATACCCTTAGGCATAAAGGAAATGCAAATCAAAATGACATTGAGATTCCACTCACCATGGTCAGATTGACAATTTAGAAAATAAACAATTACAAGTGCTGGTAGGGTTTTGTTATTCACTGTTGGTGGGAATGTAAATTAGTTCAGCCAGTACGCAAACCAGTGGGGAGATACTTTTTTAAAAAACTAAAGATTCAGATCCCATAGGATCCTGTTACACCACTCATGAGCATAATCCAAAGGAATGTAAGTCAACATATGGTCAAGATACCTGTACACCCATGTCTATGGAAGCACTCTTCATAAAAACAAAAAATGCCATCAGCTTAGGTGCCCACCAACCAATGACTGGATAAAGAATATGTGAAATGTGGTATATATACACACAATGGAGTGTTATTTAGCCATAAAGTTGAATGAAATTAGGTCATTTGTGGAAATGGAGGTATAATCTTAAGCATAATAAGCCAGATTCAGAAAGACAAATATTGAATGTTTTCTGTCATTTGCAGAAACTATACCTAACATAAAACCTAACACCAACATAAAACAAGAATAAGGACATCCATGTAAAAAAGAGATTGTTTTCTTGGCTGGGGGTAATCAGAAAGAAAACCAAGGGGTAGGGTGATGAGAAGGTGAACATGATCAAACTATACTATATATATTTATAAAATAGAATAATGAAACATTAAACATGTTAAAAGTGGAGGAGAGAGAGAGAGTAATAGAGAGAGGATGAATGTGACCAAAGTACATTATATGTATGTATAGAAAATCACAATAAACCCTATTGCATGATTAAATTAAATAAAATTTAAAATAAAAATTAATAAAAGAGCCCCTCACTACAGTTCCCAGGATTAATTAATGCAGCTGACATTTCTATTTCCATTAACTCCCTCACTTTTTGAAATATACAAAAACAAAATCAACAGGATTTAAGGAGTGAGAAGTGTGAGAATTTGGTCATGTCTGGGCCTGTTTCCTCATCTGTCTCTGAGTGAATTGACCAAAATTGACCTAAGAATGTCTTTCATCTTCCAATCACAAAGCCCATTCAATACTGTCTCTTTCTCCATCTCTTTGTCAGTTTTGAATTTTCAAAGACATCACCTCACCTTATTTTCCATATCTTTTATATTATTTGTGGTCTTTCAATACAGCTAGGAACCAATACCTCCTGAGCACAGAATGGTGTACAAAGATGGAACAGTGTAGACCTGGAATAAGACACCTAGCATAGAGGCTGTGACCTCTAAATTCTAGAGTAGACTTTCAAGTGGAACCACAGATAAAGGGTCATCAAACACACACACACACACACACACACACACACACACACACACACACAGACACACAAACTCAAATATAGAAAAAGAGAGAATTTACCTCAAGTAAAAACTAATAACATTTTTCATTCTCAGGAACTTGCCTTCCTTAATTTATATGACCTGTAATGTATGTGACAACTCTATGTCATGAACTATATTTTCCACATGAACAAGTTAAACTCCAGAAAGATTAACTGACCCACTTAATGTTACACATCTAATCACTAGCAAAAACAAAACTCAAATTTAGATCATCTGACTATTAATCTCTAATATAGATTTGGCTTTACCAAGGCTACACAAGATGAGTAAGGGAATGGACACTAAAGCCCAGATCTCTAAATGGGTAGTGACCAGAATTCTGTCCTCCAGTGTAGGGACAAGGTAGGACCCTAGCTGTCCCATTGATGAGGGCTTGAGTAATGTGGAGGGTTATCCCTAATATACTTCTTGCCCAGATATAAAATGAGAATTAGTATGATATTTCCCTATATGCATACATTGTAAGTTGATCATATCCACCCATGCTTCTACTTTCATCTCTCTCCTTTCCCTCCATACCCTTCTCGGTCTCTACTAGTCACATTTCTATGTTCAGGTTGCTATGATTTGGATCTGTTATGGCCCCAAATGCTCATGTGTTTAAGGCTTGGTCCCCAATGTTGCTGGGATCAAAGGCAGGACCTTTAGGAGATAAACGGATCATGAGGGCTCTCACCTCACCATGGGTTAATTCACTCTTGGTCCTAGCTTAGTTGGCTATTGGGAGGTTGATAGAACCTTTAAAAGGTAATGCCTAATTGTATTATTGGAGTCCTTGGACAATGGGATAAGACATTGAGTGGCCTGACAAACCACATCTGGCCACTTGCTCCAAACCAAATGGCAAAAGTAATGGTGGAGAAGTGAATACTTTATTTAGTATAGTCATATTGAAATGATCTAGAGGGGCAGGGCAAATATTCTCAGTTCTCTTCAAGAAGCTAACAAGAGCTTTGGATTAACATAGGGAAGAAAGAAAAGTAGGGGTTAGAAGTATGCGTAGTTAAGCAGTGTTGGTCAAACTGTGGTGTGTTTGACCATCTTCTCACGATTTTTGGTGGTCTGGAACAGAATTCTATAAAAGCTGAAGGTTGAAAATATCTTTTTTACTCTCATCTTGGTATCTTCGGCTTAAAGGGGGAGGATTACTAGTTTTAGGTTAACACTCCCTAAGTAATTAATGTATATGTGCACAGTTGAACAGAAATCTGACCCGAAGTTAAGATGGCAAAGGAAACAAATAGAAAATGAAGACAGATATGGCAAACATGAATTTACACTGACATAAATGAGCTGGGGCTATGGTTCAAATGGTATAGCATTTGCTTAGCAAGTTAAAGACCCTGAGTTCAATATCCAGTACTCAAAAAAAAAGACAGAGAATTTACAGTGACACATTCCATTCCAGGGTTACGCTACCTTTTTGTTTTTATTACTTTCAGATTCAGTGACTCCTTTTACTAACAGTGACAAACCTGGACTCAATTATCCTTGATCTGATTAGCTACTTCCTCCTCACCTCACTTGTGTTCTCTGTATCCTATTTAAGCAATGGCTGCTTATGCCAGGCCACCCTTTTCTGTGGCCCCCTTTGCTTGGGCTTACATACCCAGGCCAGGCTGCCATATCATATGGATGGTTTCCACATCCTCTGATTGGAACCAACAAGACACCTTGGTCCAACCCAATGTGTGGCCACCATCTTGCTGTGTCCCATCTAATGGGTGAATTATTCAGAAATAAAAGGTAGGGAAGGGAAAGGAAAGAAAATGAAGAACCCCATGAGTTTAGGATACTGGTTGAAACTGGTGAATGGTTTTAGTCTAGGTGTGGATGCGATTGACAAATAAACTCCTTTTAGTTCAATGTTCACTGTGTTAAAACAGTTCAGAGTTGAAGATGGATACAAAGAGGTATAAGAAAATATTTCCTGCCTTTCACAGAGCTCACAAGAGAGGATAAAAACATAACATCAAAACTACCAATATAATAATAAGTGCCTCAGTAGAATGTTACAAAAATGTGTGCCTCAAAACAGGCAAAATTTATCTATGATTATACTTTCCAAGAAACAGGCAAAGTCACAGTGACTAACTCAACCTCTCTTTTTTGTGGTACAGAGGCTTGAACTCTGCACCTAAGACTTGAGCAAGACTTCCAGTCCTTTTGTTTTAATCTTGTTTTTCAGATAGAGTCTCACGTTTTATCTCAGGCCAGCCTAAGACAGTGATCTATGTTTCTTCATCTCCACAGTAGCTGGGATGACAGGAATGCTCTGCCTCACATGGGAATTCTACCTCTCTTAATTCTTAATTAAACTGGAGTTCTGAAATAGACCTTATATAACCAGTGATTAAAATTATAAAAAATAGTTTCCAGTTCTCAGTGATACAGTTCTATAAATTCTCCCTTGAAGTGCTAAAGAAATATGATCATAATTTGGAAAAGGTTGTTTATTACTTTGCTCAATATACTAATTATACAATGTTGCAAATAAAATATTTGACATAAATTTCACTGCAAGAGTCATCACAATAATTCTCATTTTCATTAAAAATTATTGATAAATTTAGAGATAATTTTTCATTCTCTTCAGAGCTGAGGAGGAGTCAGTGTTGCTAACTGTAGGTAGATGGACATAGTCTCATGAGAGCCAGAGTGGCTGAGTCTTTAGATCAGATACTTGTTTAACACTTCCTATGCATCACACAATAAATAATACTCTACACAGACACTGAGCAACTCAATCAATTTATAGAATTCCTAATCACTCATCAAGTGCAGTAGCGTAATCTCATCTTCCTTTCTGAGTTTTCTTCACAAATTAATTAACGTCTCTAGTGTTCTGGGATACAGCCTCCGTGAAAAACATGGCAGAAGTCTTTAGAGAAAGTCTGACTGTATTTATGATCCCATCTTCTAACAACGGGGTTTTTCCAGAAGAAGAGGTCATTACTTATCCAATTTCAAATGGATCTTCAACAGTTGAATGAACACATTGAGAAACGATCAATGAACACCACCTGTCAGAGAAGCAGGCTAGAAAAAAATACAACAATGCTTCATAAACACATAAAAGTACTTTTAACATTACTTATCTTGGAATCCTTATGCTTTTTCTCTAAGCTGTGTCAAGATAGGATGGCAAAAGCATTTATCTATCATTCATTCAAAAAATGTTTCAGGGGTGCCTATCTGTACCCAGCCGGAGACAAAATTATCTTGTCCTGTATACATCATTGAATAAATTTTAAACAAAAGCTTAAAAATTTCTAAGCAAGTTTCTTCTGAATTATGGCAAATGTTTTTGTTGTGTGTACTGGGGAATCAAACCTAGCGACTTATTACTGGCAATAACATCCTCTACTACTCTACCTCAATCCAGGAAAAGTATCTCTGAAAAGTCATGTAATGTTGTGTTTGTTGAAACTTGTAATGGAACCCTAAGCAAGTATGATACATTTCTACAATATGGCTACCCCTTGACTTCTTAAGAGCCAAGTCATTCTCCCCTATCCTGCATGGTCACTCTTTTGATTACATATCTGAAATTGGGAGAGACAGATGATATGACATGAATAATAAGTACAAATTATTGGGGGAAAATTCATCTCCTAGACCACGAATAGACCAATAAAGATTATGATTGTCACATGATTTCAGTTCTAGTGAAAATTTCACTGTGAACAGGAACCCTTACTCAGTCCCGTTCTCAGTTCTGGACAAGTGTCCTCCTTGTTGCTTCAGGGTTTGACTGTGATCTCAGAAGAAGATGCTTTGTGACCACCTCATGGCCAGACCAGCCATGCCAGCATCAGAAACCAGGTAACTTTACAGCCTCCACCCTTTGAGTTTGGGCAGAGATGTGAAAACATATAGGTAATATGTAGCTATCTCTTGGTATGACATTAAAGACACCATTAGGTAGGGGTTTAGTGTTTGGCTAAGGAGTCAGACACCCTGGCTCATCAGCTTCTTCCCCTTGAGCTCAATGACTCTTAGTGTGGATGTGTTGGGCAGAGCTCTGTCAACCACCCATCCTAGCCAAGGCCGCCCTTGTTCAGCTGATAGCCAAGCTAGAGTACATCCAGCATCATCAGCCAGACAGCTGTCAGATAAACATTTATTCTTACATGCCACAGACAGTTTTTGGATGTTTTTACTTGCTATTATTTTGGTAACAGGTAATGAATACAGCTGGATCTAAATTTTTTTTACAAAGACTTTATATTTCTGCAAGTAGCATCTAATACTTGTTTTATCCTTCAGACTCTTCCTAACTAGAGTGTAATGTTAACAGTGTAGGCAAAGCTGCTCATTGCAATTGACGGGGAGACATTTATTTTAAGACTTGGCCTCTTCCTTCTCTCTTAAGAGACTATCCACCCATCTTATTAAACAAAACTCTGTTTCCTACTGGAATTTCTTTTGGAGATCAGGATGAGTATGTCCAAAGTGTGCATAATAAAGAAGGGAGCACGTCTAGGGGTCTCATTGCCAGTGAGATAAAGTTAATTGACTGAGCCACAGCTCCAGATCAGACAGAGATAAAGGAAGAGTTCTTCCTTTTTAGGTAAAGGTAGTCAGGGTGGATCATCTACAGTTTTCATGAACCAAAATACAGATGAAGCTCCCAAGCTCATGGGGGAAAATAGACACACAATTCAGACTCAAAGAGGAACTGGTTTTCACTCTAGTGTTATCTCATGGAGCCAGAAAAAAACCCTAAAATGGTTTGAATCAAGTTTCCTTCAGGTATATAGTACATTTGGCCATCTACTCCTCATTTTGCCATGCTCACCACAAACATAGCTGACCAAAACCAAGAGACAGCATTTCTGATTAACATAAACAGAGCTACACTAAAGAGTACATAATTATAAAAGAGCAATACACTGCTCTGACTAGAAAAGGGACATCTGCTCTCCTTCTTCACATCCTCTGACTGTCTCCTGATAGACACTCTCTTCCCCAAAGGATCCAAAGTTGCCCGGAGGAAGAGGCATTTTTATGCAATATAAGAACTATGAATATTCCTTTTAAAAAATAACAATAGCTCTTTCCAAAATTGGTTGGGGGATCCCAGAGCCAACTGTTCCTAGCTTGCCCAGGTCAGTCTCCCCTTACTCCCGTGGTTTTGGCTTAACTCAAAACATTCCAATTTATGCAATAAATAATACAGTTTCTCTACCCATAACTTTTGTAGAGTAGTCTCTCTGTGGAGACTGGGGAAGAAGTTGTAGGAAGGTTTAACATTAAATATTTTGTTGGTATCCTCAACAAAAGCACAAAGAAGTTTAAGTTGATCAAGTTCTTCACTTTATCTTTCCTGTCCCATGACAGGATGCCCAACACCTACCAGGCACCTCCTCTTCCCACCATTTCCTAACCTCTGCACTCACAAACGTGTTGTATTTACATTTCTTCTTGCTTAGCTATGCTTTTTTTTTTCTTTCAGAATACCCAAATGACAACTAAGAAGCTAAGTTAACCCAGATCCTGCTCACAGGGGAGAAGAAACTTTTTCTCCCCAGCTGCAATGCCATCTCCTGAGAGCTGCTCCATTTTGGATCACCTGTTGTGATTGTATGACCACACACTTGCCTTTTCCTGATCCCTGAAGAACTCAACAGTGGGAATTTCAGCTCCCTGGCAGGCAGCTAGAGGGTCTCTTGACAGAACTCAGAATCCCAGTAGGTGTACCACTACTCACTCTTTCTTGGTGATTGAGTCTCCTGTCTCTGCCCCTCATCTCCATATTGTTCAATGATGACAGCATCTATGCACAAGACATGCCAGTAGCCATAGTTAAATGAGGAGAAAAAAGTCAAAGAAGAATATGAATTTCCAAAGCATATGGAGAATTAAATAGCATCTGTAATAAATTTTGTCATGCCCATTTTAAAGACCACTTTTAGAAAGTTCAAACTCAGGAAACTAACCCTCAGAAAAGGACTGTGATCCTATATCCAGATTCATGCCTTAGGGCTTTCTTAGCAGTACGAAAGTTTGAACTCAGGGCCTCACAGTCACTCTACCACTTGAGCCACACCTGTATCCCATTTTTTGCTTTAGTTGTTCTTCAAGTAGGGTTGTGTGATTTTTTTCCTAGGATTGTCCTCAGACCATAATCCTTCTATCTATGGCCTCCAGCTTAGCTGAGATCATAAGTGTATGACACAACATCTGGTTTATTGATTGAGATGGGGTCTTGCTAAATTTTTGCCTGGGCTGGTGTGGAATTGTGATCTTCCCCATCTCTCACCCATGAGTAATGGGATTATAGATGTGAGTCACAGTGCCCAGTTTACTTCTTTAACTTCTAATTAAAAGAATTCCTATTTTATTACCTCCTTGAGCATTCTACTGGTGAAGACTGAAGACAGCAATGTTTGCTTTCTCTTTAATTCTTCATCCTCAGATATAGCAATAACTTATTTCTAAATCCCACTGGACTGAAAGGTTAGCATCCAAAGCAAAAGAGATTTTGTCTTACATATGTTTAGATGTGTCCACAGTTGTAAAAAATTGATGTATGTGTTTGAGAAAGTCTTGCAATGTAGCCCATGCTGGCCTTGAACTTGTGATTCTCCTGCTTCAGCCTCCCAAATGCTGGGATCACAGGTGTGTATTACAATGACTAACTAAACGTTTTTTGTAAATAGGCATCATCTGTTTAACAACTATCTACTAACCTTTTAGTCAGTGGCTTGTGCTGTGTAAGTCACTAACCACATCCCAAATGCCTCCTATGAAGGTGGAGGAGGCAACCAACAGCCTCACATGGTGCTAGGACTTTATATTACCTTTTAGATGTAGAAGCTCCAAGTGGTTGGGAAAATGATCTTCCATGGAAATTGACACACATAAGACCTAGCACAACATTCAGGGTGGTGCTGAATAGAAAGAGGATGGTGACAGACACAAGATGATCTTGACAAACAGTGTGTTACCTCAAAACTCTCTCTCTTTGAACATAGCCCCAGTATGGTCATCCTGATAAAGGCATGATAGGGTGATTTTTAGAAAACAATGATACTTAATCCTTAAATAATTAACAATTTAATTTTTAATCTGAGGAAATAATTCAATTTCATGGAAAATTTTTCTTTTAGTTGTTTTTTCTCTAGGAACAGGTAACCAAACAAAGATAATTCTAATTCCCATCATGGGACTGATCTTGCAATAAAACCCCCTTGAAACTTACTTCCATCATCCCAAACATATTTTGAATTAGTATGGATACTTCCAGTATTCTTTCATTGTAAAAATTCAGGGAACTGGGGAGAACAAAACTTCCTCAACAAGATAAAGAGATTCTACACAAAACAAGCCTTCAGCTAACAAGACATTCCCTGGTAAAACATTGAATGTCTTCACTCTGATATCAGGAGCTATTCAACCATATATGATCAGGCAGAGACAAAGACAGTGTAAAATTCTGACCTGATGTAAAATAATGATTACTATAGCTTGGGAAGGTGTGCATGTGTGAAGAGAGGCTGCATCTTGTCAGTATTTTATGTATGTATGTATTAAAATGTACTGAACTCTGTTAATATGTACAGCTAATATATGTTAATCATCTTTTTTTAAAAAATAGGCTAATTGTGGAAGGTTCCAGTCTCCATTCTTTAAAAACAAAAAAGAAGAAAATGTTCACTCTCATTTCTTTTATTCAACATCCTATTGGAAACTCCCAGCTAGTGAAATAAAATGAGAAATAAAATAAAAGCATATGGACCAGAAAAATCAAGAAAATAGAAACTTCCCTGTATTTGGTAAAATCATTGTCTATATAGAAAATCTCAGGGTGTGCACAAAATATATCTAGGACTGTAAGTGATTTAAGAAAGCTTATAGGATACAGGGACAACACACAAAAATCAAGGGGATCTCTATCTCAAGAAAGGACTATGAGAAAACACATTAAAACATGATTTCATTCACAATCACACCACAGAAAGTGAACTAATTGAGATACAACTCTAACAAAACGTGTATAGGATCTGGGTACTGAAAACTACACTGGCTAAAGGAATCAAAGGAAACCTGAAGAATTGGAGAGTCCCACAGTGTGCTTGGGTCAGATGACTCAACATACTAAGGATACTGATTTTCTGCAAATTGATGTGCAGTTTGAATAGAATCCTTACCAAAATATAGGAAGTTTTTGGAGACACAAACAAGATTTTTTTGAATATGAATTAAAAAAAAAGAAACAAGAATAGGTGAAATTCTTCAGAAAATGTAAACAAAATGAGAGGAATCACCCTAAATAATATTGAGGCTCTCTGTATAGCTATGGTAATGAAGACTATGGTGCTCAGGAGGGTTAGAGACATAAGAGAGAATGAAAAATAGTCCTATATGCATAGGCAAAACTGATTTTTCACAATGATGGAAAAGTGAGTAAGGGATGGAAGAGAACTTTCCAAAAATGGTATTGGAAGAAGCACACAGCCATCGGGGAAAAAAAAGGAAAAAGACCTTGACCTAAACCTTACACTTTATACAACATAAGCACAAAATAAACCATTGACTGAAATGTAGGAAAGAAAAATAATAAGGTAAGAGGTGAAGAATTTTCAGGCTTTGTCACCAAGAGCACAATTCATAAAAGGAAAAAACATATGTGTTGGCCTATTCCAAATAAGATGAAGTTTGCGGAGATAAAGGTTCTGTTAAGAGGACACATGGTGACTGTAAAAGACAAGCAAGGGAAGCCTGTGATGAATGGACTGCTCTGTATCTTGACAGTTACACCAGGTGTCAAGGTTCACAATCTGATTAGGCTGAGAACCTCGTGGGTGATGTGTGACCTTATACAAAAGTGTGCATGTGGTAAGTTTGCATAGAGACTCACACACGCACAAATGAGGGCACCAAACCTGACAAATACTGAGTAAGATCTGTGGGTTGCATCACTTTCTTATTAATAGAGTGTCAGGGAAACACTACATTGATAATTATGCAAAAATATTACCATTATCAAAAAAACATGAAGGGAAATGGAACCTCCCTATGCATCATTTTGCCAATGTCCTGTGAACCTTGCATTATCTCATAATAAAAATTGAATTTATAAATAAATACTAAAATGTTTTAAAAAGTTGATGGCCACCTGCTGGTTCCTGGTGCTGAGTTTCTGTTGTTATGTATAATTAAAGGTCCCAGAGAGGTGACTGGAGTCTGAGCTGATCAGCTGAGACAGACCAGATGCTCCGATAAATTGACAGCAAAGTTATGGAAGAATCTGGTCTTGTTCTGTATGGAGCCCACATACAGTTTCTTAAAGACTAAACTTTCAAAATTTCCACTCAAAGAGCTAACTTTTTTACTGATGCAAGTAAGTTGGTTTGGGCAACCATAAGAAGGAAGCAGTGAGCTTAAAGAAACTTCCCAGCAAGCAAGAGTGATTTCCAAGAAAAGTAGGGGTTTCAAGCAGGGAATTTCCATCTTCTTAAAAGTCCATGCCTACAGGTCTCATATCTATAAAGTGAAAGTGAAGCCCAGGTCACAGGCATACTGACTGTATGTATATGGGGTTTGCCAGTCATTGACTCAGGAACTAGAACAATCTACCATTATTGTTGTTACCTTGGGTAACATTGTTATCACCTTGTCCTTCTTCAGAAGGCACCAGATAAAATCCATAGCACCTGCTACAAAGCATAAAACATAAATATACCTATTTAATTATATTTGATTCACAGCCAAGGGTACTAATACATGTGTAGATATGATGCTAGATGTGAAGTGGAAGCCACACAGTCCCTTTCCTCAAGATCATTCTCCCAGTGACTGAGAGAGACACATCAATGCACTTGGCTGAACATATGCATGTGGCAGACCCCTGGAATCTGTGGGATGACAGAATCCTAAATAGAGGTAATTAAGGTAATAAATGGCAGCAAGCTTTATGATCAACAAAGGAAGCTGGGAGATATGCCCTAGGAAAAATACATTTGAAAGTTCTTGAAATTCTGATGCATATCTGTCACCATTCACTGGCTCCACTAGACAGTCTCAAGTAGGGTCATGATACCATCCCAAGTTTCCAGGTATAGAAACTGAACCTCAGTGACTTCTATTGGCTTGCCAACATCTATTTTTAATCATACTAAATACCTATGTGAAGGGAGAATTCCTCTTCTGCTCTGTTGAATACACCAGTGTTCAACACCTGCCATTCCCTGACAAGGGTCACTATAGGATGCAGCGAGACTACAGACAGCAGTGATAAATTCCTCGATATTCTGTTTCCTGCTCTCATGGAAGTCCTTCAGCACCTTACCCATCTTTCTTCCAGAATTAATATTCCACCTTATCTCAACAGAAACAAAAGAAGAGACAAGTCATGCTAATATAAAATGTGTGTGTTTATGTAAGAATGCATCTTTATGCTCTCAACCAGAGAGATACACAGAATGCACTCAAACAAGCAAAGACTACATTGTCTGATAATAACAATTGACAACTGAATTAGCTCACTCTGGCCCAAAGCTTTTTAAACTTTGGATATAAAATTTCTGTGAAACTAATATGATCTCACCTTCCACCATACATACATTTGGTGAAGATGGGATGTAACTGGAGTTAATTTGACCTTCCTCCTGTCCTACCCACTTCCAGGCCTGGTTCACCTGGTTTGGACTTACAAGGACAGGTATGTGCTAAGCATTCCTTGAGATTAAACAGCTGGTATTGTGTCCTAACCAAGGCAAAATGTCTTGCTCACAAAAAGTCCATAAAAGGAGGCATGTCCGAGATATGTATTGCTACTCCTGCCTGTTTTCTGGGGCCATTGGTGTGGTAAATCTTCCAGCCTTTCACCCTAAGCCAGTGGTCATTTCTGTCCATGAAGTGGGTCTCCTGTAAGCAACAGATTGTTGGATCTTCCTTTTTAATCCAGTTTCCCAAATGGTGTCTTTTGATTTGGGAATTAAGTCCTTTAACATTCAGTGTTAGTATTGATATGTATGTGGTGATTCCTGTCATTTAGTTGCTTTTGTTGTTTAAGGGTTTGATTGTGTGTAGCTGAATCAATGTTACTCTCTACTTTCTTGATTTTTCTTCTCCTGTGGTTTGGTATTGCCTGTCCTTTAATGGTTTTGTTTGCTTTCATTTTCTGTGTGCAGAATTTCTTGAAGAATCTTTTATAGTGGTGTCTTAGTGGTCATATATTGTTTTAGTTTCTGCTTATCATGGAAGACTTTTATTTCTCCATGTATTTCGAATGATAGTTTTGCTGGGTAGAATATCCTAGTTTTGAAGTTATTTTCATTCATTGCAGGAATACCTCAGTTCATACCCTTCTTGCTTTTAAGGTTTCCATTGAGAAATCTGTTGTTATTTTGATGGGTTTACCTTTCTATGTTATTTGTTTATTCTCTCTTACAGCTATCAATATTCTTTCTCTATTCTATGTGCTTGTTGTTTTAATGATAATATGTCATGGGGTAGTTCTATTTTGGTCAAGTCTGTTTGGTGTCTTGGAGGCTTCCTGTAGCTGAATGGGCATAGTTTTCTCTAGATTTGGGAAATTTTCTGTTATTATTTTGTTGAATATATTACACATTCCTTTTGCTTACTCCTCTTCTCCTTCTTCAATACCCATGATTCTCAGGTTTGGTCTTTTGATGGAGTCAGTGAATTCTTGCATATTCCTTTCACAGGTCTTGAGTTGTTTGACTAATAGCTCTTAAGTTTTTCCTTTAATTTCCATTTTGTCTTCAAGTTCTGAGATTCTGTTTTCTGCTTGTTCTAGTCTGCTGGAGTGGACTTCCATCATTTTTTGTATTTCTGTTTTATTCTTTTTTTCTGAGGTATGTTAACCTGCTTGAAGGTCAATTTTATAATGCTGGAATCCAAATCTCAAAACCAATACTGGCCTTCTGAGGACTAAGAATAATATGTAGCTGAAATAACACACATCATCTGATTTTATCATCACCTTGCATAGATACCATTCTCTCCCTGCTTGTAGATTGGGATTATCAGGTGCTGATTACTAAGGTACAAAGGTGCTGATTTATTTACTTAAAGTTACATAGCTTAAAAGTGTGTGTAGTGGCTGACTGGGTCATGACCCATGCTCCAGTTGCTCTGAACATTTGGTTCCACCAGCTCAGAGTGGAGCCATTTTCTGGAGACTCACCCTTGACTAAACCAGGGCTACTGAACCAAGGAGATTATGACTGTTGGAAGGAGGCAGTCTACACATGACTAAAGGAGTACAAAACGCTGGCTCCCTTACCTTACAGTGACTTCTAATACAATCCTGGCTTCAGAGTTCATCATGAGATGGGTCTGAAGTAAAGTTTCCCAGAAGCTACATCTTCACCCAGCTTTTCCCTCTTGCTCTGTCTAGCTCCTGCTCTCCTGGGAGTACTCTCTCAAGAAATCATATGCACAGAGTTGCCTGCGACCTGCATGGGTATGCTGCGTGAACTTGACTAAGAGAGGCTGGGAATGGGAAATAAGATACAAACAGACATCCAAACATAAAACATAAAACAGAAAGCTGGGATTGGGAGGACTGAACATTCCTTGTGGGATATATGAGCACCTACCTGGGCCAGAGTGTTTATTTCATAGGTCTGTACAAGGAAAAGACTCAAGTAAAAATCAAGCTTCAACAATTCTTAGATACAAGGTAAAAGGAATGAGGTTTGGTGGGCTAATTTTCTTAAAGCTATAGAAGCTAAATTACAACAGATCTGTTCTGGAATGATCAAGGATCGCAGGACACCTTATCTAAGGTATTGATTAATCTGGCATCAGGGAGTCTCCAAATAGTTCTGGTACTTTATCTAGTTTTGTATTGGGGGCTGGTATGTGGAAACAGAAGATTGTATTCTTCAAGGAGATGTGAGAACAAAGGTCAAAACACCAGGTGCTGGGAAAAATGAGAGTAGGAGAGACTGTGCAAGCTCCTACCTGGAGAGGCTGTGCAAGCTCCATTATTTCCCAGTCCCAAGTTCATGCCTTGTCTGCAACACAGAGTACCTGCCTCATGCTCTGCTTTTAGACTCCCTAACCTGTGATGGTGGTTTAGACAAAGCTGATCTGGACATGATATATTAATCTGAGGGGAATACAGGAGGATAAATTAAGCACAAACTCTGCAGATTGAGGTATACAAAAGGAGATGCTTTTCTAATTTCCCAAAGCCTCTAATTTGTCATGACTTGGCCCAAACTGGGTTGGCATTGAAAATTTAGAAGTACCAGCTTCAGAGTCCACTTCCTCAATCACTGTGTGGTGCTGTCTCCTTATAGTGCAGAATGGAGCCAGTAAGATCAAAACAAGAGACAGAGGAAACTTGTGTAAACTACAATATACCTGTGCTCTCTTTTCCCCAAAGAATCACAAACCTCAGAGATGTTTGTACAAAGAATTATTTTCCCTGGACCATCAGAAAGTAAATAGCCAATGCTGTATTTAGTATCACGTTGTATTCCTAGAAGCAGGGACAATTTCCTCCACTGACACCATGCAACCATCAAAATCAGGAAGTTACCATTGATACAAAACTGCCATCTAGTCTTCAGAGTCTGTTCACATTCCCCTAACTGTCTCAATATGTCCTTTGTAGTAGAAGGATCAGCCCAAGTGCTGTGTCTAATGTGTCTAAGACACTACTCAAGCTGTTTTGGATTTCTGGACCTTGACTCTTGAAGGTTACAAAATACTCATATTCTAAGGGTAGAATATACCTAAATCTAGTTTCTCTGACATTTCTTCATGATTTTCTTCAGAGTTGTCTCTTTGGCAGGAATATCACAGGGGTAGCAGTGGGTACTTCTTTCTTTCTTCTACTCATGTCCCATGAGCAATTTCTTTCTTTGTTGAGAACATCCCTTCTGGTCAGGGGATGTTCTCCAGGTCTCTCCACTGTAATGTTATCCTTTGCTCTTCCAAACTACATCGTATTTTGCCAGTAGTAACCTTAAATTGTGTAAATATGTTTTTTATGCTCTCAGTTAATGTACTTATTAAGATACCACCTTGCACTTTTATTTTATTATTTCATTCAATGTGTGGGAGTCTTTAATATCATTACTTTATGAGAAAATGATTTCTCAGTATGTCAGAAGAAGCACCTTAAGTTGGATTCTGTATCCTTTTGATATATCCACTTCATTTTTTAGTATTTCCTTGCTTTATTGCAAAACAAGATATCCTGGGATCATCTTGGTCTGGGAATCAGATATTTCTCTGCCTTTGGTTCCTACAGTGGAGAAGGTATTCAGAAGTCAAGATCTGGGCAATGGGTGTGTTCGTTGTGGTCAGGATGTTACTGTGGTCTAGTCAGCTCAGAACAAAGGTGTAGGGATATGCATTTTCATACACACATGTACACATGTTTACACATACATGTGGGCATGCACACACACAAGTACATTTTCCATCTATTCATCTAGAAAAGAACACTGAAACTTCCCATTCCAGTTTTGACTTCATAGAGATCGTTTATGATTTATGCCTTTTTGAATCAGTGACTCCTTCACCAACACTGACAAACTTTTCTTCAATTACCTTTGACATGTTTATTTATCTGATCAATTCTTCAGCTGATTTCCATCCATTCTTTCTCTTTCAAGGATGCCCTTACCTCACCTGCATTCTAGATACTTTATTTAGGCAAAGGATGCTTGTGTCAGGTTGTCCATTTCTTTTTTCTCCTTCATTAATGCTTTTTTGTTGGGATATATTCATTGTACATGGGGATTTGTGGTGATAATTCCAAACAGGCTTGTATTGTATATTGGTTAGATTACCCCCACCACCTCTCCTGCTGAACCCCCTCACTGCCCCACTTGAAACTATTACAAGAGGTTTCTTTGTTCTCTTTTGTATAAGTATATAAAGTACATCAACTATATACCCTCACCTTCCACAGTTACACGCCCTTCACACTCTGTACCTATTTACAGTCCTGTCTTTCATTATTCATATCTAAGTCGATGTTCAGAGGGGTTTCTCCATATGTCTCCTCTGTGGGTATACTTTGGTCTGTTCAACCCCTTCCATTGCTCTCCCTTACTTTTTTACCACCCACCCCTCATTTTTCAACAGCTTTCAATACACATCCTTAAATCCTCTCTCTGCACAGATGTGATGTTTTATGATATTGATGATCTATCATTCTCTTTTCCTTTACCTCCTCCCCTGAGTTCCATAGAGTAATTTCACTGTTACAAACATATTCTATGTATGAGTTTGTATATGGTAATGCTTGTTTTTGTGTATATGTTTATGTTTGGATCTATCTTCCACACATGAGAGGAACCATGTGGCCTTTGTTTTTCTGTCTGGCTTACTTTACTTAACATTATGTCCTCCAATTGCATCCATTTACCTTCAAACCACAAGTCATTATTCCTGATGGATGAGTAAAACTCCATTGTGTATATATACCACAATGTTTTGATCCATTCGTCAGTTGTAGGGCATCTGGGTGGTTTCCATAGTTTGTGAATAGTGCTGCAATGAACATTCGTTGCAGGTGTCTCTATTGTATCCTGACTTACATTCCTTTGGGTTTTGCCCAGGAGTGGTATCACTGGATCATATGGCAGTTCTGTTTTTGCTTTGAGGAATCTCCATATTTCTTTCCATAATGGTTGTGCTGTTTTGCATTCCCACTAGTGTAAAATGTTTCCTGTTTCACCACATCTGTGCCAGCATTTTTTGCTGTTATTGTCCTTAAATATGGCCATTCTAACTGGGGTGTGATGAAATCTTAGTGTAGTTTTGATTTACATCTCTTTTATAGCCAGGGAAGTTGAACATTTCTTCATGCATTTATTGGACATTTGTACTACTTCCTTTGAGAATTCCATATTTAATTCATGTGCCCATTTCTTCATTGGCATGTTGATTCCTTGAAGGTTGTGTTTTGTGACTTTCCTATAGATTCTGGATATAAGTACCTTATCAGATGAGTGGATGCCAAAGATTTTCTTCCATTCTGTGTGCAGTCTCTTGAGTCTAGTGACTGTTTCTTTTGCTGTGCAGCTTTTTAGTTTGATGCATTTATTCATTCTTTCTCTTTGATGCTGAACTTTTTGACTTTCATTTAGGGTGTCATTCCCTGAACCCATCTTTTCCAGTGTATTTCCTACAGCTTCCATTTAGTTGTTTCAAGTTTTAAGACTTACGTTAAGGTCTTTGATCTACTTTGAGTTGACAGTGACCCACTGTGAGGCACAGGGATCAAGTTTCAGTCTTTTATATGTGGATATCCAGTTTTCACTGAAACATTTGTTGAAGAGGTTGTCTTTTTTTTTTTTTACATAGTGTGTTTGGGGCTCCTTTGCCAAATATCAGTTGCCTGTAGCTGTATAAGTTTATGTCTGGGTCTTCTATTGCAATCCATTGGTCTTCATGTCTGTTTTTGGAACAATACCATGCTGATTTTATTGTTATGGCTCTGTAGTATCGTTTGAAGTCAGATATTTTGATTCCTCCAGCATTGGAATTTTGCTCAGAATTGCTTTGGCTATATGAAGTCTTTTGTGTTTCCATTGACTTTTAGGATTGATTTTTCTATCTCTGTGAAGAATGTCATTTTCTATCTCCGTAAAGGATTTAATATAAATTGCTTTTGGTAGTATGGCCATTTCACAATGCTGATGCTACTATTCCAGGAGCAGGGGAGATCTTTCTATATGCTGATGTCTTCTATGATTTCTTTTCAGTGGTTTATAGTTTTCATTGAAATGGTCTTTGATTTCCTTTGTTAAATATATTCCAAGTTACTTTTTTTGAGGCTATTGTAAATGGGATGGTTTCCTGATTTCTTTCTGTCTGTTCAATGTTGCTTTACAGGAAGGCTACTGGTTTCTGTATATTAATTTTGTATCCTGACACTTTGCTAAGAGTTTATTTTTAATAAAATAAACTTTTTAGGGTCTTTCAGGTTTAAGATCATGTCATCTGCAAATAGACATTGTTTGACTTCTTCCTTCCCTATTTAAATCCCTTTTAGTTCTTGCACCTGTCTTATTGCTCTGGCTATGAATTCCAAAAAAATTGAATAGGAGTGGGGAAAGTGAGGATGCCCATTTCTGTGAACCATTTGCCAACTTGGTTGGGCACCAAACTTAGATCAGGCTGCCTTCCATGTTGATGCCTTCCCCAGAAATTATTTTTGTTTATTGAATCTTGCAATGCATCTCTGAGAAGGGGCTATGCATTTCAAATACATAGGCCTTAACTTCTAAAGTATCTGGTCAATAACCCAACTAACCACATTCAGTTTAATAATGGGAAGTGAACTTCTGGAAAGTTTATGCTTTTGTTCCCTGATATTTCCTATGGGGTTCCTTCCAAGGGTAGTGAAAATGGGGAATTTTGAGTCTTAAGATGTTTGAACTGATCGTTTTTTTTCATTCTCTTCAGGATTGTGGTGCGAGGTACCCTCCAACAGAGTATTCTTCTGATCTCAGTAGAGGGAAGGGAGAATATTGTTGGGTATTTAGAGCTTGCCAGAGTGTATCTTCCTCATCCCAAATGGTCCAGAGTGGACTAGAGGTGTGGCTCAGTGGTAGAGTGCCTACTTTGCAAGCATGAAAGCCAGAGTTCAAACCCTGGTGTCACCAAAAAATTGCATCAAATGGTCTATAGTTTTGCCTGTTCTGAAAATGAAGACCCTTTAGTGTACAGATTTACAGAACAGATGAAAAGGGGCCTTAAATTCTCTTCTTCCATATGGAAAGTTTACTGGCAGGGAGAGCTACATATTAAATACATGCACCTTGGAATTAACTTTATCAGTCATTGCTTCATTTTAATAGCTTCAACTTTACACCTGTGAACTCCAAACCAACTGAAAACCCCTCCTTAAACATTTACTGAAGTCTTAAAATGCACAAGTTAACTACCAGGCACAAATGGGAGTCTGTGGAAGCAAGAAAATGAGGATAATTAGAAAGGAGGGGAGTATTTTCAAACAGACAAAACAGACAGAACCAAATTGGCTGGTTTAATGATGAAGCCTTAACATACGTGATGACAGCAGCCTGCAGGGACCAATACTCCAGCAGATTAATATGTGGGCCTTGGAGAACATGGGGAAGACTCCTTGGATTGGGTTGAGATGAACTTTGTTTTGCTGGAATGGGGTTTGAACTCAGGCCTCATGGTTACTAAGCAGGAGCTCTACCTCTTGACCCACTCTTTCATCTCAAAATCAGGTACACAGGTTTTGTCTTTGGTGATACTGGAGTTTGAACTCAGGGCCTCATGCTTGCTAGGCAAGTGCTCTACCACTGAGCCATCTTGCCAGCTAGAATGAACTTAAGGGAAAAGAACAGAATGAAGGCAGAGGGAAGAAGATATATGGACTTAGTATGAGAAACTCAGAGTCCACTTATTCAGGAGCAGATATCCTGCAATGTGAGCTAAGGTAGACAGGATGTCCTCAAATGCTTTTATATCAAAGTCATACTCTGAACCCGTGATCACGCATGGTGGTGGAGCATGGGAATCCATGCCGAGCTTTGAAAGCCACACTCTGGGTGAATTCTCTTAGAATATCTGGGATGACCAAAGTGTTGTGAGCTGTTGAAGTTCCTCAGTATGCAGCTAGTGGCTGAGAAACACTGTCCTGAGGGAACTTGTGAGTGATCAGTGAAGGTCACCATTCATAAATCATGGCAAGGTGATCATTGCACCTCATGATTGCTCACAACACTTTCCCATCACCAGCTACCCTGAAAAATGATCTAAACCTTCATGAATTTCTAAGAGAGCACACACAGTTATGTCATGCTGATCTGCATTGACTCTACATGAGACAGAGGTTTGCAGGTCCAGACTACAGGCCCTTAGAGCTCTTAACTGGCTCCAAACAGATCATTTGACAAAGAGAATAGAATAAATTATTAAAAGGTGAATAAGAATTTTCTTTTTGTATATAGACTCTTTAGTTTTAAATAAACTCCCAATAAAACATCACTTATGCTGTGAGTTTTCTGTCTCACCTGTAGCACTCTGATGAGAGCGAGTTTCATGTACTCTGAGGAAATCTCATTCCAATTCAGTTTTGGGGTCCTACTGTAAAGGGCGTATATGTGTAAGGATCAATGCTCTCCTTGTTCTTCTTGCTGAACCTGGGTTCCACAATAGTAAATGAAAGCACATTAATAAAACATCAAAACCACAGAGCTAAAACTTCAACCAGGATTACACCAGGTATTTTTATGGGCTGGTCACTTGAGGCCAGGCTGTACTTATTTCACTCTGAGCACTGTAGGCTAAAGTCCTTTATGCTCCCCTTACAATATAAGAACATTAAGTCTTATTGAAAAGGGAGGAGGAAAATGCTGATTGAGATAAAATTTATCCTTAAACCCTAAAATTTCATTGAGGATGGTGATGGAGTCCCACTCTGAAAGTCATACAGGAAGTAGACTAACTGATGGAAAAGTGAGACCTCTTTCCCCCATAGAGTGGCAAAAGTCAGATAACTTATAAGGGTATAGGATATTCTCAACTGCTTTATCATCACTGAATTTCTTCAGTAATTTCTGAAAGTGTAGATCAATGTTGTTTTCAAATTTGATTTCTCATTGTTTGACTGGATGAATGCAGAGAAAGTGATAGTGGCAATATAATTGTGTTTTGAAAGTTTTCTTTTACTTTGGAGTACAATCTGAAATATTTACACATGATGTATATAAAACAACCAGGGAGTCCTGGGGTAGTTGTGATGTGTGGGTGGGGTGGTGGAGGTGAGTGATGGTTATTGGGGTAGGAAAGGACCATTAAGAATATTGCATAGATTTGTGATGTAGATTATACTTCAGTACAGATCAGATTTTCTCAATAATTTTAACATATAGATTTTGCACTGCCTGGTCCCATCTCTGACACACAGTAAGCTCTTATTGTCTGTCTGAATGATTGATCTCATCAAAGACAAGTACAGTGAGTAGTCTCTAAGTTAATGATTATAAAGTTAGAAGTGCTGAGAATGACAAGAAAAGAGATCCATTAGTCAATGCTGATTGACTCCTCCACCATATACAATATTTGAACTATATGAACCATGACTAAAAAGGTAACATCAAGAAATGCATAGTTGGATCTAACAAAAGTCTAGATTTCAGACTTTCTTGTTCACCATCGATTGTCCTAAGAACTCATTCTTTATTCTGCTTAATGATAAAATAATGGGAAAACACAAACCATTTCCAGCCTGAAACAGTGTCTAAAGCCTGACCTTGAGTCTTCATCCCTAAGGAGAATGCTAAAGCTAGCTTCAAGGAAGTCTGTCTCAGATGTTTCAAAAGCAGATGACTTGGTTTTCAAAGAGTCACCAACTACACAGAGTTAGAGGAAGTAGTCTCAGAATGGCAGCCATGGACAAGGCAGGAGAACTTGTGTTTCCTTCTGCCTCCAATGAGGCTGCTTGAATAAGGGAGAAGGACTACTCAGGCTCTCAGCCTGCACTTTCATAATCACACTGGAGGATATGAGAACCACTTTTCAATCAAATGGAAAGTGGAAAAGTTTCCTATGGCTGGTGGCAAATTCAGAGTTCATTGCAGTTGAAAGAAATAGGAAGGTGACACACCCAAATTGGACCATACTTAAGTGAATTTTGCTAGAGCATATTCACCAAGTAATATGTGTGGAATACTCATGAAATACATATTTGACATATATATGCTAGGGGACAGTTGATAGTTTACTTTATCAGCAGTAGTTCAAAATGCAAGTAACATGAAGTACTGTAGTAGTTTTTAAACACCTATATATTCATAGAGAGATGTGTATGAGGACATATTTCACCATATTAGTAGAGATCAGATTAAGGTTTGGGGACTATGCATAACGACATGTCTATTTTTTTCAGGATTATGTTTATGCAGGTTCAACAACAATTATTACTTTGTAATTAAAAAGTTCTAAAATCAAAAGATATAGATGCCAAAGAATGCAAAATCACATGTATGTCACCTCCAGTAAAAGACATCATAGCAAGCTTGATCCATCCTGGTTCAGGGTAGGTAGATTTGCCTTCCCAACATCCCTGTACCTTTCTGAGCAGAACTCCTCAGGTTCTGGCCAGTACTTTGGGTCATGGTGAAGAGGACAGGTTGGTACCATTACCACTGTTCCTTTGGGAATAAACACTGCATTGGCTTCAACATCTTTCTTACAGACTCTCTCAACTCTGTTAGCAATTGGATACAATCTGAGCGTTTAACTCACGACCATGTCAAGATATTACATCTCAACCAGGTCATTATGGGTTGCAGGTGCCTGGGAAAAGAGAAACAGAGTTTTTCAATTGAGATTTGGAATTAACAGTATGATTACACTATTAGTAGCTCCAAAGTTTATCTGCAATTAACAAAGAACCTGAACTTTTGGAACACATTGTAGTAACTGTCAAGTTGGGCAGGAGGTGTGGCTAGAAGTGCAATGCCTGGGGGATCAACCCCAAGTACCACTAAAAATTATTTAAAAATAATAACTATCATGTCCTTTGACTTACTCATGGCCCACTGAGATATGTAGCATGAGAATGGGATGATCCCCTATTCAGAGCACAAAATCCTCAGCCTTGCTATGTGCTTCTTTTCTTTATTATGTGAGTAATGTATTATGATAATTACATTCAAGCAAAATATGCTGACATCATTCATATCTCACTAGAGAGGACAAGGAAATAGAACAAAATCCCTAAATGTTTCAATAGGCTTGGCAGTTGAAAACTTTTTTGCAACTTGAGGATTATGTGATATGTGAATGTGTGTATATACATACATACATATATAATGTTTGCATATTTGAAATTAAACACTGAATTTGGTAGAGTAGTACCTTACTATCCTTTTATGATGAAAGTTTATGAGAGAATTCTACCAAGGCAAGCAGTTTCAGTTCCAGTGAAAGTTCCAGTGAGAACAGGAACCCACACTCTATCCAACCCTTTTTTTTATTCGTATGTACATACAATGTTTGGGTCATTTCTCCCCCCTTCCCCCACCCCTTCCCTTACCACACTCCCCCTCCCTCTTCCCCTCTACACCCTCGCTACCTAGCAGAAACTACTTTGCCCTTATCTTTAATTTTGTTGTAGAGAGAGTATAAGCAATAATAGGAAGGAACAAGGGTTTTTGCTGGTTGAGATAAGGATAGCTATACAGGGCATTGACTCACATTGATTTCCTGTGCGTGGGTGTTACCTTCTAGGTTAATTCTTCTTGAACTAACCTTTTCTCTAGTACCTGTTCCCCTTTTCCTATTGGCCTCAGTTGCTTTTAAGGTATCTGCTTTAGTTTCTCTGCGTTAAGGGCAACAAACGCTAGCGAATTTTTTAGGTGTCTTACCTATCCTCACCCCTCCCTTGTGTGCTCTTGCTTTTATCATGTGCTCATAGTCCAATCCCCTTGTTGTGTTTACCCTTGATCTAATGTCCACATATGAGGGAGAACATACGATTTTTGGTCTTTTGGGCCAGGCTAACCTCACTCAGAATGATGTTCTCCAATTCCATCCATTTACCAGCGAATGATAATATTTCGTTCTTCTTCATGGCTGCATAAAATTCCATTGTGTATAGATACCACATTTTCTTAATCCATTCGTCAGTGGTGGGGCATCTTGGCTGTTTCCATAACTTGGCTATTGTGAATAGTGCCGCAATAAACATGGGTGTGCAGGTGCCTCTGGAGTAACCTGTGTCACAGTCTTTTGGGTATATCCCCAAGAGTGGTATTGCTGGATCAAATGGTAGATCGATGTCTAGCTTTTTAAGTAGCCTCCAAATTTGTTTCCAGAGTGGTTGTACTAGTCTACATTCCCACCAACAGTGTAAGAGGGTTCCTTTTTCCCCGCATCCTCGCCAACACCTGTTGTTGGTGGTGTTGCTGATGATGGCTATTCTAACAGGGGTGAGGTGGCATCTTAGCGTGGTTTTAATTTGCATTTCCTTCATTGCTAGAGATGGTGAGCATTTTTTCATGTGTTTTCTGGCCATTTGAATTTCTTCTTTAGAGAAAGTTCTGTTTAGTTCACATGCCCATTTCTTTATTGATTCATTAGTTTTGGGAGAATTTAGTTTTTTAAGTTCCCTGTATATTCTGGTTATCAGTCCTTTGTCTGATGTATAGTTGGCAAATATTTTCTCCCACTCTGTGGGTGTTCTCTTCAGTTTAGAGACCATTTCTTTTGATGAGCAGAAGCTTTTTAGCTTTATGAGGTCCCATTTATCTATGCTATCTCTTAGTTGCTGTGCTGCTGGCGTTTCATTGAGAAAGTTCTTACCTATACCTACTAACTCCAGAGTATTTCCTACACTTTCCTGTATCAACTTAAGAGTTTGGGGTCTGATATTAAGATCCTTGATCCATTTTGAGTTAATCTTGGTATAGGGTGATATACATGGATCTAGTTTCAGTTTTTTGCAGACTGCTAACCAGTTTTCCCAGCAGTTTTTGTTGAAGAGGCTGTTCCACTGGTCTTCATGTCTGTTTTTGTGCCAGTACCATGCTGTTTTTATTGTTATTGCTTTGTAATATAGTTTGAAGTTGGGTATCGTGATCCTTCCAGCATTGTTCTTTTGACTAAGTGTTTCCTTGGATATTCATGGCCTTTTGTGTTTCCATATAAATTTAACAGTAGATTTTTCAATCTCCTTAATGAATGTCATAGGAATTTTGATGGGAATTGCATTAAACATGTCGATTACTTTTGAGAGTATCGACATTTTTACTATGTTGATTCTACCAATCCATGAGCATGGGAGATCTCTCCACTTTCTATAGTCTTCCTCAATCTCTTTCTTCAGAAGTGTATAGTTTTCCTTGTAGAGGTCTTTCACATCTTTTTTAGGTTTACACCTAGGTATTTGATTTTTTTTTCAGGCTATTGTAAATGGAATTGTTTTCATACATTCTTTTTCAGTTTGCTCATTGTTAGTGTATAGAAATGCTAATGATTCTTCTATGTTGATTTTATATCCTGCTACCTTGCTATAGCTATTGATGATGTCTAGAAGCTTCTGAGTAGAGTTTTTTGGGTCTTTAAGGTATAGGATCATGTTGTCCAAATAGGGATATTTTGACAGTTTCTTTACCTATTTCTATTCCTTTTATTCCTTCTTCTTGCCTAATTGCTCTGGCTAGGAATTCCAGTACTATGTTGAATAGGAGTGGAGATAGTGGGCATCCTTGTCTCATTCCTGATTTTAGAGGGAATGGTTTCAGTTTTTCTCCATTAAGTATAATGCTGGCTGTAGGTTTGTCATATATAGCTTTTATAATGTTGAGGAACTTTCCTTCTATTCCTAGTTTTCTTAGACCTTTTATCATGAAATGATGTTGGATCTTATCAAAGGCTTTTTCTGCATCTATTGAGATGATCAAGTGGTTTTTGTCTTTGCTTCTGTTAATTTGGTTTATTACATTTTTTGCTTTTTGTATGTTGAACCACCCCTGCATCCCTGGGATGAAGCCTACCTGGTCGTGGTGAATAATCTTTTTGTTGTATTGCTGAATTCTGTTTGCCATTATTTTGTTGAGGATTTTTGCATCAATGTTCATTTAAGGAGATTGGCCTATAGTTCTCCTTTTTAGAGGTGTCTTTGCCTGGTTTTGGGATAAGCGTAATACTGGCTTCATAAAATGTGTTTGGCAGTTTTCCTTCCCTTTCTATTTCATGGAACAGTTTAAGGAGGGTCGGTGTCAGTTCTTCTTTAAAGGTCTGATAGAATTCAGCAGAGAATCCATCATGTCCTGGACTTTTCTTTTTGGGGAGACTCTTGATTGCTGTTTCAATTTCATTTTGTGTTATAGATCTATTCAGGTGATTAATTTCCTCTTGATTCAGTTTTGGATGATCATATGTATCTAGAAATCTGTCCATTTCTTTTAGATTTTCAAATTTATTTGAATATAGGTTCTCAAAGTAGTCTCTGATGATTTCCTGGACTTCCATGGTGTTTGTTGTTATCTCCCCTTTTGCATTCCTAATTCTACTAATTTGGGTTTTTTCTCTCCTCATTTTAGTCTGGTTTGCCAGAGGTCTATTGATCTTTTTATTTTTTCAAAGAACCAACTTTTTGTTTCATTAATTCTTTGTATGGTTTTTTTGGTTTCTATTTAGTTGATTTTAGCTCTTATTTTTATTATTTCTCTCCTTCTATTTGTTTTGGGATTTGCTTGTTCTTGTTTTTCTAGGAGTTTGAGATGTATCATTAGATCATTGATTTGGGATCTTTCAATCTTTTTAATATATGCACTCATGGCTATAAACTTTCCTCTCAGGACTGCCTTAGCTGTGTCCCATAGGTACCGGTAGGTTGTGTTTTCATTTTCATTGACTTCCAGGAACTTTTTAATTTCCTCTTTTATTTCATCAATGATCCATTCTTCATTAAGTAATGAGTTATTTGGTTTCCAGCTGTTTGCATGTTTTTTGTCTTTACTTTTGTTGTTGAGTTCTACTTTTACTGCATTGTGGTCAGATAGTATGCACAGTATTATTTCTATTTTCTTATATTTGCTGAGGCTTGCTTTGTGCCCTAGGAGATGATCTATTTTGGAGAAGGTTCCATGGGCTGCTGAGAAGAATGTATATTGTGTAGAGGTTGGATGAAATGTTCTGTAGACATCTACTAGGTCCACTTGATCTATTGCATATTTTAGATCTTGGATTTCTTTATTGAGTTTTTGTTTGGATGACCTATCTATTGATGATAATGGAGTGTTAAAGTCTCCCACAACCACTGTGTTGGCGTTTATATATGCTTTTAGGTCTTTCAGGGTATGTTTGATGAAATTGGGTGCGCTGACATTGGGTGCATACAGATTGATGATTATTATTTCCTTTTGGTCTATTTGCCCTTTTATTAGTATGGAATGTCCTTCTTTATCTCGTTTGATCAATGTAGGTTTGAAGTCTACTTTGTCAGAGATAAGTATTGCTACTCCTGCCTGTTTTTGGGGGCCATTGGCTTGGTAAATCTTCTTCCAGCCTTTCATCCTAAGCATATGCTTATTTCTGTCAGTGAGATGGGTCTACTGTAAGCAACAAATTGTTGGATCTTCTTTTTTAATCCATTTTGTCAAATGGTGTCTTTTGATGGGTCAATTAAGTCCATTAACATTAAGCGTTAGTACTGATAGGTATGTGATGATTCCTGCCATTTAGTTGTCTTAGTTGTTTGAAGGTTTGATTGTGTGTACCTAACTTGATGTTACTCTCTACTGTCTTGCTTTTTCTTTTCCTGTGGTTTGGTGCTGCCTGCCTTTTCATGGTTAAGTTGGGAGTCACTTTCTGTGTGCAGAATCCCTTGCAGAATCTTTTGTAATGGTGGCTTTGTGGTCACATATTGTTTTAGTTTCTGCTTATCATGGAAGACTTTTATTGCTCCATCTATTTTGAATGATAGCTTTGCTGGGTAGAGTATCCTGGGGTTGAAGTTATTTTCATTCAGTGCCCGGAAGATCTCACCCCATGCTCTTCTTGCTTTTAAAGTTTCTGTTGAGAAGTCTGCTGTGACTTTGATGGGTTTACCTTTGTATGTTACTTGTTTTTTCTCTCTTACAGCCTTCAATATTCTTTCCTTAGTTTCTGAACTTGCTGTTTTAATGATGATATGTCGTGGAGTAGTTCTATTTTGATCTGGTCTGTTTGGTGTCCTGGAGGCCTCTTGCATGTGTATGGGAATATCTTTCTCTAGATTTGGGAAATTTTCCGTTATTATTTTGTTGAATATATTATGCATTCCCTTCGTTTGCACCTCTTCTCCTTCTTCGATGCCCATGATTCTCAAGTTTGGTCTTTTGATGGAGTCGGTGAGTTCTTGCATTTTCTTTTCACAGGTCTTGAGTTGTTTAATTAATAGTTCTTCTGTTTTTCCTTTAATTACCCTTTCATCTTCAAGTTCTGAGATTCTGTCTTCTGTTTGTTCTATTCTGCTGGATTGGCCTTCCGTTTTGTTTTGCAGTTCTGTTTCGTTCTTTTTTCTGAGGTTTTCCATATCCTGGCTGTTTTCCTCTTTAGTGTTGTCTATTTTTGTCCTGAGTTCATTTATCTGTTTATTCGTTATGTCCTCTCTTTCACTTTGGTGTTTATACAGTGCTTCTATGGTTTCCTTTATTTCTTGTTTTGCTTTTTCAAATTCTCTATTTTTGTTGTCTTGGAATTTCTTAAGTGTCTCCTGTACATTTTGGTTGACCCTATCCAGTATCTTCTCTATAAAATTCTCATTGATTACTTGTAGTGTGTCTTCTTTTAAATTATTCTTGTGGGCTTCATTGGGTCCTTTGGCATAGTTTATCTTCATTTTGTTGGAGTCTGGATCTGAGTTTCTATTCTCTTCATTCCCCTCTGGTTCCTGTGCTAATATTTTGCTGTGGGGAAACTGGTTTCCCTGTTTTTTTCTGTCTTCCCATCATTGTCTTTGGTGTTGTTACTGTCCCTGTACTGTGTGCAATAAAGTATTTTCTAGCTTGTAATAATAACAATGGTAATATTTAGAATGGAAGGGTGAGCTGAGATGGAAAGCAAGAAGTTAAAGAAAAGGGGAAAAGAAATATACAGACAAGAGGGAGAAAGCAGAACGAGGTATCAGACTAGAAAATTTCAAAGGTATAAACAGGGAGTGTTAGTGTACTAATCGACAGTAAGCTGAACATACATTAGAGAGACAGAGAGAGGATTGAAAATCAAAGATAAAAAAATAAAAACTAAGTATATGAAAGAAATATCTATATGTAAAAATGAGTTAAAATAAAATGGAAAATAGAAAATTAAAAAAAACCCAAAAAACAAAAACAAAAAACTTCCAAGTTTATATGCAATGCAGTTTAAGTCTTAATAATATGGGTGTCCGTCTCAGTCTCCAGTCCTGGAGTTGGTGCCTCAGATGTTGTTCTGTAGTTGTCTCATCAAAGGGGATGCATAAAGTAGAACAAAACTACACACTCACACACAGACACCAAAAAAAAAAAAAGCCCCACCAAGTGTCCCAGGTTCAAATGCAATACAGTTTCAGTAAGTTTTTCGGCTTGCAGGTGTAATTCGGTTGTTCTCTCATCAAAGGTAGGGAGCAAAAGAAAAAAAAAGAGTCTGGAGACAGTTCTGAGAGTGGTATCTGCAACTGTGGCTTGCCTGCCTGCTGCTCTCAGCCTGCTGTAGCTGGCGGCGTTATTTATGCAGGTCTCTGGGGTGAACTTAGCACTCACCTGGTCCCACAGGCTTTGTTTGCTCAGAGTTCTCCTGTGCGGGAGCCTCTGCTACAGGCTTTCCCCTTTCCAAGCACTGGGAAAGGTGACACTGCCCCTGCGTTGTCAGGCCTGCGTGTTTATTTACAGTTCATGTGGGAGGTGGGTCTTCCCCCCTCTCCTGTGCAGTTTTCCTCCCACTGCCACTTTCACAAGCTTTCCTGCTCCTGCTTACTGGGCGGTGCTGCTGCTCCTGCCGGCCTCCATGTTTGTTTACAGTTCACGTGGGAAGTGGGTCTTCCCTCCTCTCACAAGCTTTCCCACTCCTGGTTGCTGGGTGCGTGCCCCGCTCCCGCCAGCGTCTCTCCGGCCCGCCCGGCTTGTTTATTTACAGTCCCAGGAAGGATTCCCTTCCCCCAATCTTCAGTGCTCAGGGCACCCCACCCACTTTCCAGTGTGTCTTAATTGTTCTTACTGCTTATTACTCAGTTTCTCTTCTTTTCTTCCCCAGGTGGAGGTCAGTCTGTCCAGGGGGCCATGCTGCTCTGGCCCAGGCTTGTCTGTGGAAGAACCGCAGTACCGCGAAGCTCACCTTGTCCACGTCTTCCCAAGCTGTATGGGCGCCAGCCACTGGCGGCCCCGGGGGCCCTCTTCGTTTCTCTGTTTAACATGAGGTGGAGATTCTCTGTGCCGGGTGGAGGTGTGGAGGGGTCAAATTATGCCTTTTCTCAGTGATTATGCCTGCAAAGTGTGTCTCCAGCGTCTCTCCAAGATTTCACTATAGGAGGCTCGCTTTCTGCTTCCTCCCTCTAGCTGCCATCTTGGAATCCTCTAGGAGCTTTTGAGTAGAGTTTTTTGGGTCTTTAAGATATAGGATCATATCACCTGCAAATAGGGATATTTTGACAGTTTCTTTACCTATTTGTATTCCTTTTATTCCTTCTTCTTGCCTAATTGCTCTGGCTAGGAATTCAAGTACTATGTAGAATAGGAGTGGAGATAGTGGGCATCCTTGTCTCATTCCTGATTTTTGAGGGAATGGTTTCAGTTTTTCTTCATTAAGTATAATGCTGGCTGTAGGTTTGTCACATGTAGCTTTTATAACGTTGAAGTACTTTCCTTCTATTCCTAGTTTTCTTAGAGCTTTTATCATGAAATGATGTTGGATCTTATCAAAGGCTTTTTCTGCATCTATTGAGATGATCAAGTGGTTTTTGTCTTTGCTTCTGTTAATGTGGTTTATTACATTTATTGATTTGTGTATGTTGAACCACCCCTACATTCCTGGGATGAAGACTACTTGGTCATGGTGAATGATCTTTTTGATGTGTTGTTTGATTCCACTTGCCATTATTTTATTGAGGATATTTGGATCAATGTTCATTAAGGAGATTGGCCTATAGTTCTCCTTTTTTGAGATGTCTTTGCCTGGTTTGTAATACTGGCTTCATAAAATGTGTTAGGTGATTTTCCCTCCCTTTCTATTTCGAGGAACAATTTAAGAAGGGTTGGTGTCAGTTCTTCTTTAAAGGTCTGATAGAATTCAGCAGAGAATCCATCAGGTCCTGGACTTTTCTTTTTGGGGAGACTCTTGATTGCTGCTTCAATTTCATTTTGTGTTATAGATCTATTCATGTGATTAATATCTTCTTGGTTCAGTTTTGGATGATCATATGTATCTGGAAATCTGTCCATATCTTTAAGAGTTTCAAATTTATTTGAATATAGGTTCTCAAAGTAGTCTCTGATGATTCCTGGACTTCCACGGTGTTTGTTGTTATCTCCCCTTTTACATTCCTGATTCTACTAATTTGGGTTTTTCTTTTCCTTATTTTAGTCAGGTTTGTCAGGGGTCTGTAAACCTTGTTTATTTTTTCAAAGAACCAACCTTTTGCTTCATTAATTGTTTGTATGTTTTTTTTTTGGTTTCTATTTCATTGATTTCAGCTCTTATTTTTATTATTTCTCTCCTTCTATTTGTTTTGGGATTTGCTTGTTCTTGTTTTTCTAAGAGTTTGTCTCCCATCCTTTGATAATGGACTTGTCTATGTTGGTTGTTGCTTCATGGTTTGAGCATGATGTCTGCAGAAGATGTTTTGTGTCCAGCTCTTTGACAAACAAACCACACCAGCCCCAGAGGCCAAATCCCTTCATAACCCCCAGGTTCCCAATTTGAACAGAGATGTGAAGGAAGTCTGGTTGTAATAGGTGGCTATCATTTTGTGTGACATTGGAGAGGCTCAGGAGTTGGACACACTAGCTATTCCTTGTCTTCTTCTAGCTCTATGATTGAGTGTAAGGATGTGTGGTCAGAGCTGAATCAACCTGTGCAGGTGAGCCATGGTCAACTAGCTAGCAGACAGCAGGCCATAGCACTGCCAGCAACACCTGCACAGCTAGGTATAATCCAGACACATCAATGATTAATAGTTGTACTTACGTGCCACTGATGTTCTGTGGAAGTTTTCATGTCATATTATTTTGGTGATAAACAATAGATCTATTAAAACCAGCACTGTGTTACCAAGGTTTAAGTTTTTCTGTGAATAGAATTCATTTACTTGGTTTCCCTTTATTGTTGTCTCTAGATCAGCAATAAATGAATAAATATTGCTGCTGAAGGAACACATGCTTATTCTAATAGCAAAGGAAGTGGAAGCATTCTCATTATGAGTTTAACTCTCCCTCCCTTTCCAGGTACCATCCACTCACCTTATTGGGCAAAGTTGCATCAATCTCCCATTGCAGTTTCTTCTGGACGTCAGAGTGAGTGACAAATGCATGCAAAATGAAGGAGAGAGTGCTGCTAATTGTCTCAGAGCCAGCAAAAATGAAGACAAGGATTGGGCTACTATCTCCTCATCAGAGAGAGCTAAAAGGAGGGAAAAGTTTTCAGATATAGCAGGTCAATGTAGAACTTCACTGATGTTTAAGATGAGTATATTTTCAAATGAAGCTCCCAGACACATAGGGAGAAACACAGAAAAGCACTCCAAGTTCACACTATGACTGAGTTTCACTCTGATGTCTATCTAACACAGTTAGAAAAAGTAAAATTGATTTAAATGTCTGGTTTTCCTCAAGGTCTACACTATTCTGGCCCACTTACTCTTTACCCTCTCATCCTTCCACCACCAGACAAAACTATTATTTCTGGCTAAGATTCATAGTATTATCATGCAATTTAGATAATCATACAAGTACTTTAGCTATAGGTAAAATATAAGGTTGCTTTGTCTCTCAGAAAAAATTTGAATTATTCCAGCAAAAGTACAATTGGAAAATTCTTCAGGACTTTTGTAATGCCAAATATTCATTTTATGGAAAATTAATGAATCTTTCATCTAAAAATAAAAAAATTCTGAGGAAATTTAAGAGAACAATATTGAGCATCACAGGAACTCCTGTGACTCAAAGTGTGGTCCACGAAACAGCAAATTTAGCTGCGCCTGAGAATGGTGAGTGAGTGAAAGTAGCAGTGATTACTCAGTACTGGCCTGAATATCATCTTCTTGTGTTCATTCCATGATCAGAAAATAGTATTATGAGAGGGAGTTGAGTGGGGAAGGGAGGGAGAGAGAGAGAGAGAGAGAGAGAGAGAGAGAGAGAGAGAGAGAGAGAGAGAGAGAGAGAGAGAGAGAGAGAGAACAGGAAGAAGTAGAAGAAGAAGATGAAAAAGAAGCAGTAGAATAAGGAAGAGGGGAGACCAGCTTGTTTAGATTTCTGCACATAGATTTAACATTATTCATATTTCTCATTTTTTTGAATATATTTCGTTTCCTTAGTTTTCTCTACTCAAAGCAAATAGACCAAAACAAATAATAAGCACAATCATACTAGGCAAGAGATTTTGGTGTTTTGCTATCTTTTTTTCCTTAAAAAGAAACATCTCCTTGAAGGAACTTCTGATTCCAGTACTGTCTAGGGAAACACAAGAAAAACCTGAAATATCTTCCAGGAAGTCATTAATCAGAAAATGATAGCTGGAAAGAGCACAGAGCACTCTGGATCTTTTGACAGTGAAGGAAGATGTACGTCATTAAACATTTTTCACAGCACATGGAATGTTCAAATTCAGGATGGAACTTGATGTAAACATGGACACTGGTGATAGTAATGTCTCAGTGTAAGTTCAACAATTATAAAACACACACCACTAGCATGGAGGATGTTAACATGGGGGAGTTTGTGTGTAACTTACGGCAGGAGGATATGGCAAATACCAATACTTTCCCCTTATTGGGGCTTTGAATTGAAAACATCTCTAAAAATAAAGCCTATCTTATCCATTAAAACTTTATGAAAGAAAGAGGCAAGTGGTCACAAAACAGAGCTTCCAATGGACAAAACTGAGAGAGTATGAAATGCAAAATGAAAAATTGTAGAAAAAAAGAGTAATTTGGGAAAATGTACACTCATGCTTATATAAAACAATAAGTGATATACTAAATGTAAACAAATAGGTAAGGGTTGAGTGACCCCTTATACTGTGTACTGATTCATGTACAGAAGAAATGATGGAATTGGAAAGTCATCATTTTTGCAACCATCATAGTAAGAGTGGATGATAAAACCATCTGTGGATGATATTTCTATTGGGTAAAATGATGAAGAAGTACAGGGCAGTTAAAAAGTTCAGTGCTGTCTATGTCCATACCATCCTGAATGCGCCTGATCTCATCTAAAATGTTCAGGGCTGGAGAAATCACTCAATGGGTAGACAGCCTGCCTAGCAAGCATGAATAGGGATTCTTTAAAGAAAGATAGATAGGTAATAGATAATAGTCAGAAAGGTTACCCAAAAACCTATTAATTGATTGTGGAAGGAAAAATAGATCTTTAGATTAAGCTAGTGGACACCACATTCTCACTGTTTGGACAGGGATCCTTCTGAATGACTCCATGAAAATTTCCAGACAGAGGTTCTGACTCAGTAAGTCCCATGAGGCTGAGAGTTAGCATTTGTTCTGATGCAGGTGATCCACAACCACTGAAGTCTCCTAGGCATGAGATGGGTAATCATGGGAGCCCTTCAGACTTTCAATACATTTATGGCTGTGTGCTTCTAGAAAGTTCCTCTGCCTGTCGTATATAATACCCCAGTGTGTGTCTTTCCACAATGTGTCTGAAAGTCTCCTCTGCCTAGAAAACCTCCTGCAAATTTCTGGAGCAACCCTGTCTCTGAACTCCCCCATCTATTGGTAACAAAGCATCCTTGGTTACTTTTTTTGGACTCCACATCTTCGGAATTCTGGGTATTAATCATAAGCTGAAGAAAACTCACTTGGTGCTGGAATCAGAAAGAGAAATTCCAAAGAGACACAGTCAATTGTTAGTTTAGAAGTGAATCAGGAGTGCAGCCTTTAACCCTGATGAGACCATAGGTTCTTTAGCTCCAGAAGTCTGGCTGGTATGCCTGAATCACTGGTGAGCAAACCATCCACCTACAAACCTTGCAGAAGGGAATGTTTCCCTGACAGGAAACCAGGTATTGTGTCCAACAGCTGTTGGTCTTTCTTGTCCCTGATCCTGAGTTTCTCGGGCTCCTGAACACAGACTCCTGGACCATAGATATGGGCTCTTTCTCCTATAATCTGCTTCATCAGAAAGAAGTGTGGACTTCAGTCTTTTTTGGTCTCTGCCTACTTCTTAATCAGTGGCCCCATAGATTAATTTTCTTATGTTTCTGAGCTCTCTTCAGCATGTTTTGCAACACTATCATCAAATCTTCCACAGTGCCAGAACACTGCACAATCTTCCGTGAGACCTTGGGTACCCATACTAGCTCCCTGGCATGTAGCTATTCTTGCATGGTTTCCAGGCCCTTGAGGCAAAGCTGCAGTCTCAATACAAGGCTCAATCCCATACCCAGAGAGGGTCACATTTAACATAGACCAAACTCCACCAGGCACTTACCTGTCTGCATTGGAGAATGTCACATGTCATCAAAAAATCTAGAAACAAAGGTCATGAAAGTAAAACGGGGGATTTCTGGAAGGTGGAAGGAGAAGGGATAAGGGGGAGACATGGATGGGGGATAAGAATAATAGAGGGGGTGAAGATGCTCAAAGTATATTAAATGTACATGTGGAAATGTCGTGATGAAATCCCACTCTAATTAGAGTTTAACCTGTGACAATAAATTTTTCTAAAATGGAAATTATTCTTTGCCACATTTTACCTTTTCCTTAGCATTGACAGTTCTTCTTTTTTTCTGTTTTGCATGGTTTTGAAAAAATGTTACCGAATCACTTGGAAAACTGGAGCTATTTAATGTGTCATATATTTGAGAAAGAAATGGAAATAAAACAACGAGGAAAACAAAAAAAACCCTTAATGAAAGTGCAAAAGTTTACATGGAGCATTTCAGCTTTCTGAAACAATCATATGGTAAAAGTCAAGGTTGAGCCATTCCTTCTGTGAACTTTGCCTGGCTGAGCAAGGGCCTGTTACCCTACATGAAAAGATCAGTGGAATAAACTCATGTGTCTATGACCCACAGTGAATTTTGAGAAAGGCACAGGACCACTGAATGGGGACAATAGCTTTAAAATAGATATGCTGAAATAACTGGCTAGCCTACATGCAAAAGAACCAAGTGTGGCCCTTACGGCACACTGTCTATTAATCCTAACTCAACATGGGTCAGAGCTCTATATGTAAAAGCTAAGGCCACAGAACTCTTAGAAGAAAAGCCAAGGGAGCAAGTTTTCATGATCTCAGGCTTGGCTATGTATTTTTAGAGTTCAACAAAGCACATGGAATAAAACGGAAATACATAATTTGTATGTCATCAGAATTAAACATTTGGTACTTAAACAAACACAATCAAAAAAGTGAAGAGGGACCTACAAAATAGGAGTGATGCTTGCAAGTCATATACCTGACAAAGCAATTGTATGTAGAATATATAAAGAAATCTTAAAATTCAATTATAAAAAGAAATCAAACCCACAGCTATATAGGAAGAAAGAACTAGAAGAAACATTTAAGTCAAGAAGATATTAAAATCACCTACATTGTTAAATAGCATTAGCACTAGGGACATCAGATCAAAACCACAGTGGTAGACAGCTTCCCACCCACTAGGATGGGATAAACAAAATTATGGAAAAACCAAGTCTTTGAGGGGACAAGAAGAAATTAGAACCCTCATGAATTCCTAGCAGGAATATAAAGTGCTATAGCTTTTGAGGAGAACATTTTGTCAATTCCTTAAGAAGTTAAACATAGAATTACTCTATAACTCACAATGTGACTGCTGAGCATACACACACAAACCTAGAAGACAGAGGCTTGAACACCTTCTTGCATGCTAATATTCATAACAGCATTATATCACACTAGCCCAAAGGTGAAAATTACATCAATGACCACCAATTGATGAATGGATAAATAAAATGTTATGTCTATACAATAGACATTATTTTTGTCAAAAAATTATGAAATAAGTGTATATGTTTCAGTTGACAACATAATTCTAAATGAAAGAATCCAGCCACAAAGACCATACATGATATGATTTCATTTATACAAAATGTCCAAAATAGACAAATCTGCAGAAAGAAAAATTGAATTTATTAGCTTAGGGAAAGGAGGTAAGGATTGATAAGACAGGGTCAAGCTTTCTCAGTTGATAAAAGTGTTCTACAATAGACAATGATGATTTATGTACATGTATTTGAATGTAGTAAAAAGCTATCAAATTATGCAGCTCAAGTAAGTGAGTTATATAGCATTTGAAGGTATATATCAACAATGCTGCTATTTGGGAGAGATGGAAGGAGGGGAGAGATAAAACAGTCTACTTTCCTAATGAAAGAATCACTGGATGGAAAAACTGGAAGTTTAGGGACTTCCTGATTTTATCCTCAAAGGAGTCTTCTGGGTTGTTGAGGGAATTGACGTTCACTCCAAATGAGACGCCAGTGGTCACATCCATGCTTTAGGCCCCAAAGATGCTGAGGAGAGAAAGACATGGAGAATTAACACTTGTATTTCTTTCCTATTCTTCTGTTACACATGCAGCAAGGAGCATGAGGTCATTTACATGCCAGGGCAAGACTGGCACAGAACCACATACTGTCAGAACTACCTGTGGGATCAACTGATGGGTCTGTGGTCCCATAATACTCACTCATGAGCTGTTTATCAGATGTCATTATCCAACTGTCCTTGTGCTGAGGGTGACAGGGACAGTAAGTTGAGTTTTACTCACCTGTGAACTCAGAAGCTCATTCTCAGAGAGACAGGGGCCCATAGCAGACAAACTACACCAGCTTGAATGTATTGTGGATGAAAACAGACGTGTGGGCAGCATGCTTCAAGAGGACCAGGGTGGAATAAGTGACTCTCCCTGAGGAACTCAAGAAAGGGGCCATTGATTTAGCCTTGCTTTAACAGAGTCTGTGCACAAGAGGGAACCAAAGCTGAGCTGAGTTGAGTCTCCAAAGGCAACAGATGCTCTTTCATCCTGGCTCAGCATCAGTTGCATTTTTTTCATGAGCTCTCTCTAGAATTCTGGTGGAATTGGAATTTAAGGACAGCATTGGCCTCTTTTATCAGCTTGATGTAAGTCTCAGAAACGTCGAGTGACAGAGTGAGGGAAGAAAAGTCAACTTTGCCTTCCAGTTTTGTGCGCAATGTGGAAAGATGGGTGTGTGTCACCTCCACATATGGATCACAACAAATTAATATTTCTTCTTAATTCTCAATGCTGAGGCTCAAAAATGAAACTTCCTGTCACAAACTCACAGCTGTGAGTTATAATGATGCAAAAGAAAGTCCTAGAAATGTAGATTTTCTACATGGGCAGCTATTAAAGTGTTAATCTTGGGAAAATAAAAAGGAAATCACTGCTTTCTCAAATAGAAAAATACATGGAGTTCTTAGGCAGTCATTAGGTTAACAGTTAGTTTTCAGGCCCTACGGTAAGCATCTAATTGCACAAATTATGATCAAAATGATAACATAGAGTCTTTGGGAGAAGCCTGCCTGCACATGGGCTCTGCTGCTGCCCTTCACATTGTAAGCTCATGAACTTCTATCTGGGGTCCAGGCCCTGGCCCTTGCATCAGATCAGTTAGCCAGAAGGACTCAGCCAGAATTCAGAATCTGTGTGACACTATTTCATACATTCAGGTAAGCTGAATTTTAACTAATGTTCTTAAACCATCATTTCTCTAGTGGTTTCATATGAATCTGCCTTTGTTTAGAAAAACAAAATTCTTTGTGGTCCAATATCTGAAGTCAATGGATGGACCAAACTGTCTCAGACATTCCTACTGGCTATATGTCTCATCATAGAATGTCACCTTTCAAGGGAAAGATGTAATCTAGAAATTTCTTGCTATATCTCTCAAGCACCTAAAAGATGCCATTGGTAGTAAAAGTTGGTGTAGAACCAAGAAAACAACTATAGGTGATTAGGAGTACCTGAAAGAATTCATATGCATGCAAATTCCCAAAAGGTAAAAATATGTAGGCATCCAATAAACCAATTTTTCAGAGCTTCTCAGTAGGAAGAAAAATTCTGGTAATACCAACAAGGTTGATGAACTGGTACTTGAGAAATCCTTCATGCATTCCTCACCTTCCTTGAATTTGCACTGAGAAAAAATCAAATACTCTTTTGGTGGTCACAAAGTCTGAATATCAAGCTGTAATGTGTCTGAAATCTGGGCTTTTCAAATCAGACAAAGTTGAGGTTCTACACAGTTGACAACAAAGCCTTATGGAAACACGTGGCCATGCTCTGGGTGAGGCCTATGTATAGTTTTAGAAATATTGAAACCTCAAATCTTGTTCCCAAGAATAGCATTTTTCTGATGGAAATAATCCAGTGTTGACAGGACTGTACAATGGGTACAGTGGGGGAGGGTACTGGAGGGAGGGAGAATGAAGGAGATTAAGGTAAATATGGTTGATGGACTCACATACAAAATGCAGCAATGAAACCTCTTAAAATTGCTTCAAGTGGGACAGGGAGGGAGCCAAGGTGGGGAGATGAAGGGGTAGTCTGACCAAGATACAATGTAAGCCTATTAGGAATTGTCACAATGAATCTCCCCATACGACGAATCTATCATAATAAAAATTTTAAAAAACAATCCAGTTTTGTTTTCATAGAAAGCAAAAGAGGGAGCCCAAAGAGCACTCACCTGACTGTAAACAAGAATAGTCCCCACAAAAGGCACAGGTTTCAGGCCAGGAATTCCCACCTTCTTAAAAAATCCATGTGAATAGGTCCCATATCTCTAAATATGAGAAAGCCAGTTTGTAGGGATTATCAATATACATATATATTGAGGCTCACTAGTCACTGACTCAGGAACTAGAACAGTCAGACCAGGGAGATAACATGGAGGAAAATAAGTAGCAACAAAAACTCCAACAGCAATGATGACATTCACACACCATCTTTTTTTTCAACTCTTCTGAGAGATGATCAAAAATTCACAGTAATTAGAGGAAAGTCACTGGAGTTTTTATGCTCCCAGACATAGTTGCTAAACATCCCCAAATTTGATTGCTCCTAAAGAGTCAAGCTGAAAATTTCCAAAGGCGTTTAAATTGTTATGTTCATTTAGAAAACTGATTTTTCTATGAAATGGGGATTCTGATTTTAGGAAGGAAGGCAGAAATATTATTTTTCTGTGCAAATGACAAGATTTTACATAAATTCATCTACTCCGTGATGTGGGGTCCTTGAAAGTCTGTAGTAAAGTTGTTCTTACATTTGGTTGGAGATATTTTATGTTTTTCCTTTCTTCTTAGCCATGTCCCTGTTGTAGGACCCAACCCTTCTTAAATCTGTTTTCCCTGAACAACCTGAGTACAGTGACACTGTTCTTAGTTCTTTAGAAATGACATCTCTGGTCATGAACTCCATTGGCCTCAGAGAAATTTGAATAAGTTTCAGAAACACCTTACTCTCTACTGTCAGGTTGTCTTGAGCTATAATGAAGGCTGAGTTCCCATAAGTTTCTTGAAGTTCACTGTACAAGAAATGAAAGACTAAGACTTAATTTCCAGGCCATTCCCCTCCTCAGGAGTCTGGGTCTCCAACTAGTGATACTCACCTGGTAAGCACAGTGACAGCCATGTTCAAATTGATCAAGAGTGTCAGTAGCAAAACAGTCAGTTTATTGCCACTGTGCTTCAACTCCTTTTAAGGAAAAACTCACTGATGCTGGTCCTCCCTTGATAAGATGTCTGCGTCTTATCATTGATGTGTCATAACTGAACTACACAGAAGAGGTTTCTGGATCTAGCAAATCTTCCCTCTCCAGTGTGATTGACAGACGCCAGGATAGGGAATGAAGATAACCTGAGGAAAGAAATTACCAGCATCAACTTTAAGTTTTCTGCTGATGGTTTCACAAAGTTGGCCCCATAGAAGCAAATTGGGAAAATATGGTTGAAAAGATTGGCATGTAAAAATGGTCAAGGTGCTTCAAGAATGCTTTGAGCTGCCATAGAGGAGGTGGGCTACCAAAGGTCAGGCATCTTCCTGTTGATAGCAGCAGATGTATATGCAGTGTAAAATAATATGTGCCTCTCAGTTGAATTAATACCTTCTTTCTTCTTCTCTTGAGGTGAGGCATTAAAGCAATATGGATTCCAATATTCAGTACATACCCAGTAAATCTTATGAAGTGTCATAAAATGAAATGAATAAGGATACAGGGGCTCAAATTCAAGGGATCCTCACAAAATTAACAGGAACATTAGTGTTAATATCAACTTCCCTTCCATTATCTATTTGATCTTTCACAAAGATAAGGGAAATTGGGCCCTGAGTAGCATCAACACTCCTGTATCCCACTCCAAGGATACAGAGGGGAGGAGGAGGAGCCTGAATGGTTACTCACAGACAGAGGAGCACCAGGTTGCTAGCCAGGAACAACCAGGTCTCCATGGAGAAGTTGGGGATCAGATCCATGTCCACTCTCCAACAATTCTGTACTCTGAGGTTTCCTTTCTGGTGAGTCTTCTGTCTTTAAGGGCATTTGCCTGCAGAGATCCTCTTAGTGCCCAGCTATGATTTAGTGAGACCAGCCAGCAATTTCTATATGCTGGGAGAGGAGGTGGGGTCAGCACTGCAGCCAGCAGAAGGGCCCTGGGTACAGCACCTAGAGACTGAAGTCAAGTGTCATCTCCACCTTGGCATTTGGCATAGAATCATGCAAATCCCTTACTTTGGCCTCCTTTGAGTGCACATTCCAGGATAAATCAATAAAGAACTCAATCAGTATTATCATATGTCAAAGGATTATTCTTATTGAAAATCAAATGCAATTATTGGCAATAAATTTGCTCTGTATTTTCCTATTACAAAATAATAACAGAAAATTTCCCAAATCTAGAGAAATCTATGCCCATACAGGTGAAAAACCCTACAGAACACCAAACAGACCTGATAAAAATAGAACCACCCCATGGCATATTATCATTAAAACAACAAGTACAGAGACTAGAGAAAGATTTTTGAAGGCTGTAAGAGAGAAAACAAATAACATACAAAGGTAAACCCATCAAAATCACAGCAGATTTCTCAACAAAAACATTAAAAGAAAGAAGAGCTTGGGGTGAGGTCTTCCAGGCACTGAATGAAAATAACTTCAACCCCAGGATACTCTACCCAGAAAAACTATCATTCAAAATAGATGGAGCAATAAAAGTCTTCCATGATAACCAGAAACTAAAACAATATATGACCACAAAGCCAACTATACAAAAGATTCTTCAAGGGATTCTGCACACAGAAAGTGAAACCCAACATAACGATGAAAGGGCAGACAGTACCAAACTACAGGAATAGAAAAAGCAAGAAAGTAGAGAGTAACCTCAACTTAGGTATACACAATCAAACCTTCAAACAACTAAGACAACTAAATGACAGGAATCACCACATACCTATCAGTACTAACACTTAATGTTAATGGACTTAATTTCCCCATCAAAAGGCACCATCTGACAAACTGGATTAAAAAGGAAGATTCAACAATTTGTTGCTTATAGGAAACCCACCTCATCGATAGAAATAAGCATAGGCTTAGGATGAAAGGCTGGAAGAAGATTTACCAAGCCAATGGTCCCCGAAAACAGGCAGGAGTACCAATACTTATCTTGGACAAAGTAAACTTCAAACCCACATTGATTAAATAAGATAAAGAAGGACATTCTATACTAATAAAAGAGGAAATAGACCAAAAGGAAATAACAATAAAACTAGAACTCAACAAGAAAATAAAGCCAAAAAACATGCAAATAGCTGGAAACTGAATAACTCATTGCTTAATGAAAAATGGGTCATTAATGAAACAAAAGAGGAAATTAAAAGGTTCATGGAAGTCAATGAAAACTAAAACACAAACTACCAGAACCTATGGGACACAGCAAAGGCTCTCCTGAGAGGAAAGTTTATTGCCATGAGTGCATATATTAAAAAGACTGAAAGATCCCAAATCAATGACCTAATGATACATCTCAAACTCCTAGAAAAACAAGGACAAGCAAATCCTAAAACAAATTAAAAATAAGAGATGAAATCAATGAAATAGAAACCAAAAAAGCCATACAAAAATTAATGAAACAAAAAGTTGGTTCTTTGAAAAGAAAAAAACAAGATCGATAGACCCTGGCAAACCTGACTAAAATGAGGAAAGAAAAAGCCCTAATTAATAAAATCAGGACTGCAAAAGTGGAGATAAAAACAAACACCATGAAAGTCCAGAAAATCATCAGAGACAACTTTGAGAAACTATATTCAAACAAATTTGAAAATCTTGAAGAAATGGACAGGTTTCTAGATATTTATGAGCATCCAAAACTGAACCAAGAGGAAATTAATCACCTGAATAGATCTATAACACAAAATGAAATTGAAGCAGCAATCAAGAGTCTCCCCAAAAATAAAAGTCCAGGACCTGATGGATTCTCTGCTGAATTCTATCAGACCTTTAAAGAAGAACTGACACCAATCCTCCTTAAACTGTTCCACAAAATAGAAAGGGAAGGAAAACTGCCTAACATATTTTATGAAGCCAGTGTTATACTTATCCCAAAACCAGGCAAAGACACCTGCAAAAAAGAGAGCTACAGGCCAATGTCTTTAATGAACATTGATGCAAAAATCCTCAATAAAATAATGGCAAACAGAATTCGACAACACATCAAAAAGATCATTCACCACGACCAAGTAGGCTTCATCCCAGGAATGCAGGGGTGGTTCAACATACGAAAATCAATAAAAGTAATAAACCACATTAACAGAAGCAAAGACAAAAACCACTTGATCATCTCAATAGATGCAGAAAAAGTCTTTGATAAGATCCAACACCATTTCATGATAAAAGCTCTAAGAAAACTAGGAATAGAAGGAAAATACCTCAACATTATAAAAGCTATATATGACAAATCTACAGCCAGCATTATATTTAGTGGTGAAAAACTGAAACCTTTCCTTCTAAAATCAGGAATGAGACAAGGATGCCCACTATCTCCACTCTTATTCAACATAGTACTTGAATTCCTAGCCAGAGCAATTAGGCAAGAAGAAGGAATAAAAGGAATACAAATAGGTAAAGAAACTGTCAAAATATCCCTATTTGCAGACAATATGATCCTATAACTTAGAGACCTAAAAAACTCTACTCAAAAGCTCTTAGATATCATCAATAGCTATAGCAAGGTAGCAGGATATAAAATCAACATAGAAAAATCATTAGCATTTCTATACACTAATAATGAACAAACTGAGAAAGAATATATGAAAACAATACCATTTAAAATAGCCTCAAAAAAATCAACACCCAGGTGTAAACTTAAAGGATGTGAATGACGTCTACAAGGAAAACTATAAACTTCTGAAGAAAGAGATTGAGGAAGACTATAGAAAGTGGAGAGATCTCCCATGCTCATGGATTGGTAGAATCAACATAGTAAAAAATGTCTATATTCCCAAAGCAATCGACATGTTTAATGCAATTCCCATCAAAATCCCAATGATATTCATCAAAGAGATTGAAAAATCTACCTTCAAATTTATATGGAAACATAAGAGGCCACGAATAGCCAAGGCAATACTCGGTCAAAAGAACAATGCAGGAGGTATCACAATACCTGACTTCAAACTATATTACAAAGCAATAACAATAAAAACAGCATGGTACTGGCACAAAAACAGACATGAAGACCAGTGGAACAGAATAGAGGACCCAGACATGAAACCACACAACTATAACCAACTTGTCTTTGACAAAGGAGCTAAAAATATGCAATGGAGAAAAGACAGCCTCTTCAACAAAAACTGCTGGGAAAACTGGTTAGCAGTCTGCAAAAAACTGAAACTAGATCCGTGTATATCACTCTATACCAATATTAACTCAAAATGGATCAAGAATCTTAATATCAGACTCCAAACTCTAAAGTTGGTACAGGAAAGAGTAGGAAATACTCTGGAATTAATAGGTATAGGCAAGGACTTTCTCAATGGAACCCCAGCAGCTCAGCAACTAAGAGATAGCATAGATAAATGGGACTTCATAAAACTAAAAAGCTTCTGCTCATCAAAAGAAATGGTCTCTAAACTGAAGAGACCACCCACAGAGTCGGAGAAAATATTTGCCAGCTACACATCAGACAATGGACTGATAACTAGAAATTATAGGGAACTCCAAAAACTAAATTCTCACAAAATTAATGTATGAAAAAAGAAAGGTTAAGTGAACTAAACAGAACTTTCTCAAAAAAAGAAATTCAAATAGCCAAAAAACACGTGAAAAAATGCTCACCATCTCTAGCAATAAAGGAAATGCAAATTAAAACCACACTAAGATTCCACCTCACCCTTGTTAGAATAGCCATCATCAGCAACACCACCAACAACAGGGGTTGGCAAGGATGAGGGGAAAAAGGAACCCTCTTACACTGCTGGTGGGAATTCAAACTAGTACAACCACTCTGGAAAAAAAATTTGGAGGCTTCTTAAAAATTTAAACATTGATCTACCATTTGATCCAGCAATACCACTCTTGGGGATATTCCCAAAAGACTGTGACACAGGTTACTCCAGAGGCACCTGCACATCCATGTTCATTGCAGTGCTATTCACAATAGCGAAGTTATGGAAACAGCCAAGATGCCCCACTACTGATGAATGGATTAAGAAAATGTGGTATGTCTACACAATGGAATTTTATGCAGCCATGAAGAAGAACGAAATCTTATCATTTGCAAGTAAATGGATGGAACTGGGGAACATCATTCTGAGTGAGGTTAGTCTGGCCCAAAAGACCAAAAATCGTATGTTCTCCCTCATTTGAGGACATTAGATCAAGGGCAAACACAACAAGGAGAGTGGACTTTGATCCCATGATAAAGCGAGAGCACACAAAGGAGGTAAGAGGATAGGTAAGACACCCATCCAAAAATCTAGATAGAATTTGTTGCCCTCAATGCAGAGAAACTAATGCAGATACTTTAAAGTGACAGAGGCCAATAGGAGAAGGGGACCAGGAACTAGAGAAAAGGTTAGTTTGAGAAGAATTAATTTAGAAGGTAACACACAGGTAATGCACAGGAAAGCAACACAAATCAACTCCCTGTATAGCTGTCCTTATCTCAACTAGCAAAAACCCTTGGTCCTTCCTATTATTGCTTATACTCTCTCTTCACCAAAATTAGAGATAAGGGCAAAATAGTTTGTGCCTGGTAGCGAGTGGGTAGCGGGGGGATAGGGAGAGAGCGGGGAAAGGGGGGAGAAATGACCCAAACATTGTATGCACATATGAATAATAGAAAAAAAAAGTACGAAAACACACACTAAGAAAATATATGTTCCCTTCATTCAAACATAAAATCCTGTGCAAATGAAGCAATACATTGCAAGTCTTCCCTGTCTAATCAACTTCCAGTACCCCCCACTTTGGATTGGAAATGTGTCTCAAGTGGTAGAGCCCCTGGTTTGCAAGTGCAACGCCCTGAATTCAAACCCCAGTATCACCAAAAAAAACCAGGGAAAACCATAACTTTCTGTGGCTGTCTCTATTGTGCGTCTGTTCCAGAATCTTCATATAAATGAGATCAGTCACTATGTAGACTTTTGTTCTATCTTCTTTAACTTAACATGGTGTTTTTTTTTGTTTTTTTTTTCATTTTTCTTTTATTATTCATATGTGCATACAAGGCTTGGTTTATTTCTCCCCCCTGCCCCCACCCCCTCCCTTACCACCCACTCCACCCCCTCCCGCTCCCCCCCTCAATACCCAGCAGAAACTATTTTGCCCTTATCTCTAATTTTGTTGTAGAGAGAGTATAAGCAATAATAGGAAGGAACAAGGGGTTTTGCTGGTTGAGATAAGGATAGCTATACAGGGCATTGACTCACATTGATTTCCTGTGCATGGGTGTTACCTTCTAGGTTAATTCTTTTTAATCTAACCTTTTCTCTAGTTCCTGGTCCCCTTTTCCTATTGGCCTCAGTTGCTTTAAGGTATCTGCTTTAGTTTCTCTGCATTAAGGGCAACAAATGCTAGCTAGTTTTTTAGGTGTCTTACCTATCCTCACCCCTCCCTTGTGTGCTCTCGCTTTTATCATGTGTTTTAAGGTTCTACCATGTTGTAGCATGTGTCAATATTTCATCCCTTTTATGGTTGAATAATACTCAATTCCATTCATGTGCCAAAATTAATCTACACATTCATCTGTGTATCAACACATTTGGGTTCTTTGTATCTTTTGGATGTTATGAATTGTGGTGTTATGGACATGTGAGTCCATGTGTTTGTTTACATAATTGTTCTTAATTCCCTCACATTGGAGTGGAATTGCTGGGTAATATGGCTACAGTATGCCTAATTTCCTCAGGTACTGTCAGACTTTTCCAAAGTAGTGACACCACTTTATGTTCTCAATAGCAATGTCTCAGGGTAGCAATTGTGTATATCTTTACCATCACTAGTTGTTTTCATTTTGAATAGCCATTCTACTAACAATGAAGTGCTAAATTTTCTGGGATTTTGATTTATAAAGCTACAAATGCTGAAGAAGGTATGAGACAGGCCAGATTTAGGGACAAGGAAAGGGTGGAGTTAGGAACCTAGCCCAGGTGGACCCTGGGCTTTCTGAGGACTCTATGGACATTACTTCTCTCTGTTCTGTGGAGATGTGGCAAGTCAGGGTCCCAGGACTGTGACTGGTCTGCAGATGATGTAATGTAACTCAGCCTCATTTGACTAATTTATAAAAGAGTGCTTTTGACCTGTCTTTCCCTCTAGAAGGAGCACATACAGACCAATCCTGGCCTGTGACCCACAGTTGATTTGGCATCTAGACCGAAAATGCTAGCTCATTCTGCTTTTTACTACAAAGATCATGGGATCAGCACAGCACATGACTCAGCAGTCTTTTAATAAATGTTCACTCCAGATAAAAAGACTTCAACTAGAGGGCAAAAATAATAGTCACAATAATTGCATAATATACTTTCTTGTCTCATCAAGAGGAGATGTGAGTTTAAGTTTCAGTTGGAAAGTGATTAAAAAGTGGGGCGTTTATTCACAACAGAGATTTCTTTATGAAATACTGTGTCACAAACACAGATGTCATATATATTCAGGACCTATATTGCTTCTTTCTCTAAAACACTATGATTCAAGTGAATTCATTCATATGATGTGTGTGTGTGTGGTTTACTTTTTATTTCTTTTTTTTTGTTTCATCCAGGTTCCTTCCTTACTTCCTTCATCCCCCTTCCTCCCTCCCTCCGTCTTTCCCTCCCCCTCCCTCACTCCTTGCATTTCAGTACAAGAATAGTTGTCACTAAGAATCTCTACCCAGAGCAAACCAACTTCATATTCTCCACCTGCCTGAAGTGGGCAGTTTTTGAGTTAACTTCCTAAGATTTATGTGTTAATTGAGGTCACGGTTTAATATTCGAGAAGAATGATATCAGTGAGACAGTGCTGAGGAAAACATGAGGTATTTGTTATCATTGGTGGCACCTGGTTTGGGAGTTCTATTTTACTGTATCTTCTTTGCAAGAAAGTGTCCAACAAGTTTGAATTTCATTAGGCTTCCTGCTTGTTAAAGGCTACCACTATGTATTATTTAAATAAGATTTGTGCGTGTGCATCTGTGTATGTGTGTGTGAAAAATCTTGAATACTAGTGGTTGGCATTAGAGCTGTTTCAAATGTTGTGTTCCTTGGGTGAATTAAAAATTCTATTCTCAATTCACCTGGAGAAGGGTGAAATGCATAAGACTTATTTGGGGATTTGAGGTCTTTGTTTAATATTTAACAAGGATTATGCTAGTATGTCAGCTATGTAAGAAAATATCAGATGTGTGTTATCATTTATTAGTTGCAACATAAAGTAGTTGACTCTTGGTGGCAGTCACCACCCCTGCCTTCATTCCCTTTCCTCAAAGTTGGCTACCTTGGATATATTGGACTTAATTCCTGGAATTGTAGGACACAGGACCTGGGAAGAGGTAGTTCAAAATGCCAGTCAGGGAAATACAGAGTGAAAGCACCTTCCTATGGCCAAGTGAGTGATGGACATGAATATAACCATTCCTTCTAGCTTCAGGTATTATTTGTATAGAGATTTTCCCATCATTACACGTTCAACCTGTGTGTCCTTAGCTCTAAAGTGACTCTACTGTAGATTGAACATAGTGGGTTTCTGTTTGCTTTTACCCATTCTGCCAATCTGTCTTTTGACCAGTGAGTTTACACCATTTACATTTCCAGTAATTACTGACAGGGAAGGTGTCATGACTGCAAGTTTGTTGACTTCTGCATGTCTTGTAGTTTTTGGTCACTTGTTTCTTTCCTTACAGACTTTTTGTGTATCTTCCAAAAGATGGAAACAATCGAAATGTCCATCATCAAATGAAAGGATAGACAAAATGTGACATGTGCCTGCAATGCAATATTATTCAACCATAAAAGGAAGAGGCAGAGAGAGCCAAGTATTCCTGAAGGGTTCTTGTGACTGGGATATGGGGAATCTTGGTCCTCTTATTTCCATTCTGATCAATTTCCTTACAGACAGAGGAGGAAACAGGTGCAGTCCAGGCCAAGACCTCACACTTTCCATCCTTCAAATTCTGTTGATTCTCAAGCCTTCTCTCTTTAGAGGAGAGATTTGAGGGAAGAAAAAAAATGGGTCAACTGTGTCAAATATTTCTGGGAATTTCATTGAATGGTTCTTTTACTGCATAGCACTTATTCCAGTTTGTAACTTAATATTTATTTAGTGTTCATGTGATTTTATCTCCTTTTCATCTTAAAGGTTAAACTTCATGAGGGCAAGGATTCTGACACTCTTATATTCAGAGCTTGACACATAACCTGACCACAGCAGGAATAAAGTGGACCAAGTGCACCATGTGGTGAGGAGGGCACAGCCTCCTCAAACCCGATAGAGAGCTTTTTACTAATCTCCAATATGAGGCTCAAAGATCTGGCTATTTCTCTCTGCAGCAGAGAAATCCAGACATCATATGCTTCCCCAAATTATCAAGCTCTAGCACCTGCCTAGCAAGCATGAAGTGCTGAGTACAAGTCCCAGTACTGCTACACCAAAAAAAATTGTCAACATCAAGTTTGGCACTGGGAAGAGTGATGGGTTATCATTCCTTAAAAGTTTTACACAGTCAAAACCACAGGTTTTGAAATTTGAATCTAATACTCAATGATTCCAGTATTTGTCTGCCTCCCCCATAGTGAGAGCAATTCCCTCAAGCAGTAGCACTCTGGAAAGGCTTCCCTGAGAGGTAATATTTAGGCTAACAATATAAAATAACAGAAATATCAGACACGTGGTGTCCATACATCACTGAGACCCTGGAAAACCCGTCCACTTTTCCTGCTATCTGAGTCTAATGCTTCTGAAAGTTAGTTGAGATTCTATTTTGAACCTTTGCTGAGAGCACTGAGGAAGAAACCCAGACATTCAATGTGGATAAGGACACTTATACCAGTGTGATTGTTGTACTGTAGTTCTCTGTTTATTTGTGTCCATCTTCAACCAAGTAATATCTGAGTCTTAGTCATCTTTGTACGTTTAAACACTGAGAGCTGTACTTTGAAGTTGCATAGTTACAGCCCTCCACGTGGCGTCTTTATTCACACTTTCAACACAACCTTTGGCATTTAACACTCTTTCTGTTAGATGGTGTTACTTCTGTGAAATAGACTGGCACAGAGAACGTTTCTTCTCTTCTCCTTGGAGATCAAGATGATCTACATTGGTTAGGATGTAGCTCTGACTTCATGTTAGGCCAATACAATGACTGCCTTTTACTTTTAGCATAATTCCAATCACACTGACCAGGACATGTGATTAGTAGGATAGGTGATAGGTCATAAATTCCAATCACATTGATCAGGACACATAATTTATAGGATAGGTGATAGGTCAGATAGTCCTAGTTATAACACGATGTTAGAAAATACATATTTTGGAGGAAGATAAGTTTCCATGGTGGGTTGGTGACCAAAATAAAATCAGAAATGATTTGGGTGTAGGTGGGCTAACAGTTAATATGAGCTCAAATTCTGTCTTGCCTTTTTTGGATGCATTCTGTGAACCTGTGTTTTTTTGGGGAACATAGAGAGAGAACCCTGCTCATCACTATGCTTAGTATCTTCATGACTTCTTCCCTGGTGAGATGAGATGGTCCTTAGTTTGGAAAGACATATGGGGAAGATGCCAAAGGAGTAGCCATAGAGTTCAGAACCAGAATCTCAACCACCTTTGCTCTTATGGTCTTGAGTCTCACTATTTCTCATTGAGGCCCCAGTCAGGGAATGGCAGGTTTATCTCTTGGTGAACACAAGCAACAGAGGAATTTTCAAAACTCCCTTTGTATCAGCTTTATATGTCATAATTTCTGTGATCCAGAGCTATTAGGAAGCCATTTGTAGACATTGAGCCTCAGTTTCTACTCTTGTAATTCAGGTATAGGAACTAATATTACCAATGTCCAGTAATGTCAAGGCATATTAAACTTTCTCAGGCTTTCAGTCCTCCTTTTCCTGTATCTGTTTCCAACTTTCCCAAGTCTGCCTTTCAAATTTAAATTTTCTGCCACTTGTTCCCTTAACTACATCTCTGTAGGGCTCCTTATTTCTGAGCCCATAGGATTGCTACAGGTACTCTCCATCTGAGCCAATTTTTTGTGTCTGTCACTTTACATGAGGCAACTGTGAGGGCAACCCCCTTATCCTTGTATGAGTGCATGGTTGGATAGACATATTTTTCAAAAGTAGACTTTACATGGATAAGTGAAGATTTTATCTCATGTGCCCTGGATAAAGCAGAAAGGCTTCACATATAGGGAACAAACTGTGGTAGTAGACATTCAGGATGTTTTAAATGCTCCCATGTAAAGAAAGAAGGCATTGAGATAGTTATGAATCAGTACATTTTTCCTGTGAGATGCCCACACACTCAGTTCAGTGGCCAGGAGCCCCAGAGACCTAAAAGTCAGAAGATGGAAAAAGGTGATGAGGACTGGTGATCAGTAACTTTTCAGCTTTCTGGTAACACTGACTGAGTTGTTTGTTGATTTCCCTCAGAAAATGAACTCAAAACATATCAAAGTATGGTGTGCATGGTTCAGTGACAACTGCCAATCTGGAAAGGATACCTGACTTTTCCACTTCAAGTGACATATACCTGTGAAGTTCTGTAGAAGGAGAGTAAATAAGAAAGGAGAAGGAAAAACTTGATGCCTGCAAGTACAGCTTAACTATCTTCTTTTTAGTTTCAAGAATATTGAGGGGTTTCTTTGTCATGTATTCTTCAAATATTCATGCTTAGTGTAACACAATCTGGTTCAAATTATGATAATGAACCTGTCTCATTTCTAAACACTCTGCTTGAGGTCTGTCCCATCAGGACTGTGGAGGTCTGTCCCATCAGGACTGTGGATGGGTTCACAGGTGATGAAGGCAACAATTGCAGGACTCATCTGACCATATTCCATGGACTCCTCTTCACTCATTTCAGTAATCACAAAATCACCAAAAGCTCAGAACCTATCTGCGCTGCCTTCCACTGCCACAAAATAGAAGCTGGAGCTGTCATGTGGAGTCCTTGATGGTGTATTATTACCAGTAGAGACATCTGCCATGTCATGGTGGCTAGGCTTTTGGGTTCCACCTGGCCATGGAGGTTGCTGTGTTCTATCCTTTCACAGCTGTAGACGTGGGACCTACATCTTTCTAGAGCGATGGGGACTTTTGTTGCTCAAGGATTTGCCTAATTTGATATCAGTGGCATACCCTTTGAGGAGCTGCCCCAATACTGTTGGGTATATCTATTAGTTCCATGTCATCCAGTCCTGGTCTCTTGTAACCACCACTGCTGCACAGCAAAGATGACAGTGAATCAGCATAGAGTGATATTAGCTGAGTCACAGGAAATTCCTCTTGTCATACAGACAATCCAGGAAGGAGGAGTGGCTGGTGGCCGGCAAGGACTCAAAGTTAAAGGACATGCGGAGGCCCCCTTGGATCTTTTCCAACTCACCTCAACCACTGCCTACTCTATTAGGGACTAGGAACATGGCAAGAAACAAATCCAGATTAGTTCCTTTATAACCTCACAATCTGGCAAGGTAAATATGCATGTGAACCATTAGCAGTGGTAGAGAGAACTGTAATGGAAATTGTGTGGAAAGAGTTCTGGTAAGAATAAGCAAGCTCTGGTCATACTGATAACACAGGATGAGTCGTTTATTTATTTCCCATAGGATATGCCCTAAAGGAGATCAAAGTCTCCTGCAACTCTAGGTGATGCACAACCTTCCTATTCTGCAGAAGATTGACACGGTAAAAAGATAAAGAGGAACTTTTGTCCACAGCACTGTTTAAGTATTCTGTGTCTGTTGAGTTTTAAGAACTTGGAGGTGTTTTTGTCATGTATTCCTTAAATCGTCAGGCTAAGCAGACAAAACAACATGGGTCAGACTGGTAATAAAGACTCCCTGATTTCTAATCCCTCAGTTTTTGGGTCTTTCCTATCAGGAGTGGGTTTGGCTCCTACAGGTGACAGAGACAGCTACTACAGAGCCCCCCTGCCCCGACCATATTCCAAGGTCTCCCCTTCACCCATTTCAGTGATCACCCATTTATCAAAAAGTCAAAACCCATATAATACAATCTACATCATCCTAATGAAAAGTCTGGAACCATCACTTTGGAGTCCTTGGTTCCGTGTGTGCAGCCTGTAATGACATCTGTGATGTCATTGGTGATCAAGGTATTTGGGACCCACCTGGCCATGCAGGATGATGTCCCCTTTTCTTCTCTCCTTTCACATGTGATGACCTCACATGTGCAGTGGTCTAAAGAGATGGGGTCATTCTTCAGTGAAGGACCTGTCTAATTTGCTGTCTGTGGCACACTCTTTGAAGGAATGTTCAAATATTGCTTAGGATAATCATCTTCTCTATGTCATATATGTTTGTTTTCTCTTGTAGGGGCCATTTATCCATAAGATCCTGGTAAACCAGCCTGAACTTTTAGTTATGGGGCTCAGGCACAGCAATTCCTATTGTTATAGTAACAATCCAGGAAGATGGAGTGATCTTCATGGAGTTACAAGTAAAGGAAATGCAGGGGTCAGCTAACATCTCTCAACTAAACTCAACTCAACCAAGTTTGCTGGATGCCCATTCTGGATAAAGTATTCTGCAAGGGACTAGACACTTAACAGTAAATAATACCCCAACTAGTCCTGTGATGAACTCACAATCTGGTGGGGGAAGCATGCATAAAACACCAATGGTGACAGAGAACAGACAAGACAATAAAAATGCTGGGGTATATCAGTTGGCCAAGGGAGAAACAATTTTATTTGTTGGAGGAGGAGATTTGTGAGGAATGGCTCTATCAGATTGATTTTTTTTACCTGAGCTCAATTTTGCACATTAATGAGGCCTTTGTAAGGAGCACACTGTCATTGTAGGAAGAGGAACATGTGTAGGTACAGATCTGTAGGTGTAGCTTGTTTGAATGGATTTTATGTATTTTAGAATATGCACATCCATGCAGATAAGGGACAACTAGAGGAAATTTAGTGACAATGGCTTCAGCTGTTTCCAATACAAATAAAAATTTTGACTTTACTACAACACTGATTAATGTTTGTTGATTACTTACAGAACATGAAGTCAAAGAAGAGGTTTGAATGAGTCTTTGCCAACTGCCCAGGTGGAGAGGCATCTGATTCCAAGTCCAGGTTTTGCACAGTGGCCCTACTATTGGCTGCAGCACTAGACCTGCCTCCTTTCCTAGCCCATAAATGATGCAGTCACAGCTGGGAATAGAAGTGGTTGCTTAGCAATCACAGCCTTGCATAGGGCAGGACGCTCAGCTGGAAGAGAAACTCAGAGGAAAGAATTCTGACCATGGCCATGGACCTGATTCCGAACTTGTCAGTGGAAACCTGGGTGCTCCTGGCTACCACCTGTTTAGTCCTCTATCTGTGAGTAACCATCAGGCGCCTCATTAACTTTTTTTTGTCTCATTAACTTTGCTTTCTTTGTTCTGTCTTCTACAGGAATCTTGTAGAAGGCTTGACCCCTGTTCAAATGGGTGTTTCCTCCTCCTGTCCTCCCAGCTTTATTTTTGGTTTCCACGAGGCTCCACAGTGTACCCTGTCTTCATAGTGGGATCACAATCCATAGTTCTCCATTTCTGTGACTTCCTGGAACTACCATTCCCTCCTAAAAGTCAGTTTCACTACTCTGAAATACACACTTATTCTTCTACGAATGATGATATTTTAGAGCAGAAGTCAGTTGGCATAATTGGGAAGGGAGCTCAATCCCCATCTGGGCTTGCTTAGGTACCTCCTGTGGATCCTGAAAACACATGTCCTTTCGTGAAATTTTTTGGTATTGTAACATTTTATGAGATTTGTGCAGAACATTAGCTTATTTTTTTTAGAGAAGAAACAAGGTATTCATTCAACTATCTGGAACATATTATGGTTCATGTGGCATAACGCATCTATAGATATTGATAGGAAGTTACCTGACTTTGGAAGGCCTCCTCTCTTATAGCTGAAGATATAGTTCTGGCATATTCAACCAATTTACATACCATGCATTTCAACCATATTTTCCCAACTGTCCACGAAGGGGACAACTTTGTGAGACCAAGATCAGCAAGCTTAACTGGCAGCTTCTTTCCTCAGTCTGTCTTCTTTCCCTAGTCTGGCATCTTTCAGTCACACTGGAGAGGGAAGGTTTGTAGGATTCAGAACCTCAAACTGTGGGAGTGTGAATATGACACAGAAAGAATGATTTTTGGCAGACTTGTCCTGGGGAGATTAGGCTCAGTGCAATATTCACAGCTGATGTACAGAGGCAGTAAGCTCACCGTTTGTGAATGACCATCTCCATGAATATGAGTATGGCCGGCTCTCTGTGTACCAGGTAACTATCTTCAATTAGAGGTCCAGATTCCAGGGAGAAAGGAGTGACTGGAAATTAAGCCTTAGTAGTCATTTCTCTGGACAGTGTTATTACTTTTACTTTTTTATTCATTTTTTCAAATGTACATATATTGTTTGGGCCTTTTCTGCCTCCTGCCTCCCGCTCTCTGCCTCTCTTCCCACCACCCTCGCTTGCAGGCAGAACTCCCTTTTCTCTCCTTTCCCATCTAATGACCTCACATGTGCAGTGGTGTGAAGAGATGGGGGTCATTCTTAGTCAAGATATATGATCATGTCATCTGCAAATAGGGATATTTTGACAATTTCTCTACCTATTTGTATTCCTTTTATGTCTTCTTCTTGTCCTAATTCCAGGACTGTGCTGAATAGAAGTGGGGATACTGGGCACCATTGTCTCATTCTTGATTTTAGGGGAAATGGTTTCAGTTTTTCTCCAGTAAGTATGATGTTGGCTGTAGGTTTGTCATTATAGCCTTTACAATGTTGAGGTACTTTCCTTCTATTCCTAGTTTTCTTAGAGCTTTTATCATGATGTGGGTGTTGGATCTTGTCAAATGCTTTTTTCTGTACCTATTGAGATGATCAAGTGGGTTTTGTCTTTGCTTCTATGAATGTGCTGTATTACATTTATAGATTTGTGTATGTTGAACCACCCCTACATCCCTGGGATGAAGCCTACTTGGTCGTGGTGAATGATCTTTCTGATATGTTGTTGGATTTGGTTTGCCATTATTTTATTGAGGATTTTTGCATCAATGTTCATTAAGGAGATTGGTCTATAGTTCTTTTTCAGAGGTGTCTTTGTCTGTTTTTTGTGATGAGTGTAATACTGGCTTCATAGAATGTGTTAGGCAGAATTCTTTCCCTTTCTATTTCATGGGAGAGAGTTGGTGTTAGTTCTTCTTTAATGGTCTGACAGAATTCAGAAGAGAATCCATCAGGTCCCGGAATTTTCTTTTTTTGGAGACTCTTACTTGCTGCTTCAATTTCATTTTGTGTTTAGATCTATTCAGGTGATTAATGTCCTCTTGGTTGAATTTTGGATGGTCATAAATATCTAGAAATTTGTACATTTCTTTAAGATTTTCAAATTTATTAGAACGTAGGTTCTCAAAGTAGTCTCTCAAGATTCCCTGGATTTTCGTGGTGTTTGTTGTTTTCTCTCCTTTTGCATTTCTGATTTTTCTGACTTGGGTTTTTTTTCTCTCCTCATTTTAGTCAGGTTTGCCAGGAGCCTGTTAATCTTGTTTATTTTTCAAAGAACCAGCTTTTTGTTTTGTTGATTCTTTGTATTTTTTTGTTGTTTCTAGTTCATTAATTTGGCCCTTACTTTTATTATTTCTCCTTTTCTGCTTGTTTTGGGATTTGTTTGTTCTTGTTTTTTCAGGAGTTTGAGATGTAGCATTAGGTCATTGATTTGAGATCCTTCTGTCCTTTTAATATATGCACTCATGGCTATAAACTTCCTATTAGGACTGCCTTTGCTGTGTCCCATAGGTTCTGGTAGGTCATGTTTTCATTTTAATTAATTTCCAGGAACGTTTTAATTTCCTCTTTTATTTCATCAATGACCATTGATCATTTAGCAATGTGTTGATCAGTTTCCAATTCTTTGCATGTTTTCTTTTGTTTAGTTCTAGTTTTAATGCATTGTGGTCAGATAGAATGCATGGGATTATTTCTGTTTTCTTATATTTGCTGAGGCTTGCTTTGTGCCCTAAGATATGATCAATTTTGGATAAAGTTCCATGGGCTGCTGAGAAGAATGTATATTGTTCAGAAGTTGGAAGAAATTTTCTGTAGACATCAGCTAGGTCCATTTGATCTATGGTGTGATTTAGCTCTAGAATTCCTTTATTGATTTTGTTTGGATGACCTATCTATTGGTGATAGTGGGGTATTAAAGTCTCCCCTTACCACTGTGTTGGAGTCTATATATGGTTTTAGGTCCTTCAGAGTATGTTTGATAAAATTGAGTGCACTGACATTGTGTGCGTAGAGGTTGATAATTGTTATTTCCTTTTGGTTTATTTCCCCTTTTATTAGTATGAGTGTCCTTCTTTATCTCCTTTGATCAATGTAAGTCTGAAATCTACTTTGTCTGAGATAAGTATTCTACTCCTGCCTGTTTTCAGGGGCCATTGGCTTGGTAAATCTTCTTCCAGCCTTTCACCCTAAGCTAGTGCTTGTTTCTGTTGATGAGATGGGTCTCCCGTAGGCATCAGATTGTTGGATCTTCCTTTTAAATCAAATTTGCCAAATGGTGTCTTTTGATGAGAGAGTTAAGTCCTTTAACATTCAGTGTTAGTATTGATATGTATGTGGTAATTCCTGTCATTTAGTTGTTTTTGTTGTTTAAGGGTTTGAGGGTGTGCATCTGAATCAATGTTACTCTCTACTTTCTTGTCTTTTCTTCTCCTGTGGTTTGGTACTGCCTGTGCTCTCATGGTTTTGTTTACGTTCATTGTCTGTGTGCAGAATTCCTTGAAGATTTTTTGTAGTGGTGGCTTGGTGGTCATATATTGTTTTAGTTTCTCCTTATCATGGAAGACTTTTATTGCTCCATCTATTTTGAATGATCATTTTGCTTGGTAGAGTATCCTAAGGTTGAAGTTATTTTCATTCAGTGCCCAGAAATCCTCACTCCATGCCCTTCTTGCTTTTAAGATTTCCAATGAGAAATCTGTGTGATTTTGATGGGTTTACTTTTATATGTTATTTGTTTTTTCTCTCTTACAGCCTTCAATATTGTTTCTCTATTCTTTGCGTTTTTTGTTTTAATGATACTATGATGTGGGGTAGTTCTATTTTGGTCAAGTCTGTTTGGTGTTCTGAAGGTTTCCTGTACCTGAGTGGGCATAGCTTCTCGAGAGTTGGGAAATTTTCTGTTATTATTTTGTTGCATATATTATGAATCCCTTTTGCTTGCACCTCTTCTCCTTCTTCAATGCCCATGATTCTCAGGTTTGGTCTTTTGATGGAGTTGGTGAGTTCTTGCATATTCCTTTCCCAGATTTTGAGTTGTTTGACTAATAGCTCTTCAGTTTTTCCTTTAATTTCCATTTTATCTTCAAGTTCTGAGTTTCTGTCTTCTGCTTGTTCTAGTCTGCAGGGGTGGCCTTCCCTTGTGTTTTGAATTACTGTTTCATTCTGAGGTTTTCTATATCTTTATCACTTCCTGTTTAATATTAAATTTTCATCTTTAATTCATTTATCTCTGTATTTACAGTGTTCTCTATTTCACTTTGGTATTTATTTAGGGCTCCTGTGAGTATATTTATTTGTTTCTGCTTCTTCTCATAGTCTTTATTTTTGATCTTGGAACTTCTTGAGTGCCTCTTGCACGTTTCTGTTGACCATGTCTGTAGTAATGTCTCCATGAAATTCTCAGTGATTACTTGCAGGATTTCTTCTTTGAGATTGTTCTTATAGGCATCATGGGTTCCTTGGCATCATTTATCTATTTTGTTGGAGTCCAGAACTGGGTATCCATTTTCTTCATTTCCCTCTGAATCCTGTATTAAATTATTTTTGGGGGGAGAATGGTTTCCATCTCTTTGTCATCTTCCTATTGCTCCACTTAGTACTGTATAACTATGTTCTTGATAGGCTATTGGTGGTTTCAGTCACCTGTTTTCTTTCCCTTTGTTTAATTTTGTTTTGTTTGTGTATTGGATTTTTAGCTTTGTCTATATATCCTATTTCTGTTCCTGGTCTTGGTGTAATTTAGTATTGACTAACTCACAGTAGTAAAACTAACAAAACAAAATAACAACAACAACAACAACAAATGCAAAGAAACCAATGGGGAGAGATGAACAAACAAACAAGAAACAAAACAAACAAACAAACAAACTCACAAAAAACCCTCCAGGTTCAGGAACAATAGAACTTCAGTCTTAGTGTAGCAAGAAAAGGGAGGCCAGGAAAGAAACAGCCAGGGTGGTGTTCTGATGATGAGACAGAGGGAGGGGGATGGCAAAGTAGAGAGATAAAACTTGAAGAATTGAAACATGAAGGTCACATAGCACTAGGGAGATGAAGTAGCCAGTGAAGTCACATGCAGCCATACGTGGGTTGAACTTTGCTTTTTGCTTCTGTAACCTGCTTGCAAGGGTTTATAAGGTGAGATCCCTTTGTTCTCGGGGCTCAGGCTTTGGACACAATCTGCTGGGTCTGTGCTGGCACAATAATCATTGCTTCTTGCTAATCTGCCTCAGAGACTTCTATCTCAGTTCATAATTTCCCTCAACACTGCTTGGGGGCTTGCCATGATTATGGGAGATGGTGAGTTATCACCCCCTCTTGTCACTGGAGTGCATCACCTGGACTGCTGGGAGAAGATCCCACCAGGCACCAACAGACAATTTGATCTGGAGTGGGGATTCATCTTCTCAGCAAGTTGGGGGGAGGGCCTCGGATACACAAAGGAATCCACTGAGGCACAAGAACCAACTTAGGAGCACCGCTCTTTGTTCTGGTAAGAACCCAGGTTTGAATTCAAGCCTGCCTCTGGAGGCAGAAGGGGAGTCTGATTACTTCCCAGAGACCACTAGTAACTGCCTGTTGGGGCTAAATCTTGTCTCTCTCGTTTTAGGAGCAGAGTGAAAGTACTGTGCTGTGTAAGAGGGTGTAAAAATGCGAACCTGAGATCCAGCCCAGCTGTGAAGCAAGTTAGGAGTCCTGATCTTTGGTTCTGTGGTGAACTTATAAGGTCAGGGGTGAGCCCCAATGGGGCCTCTGGTCTGGGGCTTATATAGACTCACTAGAGCCAAAGAGTCACCTAAGTCCCTGCTAGGGGAGCAGCAGGAGATGGGCGAAGTGAGTGCTTTTCCAAAACCCCTCCCCCTCTGTGTCAGTCTTGTCATCTGGTAATGTGAAGAAATGGGTGGAAATCAGAGTAAAAACATTCCCTTGGAGTGCATGGTTAAAAACTTTAAAAAGGGATTTAATGGAGATTATGGAGTTAAGTTAACTCCTAACAAGCTCAAGTTCTTTGTGAAGTAGATTGGTCTGCTCTTGGTGTAGGATGGCCCCCAGAAGGGTCACTAGATAAAACTGTGGTTAATAAAGTTATAGAGTAATTGTAGAAAAGTCTGAACACCCAGAACAATTTCCCTATACTGATTGCTGGCAGGATGCTGTTCTCAATTGGTTCAAATGGTTAAGGCATTACCTAGAAGGGGCCTGTAGGATTATGGTAGCTAGAGTGGCTGCACCAAGTGCAGAGCAAAAACCAAGGAGCCTATACTGGCTGAGAAACCTGAGGAGGTACCACCACCCTATGTGCCACTCTATCCACCTCTGCCATCAGTGCCCAGTTCTGTACCCCACCTCTGATGCTGGATGGGGACACTCAAGGGACAGTCACTGTAAAATCTGGTTCAGAAGCTTCTGGTGCCTCAACTCTCCTGACCTCCCTGAGTTCCTATGGTACTATATTCACTCTATAGAGTCTATACGCACTCTAAGTCCACCACTGCTCACTCCACATTCCCCATTCTATCAAGAGCATCTGAACAATCTCCATGAGGACCCCTCCTCTCCTCAGATGCCAGATGCCCTGCAGATGCCCCTGAGGAAAGCCCAGAGTCCCATTTATTATGACCAGGAAGGCCAAATACAAGGAGGAGGATGGGTACTTGTCTATCAGCCCTTTACTACCACAAACCTCCTCAACTGGAAGCATCATATTCCCTCCTTCACGGAAAAACCTCAGGGTCTGCTTGATTTGATGCAGTCCATCATCCAGACTCACAAAACCACCTGGACAGACTGCCAACAGCTTCTCCTGACTTTATTCAATACTAAAGAGCAACACCATATAATGCTGGCAGCTCTAAAGTGGCTAGAAGATCAAGCCCCTGAGGGTACCCTAAAAACCCAAGCATATGCTCATGCCTATTCCTTGAACAAGACCCCCATTGGGACCCCAATAATAGTCAAGATTACCAATAACTTGAACGGTATCACAGGCATTATTGGGAGGCATGAAGGAAGGAGGGGAAAAGGCCATGAATGTGAGCAAAACATCAGAAGTCCTCCAAGGGCCAGATGAGAGTCCCAGCTAATTCAATGAGCGTTTATGTGAGGTCTTCCATTTATACACCCCTTTTGACCCAGAAGCCACTGAAAACCAGAGGATGATAAATGCCACTTTTGTTGGCCAGGCCCAGGGAGACTTAAAGCAAAAGTTGTAGAAGCTGGAGTGATATGCTGGAATGAATGCTAGCCAGCTCCTGGAAGTGGCTATAAAGGTCTTTATCAATCAAGATCAGGAGGCTAAATGGGAGGATGACAGGAAGATGAAAAGAAAAATGGACCTCCTTGTAGTAGTCCTTGCTGGACAGTCAGGTGGGCCCAGGTAAGCAAATCCAGGCAGAGGCAAAGGCAATCCCCGAGGACAATGACAAATGCCTCCTGGACACTCCCACCCTAAAGAGGAACTGGGGTGAAACAAATGTTCCTACTGTTACCAGGAAGGCCATTGGAAGAATAAATGTCCCAGGCAGGCCGAGGACTCCCCAAAACCTCTAAAACTAAAGGCAGAGGCCAGGTCATTAAAGGAAAGTATCAGCCCACTTGCAAGGGACCCATCCCCTGGGAAGAAAGTATTGTTGATCTTGCAGGCCTGGAATGCTATGAGGAAGACTAGGACAGACTGGGCTCCATTCTACTTGGCCCCCAGAAGCATATGGTCCAAATGAAGGTGGGGGCCATCCTGTTGATCTCATGGTAGATATGGGCTCTGAACATTCAATTATGACCTAACCAGTGGGTCCTATTTAAAACAAGCATGCAAGTATTATTGGGTGACCGAGTTCACTGCCCCTTCCTAATGACTAAACAATGCAATCTAGGGAGTCATGAAGTAAGGCATTAATTCCTCTATCTCCCTGATTGTCCAGTGGGCCTGCTGGGTAGAGACTTGCTGTGCAAACTGAGGGCATAGATAACTTTTGATTCAGATGGCACAGTAGACTTAAAGCTGAGAGAACCTGAGACAAAGTCTTTAATCCTCACAGTTGCACAAAAGGAGGAATGGTGGCTCTATGCCCTTGAAAGGAAGCTTCTTGAAATTCCAGAATGCCCCTTCAAGATTCCAGGTGTATGGGCTGAAGATAATCCCCTAGGTGTGGCTCAAAATGTACCCCCAGTAGTGGTAGAATTAAAATGGGGAGTCACTGCCATCAGCCAGAGACAATACTTCATTCCTCGAAAGGCCCAAGTTGGAATTCAAAAAACTTTCACAGACTCTTAAAATATGGTATCCTCTGACCTTGTTAGTTGTCCTGGAACACACTCTTATTACCAGTGCAGAATCCAGGGACTCAGGATTTCAGGCCAGTTCAGGACCTCTGGACAGTAAATTCAGCAACTCACTCTGCACCCCGTAGTCCCTAATCCATACATGCGTTTAAGACTTATTCTAGCTAGAGCAAAATTTTTTACCTGCTTAGATCTTAAAGACACATTCTTCTGCATCTGCCTGGCCCCAGAGAGCCAGCCTATTTTTGCCTTCCAATGGGAAAATCCCAACACTGGGGAAAAGGGAAAACTAACCTGGAGTCAATTGCCACAAAGTTTCATAAATTCACCCACTATTTTTGGCACTGCCCTGGCATCTGACCTAAAAGCCTTCTCAGCTGACCAGCATAGTTGAACACTCCTCCAGTATGTAGATGACCTCCTGCTGGCTGGGCCAACTCAGGAGGACTGCATGGAAGGGACACACTTTCTCCTTTCTCTTTTATGGGAGGCAAGTTATAAAGTCTCTAGGAAAAAGGCTCAGATTTGCCAAAGCACTGTCAAATACCTTGGCTTCAACTTGTCCAGGGGAAACACAAGCTTGGCTCTGAAAGGAAACAGCTGTATTTTCTATCCCAGCCCCTAAGACCCACAGGCAAATAAGAGAATTTTTGGGAGCTGCAGGTTTCTGCCAAATCTGGATCCCTGACTACTCCCTCTTAGTCAAACCCCTCTATGAAGCCACAAAGGGCAGGAGAAAGGAGCCCTTGGTATGGGGAAGAGAACAAGAAAAAACCTTTAAAGAAATAAAAAAGGCACTCACAAACGCCCCTGCTCTGGGTCTACCAGATGTGATGAAGCCCTTCTTCTTATATGTGCATGAGAGACTGGGGATGGCTGTAGGAGTCTTGACCTAGCTGCTGAGTTCCTGGCACCACCTGGTGGCCTATTTATCAAAGCAACTTGAAATGGTTTCTTGAGGCTGGCTGCCATATCTGTGGGCATTGGCAGCTACCATAGCTATAGTAACAGAAGCAGATAAGCTCACCCTGGGCCAAGAACTCACTGTCTGGGTTCCCCACTCAGTCCTGACACTCATGGAGTATAAGGGAAATTATTGGCTGACTAACTCTTGGATGGTCAAATACCAGAGTATGCTATGTGAAAACCCATGCATCAAGCAGGAGGTTGTTAAGACTACACCCAGCCACTCTATTACCAATTGACACCAATTCCCCAGAGCATGACTGCTTAGAGGTTATGGATGAGGTTTTCTCGAGCTGGTCAGATTTAACTGATCAGGCAATCAGCAATCCGGATGTTGAATACTTCACAGATGGCAGCAACTTTGTCCAGGATGGCACACGCTTTGCTGGATATGAAGTTGAAACTCTGGACACCGTAACTGAGGCACATTCACTGCTGATGGGGACTTCTGCACAAAAGACTGAACTTGCCCTCGTGCGGGCACTCCAGCTTGCTTCAAGAGTACAGGTGAACGTATACACTGATTCTAAATATGCTTTCACAACCATTTATGTTCACAGATCTTTATATAAAGAAGGGGGGATCATTATTTCAGGAGGAAAAAGTATCAAGTATGGGCAGGAAATCCTTGAACTGCTAGATGCTGTATGGGCCCCTAAATGGGTGGCAATTATGCACTGCAGAGAGCACCAGAAAGGAGATACAACAATTGCTTGGTGAAACCAGAAAGCTGATAGGGAAGCCAAACAAGCAGCTCTCACAAGGGGATCAGCCCCAACTGTTCTGACAGCTGCCTTGTTCCCATGCCCCTTAGCTGAATTGGACCCATGGTACATACCACAAGAACAGGCATAGTTTGAGATTGAGGAAGGAAATTTTCTACCAAATGGAATGTGGGAATGTATTGATAATCATATTGCTATCCCTGAGACACTGGCCCCTACATTTGTTCATTTGTTAAACAGTACCATGAAGGTATTTATTCAGGGCAAACAGCCCTTGAGACCACCCTTGCCCAGTACTTTTATGTCCCCAAGCTCTCCAGCATAACTAAGACAGTATGTAAGAGATGTGCCCTATGTGCCAAAAACAACCCAGACAATGACCAAGAGCACCTCCTTGTGCCCAGAGTGTTGGTGGAACTCCTCTTGATTTGATTGTGGAATTCAGTGAAATGCCATGAGTTCGAGGATACAAGTATCTTTTGGTGTTTGTACATTCTCAGGATAGGTGGAAGCTTTCCCCTCATGGACTGAAAAGGCCCAGGAGGTGGCCAGATGTCTATTAAAAAAATCATCCCTTGGTTTGGAATACCTCTGTCTATTGGGTCAGATAATGAGCTAGCTTTTGTAGATGAAGTGGTACAGCTAATGGCTAAGGGCTTAGGAATCACCTGGAAGCTGCATACAGCCTACTGCCCCCAGAGTTCAGGAAAAGTGGAGTGCATGAATATAACCCTAAAATCACAGTTAAGGAAACTGTGTCAGGAGACCCATCTGCAATGGGATCAATTACTGCCCATAGCATTACTAAGGATTAGGTCTAGCCCCATGAGACAGATGGAGCTCTCACCCTTTGAAGTCCTCTATGGATGCCTGTCCTCCTTAATCAAGGGCATAAGGGGGGACCTTAAGGAAATAGGTGACCTCACACTGAGGCAACTGATACAGACTCTCAGGTTAACTCTTTCAAAGATTAATGATTGGGTCTGGGAAAGACTTCCCACTATCCTAACAACTCACACACACACATACAGGCTAGGAGATGCCTTCTGGATAAAGGAATGGAATGTCCAACTATTAAAGCCTTATTGGAGGGGCCCTTTTGTTGTTATTTTGTCTACTCCCACTGCAGTTAAATTAGCAGGATTGGTCATTGGATCCACCACAGCCAAGTCAAACCAGCTTCTCTCAAATGGGAGTGCATCCCTGATCCAACTTCACCATGTAGGATCACCCTCCAGAACTTGAGTATCCTCCCCTGGCAAGACTCCACTTCTCAGGAAACAATAGGAAATGAAGAACAGCAGGACAACAGCCCTGTGCTAGTCACTCCCCAGAAGCTGACTGATGTATGCATGGCAGAAGCTTGAGGAATCAACTCTCCAACAAGACCATCAGACTGTCTTTACACTAGTTATCTTACTGTGATGCATTGCCACCCCTTGTTTGTATCTGTTGTGGTAATTCTCACCATAATCTTTGCCATAGGTCTGGCAGAAACTGACCCCACTGATTGGACTCATGGTGAAAGATTTGATTTGCTTTGTTCTATCTCTTTGGGCAGGATGCATAATTACTGTTTATTGTTTCTGATGTGGCTTCCCTTTATCACCTCAGACCCTCTTCCTGTGACCTATGTATACATACTACTCAGGCAGGAATGTTGTCACTAGGACTTTGCTATTCCATACTTACTATTCTTGTGCAGGCACTGTCATAAGGTCACGCACTCACAACCATACCATCTCCTCAGTGTGTTCCCATGGTAATCAGCATATCTGCTTCAACTCCACTTATCACCCCTGGGAGCAATTGTTAGAGATCGGGAGTGTCCACAATCCTGGGAACATCATCAGCCACACCCAGGTGTTTAGTCCTGATAAACCAGTATCAATGCTCTTTGATGTATGTGCTGCCATAGACAAGGGAGGGTGTGGAGGTACAGGCTGTGGCTGTGGGGGCCTAGCTTGGGAAAGAGCCTATATGTTTAATGATAAGTATATGTGCTGGGGAGGCAATTCTTGGCCATGTGATGATGTGGGTTCTTATTGTCCTTACTGGAGTTTTGTTTCATGGGCCACATGGCAGAGGGTTGAGCACACAGCACTTCTTCACAAAGGGAAAGATGCCCCTGATGCACCATTGGCACCTGTAACCCTGTAAATTTCAAGTACTTAAGCCATTGGATTGGATTGGACATAGGGACAAATAATTGGCATAAGGATAGTTGGAAAAGGCCTTGACCTTGGAAGTCTAATGCACCTCAAATTAGTAAATGTTACCCATGAGAGTTGCTCCTATCAAGTTTTTCACTCCTTTTATGAGGAAATGAGGAATGAATTTTCCATCTCTCTGCCAAGGCTAAAAACTTGTTCCTCTCACTGGCTGAGTCTATAGCCCAGACACTGAATGTCACTTCATGCTATGTTTGTGGGTGGACCAATATGGCAGACCACTGGCCTTGGGAAACAAGGTTACTAACCCATGGGAACCTTTTACTGAGACTGCTTTTCCAAAGCACAGGGAAGGCATCTGGCTCCTTAAAACTTCCATCATTGGAAATTATTGTATCTGCTGCCCAGAAGGCCAATTCTCCACTTCATTGGGGGATTTAACTTGTTTAGGACAGAAGGTTTACAATGACACTACCCAAATGGTCTCCAAATGGTGGAGAGCTCCAAACCACACAGAACCCCAGCCCCACTCACTGGCCAACTTTTCTAATCTCCAGAGAGCATGGAATAATCTTACCACAAATATAGATTGGCAGGCACCCAGGGGACTATACTGGATCTGTGGGAAGTAAGCTTATATGGTGCTACCTAGCAGCTGGTTTGGATCTTGTGTGCTAGGCTCAATCAGACCATCTTTCTTCTTGCTTCCCCTCAAACAAGGTGAAAAACTAGGAGTCCCCATATATGAAGAAAAATTAAATAGACAAAACCGGGGTGCTTTACAAGTTGGCAATTGGAAAGATGATAAATGGCCTCCTAGTGAATTATCCAGTACTATGGTCCTGCCACCTGGGCAGAAGATGAGTCTTGGGGCTATTGCACCCCATATATATGCTTAACTGCATCATCAGGCTGTGGGCTGTTGTTGAAATTATAACTAATGAAACTGCAAGAGCTCTCAATTTGCTGGCAGATCAAGAGCACTAAGATGCACAATGCCATCTATCAGAACCACTTGGCTTTAGACTGTTTGTTGGCCTCTGAGGGAGGAATTTGTGGAAAATTTAACCTGAGCAACTGCTGCTTACAGATTGATGATGAAGGGAAGGTCATAGAAGAGATCACAGACAAGATGAGAAATCTAGCCCATATCCCCTGTCCAGACTGGGAGAAGATGGGATCCCAATGACCTGTTTGGAGGATAATTTTTGGCCTTAGGGGGATTCAAAACTCTGATAGAGGCAATAGGCCTAATCCTAGCTGCATGTTTAATATTGCCCTGTCTGGCTCCCCTGGTGCTACAGTCTATGAAGACTATTATGGAGGCCTTTATAGAAAGAAAAACAGCTGCATATGTGATGATGCTATGGAAATACAAACCCCTACATCAAAATGATGCTCTTTGAACCTGAGTGGGCCCAAGCATCAAAGGGGGGAATAATGTAGCAAGAAAGGGGAGGCCAGGAAAGAAACAGACAGGGTGGTGTTCTGATGATGAGATGGGGGAGGGGATAGTACAGCAAAGAGATAAAACTTAAAGAATTGAAACATGAAGGTCACATAGCACTAAGGAGATGAAATAGCCAGTGAAGTCACATGCAGCCATATGTGGGTTGAGCTTTGTTTTTTGCTTCTGTAACCTGATTGCAAGGGTATATAAGGTGCGACCCCTTTGTTCTCAGGGCTCAGCCTTTGAACACAAGTTTGCTGGGTCTTTGCTGGCACAATAAACATTGGTTCCTGCTAATCTGCCTCAGAGACTCCTATCTCAGCTAATAATTTCCTGCAACATTAGTAGTTCTCATGTTACTCCTTCAGCATCCAGCCCTGGTGTTGGTATTTAAGCATAGGCTCTGTCTTTTTCTCACCAGGTGGTTGGGGAGTCGCGCCAGTTTTTCTTCTGTCTTTCAGCAGCAGCTGCTTGGCCAGCTCCTTCCTCAGAGAGGTGTGGCAGTTTAAGTTTGTATGTTGTCCTCAGGTTCAGGAGATCAGCTCTGTAACCCACCAGCCATCCTGCTTTGGAGTTGGGTTTTCACTGTGTTGGTTTACTGGGGCTTGTTTCTTTGTTTCTTCCCCTTTCTCTGGGGCAAGGTCAGTGATCCATCAGCCAGCCCCCTGCTGTCAGCATGTTGTGATGGTTTGCTGACTATTTTTCAATTTTGCAGTGTTGTTTGACTTTGGATGTTGCTCACTGGCTCAGGAGATGACCTTTGTGGACCACTACCTGCCTTATTTCTGGCAGCAGCTTATCACTGGCCTGCTGTCAGCCCTTCTGCCTTTCTAGCCTTTGTTTATTGAAAATTCATACAGAAATCATCTCCTTGCCCCTTCCCCCATCTCCAGTGCACTTACAGCACCCCGCTCCCTCTGCTGTGTGTTACTTTTCAGTTCCTTGTTTATTGTTCAGGTTATTTTTGTTTGTTTGTTTGTTTGCAGGGTGGGGAGTAAGTCTTCCCAGGTTTTCTATGCTGGTTTATCCCAGGGATGGCTGTGGGAATACAGTGTGATACTTTGAGCTCACCTGTTTGGTCTGCTGAATGTCTCCCAAGTAGGTTTGGAGCTGGCTTCTGGTGGTGTGAGAGCCTTCCTGTTTTCTCAGTGTAATGTGCCATGGAGAAGCTTTCCGTGGGCTAGGGGTTCAGGGTGTAGAAGTTTTGATTCTTCTTGGTGCTATTTCTGCCAGGTGTGGCTCCAGTGTCTCAGCAATATTTTTCATTTACAGAGCTCACGCTGTCTGCTTCTGCCCCCTAGTCACCAACTTGGATCCTCTCTTGAGTTTCAAATTTTTTAAGCTCATCATTTTTACTGAAAATTTAAATCAATAGAAAATGTAAAGCAAACAAGACAACTTTATTTTTTCTCCTCAGATGTGGTACACAGCAGGTGCTCAGTAAATATTTTACTATATGAACATTGGAGTGAATTACTTCACTTTCCATTCTTGACATAGCTTAGAGAACAAATGAAGGGACTCAAGATCTGTAGGTTTGTGAAAGTAGTTTTTATGTGTTGGTAAAGCATTTCTGTCCTAATGTATCTTTTCTGCTTTCCTTCTGTATTTGTTGATGTTTTATTGATGGCTTCTCATTGTGCTTCCTCAACTGTCACAGATTCCCCTGAGATTGAGCCACAGTCATGAGCTTCTTCTCCCAGAAAAGCCCATTGTTGTGAAGGTGTTGTCAAGAGATGAGACCATAGGTGGAGCATATATTTCCCTCAGGACTTCTGCTATGACCTTCAAGGAGTCCATTTCCCAGAACACCAGAAAATTTAATTTACTTTGTGAGTAATATCTAGATGAACATGACTTAATCTGTAGCCTGTAATGGATAATTAAGGTATTTGGGAATTCATTGAGTTTACTTGGTGTGTGTGGATTGTCATCTATTTTGTAATGTGAAGGAAATGACCAAGTTAGTGTCCAATATACATATTCATAGATTCATGTTCTCTGGTTCTCATGGAATTATCTCCATTCACCTTCATCAATTCCTTTTGATTGATGATCACAGTGAATATTTCTGTGTCATTTTTAACTAAACTGATAATTATTACAGTGACTAAAGCAGTGAATTTACATCAAATATTGTCTTTGTAATATTCTACAATAAGTTATATTGAGAATACAAATAAATATCTCTTTTGAAAAACATCTGATGTCTTTGGACATTGGGAGGAAAGTTAGAGAGCTAAATCAGGCGAAGCAAAGCATAAATGTTTTCGGTCATTATAGTCACTGGTTGTGTGGTCCTGTTTCACACTCCCAACCTGATTATGAAGATAAGTGACAGTTAATCCACTATGACTTTGCCCATTTCTTGGAAAGTTTAATTGTGCCATTTTAAAAACATGTACTTTTGAAAAACCCTATGAGAGTCAATATTTTATTATTTTTCAGTTTATCTTTATGCCTTGATACTCTGAATGGCAGGAAACACTTTTTTTTTAGGAATACTTAAACCAATTTATTTGCTTGTCTTTGGTTTTTTTTTTTTATTAAATTGAAAAAAAAAGCCAGATTCCCCAATCAGGGGAGGAAAACTGTAACCTAATACTCAGTGAGTGGCAACAGAAGGCTTACCTCCAAAGGAGCACAGAGGCCCAGCACTCATCACATGTCTGACAGCTGGAAAACCCCCTCTCCCCCATCAAAGATCGAGAATGCCAGGTTCCCCACTGAGGGGAGGAAAGGTGTAACCTGCCACTTGGTGGACAGCACCAGAAAGCCTGCTTCCCTAAAGTGCAAAGAAGCCAGGTGCTTCACACTGACCTCCCTGCAGGAGAGTCCCATCTCTCCTGTCCAAGAGCTGGAAATCCAGCTCTTCCACTGAGTAGCAATCCACTACTCTGCAAGTGCTAGGAGGTCTGTCTCTCACAATGCACAGAGACCCAGTGCTCCCCACTGTAACTGCAGGAGAGACTGTGCAGAAAGGGAACTCTAATCCCCTCATTGAGAATAGAAAAGAGGTAATCGGCACTACAACAAGAACCCTGAAAAGGGCAACATATCCAGCATACCCTTCTCTGAGGAACCCTGCTGGAGCTCCAGGAGAAAAATCACAACCCCAACTACTGGGACACAAAAATTAAAATGCTAACCCAAAACAGCTCCAGATGTGTAAATCTCAATGCAGAATGAAAGAGCAAGACAATTGTTCTCCATCAAAAGCCAATTCCACCTGTATAGAAGAAGAGATAGTAAATAATGTATTCAAAAAAATAGTAAAAATGATTAATGACTGCAAAGAAGAAACACAAAAGTTAATATTTGACTTCAAAGAGGACATGAATAAGCAAATGAGCACAAAGAGAATACAAACAAATAGATGAATGAAATTAAGAAGAGTATCCAGGATGTGAAAGAGGAAATCAATGAAGATATAGAAATCTTGAAAAATAATCAATCCAAAGGAAACAACTCAATATCCCAAATGAAACTTCAATTGAAACTTGGCAAACAGAGTGGAGGAAGTTGAAAAGAGTATCAGGAAGGGAAGACAAAGAGGAATTAGGCCAAACAGTAAAAGCTCATGAAAGAATGCTAAGAAAATATGAAGGGAACATGCAAGATATCTGGGACACCGTGAAAAGACCAAACCTATAAGTCATCATGTAGAGAAGGAGAGGAGATAAAAACTAAAGGCACTGACAATCTATTTAATAGAATAATAGCTGAAAACTTCCATAACCTTGAGAAAGAGAGAGTCGCCTAAGTGCAGGAAACTTGAAGAACATCAAACTGTCAGGACTAAAACAAAAATAACCCCAGGCACATCATAATCAAAACTCTCAGCACAGAAAACAAAGAAAGATTTCTGAAAGCTGCAAAGGAGAAAAGACAAGTCACACATAAAGGCAAATCAATTACAATAACAACAGATTTCTCAAGTCAAACTCTATGCAAAGAAGGTCACGGAAAGACACGATTCAGGCCTAAAAGACAGCAACAGTAAACCTAGACTAGTCTATCCAGCAAAACTATCCTTCCTAATTTTTTTTTCAGCACTGAAGTTAGAACTCAGGGCCTTCACTTTGAGCCACTCTACCAGCCCCATTTTTGTGAAGAGTTTCTCCAGATAGGGTTTTGCAAACCATTTTCCCAGGCTGGCTTCAAACCATGATCCTCCTGATCTCTGCCTCCTGAGTAGCTAGAATTACAGGTGTGAGTCACCAGTTCCTTGGTTATCCTTCACAATTGAAAGAAAAATTAAAACCTTCCACAACAGGGAAAAACTAAAGGAATTTGTGACTACCAAGCCAGCACTACAGAAGATACTTAAACGACTTTGACATATAGAAGAAGAAACTAGAGTGAGACAGAAAGACTCGAGAAATTATAAACCCTTTTTAGCAAGCAGACCAGTAAACAAGGAATAGGCAAATCTAAACAACAGGGTAATAAAAATAACTGGAAACAACAGGCATCTCTCAATTTTAACACTGAATGTAAATGGCCTCAATGCCCCCATCAAAAGACACCAAATATCAAATTGGGTTAAAAAACAAGACCCAACCATATGTGGCTTACAAGAGACTCATCTTACTGAAAAAGTAAACACTGGCATAGAGTCAAAGGGTGGAAAAAAGTTTTCCAAGACAATGGACCCCATAAATAGGCATGAGTACCCATACTCATATCAGGCAAAGTATACTTTGGATTATAATCAATCAGAAGACACAATAATAGTCACTTCATATTAATTAAAGGAACAATTCATCAAGAGGAAATATTAATCCTTAACATATATGCATCAAACACAAGGGCCTGCATCTATATTAAAAAACTGTAATTGGGATAGGTAAGACACCTAAAAAACTAGCTAGCATTTGTTGCCCTTAACGCAGAGAAACTAAAGCAGATACCTTAAAGCAACTGAGGCCAATAGGAAAAGGGGAACAAGTACTAGAGAAAAGGTTAGATCAAAAAGAATTAACCTAGAAGGTAACACACACGCACAGGAAATCAATGTGAGTCAATGCTCTGTATAGCTATCCTTATCTCAACCAGCAAAACCCCTTGTTCCTTCCTATTATTGCTTATACTCTCTCTACAACAAAATTAGAGATAAGGACAAAATAGTTTCTGCTGGGTATTGAGGGGGGGAGCGGGAGAGGGTGGAGTGGGTGGTAAGGGAGGGGGTGGGGGCAGGGGGGAGAAATGAACCAAGCCTTGTATGCACATATGAATAATAAAAGAAAAATGAAAAAAAACTGTAATGGCCCTAAAAGCACTGATAGAGGTTAACACAATGATAGTGGGAGGCTGGAATAACCCCACTGTGACCAATAGGTAGGTCATCCAGGCAAAAGATCAACAAAGAAACTTCAGAGCTACTCTACACATTAGACCAAATAGATATGGTGGATATCTACATAGTATTTCACCCAACAACCAGGCAATACACATTATTTTCTGCAATTCAAAAAAATTGAAACAATCTCCTGCATCATTCCAGATCACAATGGAATAAAACTATACCTCAAGAACAAAAGAAACCAATAAAATATTCAAACACATGTACCCTGAACAACACACTGCTGATAAACCAGTGGGTGACTGAAGAAATAAGGGAAAAAATTTTAAATTTCCTAGAATCCAATGAAAATGAAAATACATTCTACCAGAATCTGCGGGACACAGCAAAGGCCATGATAAGGGGAAAGTTTATAGCTATGAGTGCCCTAAAAATCCAGAGACCTCACAAATATACAATCTAATCATGCATCTTCAGCTGCTACCAAAAGAAGAACAACCCAAACCCCAAACCAGCAGTTAGAGAAAAAAAATAAAGACAAGGACTGAGATCAATGAGATCAAAACAAAAAGAAGAAAACTATTCAAAGACTCAATGAAACAAAAAGCTGTTTCTTTGAAAAGATTAACAAGATCAACAAACCCTTAGCTAACAAGACATAAAGGAGAATGGAGAAGATCTAAATTAATACAATAAGAGATGAAAAAGGGGACAAAAATCACACAAAGCAACGAAACCCAGAGAATCATTAGAGAGTACTTTGAAAACTTATATACAAGTAAACTGGAAAATCTAAATGAAATAAACAAATTCCTAGATGCATATAACCAACCAAAATTCAACCATGAAGATATTAACCACCTAAATAGTCCTATTACATGCAGTGAAGTTAAAGCAGTAATAAAGAGTCTCCCTACAAAGAAGAGCCCAGGACCTGATGGATTCATGACTGAATTTTACCAAACCTTTAAAGAAGAACTAACACCAATACTTCTCAAATTTTCCAGGAAATAGAAAGGGAAGGAACAATACCACACTCATTCTATGAAGCCAGTATTACACACATTCCAAACCCAAAAAACATGTAACCAAGAAAGAGAATTATAAGTCAATATCTTTAATGAATATAGATGCGAAGATTCTCAAGAAAACACTAGCAAACAGAATTCAACAAGATGTCAAAAAAGATTGTATTCCATGACCAAGTTGGTTTCATTCTAGGGATGCAAGGATGGTTCAACCTATGTAAATCCATAAATATAATCTGACGTATGAACAGAAGCAAAGACAAAAACCACATGATTCTCTCAATAGATGCAGAACAAGTCTTTGACAAAATGCAATCCACTTTGTGATAAAAGCTCTGAAGAATTTAGGAATATAAGGAAGGTACTTCAACATAATAAAGGATATATACAAGAAACCTAGAGCCAACATCATACTAAATGGAGAACAACTGAAGCCATTCCAGGTAAAGTCAAGAATGATAAGGCTATTCACTTTTTCCATTCCTATTCAACATAGTTTTGGAAATCCTAGCCAGAGCAATAAGACAAGAGCAAGAAATGAAAGGGATTCAAGTAGGGAAGGAAGAAGTTAAACTATCCATTTTTGTAGATGACATGGTCCTATACATAAGCGACCCCATTAAATTTACCAAAAAGTATTAGAAATCATAAATTCTTTTGGCAAAGTAGCAGGACACAAAATTAACATAAAAATCAGTAGCTTTTCTATATACCAAAAACAAACAGACTGAGTAAGAAATCAGGGAAACTATTCTAATTACAATAACCTCAAAAATAATAAAGTATTTTGGCATAAATTTAATGAAAGAAACCAAAGACCTTTTTTAATGCCAACTATCAACCACTGAATAGAGAAATCAAAGAAGACTTGAGAAGATTGAAAGACCTTCCATGCACAAGGGATGTATAATCAACATTGTAAAAATGGCCATGTTACCAAAATCAATCTACATGTTCAACACAATCCTATCAAAATTCCAATGATATTTTGCACAGAAATAAAAAAATCAATTGTAAAACACATTTGGAAACACAAAAGCTCTTGAATAGCCAAATAAATTCTGAGGAAAAATGCCAATGCTACAAGTATAAGAATACTAGACTTCAAACTATACTACAGAGCCATAGCAAGAAAAATTACATGGTATTGGCACAAAAATAGACAGAAAGACCAATGGATCAGAACAGAAGATCCAGACAGAAACCCATGCAACTGTAGCCAACTGATCTTTGACAAAGGAACCCAAAACACATGATGGAGAAAAAATAGCCTCTTTAACAAATACTGCTGGGAAAACTGGATATTCAAATGCAGAAGACTGAAACTAGATCTCTGTCTTTCACCCTGTACCAAAATAAACTCAAAGTGATATCAAAGACTTTAATTTAAGGCCCAAACTTTGAAATGATTCCAATAAGCAGTAGGAAATATACTGGAGCAGAAAGGTATAGGGAACAACTTCCTAATAGAACTCAAAAGGTGCAGAATCTAAGAGAAACAATGAACAAATGGGACTGCATCAAACTAAAGGGCTTCTGCACAGTAAAGGAAATGGTCACCAGACTCAAGAGACAGCCCACAGAATGGGAGAAAATATTTTCTATCTACTTATCCAATACAGAACTAATATCCAGAATCTACAGGGTACTCAGAATACTCAGCCCCCAAAGAATCAACACCCCAATGAAGAAATGGGCACGTGAATTAAACAGGGACTTCTCAAAGGAACATGTGCCATGGCCAATAAAAACATGAAGAAATGTTCCAATTCCCTGGTTATAAAAGAGATGCAAATGAAAGCTATGCTTAGATTTCATCTCACTCCTGTTGGTGTTAACAGTGAGGACAGCCATGTTAGGACCAGACTCCATCCCCCTTGCAGGTGGCTTATTAGAAACTCCCCACCCCAAAGACTGACAAAGCATAGTTGTTAACCTTTATCTCCTGATGGGTGCCAAGGACAATTGAGCAGTGACCCAACCACAACTTGTCTTTCTTGGTTTCTCAGCAATGGTATTCTTTAGTGACCTTCCTTGTACTTTTCCACTAGCCCTCTGTATTTAGCCCAAGCCTGTGTGTGGCAGTGGGCTCTAGCTCTGTTGCTGGGATCCCCCTCCACAGTTCTCCTGCCTGAACAATAAACCCTGTGCTGGTGTTTGAGCTGTCTCTCTGCCTCTTCCATGCCCCTTTAATTTTCTACCATTTGTAGCTGAAACCCGGGTGAGAGTTTTGAGCAGGGAGGTATACCCTTCATCCCATATGGTGGGAACTCTCTGTCTCTCTCTCTTTCTCTCTCCTCCCCTGCTTTCCCTCCTCACTACCCTCCATATGACTCTAACACTACTATATTTCCCATTCATCTGTGACCTCCTATACAGGGCTCTTTGCAGATTCCACTCTGCACACTCAACACCAGCTCTAATTTCGACAGGGACGGTTAAGACCAGCCTCTCTGTCTGACACTTTGTGGCACCTTGTTGTGTTTGTCTCTGACCATTCTTTCCTTTGGTGTTCCTATCTCTTTCCCTCCCTCTCACCCTCTGGCCATCTGGCCCCTGGTGTGTCTGGTCCCTGGCTACATAGGTTAATGACATTTACCTACTGCCCCAGGTTTGTTTTTCTGATTTTACAAATTTTCCCTGGGGGATGCCTTAGGAAAAACTTCCTAACATGGGCCCTGGGCAATACCCACTCAAAGATTCCCTCTGACTCACCCCTGGGGTTTCTTTTATACAACCTTACCAAACTGGGCCTAAAAGGTAATCTAACACCAAAAAACCTCATTAGTTTTTCTATGAAAATCTGACCTCAATACAAATTAGAAAATTCCTCCAAATGGCCCAAATTGAAAACTTTTAATCCCAATGTCCTCTGAGACCTTAACAACTTTACCATGAGAAAAGACACATAGCAAGAGGCTCCCTATTTCTAGGCTTTCTTCTACTTCAGTTCCCAACCCTCCCTTTGTTTAAACTGATGAGGTGTATAGGTTTAACTCCAGCTCTCTGCTGCCACAATCTAAAAAGCAATAAACAGCAACAGCTCTTCCCAGGTTCACTTTCAGGCCCTAAACAGAGGCTGGAGTCTTCCTCACCTGTTCCCTGCTTCCTCTCCCTCCCTCTTTACTACTCTATCTCTCCCACTCTTTCCTTCCTTTCCTTTCTTTGGTGGGTCCATCAGGGACCACTCCCCATTGCTGGACCCTCCATCTAACACTCAGTTCAATTTTGGTGAGTATCCCTTCATCCAGGTATCTCTCTAGTCCTACTGTGAATGTCCTACTGTGACCATGGAAGCACTGGTCAGGTGAGAGACTCCCTCCATCTACTGACTGGATGGATTCACCTACTATTTTCTGGGGATGCCTAGAAAATATACAGGTTTGCTGCCTCAGAGGTATATCATACACTATCAGTAGGTCGTAAAGATGTTCCTGTCCTCTGATATGTCTGTCCTACTGGGTAGGACCACTGTGGGGTCCTTTTCCACAAAAATGGGGCAGAAACTCTTGAGGGACAGTCCACTGGGATATTTTCTCCAAAACCTTCAGATCCTGGGTCTCACAGAAATCATAAACCTAAACTGAATTTCTACTGTAACACAATCTATCACCAATGTAAGTTGGAGAATAATAACTATTGACAAAAAAGGACACTTTCAGTTTCCAAATTCAGCATGATCTCAAAAACTTTCCTCAATGCTGTGGAATATGTTTTGAGATGCCCCTATATCTAGGCCTTTGTTTATCTCCCCTCTAGACTCTCACTCTTCCAATCCTGTTTGCCTCATCATATTCTCCTCCTTAACAAAAATCCCCCTGGGGTTCCTCTGTCTTCCATTAAAATCCCATTCCTCCTCTGAGTGTAGTCAACTCTATGTCACCTTTTCCTCTTCCTTCATGTCACAATATATAAAAAAGCTTTAACTTTAATACTCTTCTCTGAATCTGTCTCAGCCATCATGGAAGTTTCTTTCACCCCTCCCTCTCCAGAGCCTGCTTCTGTCTCCTCTACCAGACTGGTCATCCAAGTGAGGACAACAGAGACAAAGATAGACAAAGAAAGAGAGAGAGAGAGAGGGAGAGAGAGAGAGAGAGAGAGAGAGAGAGAGAGAGAGAGAGAGAGAAAGAGAGAGACCAGCTCAAATTTCATTATTAGTTTTCTAAGCCTCCTTTTTGACTCACATGGTCCCAGGACTATGAACACAAAATAAATTGGAAATCTAAATGACATATGGCTGAAGAAGATTTGAGATACTTTTCTGTCTTAACCCCCTGGAATTTTTTTCCTACCTTATGCTCAGCCTCTAAGTCTGCCTAAACAGAATTCTGACACTTTTCTCCTTTAAGTCTTGCTTTTGAAATGGGAGGTTTCCCTATTGCAGACATGTCAAGGCCAGGAGGCAGATCAGGTCATATCCAGGTCACCACAGGTGTAATGTTGTGGGAAAATTATGAGCTGAGATAGAGGACACTGAGGCAGATTAGCAGGAAGCAATGTTTATTGTGCCAGCACAGACTCAGTGGACTCTTGTAAAAGACTGAGCTCTGAGAATAAAGGGATCTTACCTTATATACCCTTGCAAGCAGGTTACAGAAACAAAAAGCAAAGCTCAACCCACATATGGCTGCATGTGACTTCATTGGTTATTTCATCTCCCCAGTGCTATGTGACCTTCATGTTTCAATTCTTTAAGTTTTATCTCTTTGCTTTGCTATTCCCTTCCCCTGTCTTGTTGTCAGAACATTAGCCTGTCTGTTTGTTTTCTGCTCCCCCCACCTTTCCTGCTACATTATTCCCTCCTGTGATGCTTGGACTCACCCAGGGTCAAAGAATATCCCCTTGATTTAGAGTATTTTGACAGCATGATTACATGTGCAGACGTTTTCCTTTCTATAATAGTCTCCATAATAGTCTTGATAGAGTGTAGCACCAGGGGAGCCAGACAGGGCAATATTAATCATGATCCTAGGATTAGGCCTATTGTCCCTATCAGAGTTTTGAATCCACCTAAGGCAGAAAACCACTCTCCAAACAGGTCATTGGGATCCCATCCTCTCCAAGTCTGGACAGGGACAAGGGCACGCTTTCTCATTTTGTCTGTGACCTCTTTTATGACCTTTTCTTCATCATCAATCTGTAAGTAGCAGTTGTTCCTGTTAAAATTTCCTCAAACTCTAACCTTAGAGGCAAGCAAATAGTGTAAAGCCAATTGGTTCTGATAGATGGCAATGTGCATCTTAATGCTTTGTTTTGCCAGAAAATTGTGAGTTCTTGCAGCTTTATTAGTTATAATTTCAACAACAGCCTTCAGCCTGATGAGGTGATTGAGCATATATATAGGTGTGCAATAGCCCCAGGACCCCTCTTTTGCCCAGGTGGCAGGACCATAGTACTGGATGATTTGCTCAAGGAGGCCACTCTTCATCTTTTCAATTGCCAATTTGTAAGGCACCCTGTTTTGTCTATTTAATTTTTCTTTATATATGGGATCTCCCAGTTATTTACCTTGTCTGAGGGGGAGCAGGAAAAAGGATGGTCTGATTGAGCTAGCACATAAGACCAAAACCAGCTACTATATAGTACTGTATTAGCTTGCTTCCCACAGATCCAGTATAGCCCCCAGGTGCTTGTCAATTTATGTTTGCGGTAAGATTGTCCCAAGTTTTTCTGAAATTAGAGAAGCTGGCCTGTGGGTGGAGCTGGGGTTTTGTACAGTTAGGAGCTCCCCATCATTGGGTCTCTTGGGCAATGTCATTGTAAAACTTTTGTCCTAAACAAGTTAAATCCTGCAATGAGGTGGAGAATTGGCCTTCTGGGAGGGAGATACAATAATTTCCAATGATGGAAGTTTATAGGAGCCAGATGACTTTCCTGTGTTTTGGGATAGCAGTCTCATTATAAGGATCCCGTCAGTTTAGCTCTCTTGCTTCCCAAGACCAGTGGACTCTCATGTTGGTCCCCCCTAAACATAATATGAAGTGACCTTCAGTGTCTGGGCTGTAGACTCAGCCAGTGAGAGGAACAAGTTTTTAGCTTTGGCAGAGATGAAAAATTCACTCCTCATCTCCTCATAAAAGGAGTGAAAATTGTGGTATGAGGAACTGTCATGGGTAACAGTTACTAATTTGAGGTGCATCAGACTCCCAGGGTCAAGGCCTTTCTATCTACACTTATGTCAACTACATGTCGCAGTGTCCATTCAGATGGCTTAAGTACAGTGAAATTTACAGGGTTACAGGTGCCATGGGTGCAGTCAGGGCAGCTGTTCCCTTGTGAAGGAGGACTGAGTGCCTAGTCTTCTGCCATGTGTCCCATGAACAGAACCTCAATAAGGGCAATAATAAGAACCCACGTCATCACATGGCCAAGAGTTGTCTCCCCAGCACATATACTTTTCATTTGATGTATAGGCTCTTCCTAAGCTAGATCCCCACAGCCATGGCCTATACTTCCACATCCACCTTGGACTATGGCTACACATGCATCAAAGAACATAGATACTCATTTATTAGGGCTAATCACCTGGGTGTGGCTGATGAGGTTCCCAGGGTTGTGGATTCTCTGGATCTCTAATCATTGCTCCTGGGGGTGGTAAGTGGAGTTGAAGCAGATATAGTGGGAGCACACTAGATAGGTGGTATGGTTGTGAGTGTATGACCCATTGACAGAGCCTGCACAGGAATAGTAAGTATGGAAAAGTAAAGTCCTAGTGACAACATTTTCTGCCTGAGTAGTATGCATACATAGGTCACAGGATGAGGGTTCTGGGACCATGAAGACAGACCATATCAGTAACAAACAGTAATTAGGTATCCTTCCCAAAAGAGATAGAAGAGAGCTAATAAATCCAATCAGTGGGTGCCATTTCTCTCAAATCTATGGCAAAGACTAGGGTGAGAACTACAGCAACAGATACAGACTAGGAGTGACAATATGTTACAGTGAAATAACTGGTGTGGAAAACATTCTGTTTGTGCCATTGGAGAGTTGATGTTTCAAATTTCAGCCATGCTTCCTGGGTTGACTACAGCAAGGCAGTTGTCCTGCTGTTCTTCATCCCCTGTTGTTTCCTGAGAAGCAGAGACCTGCCAAGGGTGGGTACTCAGGTCCTGGATGGTGATCTTACATGGTGAAGCTGATCAGGGATGCACTCCCATTTGAGAGAAGCTGGTTTGACTCGACTGTGGTGGATCCAAGGAGCAATTTCTGCTACTTTAACTGTAGTGGGGATAGACAAGACAACAACAAAAAGGCCCCTCTAATGGAGTTTTAATCACGGGATATTTTAATTTTTTACCCAGACAATGTCTTTTTTATAACTGAGTAGGATTACCATGGCAAGAATATATTATCAGTATATATATTCAAGAAAACACATTGTTCAAAAAAAAGTTAAAACCATTAACTTTAAGTATTAAAGGACATGCTTAGAGCCAGTAAAAATAGTTATTTTTGTCTCTGTTTAAGTAGAAGACCCTGTCTACAAAATATGGCTTTACATGAGATAGCCACACATATGTAACAACTACTTCCTCAATCCTCTTGGCCTTGGTTTTTTTTGAGAGGTCTGGCATGAGTGACTCCATTTGAACTTTGATGACATTCCCCCCTCATCTCTAAACTGTTTGTCTCTGAGCAGTCTCTTTTGAATATTTGTCTCCCATCCAAATACTAATCAGGTCCAACCCTGCTTAGCTTCTGAGACCAGATGAGATTGGGCATGTTTAGGGTGGTATGGTCATAGACTGAAGATCTTTCTTGATTGATCATTTTCTTTCTTCATTGTGAGGATTTGTTCTTTTCTGGATTTTGTTTGTTTGGCTTTGGTCCCATGTTGGGGGTGGGGAATGAGCAGGTCAGGTGGGAGTCCCCTTTTGGTCAAATTTAAGCAACAAAGAGGCTTAGAAAGAGTGACCCTTACGCAGTTGGCTTTTAGACAAGGACAATATAGAACAAAATCCAACAAAAGCACATGTCTAAAAAGTTAATCTGGTTTACATGTAATCACTTATTAGAGTCATTTTTTATGGACTTGATTGTAAATGCCCCAGAAGGATCAGAACTCCAATGACAAAAACTTTAGAGTCATGGCTGAAATTTTGATGGACAATTTAGCAACTGACAGAACAGTATATAAATGCCATTAACTTTTGTTAATGTTAAATTTTGTATTTTAGAAGGCTTGATATACTTGACAAATATAAATATATTTAGTATAAGGAACCAGCAATAGCATCATAGTTCTACAGAGTTTATATATACATATTAGTTTAGTTGTTTTTGATGTAAAACCTTAGATTTTTTTCAGTTGTAGGAGGGGAAGAACAGTTTTAGTAAACCCAAATAGCCCAGTCACAGACACATATAGGGTACTGACTGTATTAGAATCACCCAAGGCAACAGTTGTTTGACCATGAGGCCATCTAGAAAGTTTTATATAAACTGTTAGAAAATAAGAGGTATGGAAGAGGCAGAGAGACAACTCAAACACCAGTACAGGGTTTATTGTTCAGTCAGGAGCCCTGTGGAGGGAAACCCCAGCAAGAGAGCTAGAGCCCACTGCCATACAGAGTCCTGGGCTAGATATAGGGGGCTAGTGGAAGAGTACCAGGAAGGTCACTAAGGGATACTATTGCTGGACAAACAAGAAAGTTGTAGTTAGGTCACTGTCTGCCCAACTGTCCTTGGCATCCATCCAGGGAGATAAAGGTTAACGATAGTCCCTTTGTCAGTCTTTGGGGTTGAGTGGGGAGTTTTTAGTAAGCCATCTGCAAGGAGGGAGGGGATCTAGTTCTATTATGGCTATCTCACTGTTAACCCCAACATAAACCAACTCCTAATGAACATGACTCAGTTACCTTAGTAGTTAAAACCTTGACAAAACTCACCAGAGAACACAGCCAAATATTTATGGGGACTAAATGTGGAGTTAGGAAACCTAATGGGCAAGAATCAAGGCTCAGATGTTGATAAGATATCATATCCCAGACTTTTTACATTAACAGATGGCTCAGGATATACAGCAGGATCCCATCAACCTGTAGTCAATGGAGGCCTGCTAAACTAACAGACTCAATCTGGCCATCCCAGGCCAAAAATTCCTTCTGCCTGACATGTGGAAGGAGTAGGACTAACATTTTTACTCTGTTGACTCTAATAAAACCTGGAGATCTTGACTTTCAGTATAGTGCTCCTTTTTGAGTTTTTTTTATCCTTCCTGCAGGGTGCACTTTGTTTTTTTTTTTTCACTTTGCTTTACATAAGTAAATCTATCTCAATCCTAATATCAGTGTAGCAGTACTCACTGTGCTCAGCTGCCTCTTGCCTGTGTTTCAATAAACTCTTGCTGTCTTGACCAATATGTGTATTTTCCTGTAACCAAAAATTCCTGACAGTTATTTTGACAAAACAAAAACTATTTTAAGACAGTTTTTGTAAATGTTATTAAGAATAATATTTTAAAGATAGTCTTATTGTTATAAGTTTAGAGAATTAAGTTTTATTTTAACATCAGTACTGTTACAAGTCAGAATGAGATACAACCACCCAAGAAAGAATTTAAAGGAGAGTCTTTATTAGCCAGCTGGTGATTGCCCTGACCAACAGGTCGTTGGATCTCAGAGCAGCCCCTCTCTAACCTTTTGCAGGGTTTATAAAGGCAAAAGCTACATCCTGTCTGGCAAACTTTGAGAAGCAGGCTAGCCTAGGTACAGAAGTGAGACAATAGCTGTTATCAAAGGTACAGAAGTGAGACAATGGCTGATATCTATAAGCATGAGTGAACACAATCAACACAATCCACACAATCGTTTGACTGTATCCTAGTTTGGTTCCTTCTGTTCTTCTAATTTTTTGGGAGCCAGACCCTCTCATGAACCTCCTTCAGCTTTGAAGTTAACATGGCACCTGATTAATGGCTTCCCTCTGGACACCTGATTAATGGCTTCCCTCTGGCTAAGTCTTTTAGCCATTTCATTCCCCACTGCTTTTAATTAGAGTCAAATCACAGACTCTTCTGAGTGGATAGGATCATATTTAGTTCTCAAGACCATCAGTTTTACAGAGGAAATGTAGACTTAGCAGTATTGATATTATGCTCTATCTGGTTGGAATTAAAGACACCTTGTATTTACATGTACACTAACAGCAGGTCACATATTAACAGTTGTAACTAAGCATTGTGACAAATTAATCATTTTTTAATCTTTGTCCTTTTAGTATAAGGTTAATACTGTTAATTTTATCTGTGACAATAGCACTTGGAAACACCCTTAATCCATCTCTTTAGATATGTCTGTAGAAAGACACATAGAAGCAAGAAAAACATAAAAACTTCCCCAGGTAAGTTAACCATAAATACCCCCAACATCCCAGTTCACACAAACCAGAGAAGTATAGACAATTACATAATGTTACAGTCTGAATAGCATGGAGAGTTAACTAAATTTAAACAATCTTGTCTATGACATCACTTAAAATACATTTATCAAGACATGAGGGGAATGTAGACATTAGGAGTAAGGGGATATTACCTAAGAATGAAATTTAACAGTTTAGCCTATTCTGAACAAAACAGTTTGAATTAAAAAATGAAAAGATTGTGCTGAGTAATTTTAAGGGCAAGGTCATTAAAAACAGATACGGGAGTAACAATTTGAGGAACAAAAATGACAACTAAATAGGAACATGTTTAGGTTTTATCTTGAGGGGGTCTTGATTGGCCTCAGGTCTGGCAATTGTCTAATGTTGGTCAGAGTTTTCTGTGAAGGCTCTCTTGAGCTGAGTATGATGAATCCATGGGTGTTTTTCAGCTACCTTGATGGTTGTGGGAGTAGACAGGATCACAGTGTAGGGACTTTGCCAGTGGGGCTTGAGGCTGTCAGGGTGGTATCTTTTTACCCACATTAGGTCTCCTGGTTCATAAGGAGCCCTAAGAGGGCCATCAGATGTCATCATTTCTTGGGCTTGCTGAACAGCTGAGTGAATTTTTTGAGAGTCTGTTGGAGAGACTGGAGAAGATCATGATTAGAAATTTTTGTTAGGGTTTCCTCCCCCAATCTGGGGATTATGGGAGGTGGTCACCCATAGAGGATCTCTGATGGAGTGAAACCCTGTCTATAAGGGGTACATCTAACTCTTAATAGGGCTGCAGGAAGGAGGTTCACCCAACCATCACCTGTCTCCAAGGAGAGCTTAGTAAGCAGCTCTTTTAGAGTATGGTTCATCCTCTCTATCTGTCCTGAACTCTGAGGCCTATAAGCACAGTGTAACTGCCATTTGATCTGCAATGTTTTGGCTATTCATTTAGCTATTTTAGCTGTGAAAGCTGGGCCATTGTCGGACCCCAGTATTAAGGGGAGGCCAAATCAGAGAACTATCTCCTGTGAGAGTTTTTTAATGTAATCTGAACTGTCTCAGTTTTCGTGGGGAAAGCCTCAGTCCATCCAGAGAACATATCGATCATTACCAGCAAATATTTATAACCATACAAGCCAGGCTTGATCTTGGTGAAATCAATCTCCCATTGTTCTCCAGGGAAGGACCTCGCATTCTCATTCCTGGCTCAGCCAAGGGTGGTCCTTTTTGGTTAGCCTGTTGACATACACTGTACCTTGTAGTGAGATCTTGAGCCAGGTGTAATTTTGTGGGTCCTAAGTGAGTGGAGTCATGAAGGTCCTTTATAAGCACGTGTCCTAGAGACCAGGGGAGAAATATCCTTCCATCTGGCAACATTTTTCATCCAGAGGGGCTTGTCTTTAGTTGGAGGGTCCCTCCTAATTTTAGCAAAATCTTGAGAGGCCCCACTGCTTTTATGGCAATTGCCCTTGTGGCTTGGTCGGGCATTTGGTTTCCCCTTGCCTCAGGGTGGTCCCGTTTTTGGTGACCCCAGCAGTGAATGATGGCCACCTTTTTAGGAAGCAAGAGGGTCTTTAAGAGGGTTAAGATTTTCTGGGCATTTTTAATATATTTGTCCTCAGAGGTAAGGAAGCCTCTCTCCCTGTATAGGGCTCCATGTATATGGGCCGTTACAAATGTATACTGGCTATTTGTATATACATTAATAACTTTATCTTTTCCATACCTTAGATCTTGGATCAGGGCAATTAGTTCAGCCTTTTGGGCTGAGGTTCCATGTCCAAGTGCCTGGGCCCAGATGGTCCAGTCCAGGGTGACTACTGTTGCCCCTGCATACCTTATTCCATTGATCACAAAGCTGGAGCCGTTGGTGAACAGTACCTCATCTGGCTCATCCCAGGGAACATCAGTCAGGTCAGGTCGAAGGCTCCAGGTGTTCTGCTCTGAGTGCTATAAGATCTTGGCTGAGGGCTTCATCAAATAGGGTAAGGGAGTTCTTGAACCCCTGTGGCAGTCTTGTCCAGGTTAATTGGCCAGAAAATCCCTCTTCTGGATCAGTCCATTCAAAGGCAAAAATGAGTTGACTCACCTCTGTGAGCGGGAGACTGAAGAAGGCATCCTTTAGGTCCAAGACGGTGTACACTTGGTGGCTAGGAGGTAACAGGCTGAGGAGACTATAAGGATTGGAAACCATAAGATGAGGTGTGTTCTATGGTGAATGACATGGAACCAAAATTCCCGCTTTCCTTAGCCTTTTGATGTGGACGGCAATGCCTCTTTTGTCTCCACATTAATAGGGTGCTGTTTAACCTGTATAGGCATCGCCTATGACATGAGTTGGACCACTATTGGGGCATGATGATTAGTTAGCCCCTGTGGGTTAGATTCAGCCCATACATGGGGAATCCTTTTTCTGAGTTTAGACAGGTCGGAGGTCTCTGGAGGGTTTTGTTCTGTCATAGACAGAAGATATTCTTCACTTAAAGGGTGACAACAACAATTTGATAAGAGGTTGGCCTTGGGTGTCCAGATAAGTTTCCTCTTTCTGGAAGGAGATGGTGGCTTGTAACTTGTGTAGGAGGTCTCAGCCCAGCAAGGGGTAGGGACAGTCAGGAATCACAAGAAAAGAATGAGTTATAAGTCCCTCCTCCTAGGTTAGTAATTTGGCCTTCTGACCAGTAGTGGTCTTTTTCTTTAGATAAGGGGCCCTCTGGTTTTTTAATAACTGAATAGACCGTGCCAGTATCACATAAGAATTTGACTGGTTTGCTCCCCAGTTGAAGCGTAACCATGGGCTCTGGGGGTGGGGGGGAAGTGGCAGGGAGCCCCAGCCCCATCACTCCAGTTGGAGGACCTTTTGGTTCCCCCCTTTTCCCTTAGGGCATTCATTTTTCCAGTGTCCTTTGTCCTTACAATAAGCACATTGGTCTTTTTCCAGTGGGGCTCTTGTGTTTCTTGCAAGTTGTAGGCTGTCAGGAGGCCCAGAACTTCTTGAGGGCCTGGAGGGGGTAGTTTGCAGAGCTGCCACCATCACCTTTGAAAGTCTTTTTGCCTGTCAATCTTCTGGTGTGTCTCTATTATTACAGACACACTGTGTTATTTCTACTAATTCTGATAATAATTTTCCTTCAAATCCCCCTCCTGCTTTTTTAATTTCTTTCTAATGTCTGGGGCTGACTGGGAAGTAAAAGCAATATTTATTGCCCTTCTATTTTCTGCTGCCTCTGGGTTTATAGAAGTGTATGTCCTATATGCCTCCAGGAATGCTGCAGGGGACTTATCTGAGCCTTGTATAACCTCACTCACCTTAGACAAATTTGTGGGTTTCCAGGCTGCAGCTCAGACTCCCATAAGAAGGAGCCAGTGATAGTTGATGAGAGCCTCCTTAACTGCATGGGAGTTTGGATCCCAGTTAGGATGAACTAAGGGAAAAACAGTCCCCAGAAGGTCTTGATTTCTGGTAGAAGTCCTGTCCGGGCCCAGGACATATTTTCTGGCTTCCCGCTGAATGTGGCTTCCCACTGAATGTGGTCTCACTCTTCATCTGCGAAGAGGGTCTGTAAGAGCTGTTGGCAATCATCCCAGGTAGGCTGGCAAGTGAAAAACACAGTCTCAAGAAGAGAGATTAGCCCCTGGGCTTGTCAGAAAAAGACAGATTTTGTTGTTTCCAGTTATAGAGATCAGTGATTGAAAAGGGCACATAAATCATACACTGACAACCTCTTTAATATCTAGAGACTAGATATTATAGAATTAGGACTCATTTGTCCAGTATATACACAATATATTCAGTACAGCAGAGTTAAATGAAACACACAACATATAGGTTAATGGGTATTCTGAAATTTTCTAACACATACTAACAGAATACTTTTTGTAGTTTCTTCCTATTTACCCCTCTCAACCCAATAAACAAATCTAGACAGTACACTGTTCAGAGGTGATTTTACAACTTCATTTTTAAGCACAGTATTTTCCAAGTTTTAAAAAAGCTATTTACATATATTACTACTTTTACATACATCAAATAATTTGAAATATCTGGGACTATTTCTTAGATGAACTTGTCTGTTATGCACACAGCACTGGTAAATAAAATTGCACACACAGCAATGATTATAATCTGAGGTATCTTCTAAATCTGACCATTTTGGCCTTGAATCATTCCTTATTTTATTCTTTTTGCCTTCAAACCAGTGGACAAGTACAGGCATCATATGTACTGCTTACAGATAGCTGAAAAATTTATATATAAAAGTCATTTATAAAGGACAAGCCTTTTTACCTTCCAGACATGCAGATGATGTTGTTTTGGGGGTCTTAGTGGATAGGAGAACTTTTGAGCAGCCTATGCCTCCTTTTATGCACTTTTGTAGCCAGGAAGGCTTTTTAGATAAGACTTCAATCAGGTCAGAATGTAAGGAATCTGATCTGGGTGGCCAGGACCATCCCATGATGACCCATTCCACCTGATAGGCTGTAGGCAAATCAAAGGTCCCCTCAGCAGGCCATTCCACATTGAATGAAGGCCAATCTAATTCACAGAGTTTTCTCAGTGTAAAGGCATCACAAGAGGCCCCCAGGTCTAAAGCCTTCTGCTGGAAAGAAGAAAAGTTAGTCAGCATACATTGCAAAGGGCTGGAGGTAGACGAAGATTGTCCCATGTTGCAGTTTCAATTGTCCTCTGGTCGCCTGGGGTAGTCTAAAAATGTTAAACACAAAATGGCAAAACAGACACACAGAACAAACACAATGACTTGCGGCCACACAGAACTAGACCAGACAGACAAGGGGTCAGGGCAACGTCCCACCACCCCCCAGGATTTGGAAAGTAATGCTGCATCCAGCCTTCCCCTGAATCCCCCTTACCTCCGGAGGTTTCCCTGACCAGATGACTCTCTGCTGTGAGGATTGATGTCTCCTGACTCCATTAGTCATCTGTGAGGATAAGGACGTATGTCCTGGGGCTGAGGAACATCTCTCAGCAGCTGCCCCCTAGGGCCTCCATCCCATCAGGCTCCATGGAGTCCCAAGAGATCAAGGCTCTACCAGCATCTTTGGGGGTCGTTAAAAGTATCTCACTGGGGCCTCCAAATGTTACGAGTCAGAATGAGATATGACCACCCAAGAAAGACTTTATTTTTTTTATTTTTATTTTTTTAATTTTATTATTCATATGTGCATACAAGGCTTGGGTCATTTCTCCCCCCTGCCCCCACCCCCAAGAAAGACTTTAAAGGAGAGCCTTTATTAGCCAGCTGGTGACTGCCCTGACCAACAGGTCGTTGGATCTCAGAGCAGCCCCTCTCTAACCTTTTGCAGGGTTTGTAAAGGCAAAAGCTACATCCTGTCTGGCAACCTTTGAGAAGCAGGCTAGCCTAGGTACAGAAGCAAGACAATAGCTGTTATCAAAGGTACAGAAGTGAGACAATGGCTGCTATCTATAAGCATGAGTGAACACAATCAACACAATCCACACAATCATTTGACTGTATCCTAGTTTGGTTCCTTCTGTTCTTCTAATTTTATGGGAACCAGACCCCCTCATGAACCTCCTTCAACTTTGAAGTTAACATGGCACCTGCCTAAGTCTTTTAACCATTTCAATATATTAAATTTTGACCTTACAAAAATCTTTCATGTGACTGCATTTTAGTCAACTCAATCATTTACATAAACATTTATTAACTCTATCCTTTTATGACAACATGCTCTGTACCTTTATGACAACTTATTTTATATCCCCTGGAGAAGCTTGTCTTTACATACTTTTTATTTAAAAGTTTTTTATCCTTTTATTTTAAAAACCATATGTTTAATATTATATGTATGTGTGTGTGTGTTACTTGTTGAAATTAACAATTAACTTATCAAACCTTTTAACTTAGAACCTTATATTTGTATGGAAAAAAGCCAGAGGTAAAGCAACCTTAAAATTATTCTTTTATATAAAAACATTTTATAGAAAGCCCATTTTTAATAGACCCATGTATTATAAGAGAGAATTAAATGCCAGATTTTATTTATGACAGAATGTAACAGGCAGACTCTGGTCTAAGCCAGAGTGTTAACCCCTGCTTGCCTGCATCCTAGTGAGACCTGATTGAAATAAGTTTGAAAATGTGTTTTCTTATGAGTAGCAGAACAGAGTAATATTTTTTTACTTTTACTTTATAATAAGTACCATCCTCAAGATGTTTACATATTTAAATGTAAAAAGCTTAGTAAGTTTGTAACAGAGATCTTTAAAACAAACACCCTGGTTTTTTGTTACCTTGAATATCACATTAAACTTATAGCAGCAGTTTAAGAACCATTTTGAAGATACTTACACACACACACACACACACACACACACACAAGTTTTAGAAATTAAGTATGCCTAGAAAAGATGTCAACTTAAGCATGTATAAGATGATTGGAATTCCACGAGCAAATTAAATTTTGCCCAGTGCTTTAAGAATATATTCATACACACACACACACACACACACACACACACACACACACACACACACTTAGAGTGCACTCCCAAAAAAAGAAATAAAATGTTTAAATTATACCTAGATAGCTAACTGGTGGAATGGTGGATGATGCATCTGTTCTCTTGGGAGTCTTCCCCCTTTGGAACTGAATTTTTCGTTATCCATCCCTGAACCTCAGTTGTGACTATTTCCCAGGAAAAGCTCCACCCACTAACTCTCGGAGGTGTCTTACACACTTTCATCTTGCTCCCTTAACCTGAGAGACCCAGTTTCTCTCCAAATAGGGCTATTAAGGGGTCTCTGGGAGGTGATCAGTCTCCCCTTCTGCCTCCTGAGGCAGGCCTGAATTTGAACCTGAATTCTTACCAGTCTGATGAGCAGTGCTCTTAAGTTGGTTCCTGTGCCTCACCAGTTTCCATTGTGCATCTGAGGCTCTCACCCTGATTCACGAGGAGAACAAATCCCCTTCTGGATCAAGCTGTCCATTGGTGCCTGGTGGAATCTCCTCCTGGGGGTCTGGGAGATCACCCTGGTGACAAGGGAGGTGATAGCTCATCATCTCCACCATCCCAGATGAACCCCCAAGTAATGTTACAGAAAGGTACTAGCTGAGATAGGGGACACACAGGCAGATTAGGAAGAAGCCATGTTTATTGTGCTGACACAGACCCAGTGGACTCATGTCCAAAGGCTGAGCCCTGAGCACAAAGGAGTCACACCTTATATACCCTTGCAAGCAGGTTACAGAAGCAAAAAAGCAAAGCTCAACCCACATATGGCTGCATGTGCCTTCATTGACTATTTATTTCCCCAGTGCTATGTGATCTTTATGTTTCAATTCTTTAAGTTTTATCTCTCTGCTTTGCCATCCCCTCCCCTTGTCTTGTGGTCAGAACACAGTCTGTCTGTTTCTTTTCTGCCCCCCCTTCCTGCTACAGTGGCCCTGGGCTGGCCCATTTGCTCTCCTGTCCAAGGCACTATGCAGTCAGAATTACAGACCCAGGCCCTCAACCTCATGTGTGCACAGGGTAAAGAGACCAAAGACAAAATTTCAATTCTCCATCTCTACTAGAGTTTGTGTTCAGAGCTTTGTGCTTGGGAGTCAGGTTCTGTAACACTTGAACCACACCTCTACTCCTTTTTCCTCAGGTTATTCTAGACATGGATCTCACTTTTTGCCCAGGTGGGCCTGCACCATGATTCTCCCACTTTAGTCTTCCTTCTGTACCCAGGATGACAGATGACCACCACTCCCAGCTTTTTTCCACTGAGATGAGGTCTCATAATTTTTTGGTGGCCTGGCCTGGCCTACAACTGCAGTCCTTTCATTCTCATCTCTTTAACTCAGACTTCTAACTAGGTAGGATTACAAGCATGATCCACTGGCACCTAGCTGCATTTGCTTATTTTTTCCTGTTCCCCTCTTTTTAAAATTATTGTTGTATTGGGGTACATTGTAACATTTACCAATGTTCTTACATTATGTGGTAGCTGATTCACTCCCTCCATAATTCTCCTTGTCTCCCCTTCCCCCTCATTCTCAGAATAGTTTCTTTGACCTGAAGACCATAATCACCCCCGCTATTGGGTCAGTTTCAAGCTACAAGGGATTTGACAATTATATCATGAAAGTCCTCAATACTTAACAATGGCTTCTAGAGCAGAAATGTAGTTACTGTAGCACAGCACCAAGAACACATAGATGTCCACATGTTCTTCTGTGTCTCTCTGGTCTAATACAACCTTTTGTGATCAGACAAATACTGTTTTCTGTGGTAATCAATCAAACCATTTCTAATCACAGGCCACATGACTAGATCCAACAACAAACAGCAATTTCAATTAATTAAAACTTAAATTTAGGTATGCACAGTAGACTGCAGGCTACCAAGTGGAAGCAGAGCTCCAAACTTTGTCTTTACAATCAAGTTTCCATTTGGCACCATGGATTGTGACTGGGTGAAGGAATTCAATAGCTAATTTTACCATCAGCATCACAGAATTCATGATGGATAAATCAGAGCTCTGTAAATGGTTCTCACACCATTTGTCTTTGTTTTTAGTTTTGCATTGCATTGTTGGCATGGACACCTTGTTTATTTCAGGATTCTAAATATCTAAAAAAGACCAACTTTTGTGTTGATCACTGAATCCTATTTTCCTATATTTCATACCCAATGCCCTTCTTTCTTCTGCTACTTCAGTGCCAATCATTAAATGAGGTGTGGTCATCATTCTTCCAAATTTCTGCCTTGTGATGTGGTTACTGGACATGTTGAGATGACCCTTTCTGAAGACTTATGTCCCAGGTCTTCTACTACTTGATGCCTCTCAAAGATATTATCCCTGATTCTCAAGAAGATTTTGCACATAAACCACTAGATTTAATGCAAGTTCTGTTTTGTAATGATAGATTGGAGTGGGTTTGACACATCAGGCAGAGGTGTACCTGCTTTGCAAACCCTAGTTCAAACCCCAAGTCCCACCAAATAAAAATGAAGAGTTTCCCTGACACTCAATATTGTTCCTTAATATCGCTCAGACATGTTTACGTGAAATATTCATCAGTGTTCCATACATGAAACCTTTGCATGACACATTCTCTTAACAATTCCAGCTATATTTTACCTACAATAATTTAGATTTTTCTCGAGGGACGAAGGCACCCTACACTTTAATTATAGGTGAAATTCCTTTATGTCATCCAAGGTGCACAATGACAAGACTTTAAGTTAGACAGAATACTATCGTTGAAATTGCCTGACTTGATGTCAATGAGGACTTCAGAGCAAGGAGCAGAGGGAAACACTAGTGAGGACCCTGGGGAAGTTGGATCAAACAATTTGTCCTTTTTCTGCCTGAGTAGACAGACACCATTGTGAAAAGGGCAAATCATTGTGACTTTGATTTGTCTCTCCAGGTTTTCTGTAGGTATTTGGGGACTTCACTTGGATTTTTCCTCATCTAAACATCAATGAGGTTCTTCAATGATAACTTTTTCTTTTTAACTCTGTCTGATTCAGACATTGTGGCCCAATCCATTATCTTTCATTTTCTTGGAACTGAGACGATCAGTGGCACACTTTTCTTCATTGTCTATCTATTGGCCATTCACCCTGACATCCAGAAGAAACTACAAGAGATTTATGCAGCTTCTCCCAATAAGGTGAGGGCATGGTACCTGGGGAGGAAGGAAGGTGTGAAGCCTCCTCATCACTTTGCTTGCAATGAGATGTTTAACAAAGAGTGAAAGCAATGATTCTATTACCAGTTATATTTAAAAAATTATTGTTGTGCTGGTTGAAGGTACATTGTGGCATTTTCAAATGTTCTTACAACATATCAGATCCATCATACTTGAATTCACAACTTCTATCATTCTCCTTTATACCCCTTTCCTCCCATTCCTGGAATGGTTTCAACAGACATCATTTTCCATTTACATACATGAACACACAGCATTTGGACCATATTCACATCCCCACAACCTTTCCCTGTCTCCTCCCCCTCCCACTGGTACCAATCCCCCAGGCAGGACCTCTTCAGCCCTCCTGTTGCCCAATTTTGTAAAAGAAAAAAAATGACATTTTTGTTTGTTTAACCCAAATTGGATCATCTGCTCTGTTTTTCTTCTATCTTAGTCCCCTTCTTTTACATGTCTGTTTGAAGTTTTGCAGGCACAAGGGTCCTTGCCTTTACAGGCCAGAGAACTGTCTTGTAAGGCAGCTGATTGATGAGCCAAAGGCAGTATATAAAGTAGGATTTATTAGAGGGAAAGGAAAGGCTACAGCTAGAGCAGTGCAGTGGAGCCCAGAAACCGGTAGCTAGCTGCTAAGGTGAAGGCTGAGGCTTTTATGGACATTTTAACTCTTTGTTTGGTAGGCTGTTTTCATTGGCCATGGATTTGTGGGCTTTCTTAGATGAACTGGTTTGTTTGTCCCTTAGTGGGGGAGGGGAAACCATCTTGAGAGCATTTTGCTCATCATCACTGTGGCAGATCTATCAGACCCTGTATTTCCTCTTCAGGGTGCAAGACTGCAGGCTTATAACTCCTTCTCAGAATGCAGGAACCATAGTGCTCTCCACGGAGGGATGGGATACTCACTGATCTGCATTAAGTCTCCAGACCCAACAAGTCCCCGCTCTGAAACAAATACCCAAGTGCTGTTGGGGAGAGGGGTGATGACTCATCTAGCTAATTCATGCTGATAATGGGGTGATGGGGGTGTAGAGGAAGTGGTATTTGTCTCAGGGGTTGACCTGTGTAGTCTCCAGGGGTCCCAGATAGCATGGGATGGAGGGCTTACATAGGCAGAGGTGAGTATTCCTTGACTAAGATCTGGAGTTTGATCCATTGGACCTGTTGAGATATGAATCTGGAGACAGCATTTATTATGCAAGACTCAAACACAAGTAAGAGAATAATGGCAACTATAGGCCCCAGTAAGGGTAGTAACCAAGTCCTAGAGGGGAGCCAGAATATTATTTGGTCCCATACCTTTGTAGAAACCTGAGTTTTGAGGGACTGTTCCCAGAGTCACTTAGCCTATTGGACAATGTAGTCTGTGCATTCCTCTACAATGCCTGAAATGTTTTTATATGTGCAACAGGAAGTATTGGCGATGGTACATACCCTTATTTGTTTAGCCAAAAGAAAGTCTAGGGCCAGGCGGTGGTCCATGACCAAACAGGCAAGGGATGACAAAGACCTTTGTAGGTTCTTAATGGCAAGGCCTACCTGGTCTGAGGTGCCCTCTTCTACTTTGGTTAGGTTTTTTGCAGTTACATGATTGACAATCACCCCATAGCTGATTCCAGCTAGAGCTGCAATTAAGCTGTTATCCTTAAAACTATTAGAGTAATCTCCCCTTTATCTCTATGGGAAGTTGTTTTTGTTGTAGTTACCATTTCTCTTTTCTTCCATATGGCTGCATGAGTATGCAGGATCAGGAAGGCATACTTAGAATCTGTATAGATGTTGACTGTCTCTTCTTTTGACAGTTTTAGGGCTTCTGTAAGGGCCACTAATTCTGCCAATTGAGCACTTGCATTAGGAGAAACAGGACCTGATTTGAGGATTCCAAATTCTGCTACAACTGCAAACCCTGCACGTCTGACACAATTTTTGACAAAGGAACAGCCATCAGTGTATAATTCTATATCTGGGCTTTTAAAGAGCCAATCAGTTAAGTCAGGTCAGGCAGCATAATTTTCCATAAGTACCTTCTCACATGAGTGTTCAGAATTTCTCTCTGGCTCTGTTAGAAGGGATGCAGCATTTAGCTCTGATAGTTCCTTAAAGTTATTTCTGTCCATCCCAGTAGCTGGATCTGGTATTTAAGTAGATGGTTGTCAGATAGCCAAAGTTCTCCTTGACTTTAAAATTCCCCCTTGGTCTTGTGGGATATAAACTGTTAGGGGCCAGTTTAGGATAAGTTCCTGAAGTTCAGGTACTAATAGACTAACTGCAGCAACTGCCCAAAGACATCCTAGCCATCCTTTGGCTACCTGATCTTTTAAGTAGCCTACTGGCTGGGGAGTGATGCCCTGGATCTGAGTCACCACTCCCAAGGCCAGTCCTCCTTTTTCATAGACATATAATTCAAACTTGTCTTGTACTGGGAGATCCAGGGCCGGAGCTGTCATAAGGGCCTTTTTAAACTGACAGAATGCACTTTCTGACTTGTCATCCCATTAAATAAAAGGCTAGGCATCTTTCTGGCTTCTTTAAGGATTTGATATAAGGGTCTGGATAGGGTGCATATCCCAGGATCCAAATTCTACACTATCCTGTCACCCTCCAAAAGGCCCTCAATTGTTTCAGAGTTTTAGGTAGTGGAAACAACTGGATTGGATGGATTCTATCTTCTCCTAGAACCCTCATTTCCTTCTCCAGGACAAGACCTAAATGTGTAACCTTAGACTGACACAATTGGGCTTTTTCTTTAGAGATTTTATATCCTCTATTTGCTAGGAAGTTTAGTAAGGATTCAGCGGCTCATGAAATGACAGGCTCAGTAAGTCCACAGACCAGGTGGTCATCTACATATTGTAACAGAGTAGCTTGTGGATATTGCCACTCTGCCAAGTCTTGGGTTAGAGTCAACCCAAAGAGAAGGGAACTGTCCCTGAACCCTTGTGGCAAAACTGTCCAAGTTATTTGTTGTGAAGTGTTAGTGGAGACTTCAAAAGCAAACAGAGACTGTCTGTCAGGATGCAGAAGAACACAAAAGAAAGTGTCCTTTAGATCTAATACAGAGTTATATTAGGCTTTTGAGGGTATTTGAGCCAATAGAGTATAGGAATTGGGAACAAATGGGTGGAGGGGAATAACTGCTTCATTAATGAGCCAGAGGTCTTGAACTAATCTCCATTTGTTTGGCCCCTTGTAAATGGGAGTATTGTAGGGGCTGGACCAACTATTAGTAGCCCTTGTTTTTTAAAGGAATTTATGATAGGTAAGAGGCCTCTTCATCCAGGGGATACTATATTTGATGTGGAAACTCTGAGGAATCTTTGAGTTTTGTTTGAATTGGAGGTGCTGTTCTGGCTCACCCTACAGTCATTCCATCAGTCCACACTGTAGGATCTACTTTTTCCTGAAGAAGAGGGCAGCAGAGCTAGTCACCTGGGTGGGAGTAGAATTTGATCCTTTAGTTCAGATAGTAAATCCCTTCCCAGCAGGAGCACTGGAGTTTCAGGGACTATGAGGAAAGAGTGACAGATGTGGAGGTCTCCTCAAGAGCAGGACAGAGGCTGGGCAATATAGCACTCTAGGGGTTGGCCAGATATGCCTTGAATGATATCCTTGTTATTGGACCAGGGACCAGGAGAGAATGGTAAGACAGAGAAACGGACTCCACTCTCTAGTGGGGAAAATGACATTTTGCTTCTCTACCATTATGACTATCTGAGGCTCCTCAACATTGATGCTGAGAAGTGGAGCCTGGACCAGAGGCCCCTGGGCCCATTAATCCATAGGAGGTGGCTCCCTGCCTTCCATCTGGAGATGGGGGCACTTAGACCTCCAGTGGTTATCTTTGCAGAGAGGGCAGGGTCCCAGTGGAGGCCAGGGCTGTCTCCTGGACTGTCCCCTTTTTGGGCATTCTCTGCAGAAGTGCCCCTACTTGTCCACAATGGTGGCAGGCATGCCCCACCCAACTCATCACCTGAGAGCTGTGATGAGGTCATGGTGTCTTACCCTTTTCTTTCTTTTTAGTAATGCCCCAGTTATAGTATACAGACATGGCTAGCTGCATTAGTTGGTCCATTGATTTTCTCCTTCAGCCACAGACTTTTGGAGTTTTCTATGGATATCTGGGGTTGATTGAGTTAGAAATTTATCTTTGAGGAGAAACTCTTTCACCTGTGACTCTAGGTAAACAGTGGTATGCTTTCTGATAGCATCCTTAAGATGCTGTAGAATGGTAAGGGGGTTTTCTTCTGGGCTTTGTTGTACTACAGTCACCTGGGAATAGTTTAGAGCTTTGACTTTGGCCCTCTTTAGCCCTTCCACTATAAGATGGATGAAGTGGTGTTGACACCATTCCTCCTCCTCACCATTTTGATTCCAATGTAGATCTGCCAAGAGGACTGCCTGTGCCCCTTTGGGCATTGGCACACTCATCCCCTCATTTCCAAGTGCCATGGATATTGGGGTTCATTGTAGATGGACATCATCCCCAACCTTAATGGCCTGGGCCAGGACCTGTTGCTTTTCTAATGAGGAAAGATTCTGGACTAGTAGAAGCATAATATCATTCCATGCCAATTTAAAAGTTTGGATCACAGAGGTAAAGGCTTGGATGTATTGGTCAGGGGCTCAGTATAGCTACCCAGATATTTTTCTAATCTCCCTTAGATCTGACAACTGGAAGGGAACATTGAGTCGCCCTCTTTCTACCATCGCCTGTTGAAGGGGAAAGCATCCATTAGGAGGTTCTGAATATTGGGGTGGCTTAGAAGGTAGGTCAGAGAGCAGAGCACTAGGGACAGGGGTCTTGTCACTGGCAAGGGGTTTTTCTCTTCTTCCTTCCCCATGTTTATCCTATGGCCTACAAAGAATGGCCAGTGTTTGAGTATCTAGATAGCAATTTTGGAGCCATTCTGGGTGGTCCTGAAGATAAAAGAGAAGCTGTATATAGGGGACCACAGTCTACTTTTCCTCCCTTTCACAGAAAAGGTCTAATTGGAGTATTGTATTTTAATTTAAGGAAGCCTGTGAAGGCCACTTCTCTTGGTCACCCAAGAGATACTGAGGTCAGGTGTCAGTACAAAGAAAGATGAGGTTTTTTTTTTCTTTAGACTCAGAGTCCTTCCAACCTTTCAATAGACAGGCGAGCAGAGATTGCTTGGGTTCTGAGGCCAGAATACTGGAAGGGGCATGTGCCATCTACATGAGCTTGTCAGATTCCCCTTTTATCAGCATCCTGCCTGGGTCTCAGACCTAACTCATGAGAGCAAGCATCCCTGTCTCGTGACTTCCTTCTTACCATCTGTGACTAGGGCCAAAGGAAGTGACCAGTTGGATTAGGTCCCCTGACTGATGCAGTGAGAGAAAAAAAGTACTCTATGATCCTGCTTTTTAGCTAACAGCAGGCAGCCTCTTTAACAAAGGGATACATAGCCTGTAAGGTTACAGAAGGGCATTCAGAGGGGGTCTAGGGCAATCACAGTGCCACAAGGGATGACCAGTGTTAATATTTGGAGGAAAAAATTTTTATGCTGAGGCCAAAAGTATAGGAAATTTTAAACAACAAGTTTAGAGACCACAATAACACCCATTTTTCTGTTCCCAGAAGGTTACATTGGTGCTTTTTGGGACCATACCTTAAGATAAGAATTGGCTTAGAAGAACTGGGTCAGCCAGGCCCCAGGCATGAGGTGGGGCTGTGAATGGGGCCTGCACAAAGTGCAGTCGCCCTCCATGTGCCCAGGATGAGTGATCCTTTTGCCCAGTCCTGACCATGCTGCCCATTGCCCCTTCCCCTGTGTACATGTGCCTGTGTGCATGTATTTTTCCTTTCATCCCTTTTTTGGGAGTGCTGATGGGTTGCAATCACCACCATATATGACTGGCAGCTTGCCAGGCTCTCTGTATGGATTGTCTTAGTTATGGCAAGTGTTACCACTGCGTCCAGGTGCTGTCATCCCTGTGCAGGAGTGTGCCTGTTTGTATTCCCTCCTCCCCTTGTAGGGGCAGAGTTAGGGCATGTGTGGCACTGCTGCAGTTTTCGGTAAGTTCCTAGCAGCTGATTTAAAGCTGCTTTGAATCAAAGGGGCTGACAAACTAGGTGTGGGAATAGCTTAGGAAAGTTATAAGGTACCATGGTAGAAGTTTTCCATGGGATGCCAGGGTCCCAGTAACCCCAGGGAGGGGAGGGCAGACGGAGATGAAGGACAAGGCATGGGACAGGGAAGGGAGAAGAATGGGTGTCCTGACATCTTAGGTAAGGGAGGGGAAGGCCGATCCTGGAGGCAGGATGCAAAACTGGGGATTAATGATTAAGAGTGCTTCTGAGTCACTCCCACTAAGTGGTACTGGAACACTGTCAGCCACATGAAATCTCCACTCTCAGGTCACTGTCTCAAGCAGAAGGGGTATTTGACAGATGGGAAAAAGAAAAAAATTGTTGGGTGCCACAACCAATCAGGTCTCCTCCAATGTAGCATAAGGCATACCTGAATAAATCCCAGGTTCAGTCTTGGCCAGCAGGGAGAGAGCAAAAGCACCCCCAAGCTGGAATAACCATGAGGCCAAAGTTGTCTAGGAGGTGTTGGTTTGAAACCATGATGGGAAAGTCCCTCAGGAAGACAGGAACAGAGAGAGACACAGGGTAAGCAGCACAAGGAAGTCTAGTTTTGGCTAGTCCTCAGCAGGGGGTTTCCCCTAGCAGGAGCATCCAGCGGGGCACCAGACACTCACACTTGCACCATAGGGATGCTCCTGTTGGTTCGGCACTCAAGGCATAAGGACCATGTTCCAGTAAAAAGTCCCTTCATGGTCACCACAAATGTTATGTGCTGGTTTGAAGTGCTGCTGGCTGGTTCGAGGGTCCTTGCCTTTACAGGCCAGAGAACTGTCTTGTAAGGCATCTAACTGATGAGCCAAAGCCAGTATATAAAGTAGCATTTATTAGAGAGAAAGGAATCACTACAGCTAGAAAAGAGTAGCAGAGCCTAGAAACCAGTAGCTCTCTGCTCAGGTGAAGGCTGGGGCTTTTATGGACGTTTTAACTCTGGGTTTGGTGGGCTGTTTTCATTGGCCATGGATTCACGGGCTTTCTTAGGTGAACTGGTTTGTTTACCCCTTAGAGGGGAGGGTAAACAAACGAGAGCATTTTGCTCATCACTGTGGAAGATCTATCTCCTCTTCAAGGGGCAGGAATGCAGGTTTACAATTCTTTCTTAGAATACAGGAACCATAGTGCTCTCCATGGAGGGATGGAATACACACTCATCTGCTTTAAGTCTCCAGACCCAACAGTTCATATGGTGATTCCAACATGGTTAAAAATTCTATATTCATTCTTGTTTAGAAAGCACATCAACCACATTCACCTTCTTAACTTCCTTCTTTTACCTTCCCCTTCTGTATGTGACTTCCCTTTAGTGTGACCTGGTTTTCCTAATGTTGCTGCATTTGTAATAGGTATTTATTTCTCAGAGTAGAGAAAACATGCAGCCTCTGGCTTTCTGAGCTTGGTAACTTCACTTAGGATGATGTTCTCCAGTTCCATCCATTTACCTGCAAATGACAACGTTTCATTCTTCTTTATAGCTGAATAAAATCCACTGTACATAAATAACCACATTTTATTAATGCATTCATCAATAGAAGGGCATCTTGGCTATTTCCATAGTTTAGGTATTGTGAATAGTACATGCAATATTTTTTAAGCACCAAAACAAAAAGCAAAGACAGAAACAGGAGGAAATGAATTCTAACCACAGGGATATAAAATGTTTGCAATACAGTCCTGGCTGTGGTGTACCTGTTTTCTGTCACCACAATAATACCAGATAAGAAACATTTCCAGACCTCAGTCATTTGTTAGGTATAGGTGTGAATCACTGAATGTCTGGATAGCTAGTCCTGCTGACTTTCATAGAGGTGGTTTGGCTCTGGTGTCAGTGAGCTAGACTCTCCTTGCCTGGGCTGGACAGGGTAAGTTCGACCCCACATGTCCTCTTGTTCTAATCACAGAGGTAAATGTGAGGAAACTAGGGTAAGTGCCCTGGTATCTCCTCCTGAGCCAAACTTTCCACCTCTGTGTTACGTCCTCTCCTACGTCACACCAAGTTATGGCTACATAGGCCCATGTGGGCTTCACATCTCTGTCCTAACTGGAACTCTAATGAGAGCCTTGTAGCATCCAGGTGTAATCTTCTCTTGTCATTATTAGATAAGAATCATCTAATTTCTTCACAAATTATTCAGAGTATGAATTTATTATAGTATTTCTGTTCTACTTATACACATTACATGCACACAAACATACAGACACATGGGGTAAGCTAGAATTAAGCAGGAACTGTCAATTAAAAGGCTTGTTTTAAGCTGGGTGTGGTGATCCATGCCTGTAATCCCAGCTTCCTGGGAGGATGAGGCTAGCTGACCATGAGTTCAACCTCAGCCTGGGCAATGCAGAGAGAATCCCCTTAAAAGAAGCCTACCCTGGAATAGAAATAGGGGATTTTGTTAGTTTCTGCTGTATGAAAATTTGGCCTCAGTGTTCTAAAATGACAGCAATTTTAGCATATTTTTCTGGAGTATAATTCTCACATTAGTTTTATTTCATCACATGAGAAAGACAAACAATACATAATGCCCAGGTTAGGTCCTGAAATGTTCCAAATGTCTCCAATATTCAGACATACCCTGCACAAAACAGTGGTCTCTGAGGAAAAAATATGTGAGTTATAAAATACTTTGTAAATGCTAAGATCCTTGACGAACATGTGTTAAACCTGGAGTTCCTAACAATTTAATAGGACTACATAATCTGAGTTGGAAGTTAATTCCAAATTTCAATTTACCAAAATCTCTTTCTTCCCAGGCACCTGTCACCTACGGTGCCCTGGTGGAGTTGGAGTATCTGGAGATGGTGGTGAATGAGGCTCTCAGATTGTTCTTAATTGCTAGCAATCTCTAGAGAGTCTGTAACAAGGAGGATGAAGTCAGTGGGGTGTATATTCCCAAAGGGACAGTGGCGTTAATACCAATCTTTCCTCTTCACCTAGACCCAAAGTACTGAACAAATCCTGAGGAGTTCCACCCTGAAAGGTACTGGGAACCTGGGGAAAAGTAAGTGCCCTGAGCCAGCCTGGCCCAAGAATGTTAAGATGTCTCTTACTATAGAGGACATATGTGTGATGTTTACATTCCTCTACTTCTGCCTCCTTTCTGTTTTAGCATTACAAATGAATAATTGTTGTTGAAACCGGTACAAACATCATAAAAATGACATAAGCACATCCACCCAACTCTGAAAGAGAAGTCTCAATAATAAATTTATGTGCTTCTTTACAGACATTCCTGTGCATATCTAGATTTCCCAATAGCTAAAACTGAATCATATTTCACTTGTGTCTTGAACTTCTGCTCACTTTGCTTACCATGCACTCTATCTAGTATTTCATTAGATACACACAAACATATGCATGTTGATGACTACATGCAAATGTCCTAACTTAATTAGGCTCTCCCTTATTGTCAGTGTTTAGATTTTTTCTCCTTAATGTTTTCTGTCCTGTTTGCTTTACATGTCTGTTGTAAAACTTAATGGTGTTAGGAAGTGTTTCCACCTTCCATCTGAATAAGCATTCCTTCCTGGATCCTCCAGTGTGACTGTGAACGTGCAGGCTGTGGAACTAACAAGTCCTCCTCCTGATGGTTTCAGGCAGCCTCATTGAGGGCAAGAGTCCACAGGTCCTCCTGTTCCTGTGTCTGGTTTCTGTCCTAGGCAAGCTCCCTCACACTTCGTCTATTTGGTGACTCTCCCAAGGCTAAGCCATCTGCTCTTGAAACATCTGAGACTTTCCTTGGTGGATGTGTCTTAAACAGGTTCTTTGGGAATTTGGAGCCAAGGTCAGACATTGGGCAGGCAAGGTTTTCATTCAAAATAGTTAATGTTTTCCCATTGTTGCCTTGGCAAGCACAGTAGAGAATGACATTTTTAGAGTAGTGCCTTGTGATTCAGGTGGTCTGGGCCCCAGACTTTTTATGGCCCCTCACTGTCCCCACCTGATGGCAAGTACCTTGTCTTCTTGGCCACCGTGTCCCTTGTGCTACACTTCTATGACATTGTGAACTCCCAACATAGTATTGGCAATAGAGCTGGTAAGTGTAAGCAACAGAGAGTCGTCAGTCCACATCAAACCAACTCCCAACCTTACTCATCTTCCAATTAAAACTTAAGAACCACTTGATAAAAGAGAACACATTAAGCAATTTTAGGTTACTCTGTAACTTTTCCTCTCTATGAGACTCAACTGAACCCTTTCACCTTGATTGGCTATTTATGGAGGTACAGCCAAGAGTCAACCACTAGGCTGGCCCCTGTATCTGTAGAGAAAGGCAACACAAGCCAGGTTTGTGTGTCTAGATCCTGAGCCCTTGCAAGTCATAGGCCAGTTTTGGTGTCTCCAGCTTTGGTGGTGCACACCTTTAATTCCAGGCCTCAGAAGACTGAGGTAGGAGGATCAGGAGTTCAAGACCAGCTTGGACTACATAGTGAGATCCTGTCTCAAAAACACTAAAATTCAATGTATGTACATTTAAGTAAATGTAAAAAACGATAAAATAAAAAAAAGAAAAATAAATAAAATCCCATAAACAAAAAACACCAAAACCAAAACATTGACAACAACAAGCCAACAAACAAAAAACCACTTCAAAACCAACAAACCAAAACACCCTCGCAAATATTGCTGTGAGAATGCAAAATGGCAGAAATACCATGGGAAACAGTTTGGCAAGTTCCCAAAAGGTTCTACATGTAAATAGGAAGGGTAAAGGAGGGTGAATATGGTTGATGCATTTTTCTACACATCTATGAGTATGGAACATTGAAACACATCAAAGTCATTTTGAGAAGGAAGAGGGCAAAGGAGAATAATGGAGAGGATGACCAAACCGGGGTTTGTGGTATGCATATATGGAAATGTCTCAATGAAACACCTCCCTGCACAACTATTATATCCTAATAAAAACATTAAAATAAGAAAGTAGTCATATTCCACACCTATGTGTGTAGCAATTCCACACCTATGTGTGTATGTGGACAACTGAGAATTATTACTTGGGCAAATACACTTACTCACATTCTAATAATGGCACAATTGACAGTAGCCAAACGACATTGGGGGAAACAAATTTCCATCAACCAATAAATGAATAGACAAACTGTGGGATAGAATATTATTCAGCCAATAAATAAAAAGAAACAATGCTACAACATAGACAAACCTTGACAGCAACATGGTAGGTTAAAATGCCAGACACAGAAGTCCACATGGTGTCTGCTCTCATTTCAAGGAAGGTTCCAGAATGAGTAAACCTCAGAGGAACATGGTGACTGCCAGTGGAAGAGATGAGGAGGAAGTGCTTATGGACACACAGGATTCTATGTTGGAGTGATGGAAATGTTGGAGTACAATGGAATTGGTGGTTGCATGGTGAGTATACTAAATTCCACTCATTTATGTCAACATGGCTAATTTAACTTTATGTCAAATTTACTTATGAGATTTTCTATAAATCTCAAAAATCTATGCTGACATTATGAGGCAGGTTACTATGGTGACTGCAAAGACCAGTGATGTATCCAGGGGCCTTGCCCAACATGGAGCCTCCTGATGACTGGTCCACAGCTGAGCCCAAATAGAGTCTAGCTATGTTAACTTTCTGTTCAGGTTGGCCTCAAACCAACATCCTCCTAATATGTGCCTCCTGAGTAGCTGGGATTATAAGAAAAATGTTTCGTTTTTGAAAAGTTATATAAGCAAATGGTTAAAACATGCATATTACATAAGATAACAGTGCTTTATGCTATCAAATGTGATTTTTTTTCCTTTAAGTTTTTGGGAAGATATTCTTATTAGATTGATGAAATCCCTACTATTAGTGGCTTAAATACCCCAGTACTTGTTGATGGACTTGCTAGCGCTCAACCTGTCAGTGCATAGGAGCAGAGCTCTGAGCTCTGGTGCTGGTCTCTTTACTAATCCAGTGTAGTCTTGGGCAAGACTGAGCCCCTGCCAAAAATTAAGTCCTTGAGGTCTAGAGCTTGATGTTCTAATTTAGAGTCCTTGTTAGTTCCAGTAACTAATGATGTAACCTTGGACTAATCAGTTACCATTTTCATGGCAGTGTTTGCTCATGTGTGATGGAGTGATCACAACAATATCTGGTAATCCAGTAGAAAACATTCTACATTTTAGATCTCAGAGCCACCATGACAGATGTCTTCCTCAGGTGCATCATTTTTTCTTCTTTGCACTCCATTCTGCCCTCAGAAGCTCTAGGTTCCTGGCTAGACTGGAGGACCTGGAAGATTCTACATGATAAACAAGATAAGGAGAAGGGTGAAGAAGAGATAGGTGTCTTAAAAACTCTTTGACGGAGACTTAGGGTAGCAAGCAGTCCTGAAAGATTCTTGTGTTTGGGATAAACACAATATGATCAATTCTTGTCATCTTCCCTCACAGACAGATGAGGAAACATGTATAGTCATGTCCAAACCCTCACACTTTCCATGCTCAAGTCCTTTTCAGTCTGTTGTCTTCATAGCTTTCAAAGGAAGAGAGAGTTAAAGAAAAGAAAGAACAATCACTTGTCTCAGATCCTTCCGGAAGATTCAGCAATGGGTTCTTTTACTTCATAGCATCTCTCTATTTGTAATCCAGTTGTTATTTGTGACTTTTGTTTAGTGTCTGTCTCCTGGCAAAGTGTAAGTTTCTTGAGGGCAAGGATTCTGACTCTCTTATAATCAGTGCTTGGCACATGTTCTGAACACAACAGTCATACAACCCATCCAACATACAATGACACTGAGGCGAGGTCCCTGAGATGGGGTAGACAGGCAGAATGGGAATAAGATAATGTGGCAACCTGGAACAGGTGCAACACCATATTCTGCTCCACTATATTCCTAGTGTTAAGATTGATCATCAGCAATCAACTTCTTGGTATAGCAACCAATGATCCCTAGCAATGGTCACCAATATAAACTTCCCCATCTCTGAAGATTAACCATTATGAAGCTAGACTTACATTATAGTTATGCCTTCATGCACCTTTCATATCACTCTCTTGGCTCTGAGGGAAGTTTATTGAGTAAACTAAACCCCGTTCATTCCCTGGATCATGGAAATGCCCTTCCATCTCTCAGAAATACCCACAATGTTGTAAATATCCTTAGCTAATCATTAAACCCTATCCATAAAAGTAGGACGGCCACCCATGAGCTCAGTGCTCTTGACCACTTGGTCAGATTGCCCTCCATCTTTGTTTTTAGAGGGTATACTCATGCCTTTTGCATTTTCTTTTTGCTTGGTTAAAACTCCTCTATTTGTCTACCCCTGAATTCTTTCTTCAGTGAGACTAAGAGCCTGACATTCATCTCTTCTGACAGCGCCCACCTTCAATGCCAATAGAGAAAGAGCCTGAAGCTGAAACTTTCTTCACCACCCTAGTCCATGAGGCTGAGAACAGTTTATTGTTCCCTTGTCCCATAAACCAAAGCTTTGAGACCACCTGGTTCCCCCAAATTTGCAAGATCAAGTTTGGTGTTATAAAGAATAGGCACTGGAGAGATGAGTTAGAAAAATAATCTTTTTTTAATGTTTAAGCAAGAATTTATTTTAGTAAAACAGGATAAAGTATAGACAAGGAGGTGGAGGGAGAGAAAAAGAGAAAGAAACACTTCCTGTTACCCACATAGGAAATGGGATCAGCAAAGATTCAAAATGGTGGCTCCCATCTCCTGCTTTTATACTGGAGAGCTGGTGGGGTTACATAGGGTCAAAGGTAATGCGTCTGGGTGGCTCAGATGGCTGTTAGAACAGGGAGGGATCATCCTGGCCCACCTAAACCACAGGGACAATAGGTGTGCTTTAGAACTTCCCTTTGATTATTCTCCACCCATCCAAGTATTCTTGCAGTTTGATAGCATCTAAAAGAGGAAAGCAGAGCAGGTAGCTTCTCTATGTCTCCCTGTTCCTGTTAGTTGGCATCTAAAAGGAGGTGGTAAGGGCTAGCTGCTCTGGCTCTCTCTCATGTTACAATGTCATGTCTGGCTCTTTATTAAAATCATATAATTTCCTTGTCTCCTCATCTATCTCCTCTACCTCATTTCCCCCCTAAAGACTTTCATGCCTTCTACTCTTAAAAGGGGTGCAGAGAGGTGACAGTCTAAACTTATAGCTGCTTCTTACTGAGTTTGGTGGCTGGTTCTGATGCAACAGGGAGGAACAGAAGAGAAAAAGACAGGCTGTATTCTGATAATGAGGTAGGGGAAATGGATGGCAAAGCAGAGAGATAAAACTTAAAGATTTAAAACATAAAGAAGGTCACATAACACTGGAGGAATGGAATAGCCAATGAAGTCACATGCAGCCACATGTGGGTTGAGCTTTGCTTTTTGCTTCTGTAACCTGCTTGCAAGTGTATATAAGGTGAGACCCCTTTGTTCTTGGGGCTCAATCTTTGGACATGAGTCTGCTGAGTCTGTGCCAGCACAATAAAATGTTTCTTCCTGCTAAACTGCCTCAGTGTCCTGTATCTCAGCTTGAGATTCCAGCAACATTTCTTGGAATCTCTTTCAGGTTGTGGAGATGGTGATTTGTCACCTACCTTGTCCCCAGGGTGCATTCCCTGGACTGCTGGGAGAAGATACCGCCAGGCGCAACACACAGTTTAATCCACAGCAGATATTCATCCTCCCAGCAAGTCAGGGTTATAGCCTTGGATACACAACAGAAGCCGGTGAGGTGCAGGAACAAACGAGGGGAGGGAGGACTACTTGTTCTACTGGTAAGAACCCAGGTTCGAATTCAGGCCTGCCTCAGGAGGCAGAAGGGGAGATTGACCACCTCCCAGAAACTGCTAGTAACTGCCTTTTGGGGCTAAACCATGTCTCTCGGGTTCAGAGAGCAGGATGAAGTGCAGTGCTGTGTGAAAGTGTGTGACACACCTGGGAGAGTTGGGGAGGGGGTTGAGCTTTTCCCAGGAAATAGTCACAACTGAGATTAAGGGGTGGGTAACGAAAATTCAGTTCCAAAGAGGGAGACTCACAAGAGAACAGATGTATCATCCACCATGCCACCGGATAGCCTTGGGTATAATTTAAAAGTGTTTTTTTTTTCTTTTTTTGAGAGTGCACTCTAATTGTGTATATGTGTGTGTGTGTGTGTGTGTGTGTGTGTGTGTGTGTGCATGAATTTGTTTAAATCACTGGGCAAAATTTAATTTGCTCCTGGAATTCCAGCTTATCTTTTGTGAGCTTACATTGATATTTTTTCCTGACATACTTAATTTATAAAACTTTTATGTGTGTGTGTATATATATGTGTATGTGTAAACATCTTAAACTGCTGTTATAAGGTTAATGTGATATTCAAGGTGAAAAAATAAGGGTGTTTGTTTTAAAGATCTCTATTACAAACTGTTAATCTTTTTATATATGAATATGTGAACTTTTGAGGTTCTTATTATGCAGTCAATGTAAAAAATTATTACTCTGTTGTACTGGTACTTTTAAGAAAACAGGTTTTTAAGCTTATTTTAATCAGGCCTCACTAGGATGTAGGCATTAAGGGGTTAACACTCTGGCTTAGAGCAGAGAAAAAAAAGGGATGGGGAGCCACAGCCTGCAGCAGGAATATTAAAATTTGGGTAGTTAAAATGACCTTAGCATGTTTCATTCTGTCATAAATAACATCTGGGATTTAATTCTCTCTTATAATAAATGGGTCTATTAGCAAATGGGCTTTCTATAAATTGTTTTTATACAAAAGAATAATTTTTAGGTTGCTTTCTTTTTTTATACAAATATAAGACTCTAAGTTAAAAGGTTTTATGAGTTTCAACAAGTAACTATACCCTTATCAGGGTATAGTTTTTAAAAATAAAAGGTTAAAAAATACTTTTAAATAAAAAAGAAGCATAAAGACAAGCTCCCTCAAGGGGTACAAAATAACTTGTCATAAAGGTAGAGAGTAAGTTGTCATAAAAATCTGGAGTTTATAAATACTTATGTAAGGGTTGAGTTGACTAAAATCCAGTTACATTAAAGATTTTATAAGGTCAAAATATGATGTACTGATGGTAAACTAAAACTTAATTCCCTAAGCTCATAACAATAAGACTATCTAAAAAATATTATATTGTTCTTACAACATTTACCAAAACTGTCTTAAAATGATCTTTGTTTTTTCAAGATAACTGTCAGAAATTTTTGGCGCTACAGGTTATTCCACAAATTTGTCAAGACAAGAGTTTATTAAAACACAGAGAGGCAAGAGTCAGCTGAGCACAGGGAGCACAGCTGTACTGATATGAGGATTGAAACAGATATACTTATGTAAAGCAAAGTAAAAAGAAGACTGAAGTGCACCCTGCAGAAAGGATAAAAAATAAAAACTCAAGAAGGAACACTGCACACAAAGTCAAGACCTCCAGTTTTTATTAGCATCATCAGAGTGGAGATGTTAGTTCTACTCAATCCATATGGCAGGCATAGGGAATTTTTGACCTGGGATGGCCAGATTGGGCCTGTTATTGTAGGGGGTTCCATTGACTACAGGTTGATAGGATCCTGCTGTATGTCCTGAGCCATCTGTTAATGTCAACAATCTGGGATATGATACCTTATCAATATCTGAGCCATGGTTCTTGGCCATTAGGTTTCCTAACTCCACACTTAGTCCCCATAAATATTTACCTGTGTTTTCTGTTGGTATTAGTCAGGATTTTAACTACTAAGGTAACTGAGTCATGTTCACTTAAGAGTTGGATTATGTTGGGGTTAACAGTGAGGACAGCTATGTTGGGACCAGACCCACTTTCCTCCTTGTAGATGGATCACTAGAAACTCCTCACCCAAACCCAAAGACTGACAAAGGGACTATTGTTAACCTTTATCTCCCTGGATGGATGCCAAGGACAGTTGGGCAAACAGTGACCTAACTACAACTTATCTTTCTTGGTTGCCCAGCAACAATATCCCTTAGTGACCTTCCTGGCACTTTTCCACTAGCCCCCCATATCTAGCCCAAGCCTGTGTATGGCAGTAGGTTCTAGCTCTCTTGCTGGGGTCCCTTGCCACAGGGCTCCTGACTGAACAATAAACCCTGTACTGGTGTTTGAGCCATCTCTCTGCCTCTTCCATGCCTCTTATTTTCTAACAGTTTATATAAAATTTTCTTTATGACCTCATGGTTAACTGTTGTCTTGGGTGATTCTAATACAGTCTGTACCTTGTATTTGTATCTGATTGTGTTATTTGGGTTTACTAAAATTGTTCTCCACTCCAGCACACATTGATGAAAAAAATCTATGCTTTTACTTCAAGAACAACAACTAAACTAACATGTATGTACAGCCACTATAGAGCTATGATGCTATTGCTGATTCCTTATGCTAAATATATTTATAGTTTTCAAGTATATCAAGCCTTCTAAAGTACAACATTTAGATAAAAATGACAACAACAAGTTAATGGTACTGACATACTGGTCTGTTAGATGCTAAATTGTCCATCAAAATTTTAACCATGGCTCTTTTAAGTTTTTGTCATTGCAGTTCTGATCCTTCTGGGACATTTACAATCAAGTCCATAAAAGATGACTCTAATAAGTACTTATGTGTGTCATTTTCTTTTGTTGGATTTTGTTATGTATTACCCTTTTCTAGAAGCCCACTGCCTAAGAGCCACTCCTTCTAAGCTTCTGTGTTGCTTAAATATGGCCAAAAGGGTCTAGATGGCACCAACTCCCACCTGATCTGATCATTATTTTCCCCCACCCTGACATATGGCCAAAATCAACCAACCAAACAAAATCCAGGAAAGAGCAAATCCTCTTGAGGGGCAAAAATGATCAATCAAGAAAGATCTTCAGTCTATGGCCATATTACCCTAAACGTGCTCAATCTCTTCTGGTCTCAGAAGCTAAGGAGGGTCAGGAGTGACATTAATACTTGGGTGGGAGACAGATCTTAACAAGACACTGCTCAAAGACAAACAGTTTGGAGACAGGAGGGCAATGCCATCAATGTTCAAATTTAGTCACTCGTGCCAGACCTCTCAAAAATAACCAAGGGAGAGAGGATTGAGGAAGTTGTTCTTATACACGTATAGTCATCTGAAATTAAACCCCTTCCAGACACAAAGTCAGTTTTTGACAGGTTCTTCTACTTAAATAGAGACAAAACGACTATTTTTACTGGCTCTACACATGTATTTTGATACTTAACTTTTTTAAACAATGAGTTTTCTTAAACATATATACCGATAGTATATTGTTGCTATGGTAATTCTACTCAGTTACAAAAAAGAACACCAAAAGATATAGTATGGGTAAAAAAATATGTCCAACCATTAGAACCCCATTGAGGGGAGCCCTTTTGTTGTTGTCTTGTCTATCCACACTACAGTTAAAGTAACAAAATTGCTCCCTGGACCCACCACAGCCAGGTAAAGCCAGCCTCTCCCAAGCAGCAGTGCATCCCTGACTCAGCCTCACCATCTAAGATCATACTCCAAAACTCCTGCACCCTTCCTCAGCAGGACCCCACTTCCCAGGAGACAATAGGGGACCACAAACAACAGGATGACTAGTCACTCTGAATGCTGACTAGTCTACACACAAAAGAAGCTAGAACATGGGATTCACCCCTGCTCTTCTCTACACACCTGGACTCTTACCTTTTTGGGATGGCCATTGTAAGGTTTCCCCCATGTACTAAATGTTATAAAAGAGCCATTGTTGGGACCTCCACACAACCATGCTTTGTATCATACACCCACCAACAGGTCAGATGTTACATCGTCTCTTATACTCCCAGGTTAACGAGGTTGCTTGTAAGTGATGCTGAAAGTCCCAGGGTAAGAGGAACAATGCAGGCTACATTTGTCACAAAAAGCAGGGCAATGGGTCTTACCCTAGAAACTTGCTTAATATCACTCTGCCTGGTTCCCATGGTATTGCAGTCTATCATGACCACTATGGAGGCCACTATAAAAAGGAAAATGGCCATGCATGTAATGACGTTATGGAAATACAAACCCCTAGATCAAGATGATGCTCTTTGACCCTAGTTGGACTGGAGCATCAAAGGGGGAATGATGTAGCAGGGAGGTGAACCAGAAGAGAAACAGACAGGCTGTGTTCTGATAATGAGACAGGGGGAAGGGATGGCAATGCAAAGACATAAAACTTAAAGAATTGAAACATGAAGAAGGTCACATAGCACTAGGGGAATGAAATAGCCAATGAAGTCATATGCAGCCATAGGTGGGTTGAGATTTGCTTTTTGCTTCTGTAACCTGCTTGCAAAGGTATATAAGGTGAGACCCCCTTTGTTCTCAGGGCTCAGCCTTTGGACAGTTGTCCTCTGAGTCTGTGTCAGCACAATAAAGCATTGATTCCTGCTAAATTGCCTCAGTGTCCTGTTTCTCAGCATGAGATTCCCACAACAGTTCTATAGAAAGAAAGCCAAGAAGGCGTTTTCCTATCTTAAATTTAGTTAGTGACAAGGTAAATTTACTTGGCAGAAAATTTAGTTCACCAGCTGTCAGTATCAGGACCAGAAGACAACAAATTATTCTTTTGCTAAAAGAGAAATTAGTGAAAATCATCCTTAAGGTAGAGATATCTTTATGTGAATAATGCTAACAGGATTTTTAAGAAGAGTCATAAAATATTAAGGAAATATATAAAGTCTATAGATTTAACATACTGAAAACACCTGCCATCCATTGAAGCAGTATGACTTTTACAAAGATGGCAACTGGTATCCATTTGTTAGACAAATCATCTTGCTTTCTTTTCTTTTCCTTTTGCATAGTAAAAACTGCGAGCAGTGAAACTCGAATTTAATACTCTAAAATTTTTAGGTCAGGACAGGCTTCCCACTTGAGCTTACAATGTAAATATATGGAAATATCAAAACATGAGATTCCTTGCATCACTGGGTTCTCACACAGCTTGGCCATTTGTACTGATATCTGAGCTTCATGCCTCTCTGAATGTTATTGGCGATTCAAACTTGATCCATTGTAAAGGGCAGTAGTAAAGAAACTCAGATATTCAATGTTGATGAAGCACTTATCATACCTTTGTCTTTACTGTATCTTTACTGTACTATAGTTATTTATTTGCCTCTGTATTTAACCAGAATAATTATGTGGGTCTTAGTATCTTTGTAATCTAAGCAGAACTTTAGAAGTGAATGGTAAGTGCTTCAATAGAAAGATGAGCAGATGAGAGACTCCTGGTTTGGAGGGTTCTTCTAACACACAGTGTCTTCCAGGAGATTTTCATCATAACTCTTACAAAGGAAGTTTTTTCATGTGGGAAGATTTTTGCCCTCTATGGAATTTAGTGACACAAAGAGCATGTCTTCTATTTTTTCCTCTTGCAAAGCAAGAACGTACACTGATCAGGACACAGTGCTGGCTACATGTGAGTCCCAAGCAATGATTCACCAATGGCTGTTGGTTTTGATCCCAGGTGAATAGTGTAGGTTGAAGGTCACATTAGACCTAGTTGTAGCAGAATCTTAGCAAATAGGTGTTTTGGAGAAAGATGAAAACATGGTAGTTTGGCTTCCTAAAAGAATCAGGAAGGCATTGGGTTGAGGTGGGCTAATTATATCATTGACAGTTATGATGTGTTCCCTCTTTTTTCCTCGTCTGAATGCATTGTGTGAACCTCTATGGTTGGGAAGGTAGCCTCAGGTCCTTCAAATCAAAACCTTTAATATCTTCATGTTTTGCATCCTCCTTTCTCCCTGATGAGATGAATTGGTCTGTAGTTCTGGAAGACCCCTAGAGGGGAGTCTTCAGAAGTAACCATAGAGAGAGGAACCAGAATCCCAGCCACTCGCTGTTGCAGTCTGGAGTCTCACTGTTTCTCACCGTGACACTTGTAAGGGAAAGGCAGGTGTTGACTACTGGCAGAAGTAGTAGAGAGATTTTTAAACTCCCTTTATATTCAATACTGTTTGTGATCTACAGCGGTTGAGAAGCCACTTGAGTCTTCAAACCTCATTTTCTACTTCTGTGATAGTAGCATTACACAGCAAAGCCAACAAAGAGACTGAAATGCATTAGAATTTCCTGAGTTGTCAATCTTGGTTTTCCTGGGTATAGTGTCTAAATTTCCCATGTCTGTCTTTTATTGAATTATATCTCTGTAGGGCTCCATTATTCCAGAGATTTCATAGGTATGCTGCAGGTAAACCTCCATCCAAGCCATGTAAATTGTCTCATGCTTTACCTGAAACAACTCCTGGACAGGGAGACTATGTTCAAGTAACCCAATATCTGGTGCCATTTGTATACAGGAACTTCCCCCACTTGGTCTTGAGTCAGTGCATGGATGAATATGTGTATTTGCTTATTATTTTTTACAGGAACAACTATGGATTTTGTCTGGTGCCACCTGGAGAAAGCCTTCAGCCACAGGTGACATATCCAATGGTAGGTATTTCCAGATTCTCATCAACTCCCAAATAAAGAAAGGAGACATGTGAGATGTTGTGAATGAATACATTTTACATGGGAGATGCCCAACACTCAGGCCAGTGTCCAGCAGCTCCAAAATTTACAAGACAGAGCCATAGGAAATGTTGGTGTACAGTGATTGGTAACCTTTGGATTTTTTTTAAAGTGCCAATTGAGTTGTTTACTTATTTCCCCAGAATGTGAACTCTGAGATCAAAGTAGAGGTCAACTGCCAACGGGGGGGAGAGTCCATGACTCCTCCAACTACAGGTAATTCACAGCCTCTTAATTTCTGCAGAGGGCTGACATTGAGGAACGATAAAGAGAAAATGGTGTCAACCGGTATAGATTAAATATCTTCTGCTTTTGGTGAGTTTTAAGGTCACTGAGGGGATTTTTTCCATGTATTCCTGGAGTCACCAGGCTATGAGTAAACAGAACATGGGTCAGAGTGACCATAATGATCCTGTATGACTTCTGAACCCTCAGTCATGGGATCATTCCCATCAGAAGTGTGTTGGGGGATCACAGGTGACAGGCACAGCTCTCCCCTAGACAAGCTTTTAAAATACCTTCTTCATCTATTTGTGAAATCAGTCATTCATCAAAAGCCAGATCTTATCTGCCATACCCTATACCTCTCCAAATAAAAGACTGGGACGGTCTTTCTGGAGTCTTACATGCTGTGTGTGCTGGGTGTTGTGACATCTGTCATGTCATTTATGGACAAGATGTTTGGGGTCCACTTGGCCATGTGGCCTTTTATTTTCCTATTCTGTCATTTCATGCCCATTGATCTTAGACCTGCAGTATTCCAGAGAGACGTGACCATTTTGTGAACCACAGTTTGTCTAATTCATACTTCTTTGAGGGGCTGCCCAGAGAGCAGCATAAATTTGATATGCCTCACGTCAGCACAAATTTAGTCATTCAAGCCTAGTCTCTTATTTAGGGATCCACTGGCAAAAGAATCCTGGCAGATGAACCTGAACCTGCAGTGATGGTGATGGAGGAACAGGTGAATCTTCTTATTATAGTAACAATCCAGGAAGATGGAGTCGTCAGCAAAAACTCTCAGGGAAAGGACCTACAGAGGTCCAATAATCTCTCTCAACTCAGCCAGTCTAATGGGACATATTGAGACATAATGGTGAGAAATACACAGACTGTTCCTTTATTAATCTCACAACCTGATAAGAGAAATATGCATGGAAACCACCAATGGTGGTAGAAAGTGAAAAGGTCAATAGAAGGAGGAAGAAATTTTATTTATTGGAAGGGGTTGGTGGGGAAAACCACCACCATATTGATTCTTTGCTGAGCTGAGTTTTGAAGGATGTTAGACATCTCTAGGGGGACACAGAGATTCTAGGAGGGGAACCTGCAGAAGTAAATTTCAGTATATGTAGTTTGTTGGGAATAATACCATGGATTTTGTAATGAGAACTGCCAAGGAGATAAGGGTGAGTTAGATCAAATTTAATGCTGATGTCTTCACTTGAGTTACTGATAAGAATAACCTTTGGTTATTCCAAAAACATTAGCTGAGTTGCTCATTGATTTTTGAAAGAAAATAAACTCAAAAGTGGTCGAAGAAGGGTTGAGCACAATACTGTGCTAACTCCTCCTTGTCCTGATGCCCAAACTCTGCTATTGCTGCCCTGCCCCTGCCTCCTTTCCCAGTATGTAAACACTGCAGGCTGGACTCCCTGAATTACAGCAGCACTGGAAGAGGAGGCCAGTAGGTCCAGATTTGCAAAAGGCAGGAGAATCAGCTGGAAGAAAAACTCAAAAGAGAGAATTGCTGAAGGAGATTGGCCATGGACCTGTTCCCCAACTTTTCCATAGAGACCTGGGTCCTCCTGGCTACCACCTTTGTAGTCCTCTATCTGTGAGTAACCACCAGGCTCCTCTCCTCTGTATGCACAAAGTTGGGGTGCCAATCAGGCCCCTATTTCTCTTATCTGTTTAGAAGATCAAAAGGTACTGGGGGGCATAGTTGATATAAACACCAGTGCTCTTCTGGGTCTTTTCTGATCCCTTGAGGTCCTAAGTCCATATTCCTGTGGCAAGGAAGACTATTGACAAGGTTTGTTCCTGGTGATGAGCTGAATGACTCTCAGTTTTGTCCTAGACTAATCAACCAGATTTTAGCTGACACAGATCACAAATGTATGGCCCAGTGCAGTGGGAAACTCGTCTCCTTCCCAAGCCTTGTAAATCCTGGGGGCAGCCAGGTTGTTTGGCTTTCTGTCTCATTATTTGTTTTATCTGCTGCAGAAATATGGGGGAAGTCTTGATCCTTCTAGATGTGGTTTTTCCTGCTGCTTTTCCTTCCACACTCTTGCATGGTTTACCTAAAGTTCCAAAGTACACCACAGACTTCATGGAAGGATCAGAATGATACTCTCCAATTTTTGTGACATCCTTAAACTATGAGTCACTCCTAAAGAACAATTTCTCCATCCTTCAACATGAAGAGTTATTCACTTGTAAACAATGAGTATTTAGAGCAGAGAACAGCTGGTGTTAAGTCATGGAGAGTTACCCCAACCCCTAATAGGCCCTTTCTAGTGAAACCTTCAAGCATACTTTATTTCATTTTAATGCCATTTTACAGGATTTACATGATTTTTACAGAATGTTAAAACCAATACTACCTTAACACTCACCTATAGAGAAGAAGAAACAAGGTATTAATTTAACTATCTGAACTATATTATGTGTTTTTGGCAGTACTAGAACTCAGGAAATTGGTATGCAGGGTCTCCACCACTTGATCCACACTTCCAGTCCTTTGTGCTTTCGTTTATTTTTCAGACAGGATCTCATTCTCTTGCCCAGGTCCAGCCATGGACCTCAATCCCCTCACCTTCACCTTTGGCACAGCTGTGATGACAGTTGTGATGTAGCTGTCCAGGGCATACAAGGTTAAATGTGAAGACTGGCAGGGAAGAGAAGATCCAAACCATCCCCCAGACTGCCCCAAAATGCCCCTGTCAAGGTTAGCACTGGACTTCTTGTGGTCCCCTGCATCCTGCAAAGTGGGGAAAGGGCAATTACCAGTTCTAACCAGTTCTGAAGACCTGTGCAGTGTAGCACACCTGTCACTGTAGTAACTTTTCAGGTGTGTTTTTCCCTACTTAGGGCTTCATAGATAGTACTTGCCTCTCACACATACAACTATAGCAGAGCGAATTATGGAAAGGAACATGTGTAGTCAGAGATCAGATATATAATATCTACCTCTCAATCAAATTTGCTAATTTACCCTACCTGTAGGAATGTCCAACTTTCTCTTGCCAACCTGATTCAAGCCACATAAAAGCCAGGGAGACCCCAGACCAAGGGGCTCTTGCGTTGCAGGGCTGGAGTACACATTCTCCTTTGATGATATTACTTTCATTTTCTGCTTTCAATACATTTTGCTACTTTGCCACACACTCCTGTCTCTCGCATCTCCAGACAAGAGCCTGAGGCACTCACCCAGTCTCCAATAACAGGTGAGCACCACAGGCAGCTTGCTTTCTGAGGTTGCATCTCACCACGTTTTACCCAGGCTAGCCTTGAACCCCAGTGTCCAAATAACCACCTACTGCACTCTTGGGATTACAGGTCTGAACCACCACACCTGGCCATGGTTTCTTATATAATTTTGCATAATACATCCATTGCTAGTAATGGGAGGTTACCTGAATTTTGGGAAACTTTCTCTGTTGTAGCTGAAAGCATTCCTCAGTGATAATAACATTTATATATACCATACGCTTCAGCCATGTTTTCTCAATTTGCTGCTATAAGGTCGACCTTGTGAGACCAACAGCAGCAGCAAGTTTAAAATAGTTACTGGCAGTCTCTTTCCTCAGTCTGTCTTCTTTCCCTAGTCTGACATCTGTCAGTCACACTGAGTGGGAAAATTTTCAAGATCCAGAACCCCCAGCTGTCAGAGTCCAGATAATCTCACATCAGTGATCAGTTGTTGGCAGCCCTGCCCCAGGGAAGACCAGACCCAGTGGGCTTTTGCATAGAGATAGTTGGTGCACAGGGGCAGTAAACTGACTTCTTTGTAACTGATAGTCTTGGTCAATATTACCATGGCTGTCACTGTTCTTACCAATAGGCTATCACCAGTTGGAGGTCCAGATTTTATGAGGAGAAGAATGGTCTGAAAATTGAACTTTGGCCATTTATTCAACTGCACAGTGTCCTTCAGGAAACACATCGGATATCAGCCTTAGCTATAGCTCAAGACAACCACATTCTCTGACACCACAGGTTTAGGAGTCTCCAGAATGTGTTCAAATTTTTTGGAAGCCATGAATACAGTTGTCATTCTATAGAACTGAGAACACTGTGACTGTGTTCATGTGTTCTGGGATTTAATAAGGTCTAGGTTCTAAAATATGAATATGGCTTACAGGAAGGGAAAAATAAAAATATTTTAAAAATAAGAAAAAAATGTTACCATAGACTCTTTACAAACCTATGTTATTGAGTAGGTGTATTATGTAAAATGTTATCAGAACACAAGACAAAATTTCACCCTTTCTAGAAGAATGACAATCACCACTTCATGGAAAAAGCAATTACCTAAAATTGAACATAACCAAATAAAATGCCCTGGAAATTTTCTAACCTGAATCTCTCAGGGACCCTGAAGTTTGGGGATGTTTACCAAGTATAGATTAAAGCATAAAGACATCAGCTAGTTTTAGATAATCATTGTGAATTTAGGTGTCTCACAGTGGAGGTGGGAAAGGAAATAGTGAGTGAAGTAATTATTGCTGTTTGACTTTTTGCTGTTATTTATTGCCTGTATGTTACCTCCCTGGTTTTATTGTTTCAAATCCTATGTTGGTGAGTGGTGAATCCCCATATTCCTAAAATCAAACTCCTTGTGACCTTGCATTCTCTTTCACTTCATAGATATGGGACCCATGGATATGGACTTTTTAAGAAGCTGGGGATTCCTGGGCCAAAACCTCTCCCTCTTTTGGGAACTTCTTTGTCATACATCAAGGTGAGTGCAGTTTGAACTCACATTTTTTTTTCCAAATAAAGGCTTAGTTTTATCAGTAAAAGGGAGGAAGTTCTGGGGTTTCAGACTTTCAGAAACTGTTTGTGGGTACCACCCAAAGCATGGGCAGCTTTCCCTAGGGCTCTGTGGTCAATTTTGGAGGGACTCATATTTACCTCAGTGGAACAGCTCACATCTCTGGCACACCAGCATTTAATGTTAAGGACATGATTCTCAGTGACTATGAAAAAAGGGTTTTGTTTTTGTCTAGTGCAGATTTTGGAAAGCTATAGTGTTTAATTAGTACTAGGAGAAATGTATGAAGGGGTTCCCCAGTAGCACCTCATCCACCTGTGTGCACCAGATCCAAATTTTCCTGTTTGTACCAGAACTCATAAAGAGCTTTTTCTCCCCTTCCTGATAAATAGCTCTGAAACATCAGTTTATGAGGAAGTCGGTGCATTTTCTTTTGGGGGATTTGCATATACTTAATTTTCTCAACGACTACTGAATCTCCTGTAGTTATTTCCACTGCTCCATCCAAGCTTTTGCCACTCACGACATCTGTTTGATATTTAAGAGACAGAACAAGAGAATTCCACGAGATTCTAGAGGGATGTCATGAGTTAAGTGAAAAGCACACTGAATGAGAAGATGAGAGTGTGCACAGCCCCAGAAAACTTACTTCCCCACAGTTCAGTTTATCTCAGGATTTTAGACACAACTTATGTACAAGCAAACATCACTCTAGATAAACAGCTACATAACCTGTGCAGACAATAATTCCTTCAATATTGTTGATACACTGAGAAAATTAAAGAATGACTTTAAATAACCCATTTCAAGTATCTCCTGCCTTTTCTCTGCATTCTCCTCTGACATGGAATAAGGGCCCCCCTCTAACTGCCAGGGAGGGACAATCAACTTGATTTAATGGATTACAGTCATTTGTGCCCCAGTTAGACATGAATCGGTACATTCAGTAAAATAATGGATTCTCATTTTATTTTTCTTTCGAGGGTCTGTGGAAATTTGATACAGAGTGCTACAAAAAGTATGGAAAAATGTGGGGGTGAGTATTCTGGAAACTTGCATTGGGTAGACTTGTTAGGATGAGGATGACATTAACCCACACTCTTGGACTATAGCTCTCTACTGTAAAGCTATTGGAAGCTTTTGCTACCCAGGGTTCCACATGTCACCAGCTGTTTATGTCTGAATTAGGTTAAGAGTGTTGTCCATTAAAAGTTTTGTCCTTGCTGTGATGACTCACAGACTCCTTGCCTCACATTGTTCCAGTTGGGCTATTGCCCTCTTTTCCTTTTTCTTTCCTTAGCTCTTTTTAGTTGCATAAAATGCATTATTTCAAGTACATGATCATAACTGCACGATGGTGTCTCCTTCCCATAATCATCTGTTCTTAGTTAAAAGCCCAGACTCCTGTAAGTCAACGTTGAATGCAATACATGACTTTCAAATACCAGCTGGAAAATATAGAAAGCAGATTGGGAAATAATTTATGCTCAGCCTTTTTAGCTTTCTGTACAAACATAGAGTTTTCCTTTTGTTCTGTAAGCCTAGAATTTTTAATGGTAGCTTTATTGGCATCTCCTTGTTTAATGCATTCTACTGACTTTGAAGGACAGATGTAGGTATTTTTAAAGCAACGCATTTCCTGGAGAGCTGAAATGTTTAATGGGGTTTTTATAAAAAGTGCTCTGAGCCAATAGCAGCAGATGTTCCCTTTCAGAGCTGCTGGAGGTTTGGTGAGAGCCTTGGAAGAGGTGTAATCATTGTGCTCTTCTGCTACAAGCAGGTGGGAGGAGGCTCAGACACTTCCATCCTCTTCATCTTCTCTTTTCTATCCTTAGAAACCACAGGGCTGGCCACAGTCTCTGATGGCTGACATAATCCATAAAGACCACGTGACCCAATGACAAGAGCACTCACCACTGCACCTCTAAGGACCCAAGTGCAACTGCTCCTTGCAGCCTTAACACTTGTGCTTACTTAACAGTTTAACTTTTCACTGATCTAATATCTTTTTTTGGTATGAAATTTAATTTTTTTTCTGGTGCTTGGAATTGAACCCAGTGCTTAATGTATCTTAGGCAAGCAGTCTACCACTGAGCTACATCCCTGGCCCAGATATTGAAATATCTTAAACATAAAGAGATTATGGTGAGTGGTATAGACAATCCCCATGCATGCAACATTTCAGCTTGCCAAAGCTTGCATGTTATTTCCAATTATGCACTGTTTGAAGAGCTATTTTGCTTTTAATGATCTCTTCCATGCTTAAGCCACATCACCCTTTATTTCCTGAGAACTCCAATGACTTCTGTGAGCAGAATCCTTCATATGAGCAAGGAGTAGGTGCTTTCATCTATTGTACATCTAACTAGGGGCATGGATGATGTAATGATAGGATAAAAGTCTGATTTCTCTGTATGACTCCAGTTGCAAAATCCTGCTTACTAGGTAGGATTTGCCAGCTCTGTTTTCCCAATACAGGTTGTATGATGGTAAGAGTCCTGTGTTGGCTATCATGGATGCAGAAATGATTAAAACAGTGCTTGTGAAAGAATTTTATTCTACCTTCACAAACAGACGGGTGAGCATCCGAAATTTAAAAACATGAGATCTTTATTAAGTTTTTATTTTGAAATAATTACTGATTGACAATACCTTGCTGAAACAATGTACAGGAAGGTCTATGTACCCCTAATGTTGTTTGTCCTAATTGTATAACATTACCTAAGTTTCTTGGATCCTCATTGTGTATGTGTGTTTGTGTTTGTCCATAGCTTTTGGCAAATTTAAGAATGTACAGATTTGTACAAAGACCAGCATATTCATGAGACAGAACTCTTCCTTCATCACAAAACTCCCTCTCACCAGTCTTTTTTCTCCAGTAATTTTTATTAGGATATTTTTGTTGTACAGGGGGGATTCATTATGATAATTCCAAATAGGCTTATATTGTACATTGGTTAGATCACTCCTACTGTCTCTCCCTCTTGACCCCTTGCCAACCCTTCTTAAAACTATTGCAAGAGGTTTCTTTGTACTAGTTCATAAAAGTACAAGAAGTCCATAAACCATATTCCCTCCCCTTAATCTCCTTTGTCCACTCTCCCCCGGCCCCAAACATCCCCCCACTCTTCCTTTTTTTTATAGCACTTGCAAGCACTACAAGAAGGTGAAATACTTAGGTTTTAGCTCACAAAATATGTGATTCCTTACATATGAATCTTTCATAATATGAAAGATGTATCTTTCAAGATGTGTCTTTCATAACATGAATATGTGTCTTTTAATATTTAAGTTGATATTCAAAGGGGTTTGTAATGTGTCCAGCTATGGAGATACTTTGGTCAATTCAACTTGTTCCATTTCCCTTATCCCTTTACCTCCCACCTCCCTTCTTCAACAGCTTTCAGTACACATCCTTATATCCTCTACCTTCACAGATGGTATGTTTTATAATATTACTGATGCTCTGTTAGTCTCTTTTCCTTTTCCTCCTTCCCAGAGTTTGATAGAGTAGTTCCATTGTCACAAAGATGTTTTGCATGTGATTTTGTATATGATCTTTTTTGTTTTTGTGTATATGTTTATCTTTGTATCTATCTTCCACATGTGGGAGAAAACATGGGCCTTTTGTGTTTCTGATCCTGGCTAACTTCAATCAACATGTCCTCCAATTGCATCCTTTCACCTTCAAACCACATGGTGTCATTCTTCCTCATCTCTTGCCAATCTTTTAAAGTCACCAAGTGTAGCTTGTCTTTTTCTATCAAGATGGTCTTATCCATCTTTCTTTTCATGGATGGTGATTTTGGTGCCTTGTCTGATAATTATTAATCTAGCTCTCCTATGTGGGGTTTTTTTTGTAAAAAATGTATTTTTTGTATTTTAATTTTTTGTATTTTAATGCTTATCATTGTATCTATAGTCTAATTGTGCTGATTTTTTAAGAGGTATACGGTTTGGGTCAAGGACCATGCTTGTCCACTTGATCCCGCACCATTCTGGTGAAGGCTTGCCCTCCTTGGAATTCCGCTTGCATTACTATTAAGAGCCAGTTCTATTTGTATGGGTCTGGTTTTCATTGTCTACTTTCTTTCATTGATGACTACGTCTTGTCCTTTCCCATACTGTCTTGATTTTTGTAACAAAAATTCTAATGTCATAGAGAGTGGTTCTTCCCAAATATTTTTGAAAATGGTATGAGCTATTCATGGCCCTGTGCTTTCTCATCCTTTGCCTTACATAGAAAAAAACTTGTTTATCACTAAAAAATTCTTGGTGAGATCTAGATACAAGCTGAATTAAACTTATAAATTCATATAGGAACACTCTTTATATTTAATATATTATGGCAGCTTCCATCCCATGAAGACAATGTGCCTGTGCACTTCTTTTGGTTTCCTTTGATTACTCTCATCGACAGTGTGTAAGTCTCAGCTTAGAGACTCACACATATCTTGTGAACTTTATACCTAAGTATTTCACCTTCTTGTAGTGTTTGCATATGGTATTGTGTTCTTCATATTTTTACAGATTATTATTAGTACATACAAATGGAATTGACTTTGGTGTTCATCTTTTATCCTACAACATTACCAAACTCACTTATTAGTTGCAAATTTTTTGTGTGTTGTCTGAGATCTACCTTGATAATGATGGCACTTGAAACCAGAGAAACATCTACACTCCCTTCTGTAATCTACATAATTTGTATTTCATTTTCTTGCCGTATTGCACTAGCAAGGACACCCAAAATGATGTTGAATAAGAGGGATGAGAGCAGAGTCCTTTAATTTTTTTCCTGGTCTTAAAAGAAACATTCAGCCTCCCACCATGAAGTATGAAGTTAGCTGAAGATTTTATTTGTAAGTGCTTTTTATAAAGTTGAGGATGTTTACATCTGTTCCTACTCTGCCGAGTTTTTATCATAAAAGGGTGTTGGAAGATTCTATTTTAGAAGAAAATGTCACTATGGAGAAAGCTTTCAGCCTGAAGTAGAATTTTCTTTCTTTCTCCTGTGTCTCTGACTAAAGAATGAGTGGGAATGAAATTCTATGTGGTTGCCTTTTTCCTTTAGAATGATAAATAAATTGCTATCACTTTAAGTATTAAAGTCCTTTGCGCCTGGAAGAACAGTTTCCCCCACACAAAAGCAGTTGGCATTCAAATGCAGACAAGAATACAAAGGCTTAAAACCATATCAGGTGGTTGGGTGCTCTTTCATTCTTATAGGTAACAGGGAAACTGAAAAATGTTTACTGAGCATCTGGCATGGGACCTGCCACCTAAGAGACAATTGTTAAATATTTGGTAAACAAGTGGTATCTCTTTAACAGATTTTCTTTTTAAAAAAATTCATTTATTCACATTTATTGAAAATTTTTGAATCGATTATACAATATAATCTTATGATTTTTAATTTCTTCTGTTGTGATGATTATATTTTCCTTATCCATTCTATATTTAGCTATATGCAGTTTTACTCCCTCTTGCCCCCAGTAAGGTTAGCTAGTGGTTTGTATGTTTTCTTGATTTTTTAAAATTTTGTTATTCATTTATTTATATGCACATACATTGTTTGGGTCATCTCTCCCCGCAGCCCCTTGCTTCCAGGAAGAACCTGTTCTGCCCTCTTCTCCAATTTTGTTGAAGAGAGGACATAAGAGATAACAAGCAAGGCATAGCATTTTTGCTAGTTTGAGATAGAGCTAGATATACAGAGAAATTCCTAGCATTACTTCCATGCACATGTGTATTACAACACACATTGGTTCATCTCTACCAGATCTCTTCACTACTTCCCAGTCATCTTCTCATAGTGGCCTCTATCAGTTCAAAATTACTTTATTAGCTCCTCTGCAATGGGTACATCAAACACTTTCAGGTTTTTGGTTTCCTTCCCTTTCCCTAGTCTTCCTGTATGTATTCTCTCCTTAGCGTGTGACCCATGTCCAATAATATTAGTTCATTTGTTTTAGGTCTAAAGTCTGCATATGAGGGAGAACATATGATTTTTGGCCTTCTGAGCCGGGCTGACTTCACTTAAGAAGATTTTCTCCAGTTCCTTCCATTTACTTGAAAATGACAAAATTTCATTCTTCTTTGTGGCTGAGTAAAATTCCATTGTTTATAAATACCACATTTTCTTAATCCATTCATCAGTAGTGGAACATCTTGGCTGTTTCCATAACTTGGCTATTGTGGAAAGTGCTGCGGTTAACATGGGTGTGCAGGTGCCTCTGGAGTAACCTGAGTTGCATTCCTTAGGGTATATCCCTAGGAGAGGTATTGCTGGATCATATGGCAAATCTATGTTTAGTTTTAAAGAATTCTCCATATTGGTTTTCCAAGTGGTTGTACTAGCTTATCTTTAACAGATTTTCTATCACTGTGGAGATATCCACAATTAATATAAGCAAAATGTATTTTTTGGAGTATAGGACATTGGTCCACTTGGATTTATGGGAAAAGCTGTCTCTATAGCTAAGGATGAGGAGTGGAAGAGGATACGAGCATTGCTGTCTCCAGCATTCACCAGTGGAAAACTGAAGGAGGTAAGAAAATAAAGATATTTCACTAGAGACTTACAGAACAAACCTGGAGACAGGCAGAAACTAAGGTTATTGTCCCTTTCCAAGAGGTACTTCTCAGAGTTTGAACTTCCTAAAAATGGTCTTTTTTTGTATGGGGGGAGTATTACTGGGGTTGGCACTTTCTGGACAGGTGCTCTATTAGTTAAGCCACACCTTTCTGCTGTATTATTTTGGAGATAACGTGATCTAGCACATTGTGCTATTTGTGCTTCCCGCTCTATCTGAGACGACAAGTGTGCAGCACCACAGTTTTACTGTTGATATGAGGTCTTGTGATCTTTTTGCCCAGGCTGCCTTAGCTCCAACTGTGATCCTCCGGATCCCAAGTAGGTAGGATGACAGTCATGTGCCACCACACCCAGCTATTAGTTAAGATGGGGTTCTCACAAACACTTTTTTCCTGGGCTGACATTGAATTGCAATCCTCCAGATCTATCTCAGTCTCCTACTTAGCCAGGATTGCAGGTATAAGCCACCATCCCTCAACTAGGAATGACCTTTTGTTTTTATGTCCTAGATGACCCACTATAAAATTGATTGTGAAATGTCACTTATTGCTTCATAATTGGGAATTTCTAGGACTTGAGTCTGCACATTGAACTCCAAGTGGTATTGTTTTGTGTTTAGATGTTCCCCATCATTACACAGTATGGAGATGTGTTGGTGAAAAACCTGAAGCAGGAGGCAGAGAAAGACAAACCTGTCACCATGAAAGAGTGAGTAGTGGTGGAGTTTCTGGGGTTTTGGGATCTGTCAGGAGACCTCCAACTACCTGCCAGGGAGCTGAAATTCCCACTGTTGAGTTCTCCACGGACAAGGCAAAAGCAGGAGTATGGTGTTACAGCTGCAATGGGTCACCACAAATGGGAGGTTAGCAGAAGACAGGGTTCCTGAGTATTGGAGCCAAAATTAACTTAGCTGCGTATTTGTTCCTTGAACATTCTAGACAAAATACATAATTTAGAAAGAAGAAACATAATCATACCAACATTATGAGTGCAGAGCATAGGGATATGTGAGTGTCCTCAACATGATACATATTGAAGCTGTGGGTGGGACAAGAAAATTGTAATGTGGGACTGGGAAAAACTTCAAAAAAATCTTCATTCTTTGCTGAGGATATGAACAGAATACTGATTATTAAATATTTCCTCCACTTCTATTTCCTCCAAATTCAAAAGAGAGAAGGCTCTGAAAATCATATGGGTAGTATAACCCTATCACTTTTATTGGATAATCTGGGGCATTTGAGTTAGGCAGAAACCACTAGAGTACATTGAGACTGAAATTGGCAAGCTGGTGAGGTTGTGGTCACTTAGCTCTGGGATTCAGCCAAGTCAATTTTGGAGAGTTATTACTATATTTTATCCAGGAACATTTCTGGTTCTTACATTTTGTAGAAATATCTCTGCCTTCAGAGCAGCCTCAGATCCCCAGAGTTGAGGAAGAGAGGGTCTATCAGGAGACTGAGCAGATGGTGTGGAGAAGGAGGGTGATGTTCTAGCCTACTCAGAACAGGGTGTCACTGTTCTGTAATGAGATGAAGAGGAATCAAGTCTGGACACAGAGTTTGTGCTGAGACAAAACCAAAATCAATGTCCCCTTTCTTGAGTTCCCTAGGATGATTCAATTACTTAACCCTTGTCCTTTGAAAGCACAGTGTTGACACTGCTATCATCCACACTCTGCTCACACTGCTGTCATTTGTCTGGTTCTGGATCTCTGTCTCACTATGACTTGGTTGCCTGAGCTCAGAGGTGAGTGTAACTCACCTTCGAGTCCCTGCCAGCCCAGCACAGGAAAACTGTACCACTGGAATGTGACCATCACCTCAAGAGTGAGTCTAGTGGGAGCATGCACTAGTTAAGTGATCCTGCAGGTACTTCTGGCACCATGTGACTCTCCGTCTGTCTTGAGCTGGCATATGAATTACCTTGCACTTCTTTCTGTGTGTATAGCAGAAGAAGGTGGAAATGGCACAGGTATTAATTTTCAAGGTCTTTCTCTACTCAGCATCTTCGGAGCCTACAGCATGGATGTGATCACTGGAACTTCATTCGGAGTGAATGTAGACTCCCTCAACAACCCCCAGGACCCCTTTGTGGAAAAAACCAAGAATTTCCTAAAAGTTGATTTATTCAAGCCATTGATATTCTCTGTAGGTAGGTAGGCTATTTCATCTCTATTTCTTCTTCCTTCTCACTCTCCCTTCTAAATGACATCTTTATTGAAATTCACATGTCATACATTACTGGCTGTCATGAAAGTTGTTGAACAAACCAAGGTATATTCACAGGCAAGATACATCAGAAAACCCTTTGAACCCTTAGAAACTATAATGAAAGACAGGACTGTAATATAGGTACAGTGTGTATGCAGGGTACTTGTGGGAGGGGGAGAGGGAATGGAAATTAAGGTGAGGGAATATGGTGAATGGACTTCATATACTTTTATGAAATAGAGCAATGAAATCTCTTGCAATTACTTTTAGTGGGGAGGGAGTGGGTGGCGGGGAGAGATGGTAGGGATGATCTAACCAATGTACAATGTAAGCCTATTGGGAATTGTCACAATAAATCCCCCTCTTCCTGTACAACAAATTTATCCTAATAAAAAATGTACCTGCTTAAAATGTACAATTCACTGCTTTTCAAACATTTATAGATATATGGATCCATCATCTTTGCAGTGTTTGTCCACTGAGAAACTTTGAGACTTTTCATGATCCCCTGCAATCCCCCTCCATTCACTAAGTGACTTTTTTGTGATTTAGCCACTAATTCACTTTGTGTTTCTTAGATTTGCCTACTCTGTATACCTCACACAAATGAAATCATAGAATATGTGGTCTTTTTTTGAGTTGCTTGTTTTATTTAGTGCTATATTTTCACATGGAGACGTGTGTCATTACTTCCCTTTTATATGGACAACTAATATTCCATATCAGTTGATGGATAGTCAAGTTATTTTCACATTTTAGGGATTGTGAATTGTGTTCTTGCAAACATTTGCTTAGATAGCTCACTCGTTTTCAGCTTTTCTAATTGTATACTTAGGAGAGGCATTGTTAAGTTATGAAGTAATTCTCTGCTGAACTTATTAAAGAACTGATAAAATGTTTCCTATAACCGTTGCCAGGAATGCATGAGGGTTCCAGTTTCTCTACATCCTACCCAACATCTGGTTTTAAATTTTGATTATAGCCACTGTGTGGGTGTGAAGTGGTCTAGCACTGTGGTTTTGATTTGCTCTTCCTGAGTATTAATAATATTGAAAAATGATGGAGAGGCTAATATTTTCTTTATATAGCTGATCAATTCCTTTGCTTTTCTATCACTGGATTGTTTTATTGTTGATATTGTTGAGATGTAAGACTTCTTTATATATTTGGGATACAATTGCATTATCGATAACTATCTTGTAGGTTTTTCTCCTATTCTGTGTCTTTTCATGTTCTTTCCTTAATTTTATTTTTGACTTGGTGTACATTAACAACACAAGGGGGCATCATTGCGATAGTTCATATATACCCACTGTACTTTGAATAAGTTCACTCCATCCATTTTATCCCATCTCTCCCCCCCTCTCTTCACCACTTTTTCGAATGTTGTTTGCTGAGTTTCATAAATTTCTTTGAAGTAGAAAATGTTTCATTCTCATTATGTACAATTTATGTATTTTCCTTTTATTATTGGTGTTTTTGTTTGAACTCTAAGAATCATTGCCAAATCTAGGGTCATGAAAGTTTGTTTCCTTGGCTTTCTTCTAAGAGTTTTATAGTTGTAACTCTTATGTTTAGGTCTTTGATGCATGTTCAATAAAGATTGCATATCGTGTGAGGCAAGGGTCTCCTTCATTCCTTTTTGCATGTGGTTATCCAAATATCCTTGTATCATTTCTTGAAACAGTTATTCTTGGTGGTCCCAAAATTCTCTGAGGACAATGGACATGTGGATTTATTTTTGTTCTGTAGGTAATAGAAGTTGTGGAGAGGTGTTCTTGCCTTGTTCCTCATCTTTTGAGATGATGTACTCTATCAGACTTGGAGCTAACTCTATGTTTTCATAGATGCCTTTCTTTGGGGTGAGGAATTTTCCTTCTATGCCTAGTTTCTGGAGTATTTAATCTGGAAAGGATGTTCAATTTTTTCCAAATGAGTTTTTTTTTTGCAGCTCTTGATACCTGTGTGGCAATTATTCTTCATCCTATTGATATGTTGTATTACACTTCCTGGCATCCTTGGGTAACCCTATGAGGTTATTGTGTGATTCTTTTCGTATGTTTCCTGAATCAGTTTGCCTAGTATTTCTTGAGGGTGTGTGTGTGTGTGTGTGTGTGTGTGTGTGTGTGTGTGTGTGTGTCTTACTTGTGAGTAGTTTTTTTTTCATATGCTCATCTGGTTTCAGTATCAGGATAGTTTTGGTCTTATGGAATGAGTTTGGGAGTTATTGCTACTCTTCTCGTGTTTGGATGTGTTTATGAGGAATTGGTACTAGGTGTTCTTCAAGTGGTAGAATGCACCATTGAAGTTATCTGTAATTGAGTGTTTCCTTGTGGATGTTTTTTAATTCCAAATTTGATCTGTTTATGTGTTACAAGTCTATTTATATTTACTATTTATTTTTTAGTCAGTTTCTATAATTTGTATCTCTCTACAAATGTGTCCAATCCAAGTTATCTACTTGGTGCAATTGTTCTAGTGATACAATTGTTAATGGAATTTCTTTGTAATAATTTTATTTTTCATTTGGGAAATCTCTCCACTTTCTTTATGAATTCTCTTTTTCTGTTGAGCCTAAATCTCTAAATCTATGCAGAGATTTACCATTTTCACGATATTTCAATATTTGCATGATATTTGGTTATATTTATTTGCTAGTGTTTATTCTACATTTCCCTAGTTCCTGTTTGTCCTTCTTACCTTTTTCTTCTTCTTGCTTGAGGCTTAATTTACTGTCCATTTCTTTGGTGATAGGTGGTGTGAAGTTTGATTATCCACTTGAGATTTTTAAAAACAGTTTACAGTTATACATTTGCCTCTAACTACTGCCTTTTCTCCACCTCACACCTTTGGTTTATTGTGTCTTCATTTTGATTCTTCTCACCAAAATTCTTAAATATCCTTTGAAGTTGCTTGCCACCTGGTAGTTGAGGAATATTGTGTAATTTCTATTCACTGCTTTTCTTGAACTGCACAATCCAAGAAAAGACTAGTCTAATACTCAAAAGGGTAAGAGACCAGAGAATGTAATACTGCTCCTTTGACCACTCCAAAGATGTGGAAGGGAACACTGATGTCACTACTGTGGTCATGGCTCTAGGTGTGATGGGCCCAGACTCAGGCAGTGACCTGCAACCCAAAAAAGGTCACAGAGCAAATGTCTTCAGGTTGACGTTCTGATGACTTCTACTCTTAGGATTGTTTCAGACAATTGTAATTGCTCCATGTATGTAAAATTTGTATTTTCATTGTTTTATTATTTCTTTTCTCTCTAGCACTTTTCCCTTTCCTTCTCCCATTATATGAGCTGTTCAATATCACCATATTTCCAAGTGATTCTATAAAGTTTTTCAAAAAATTTGTAAAAAAGACAAAAGAAAATCGCCTGGATTCAAACCAGAAGGTAAAATGTGGTGGTGGTGGTATCATGAGTAAGTTCATGTATGATAAAGTACTGGATATATTCATGGGATGTGTGTGTTTCTCTCTATATTTTGTTAAAGGTACAGAGAATGTTGGGTTCAGAGCAGGAAAATGTTTAAATTTGTGGGGCATCAAGAAGTTGGAAGTGGGGAAGGTCACCGAGAATGAGTCAGAGCCTACCACTTACAACAGGAGTGAAAATTACTGTGCCGTGACACCTGTATCATTGAGATTAAAACCTCTGCCTTTTTCCTTACCTTTAAAACGTCACCAAAGAATAAAAATTACTGTTTAAAAATTATATTTACTGCTATTATCATGTCCCCAGGCTTATACTGTCAAAGAATCGTGTCAGTTCCAAGCCTCTTATTTGATACATTCTCCCAGGCAAGGCCACATCAGAGTACCTGGCAGAGATTCATTGATATAAAACTTGAGCCTCTTCTGGTGTATAATAAGCAGTGGTGTTTCTGGCCATGGTGGCTGCAATGTCTCCTGGAACCTGATGGCAGGAAAAAGGATGTCCACAGATCGGAGAAGCAGGATGGTTATCTCCATGGTCACCAAGAATTTTGTAGTGTTCTGAAAGTATAGAGTATTTGAAGATGCTCACACAAAAGTTGGTACTGAGCTCTGTAAATGACAGTAGACTACCAAACGGGCCATTGCTGAATGATTAAGGCAGGAGAACAAAAGATTGAATTCCAGAACTTCATCCTGAGCAAGCAGGTGTGACAGGAGAAAGATCCGGCCACTATCTGGCCAGAGTCCTTGTCAAAAGGCAGTGAAACTCAGGTTCAGATTCAGCAAACACCAAAATCTGTTGGACATAACAGTTGTGTTTCTCTCAGAGAAACTTTCTGTTTCCTCAAAATTTACTGATTGGTGTTTTTGTTCATTCAGGACTCAGGCAACCCCATTCTCATTTGTGGACATAAAGGAATGATATTCTCAGAAGTGTGGTTAAATTCTGCCGTCTTGATTCACTTCTAAGCTAACAATTGACCTTCTGTCTTGGAAATTTCTCTCTCCTCTTCCAGCAACGAGTGGATTTTCTTCAGTTGATGCTGAACTCCCAGAACTCCAAAGACACAGGGTCCCTTAAAGGTAACTCAGGATGCTTCGTGGTCTATGAACCAGGGAAGCTCAGAGAGAAAAGATTTTTCTAGAACTGTGCAGGAGGATTTTCAGGCAGAGGAGTATTTCTGCCAAGTTGCAGAAAGACACACAGTGGATATTACATACAGCGGCCCGAGGGACATTCTAAAGCACATGGATAGCTTGAAGGGGAATTGTAAATACCTATTTCATGCCTGGCAGTCCTCAGTGGTCTTGGATCACCTACATCAGAACAAATGCTGATGCTTAATCTCATCCAGACCCACTGAGTCAGAACCTCTGGGTGGAAATTCGCATCCAGACCAGTCAGGAGGACCACTGTCCAAAGAGTGAGGATGCTCACTGGGAGCCCTTGGTGAAAGTGTGTGTACCAGCTTAATCTGATGTATTTTTCTTTTCATAATGAATTAGTAGGTTCTGGGGAAAACCTCTGTAATTTTGTAAATACCCTGCTCCTCTTCATTCTCTTTTCCATTGCTTTCATCATCCATAGATGTTTTTTGACTCAAATCATTATGCTTATTTTAACATATGCATTTACTTACATTAGTGTGATCTTATGTATTCCCAATTGACTCTCAAAAATGAGAATATTTGTTTTGCATTGAAAATTATCTCCAGTATTTATTTTTGAAGCCATTTCTTGTAGCCTCCTGGGCCCCATCTTCTTTTATTTACTGCCTTTTAAAATCATTATTTCTTTGTTGGTTGAGGGCAGGTGGTACTGGGGTATTGCTCACACCTATAATCCCAGCTACTTGGCAGGCAGAGTAGGAGCAGCATGGTTCCAAGGCTAGCCCATGCACTGGCCCAAGACCCTGTGTGAAAAAATAACTAAAACAAAAGGTGTGGAGACAGGACTCAACTGACAGAACACTTGCCTAGCAAGCAGAAGGCCCTGAAGTCAAACCAGAGTGTTGCCAATAAAAAAGTAAATATTCACACGTGGTTGCAGGTCACCATACTGGACAGCAAAGTGGTAAGCTTTGACTTTGTAGTCCAGTTTTTCTTCAGTGGCCTGGGATTCGAGGTAACTGGAAGAAAGAATTTAATAGTTGATTTTACTCACAGCCGCATCACAGAATTCATGATGGGTAGATCAGAAATCTGTAGACCTTTCTCACAGCCATTTGCATTGCTTTTCACTTTGAATTATGTGCATGGGTGATGAATTTGACTGATCCAGCATTCTAATACCCAAAAAGACCATTGAAGTCCTGATGCCTGAGCCCCACTTTCCTTTATTTCTTGCCCAAGGCCTTTCTATGAATGACATTCTTTCTTCTGCTACTTCAATGGCATTCATTATTCAAGGATCAGGCACTACTCTGCTAGAGTTTTGTCTTTCCCTATAGTTTCCTTACATCTGGATATCACTCTCTGTGAAGACAGGTGTCCAAGTCTCATACCTGATGTCTTTCAAAAGCATAATCCCCGATTCTCAAGAAAGGTTGTATGCACAAATCTCCACGTGTGGTGAAGGTTCAGGTTGTGACTCAGTAGGTCTGAATGGGTTTGATATTTTGCATTTCTATGAAGATGCTACCAAGTACATGGACCACACTTTGAGTAGTTTCTTTGACCCCCAACATTATTCCCTTAAATTTAGACTAAAGTCCATTAATAATGTATGCAATGAAGCTTTAGTATGACAAGCTATCTCAATCATTTGTATTTTAGCTAGAAATGTTCAGACTTTTTTCTGAGGGACAAAGTCACTCCAGTTTTAACATGTAGTTAAATTGCTCTTTTTTATTAGGATATATTTGTTACACGGGGGAACTTCACAGTGACATTTCCCCCAATTAGACTTATATTGTACCATTGTCTCTCCTCTTTAGCCCCCTCCCTGCTCCACTTAAAGCAATCGCAAGAGGTTTCTTTGTTCTCTTTCATATAGGTATATGAAGCCCATCAACCAAATTCCAGCACCTTCATCTTCTTCAGTCCCCCACTTCCCCCATCAGTTCTGTTTTTCATCATTAATATTTAAGGTGGTGTTCAAAGGGGTTTCTCAATGCATCCCCATGTCCCTTACATTGGTCTTTCAACCCCTTCCATTGCTCTCCCTTACCCTCTTTACCTCCTGCCCACTTATTTTTTAAAAGCTTTCAATACACATCCTTATATCCTCTACCTTCACAGATCTTCTGTTTCCTGATATTACCGATGCTCTGTCATTCTCTTTTCTTTTCCCTCTTTCCCCGAGTTCCATAGGGTAGTTCCACTTTTGCAAACATGTTCAACTTCTGAATTTGTATGTGGTCATATTTGTTTTTGTGTATGTGTTTATCTTGCCAAATTTCTGTTATGCTATCCTAGGTGTAGTGATCACACTGTGTGTATTAGGCAGAAAAACTATCTCTTGAAATTCCTAGCTGTGGTGGTGAGGATGGTAGAATCAGGTTCAGATGAAAACGATTTTCCTTTTTGTGGCTGTGTCAGATAGACGTTAGGGAGAAACCCAGGCTCAGTGTTTCTCTGAATTGTTTTCTGCGTTCCTTCCTAGGTATTTGTTAGCTACATTTAGAGTCCTCCTCATGGAAACCTAAATGATGGTATACATTCTCCTGCTCTTCTGAAATATTTCCTTCCTTTTTAGCTCTATCTGATCAGGAAATTGTGGCTCAATCAGCTATCTTCATTGTTGCTGGCTATGATGCGACTAGCAGTACCCTCTCTGTTCTCATGCATGTCTTGGCCACTCACTCTGATGTACAGAAGAAACTGCAGAAGGAGATTGACACAACTTTTCCCAATAAAGTGAGTGCATGGAACCTGGAGAGGGAGCGAGGATGTGAAACCTTAATAAAAATACCCCCTTAGCAATTGCAATAAAAATATTTCTAAGGAAAGTAAGCATTGATTCTTTCACTAGTGACATTTATGATGGGAATAAATAGAGATACAGAGGGAAAGACATAGGAAATATATTCTGTCCACAGAAGAATAAAATCTTTGTGATACAGGCTGGTCCTGGTGAATCTGTAACTATTACCACAGTAATACAAACTAAGAAACACCCAAAAAGCATTAGTCACATGTAAACATACCTATTAATCACTCACGTGTCTGGATTGTGCTGACATGCTAGATGTACTATGGTCTTACTGTTGGCTGATTGAGGTTGACTTTGGTTGGGCTGTGTGGGTTGACTTGGATCTGCCCCACACATCCTCACACTTTAGAGCCAGAAGTGAAGAAGCAAAGCTATGAGCCAGGGTTTGTGGGTCCTGAGCCAAACTCTTAGCCTCTACATAATGGTCTTTCTCCAATGTCACACCTAGTGATAGCCACACTTTGCTCACATGGTCTTAATATTGCTCTCCAACTGGAATGCTTTAGGATGAAAAATTAATGGAACACTGGGCTGTTGTGGCTGGCTCTGCAGTGATGTGAGCACAGATCAAGTCAAGCCCTAAAGTAACAAGCTGGAGATTGGTCCAGCAACCTTGATGGGGCTTATTGTGGATTCCTTTTCTCATTGGACCCTTTACTAGAATGAAATTATGTGACCTGGTAACAGCCAACCATAACCTTCATTTGTCATAATGGCACAGAAAAGGAGTAATTTCTCCACAAATTATTCATAGAGAATCATTTTAATATACTATTTCTTTCCTAATTATATATACATACATAATACATATACATATATACACATGTATAATCTAAGAAATTATTAAGCAATATCTGTCAATTGAAAAGCTTATATTCTGGGCATGGTAACATATGCCTATAATCCCAGCTTCCCAGGAGGTTGAGGCTGGAGGATCATGAGTTCCCACCAAGCTGGGGCAACACAGTGAGATCCTATTCTTAAAAAAACTGATGTGGATTAAGAATAGGGGATTTTGTTTCCTTCCATGTGCTATTTCTTTGGTATAGACTTGTGGCCTGTCTGTTGTAAGGTGACAGCAACTTTCCCTATTTTTCTTGAGTGTGATTGTCAAAATGTATCAGTTACATTCCCTCATGTGAGCAAGTGAAGCAACATATGGTGATGCTGAGGGTTTCTGACACTGAGCAGTGGATTTTCCAAAATGTCTCTCATATTCACAGCTATACCAAACATCTCAATGGACCATTCAGCAGGTTATGATAACACATGGTAAATGTCAAGGTCCTTGATGAATTCGAGTTCAACTTTGGAGTTTAGACTGAGTTGACCATGTTGAAAGTAAATTCCTGACCTCAATGTACCAAAATCTATGTCTTTCTTCCCAGGCACCTGTCACCTACGATGCCCTGATGGAGATGGAGTATCTGGACATGGTGGTGAATGAGACTCTCAGATTGTATCCAGTTTCTTCAAGGGTTGAGAGACTGTGTAAAAAAGATGTTGAAATCAGAGGTTTATATATTCCTAAAGGGGTAGTGATGATGGTACCAGTCTTTGTTCTTCATCGGGACCCAGAGCACTGGCCAGAGCCTGAGGAGTTCCGTCCCGAAAGGTATGAGAACCCTGAGAGAAGGAGTTGCTTACTAAGTCAAACTGGCCCAAGACCATTAGGAGAGGACATACCTGTGATTTTGCATTCATTTGCAACTATGTATTTTTTAGAAATTTTAAATTATAAATTGATAGTTTTAGAATGTGCACAAACGTTAGAACAAAAATAAAAAGCATATGCCCAGTCAGAGTTCCATCTCTTACGAAAAAACCCAGCAACAGGTTGTTGTTTGTCTTCCTGTACATATTCCTATTCATAAATAGATTTTTAAGCTAATTTTATATTTCTCTTTACTTGTGTTTTAAAGTTCAGCTTACTTACAGTAAACTATGTCCACCATTTTATTATACATATGGACATATGCATGTATGTTTCTATATACACAATTTAATACATACAAAGATATATGTATATGTATATATATATATAGTTAATTAATTAGTAATATACATCCCCATGCCCAATTTTTCCATTGAGTTGAGGTCTTGTGAACTTTTATTTCCTGGGCTGATCTGGGACCACGATCCTCCTGTGTATCTGGGATGACAGGCTTGTGCCATTGTGTCCAGCTATTTCTTCAGAAGGGGTCTACCACACTTTTTTGTACAGGATAGCTTCAAACCATCATTGCTCCAATCTCAGCCTCCCAAATAGCCAGAAGAATGAGCTTGAATGTTTCAGTGTTTTTCAATGTGTCAATTATATGTCCCAACATCTATCTGACTACTTCAGGAGTCCAATACACAAACCACCACAACTCTCTCCTGATTTTGTATTGCTCTATCACTTGTGTGTAATTCTGAATGTTCTCCATTGTATGATGATTCCTATAAATATATACAATTTTGACACCCTTATCACTTCCCCAAATCAACATTTTTCCTTAATAATGAGGAATCTAATTTGAATTGAACACAGAGCTAAACTGTCAGTAACTTTAAGCCTATTGGCAGAGATAAACAAGGATTCAGTAATGATACTGCCATAGAGAAGTATCCTGTGCCCTTGTAAATTATCTGACTTTGACAATTCTTTGGAGCTTTTAGAGAAAGAGAAAGAGAGAATTAGAGACAGGAGTAGAAGGAGGAGGAGGAAGAACAAGAGGAAGAGGAGGACAAGACAGAGGATGAGGAGCATGACAAAAAGGGGAAGAAAGACAGGAGAGGGACAGAGGGAAGGAGAGAGAGAGAGAAAGAGAGAGAGGCAAGTAAACCATGACAGCTTCAACAATGACAGAGATTTTCTCCTGGTCCCCCTTCAATAACCATATGAATAACATAGGTGTAAGGCACAAAACTTCTTTTATTCTAATCAGTCTGATTCCTATGTGCCTTTCAGAAGGTGAACACACCATCACCCAAAATCAAATTGTAGTGGTAAAGATATATTTTCTTTCACATAGCAGTCACCTTGTCTCACCTCAACCATACTGGAAGGGTATTGGAAGAAGAAAGGATCTTTAGCATGCAATTCTCAGAGCCTAATCTTGGTGACAGGGATTTCAGTGACCAGCCCACAAAAGGACCATGTGGACTACAGTTTATGTGACTCTTGGGGGAGTTGTATTTCATTGACTTGTTTTTATTAACTATTGTGGAGGCAGGTTCAGCAAGGAGAACAAGGAGAGAATTGATCCTTACACATATATGTCCTTTGGAGCTGGACCCCGAAACTGTATTGGAATGAGATTTGCTCTCATGAACGTGAAACTTGCTCTTGTCAGAGTTCTGCAGAACTTCTCCTTCCAACCTTGTAAAGAAACCCAGGTGAGACAGAACACCTTCTGTATAAATAATGATTTATTAAGAGGTCATCATTTCAGCTGAGGGGTCTCTGTACCAAATTCTTTTAGTAACTCGCTCTATGACCAAAAGATGTATTTGCAGCTAGGCATTAGCCTTAAGGGTCCTTCCCTTCTGGAGCTATAAATCTGTGTCTGTGTAATACACAACTATAATGATCGTGTAGAGGATGACCTGATTATAGTGGTCTCTTTGAAATTGAGTAATATTTTTAATTTATTTTCAAGTCAACTGGAGAAAAGACATGTTGTGGGAACATGAAAAACAACTATCACCTTGTAATGTTTTTGGAGTAGTGCTCTCGTGCACCGGAAGTTACAGATGCCCTTCTGTGACAGTTTCTCAACCTCTGCCTATTCATTGAAATCATTGAGGAGCATTAAAAACTTATGAGACCTGGTCATCTCAGTGATTCTACAATAATCTTGCAGAGTGTGGCTTTAATAGTTTCTCCATGGTTATCACGCGTAGTTAAGTTTGGAGATACATGGTGTAAAGCATTACTTCTGGATATGAAGAACCATTCAGGTCCATTTTGAGTATTTGACCTCAACTTTTAGGAGTTCTTCTCCAGACAAACTGGTTCCTATTCCATTTTCATAAGGCATGTGTCTTCTTCTGTCTGCCTGATTCTATTCTCATCCTTCAAGTTCAAGTGAATCTCTACATTCCTGCAAGAAACATTCTCCTTCTGTTCCAGGACCCAATTTCTCTTCTGCTCTATTATTGGTTAATTCCCAGCCATTACCATCACCTATGTTAAGACTTTGTCATTCAGTGATTCAGTTTGGTTCTCAGTGTTTTCTCTGTATTTAATACCTTCCCCTTCCTTCTAATAACACCTCATTTCATTCTTCCATAAACTCTCAATGGTAACTTGCAGTGTGGTTTGATTGAAAGGAACTGGTAAATGTTTAAAGTTGGACTTATAGTTATAGTCAAATTCTTATATACATATCACAAAGTATTTTAAGTTATAGTAATTGAGTCAACCCTTAGTACTGCCAAAAACAATTTTGTATATGTGCACGTGTGTATCTTTCTATGTATCTGTCTCTGAAAATCTATGCCTACTCATTGATATTTTAAAAGAATAACATGGTGCAGTGAGGGAAAAGAACTGAAATCTCTCCCTTGAAGAGTCTGAACAATATTTTTCTCTGCATCCCTGGGATTAAGCTGACTTGGTCATGGTGAATGATGTGTTGTTGGATTTTGTTTGCCATTATTTTATTCACAATATTTGTGTCGATGTTCATTAAGGAGATTGGCCTATAGTTCTCCTTTTTTGATGTGTCTGTGTCTGGTTTGGGGATGACTGTAATACTGGCTTCATAAAACAGTTAGTCAGTGTTCCTTCCCTTTCTATTTCAGAGACAAGTTTAAGGAGGGTTGGTATGAGTTCTCCCTTAAAGGTCTGATAGAATTCAGCAGAGAATCCATCAGGTCTTGGACTTTTCTTTTTTGGGAGACTCTTTATTGCTGCTTCAATTTCATTTTGTGTTTAGATCTATTTAGATGATTAATGTCCTCTTGGTTCAATTTTGGATAGTCACAAGTATTTAGAAATTTGTCCATTTCTTCAAGATTTTCAAATTTATTAGAATACAGGTTCTCAAAGCATTCTCTGATTATTTCCTGGATTTCCATGGTGTTTGTCCTTATCTCCCCTTTTGCATTTCTGATTCCACTGATTTGAGCTTTTTCTCTCCTCATTTTAGTCAGATTTGCCAGGAGTCTGTTAATCTTGTTTATTTTTTTCAAAGAATCAGTTTTTTGTTTCATTGATTCTTTGTATGGTTTTTTTGTATGTATTTCATTATTTTCAGCCCTTGTTTTTATTATTTCTCTCCTTCTCCTTGTTTTGGGATTTGCTTGTTCTTGTTTTTCTAGGGATTTGAAATGTAGCTTTAAGTCATTGATTTGAGATCTTTATGCCCTTTTAATATATGCACTCAAGGCTATAAACTTTCCTCTTATGACTGCCTTTGCTGTGTCCCATAGGTTATGATAGGTCATGTTTCCATTTTCATTAACTTCCAGGAAACTTTTAATTTCCTCTTTTATTTCATCAATGACCTATTCATCATTAAGCAATGTGTTGTTCAGCTTCCAATTATTTACATATTTTCTACTATTTTTTTGGTTGTTGAGTTCTAGTTTTAATGCATTGTGATCAGATAGAATTCATGGGATTATTTCTATTTTCTTATATTTGCTGAGGCTTGCTTTGTGCCCTAAGATATGACTAATTTTAGAGAATCTTCTGTGGACTGCTGAGAGGAATATATATTGTGCAGAGGTTGGATGAAATACTCTGTAGACATCATCTAGGTCCATTTGACCTATGGTGTGATTTGGGTCTAGAATTTCTTTATTGATTTTTTGTTTGGATGATTTCTCTATTGGTGACAGGTGGTATTTAAGTCTCCCCCTACCATTGTGTTGGAGTCTATATATGGTTTTAGGTCGTTCAGTGTATGTTTGATAAAGTGGGTTGCACTGACATTGGGTGCATATCAGTTGATAAATGTTATTTCCTTTCGGTGTATTTCACCTTTTATTAGTATGGAGTGTCCTTTATCTCATTTGATCAATGTAATTTTGAAGTCTACTTTGTCTGAGGTAAGCATTGCTACTCCTGCCTGTTTTCAGGGGCTATTGGCTTGGAAAATCTTCTTCCATCCTTTTACCCTTAGCCAGTGCTTGTTTCTGTCAATGAGATGGGTCTCCTGTAAGCACAGATTATTGGTTTTTCCTTTTTAATCCAGTTGGCCAAACAGTGTCTTTTGATGGAGAGTTAAGTGTGTTAATATTCAGTGTAATATTGATAGGTATGTGGTGATTCCTGTCATTTAGTTGTCTTTGTTGTTTAAGGGTTTGATTGTGTGCAGCTGAATCAATGTTGATCTCTACTTTCTTGTCTTTTCTTCTCCTGTGGTTTGGTACTGCCTGTCCTTTCATGGTTTTGTTTGGTTTCATTTTCTTGTGCATAATTCCTTGAAGAATATTTTGTAGTGGTGGCTTGGTGGTCATATACAGTTTTAGTTTCTGCTTATCATGAAGACTTTTATTGCTGCATCTATTTTGAATGATCATTTTGCTGGGTAGAGTATCTTAGGGTTGAAGTTATTTTCAATCAGTGCCCGGAAGGCCTCACTCCATGCTCTTCTTGTTTTTAAGATTTCCATTGAGAAATTTGCTATGATTTTGATGGGTTTACCTTTATATGTTATTTGCTTTTTCTTTCTTATTGCCTTCAATATTCTTTTTCTATTCTCTGTGCTTGTTGTTTTAATGATAATATGTTGTGAGGTAGTTCTGTTTTGGTCAAGTTTGTTTGGTGTCCTGGAGGCTTCCTGTACCTGAATGTGCATAGCTTTCTCTAGATCTGGGAAATTTTCTGTTGTTATTTTGTTGAATATATTATGAATACCTTTTGCTAGTACCTCTTCTCCTTCAGTACCCATGATTTTCAGGTTTGATCTTTTGATGGAGTCAGTGAGTTCTTGCAAATTCCTTTCACAGGTCTTGAGTTGTTTGTGTAATAGCTCTTCAGTTTCTCCTTTAATTTCCATTTTATTTTCAAGTTCTAAGATTCTGTCTTCTGCTTGTTGAAGTCTGCTGGAGTGGCCTTCCATTGTGTTTTGTATTTCTGTTTCATTCTTTTTTCTGAGGTTTTCCATATCATGGGTCACTTCTTTATTATTCTCAATTATCATCTTTAGTTCATTTATCTCTGTATTTATAGTGTTCTCTGTTTCACTTTGGTGTTTATTTAGGACTCCTATGAGTTCATTTACTTGTTTCTGTGTCTTCTCATAGTCTTTATTTTTGGTGTCTTGGAATTTCTTGAGTACTTCTTATATATTTTGATTGACCATGTCTAGTAACATCTCCATGAAATTTTCAGAGATTACTTGCAGGATTTCTTCTATAAAGAAGTTATTGTGGGCATTGTGGGGTCCTTTATGTCATTTATCTTTGTTTTTTTTTGGAGTCCGGAACAGGGCATCTGTTTTCTTCATTTTCCTTTGAATCCTGTATTAAATTATTTTTGGGGAGAGAATGGCTTCCATCCCTTTTTCATCTTCCCATTGCTCCACTTGGTACTGGGTATATATGTTGTTAATAGCTTGTTGGTTTCCATCATCTGTTTTCTTTCCCTTGGTTTAATTTTGCTTTGTTTGTATTTTTCTCTTGATTTAATTTTGGTTTGTTTGTGTATTGGATTTTTAACTTAGGGTATGAATGCTTTTTCTGTCCCTGGTCTGGGTGTAATTTTGTATTACACCCAGTAATACAAAATTATTAGTTTCACAATAGTAAAACTAACAAAACACAACAGAACAACAACAAGAAACCCAAAACAAATCAATGTGGAGAGATGAACAAACAAACACAGACAAAGAAGAAACAAAACAAACAAACAAACATATAAGAAAACTCCAGGTTCAGGAACAATAGAATTTCAGTCTTAGTATTTCTGGTGTTACTCCTTCAGCATCCAGTCCTGGTGTTGGTATTTAAGCAGAAGCTCGTCCTAGTTTCAACAGGTGGTTAGGTAGTGTTTTTTATTTCTGTCTTTCAGTGGCAGCTGCTTGGTCAGCTCCTCCCTCAGTGAGGTGTGGCAGTTTAAGTTGGTATGTTATCTTCAGGTTCTGGAGATCAGCTCTGTAGCTCACCAGCTGTCCTGCCTTTTGAGTTGGGTTTTCTCAGTGTTGGTTAACTGGGAGTTTGTTTCTTTGCCTTGCCCCCTTTCTCTGGAGCAAGGTCAGTGAGCTGTCAGTTGGCCCCCTGTTGTCAGCATGTTGTGATGGTTTGCTGATTATTTTTCAATTTTTCAGTGTTGTTTGACTTTGGCTGTTGCTCACTGGCTCAGAAGATGAGCTTTGTGGGCTACTACCTGCCCTTTTTCAAGCAGTGGCTTATCATCCACCCACTGTCAGCCCTCCTGCGTTTCCAGCCATTTGTTTACTGAAGTTTGTGAGGAGCTCAGCTCCTTGCCTTTCCCCCCCTTCTCCAGTGCACTTTCAGAGCTCCTGCCCTCCTTGCTGTGTGCCAGTTTTCAGTTCATTGTTTATTCAGGCTTTTTTTTGTGGGGTGGGCAGTCTTCCCAGGGGGATATGCAGGTTTATCCTAGGGGTGGATGGGGGCATACTGCCTGACACTCAGTGCTCACTTTTTGTTCTACTGAATGTCTCCTAGGCAGGTTTGGAGCTGGCATCCGGCAACTCAGGAGCCCTCCTGTTTTCTCAGTGTAATGTGTTGTGAGAAGATTTACACAGGCTAGTGGTCCAGGATGTTGAAGTTTTGATTCTTCTTGATGCTTTATTCTGCCTAGGGTGGCTCCAGCATCTCAGCAATATTT